>NW_022103896.1:22146440-22157808 GCF_000313985.2 Echinops telfairi
ACTGGGAGGGTGGAGAGAGGGTGGGGTAGAAAGGGGGAACCAATTACAAGGATCTACATATAACCTCCTCCCTGGGGGACAGATAACAGAAAAGTGGGTGAAGGGAGACGTCGGACAGTGTAAGATATAACAAAATAATTTATAAATTATCAAGGGTTCATGAGGGAGAGGGAACAGGGAGGGAGGGCAAAAAATGAGGAGCTGATGCCAGAGCCTTACGTGGAGAACAAATGTTTTGAAAATGATGAGGGTAATTAATGTACAAATGTGCTTTATATAATTGATGTATGTATGGATTGTGATAAGAGTTGTATGAGCCCCAATAAGATGATTTTTTTAAAAAAAGAAAGAACTTGCACATAGTAAACACAAGAGTTTTTGAAACAAAGTAAATTCCAACCTTAGTCTACCACTTTAGAATTCCCAAAATGCATTTGCAAATCTTACCTTATTTATGCCGTACAGCATTGGGAAATGGGACCAGTAGAGGAGAGCCTTGCTATTTGAGGATACATTTTCACTACTAGTGAATCCACTTAAAGATGCAGCAACAATCTCATAGTGTATAAAAGAAAAATAACTTGAGAGGGATTTTATCTGGGGACAAAATGAAGTTAAAATAGTGACAATAGTGTTTTGCTCCTAAATATAATGAATTTGGTTATCATCACAACTGGAGTCTATTTATTGAAATACATGGCTCTTGATGGAGCTATGAGACCACAATGCAACTTCCTTGTTTGTTTAATGAACTTTCAACGCGTAATCAAAAGAAGGTAATTTTTCAGTTATCCTCAAGGTCTTCTCAATTTTCCCATGGGCCTTTATTATTTTTGTATGTTAGTTTCTATTTTGAAATGCCCAACCTTCTCTTTTCTCGACCTTGCCGTTCTCTCTACTACGATTGTGAATGCATAACTGGGACAGAGCCTGACATGTCAGTGTTCTGTGTGTGATTCCAGCTCTTCTCCAACATAACCCTCAATCGTCATTTTAAATTCCGAAACTTCTCAGAGACTCACAGTTCTGCTTGGTGAAAGATTTGCCTTTTGCTTATAGACCAATGATGGAAGGTATTCATGTAGTGACTAGGGATAGATCACAATCCTAGGAGAGAAGGGAAGTGGAGAGCCGACTAATTTTATAAATGATCAACTCACTACAGCATCAAAGAATATTTTAATGCTATGATGACTTTTGCTCTCCTGTGAAGCCTCATTATTGTGCAGACTCAGATAATAAAATTGAGATAATGAGGAACCTCTATATTATTATTATCTTTATTTTATAATAATTAAAATTCAGCTCAAAGAAGTTTAGTGATTTAAGCAACACAGCCAGTAAGCACTCTTCCCTAATCCAAGCTCTTTGTGAAAAAGAGCAGATAAATTAGAGGTTGGGGTAAGTCGGCTTCATTTTGGTTGGGTCCAATTTGAATTCCGTCTTCACTGTAATAAGAATTAGTCTCTTCAAAGAAGCTATCACTTTGAATAGATGTGAGCACATGTAAGTCATCAAAGGTCTCAGACGCCTGCCCTTCTTCTGCCCGCAGTTGTCTTCGGCCTCAACACATCATGGATGCAGATAGCTTGCCTGGATATCTCTTCTCAAAAAGATTAAACGGAATAATTGGAAGACCTTTGAATCTGAAAGCAAGACTTACGGATTCTAGGCTTATGCTTGATGTTAAATGTTAGGAACCAAGTGTGACCTTGGGTAAGGGACGATCCCATTCTGACTCTTGGTTTCCTTCAGTAATGATGGCCAAAGCCATTCCTGTGCCAAGCTTCCATATATGCACCAATACTGCCTGCCTGCCTGCCACTCTAGGCATGGTGGGCGATCTTAAGTCGCTATGTATCAAAACTCCAAAGTCTGGTGTAAATTGAGAGCGATTGTAGCTTTCTGGTTTTCCTTCCCTAAAATTCTTCTTAGGAGCCCTGGTGGCATAGTGGGCTCTGTGTTGGGCTGCTACCCTCAAAGTCAGTATTTCAAGCTACCATATGCTCCATAGAAGAGGAGGTTTTCTACTCCCTTGAATAATTACAATCTCAGAGAAGTTCTGCTTTCTCCACAGGGTCGCTATGCATTGGAATCCACTCGATAGAAGAGAGTGCGTGAGTGTGATGGTTTTCCTTATCCTTTATTTCCAATCTTGAGTATTCTAGCAGCCAGTGTTTTGGTAAGAACATGATTTCATGAGTTCCACATCCCTAGGTTCAAATCTCAGCTCATGGTTTTAGGAAATTCTCTAAGATTTGCGTTTCTTACCTGTGAAACAGGAATAATGGACACATACTTTAAGAATTAAATTTGTTAATATAAGTGAAATATTTGGCATGCAAAAGGAACTCTATAAATATTTGCTTTTTGTTCCTTTTCTATTGTCTACAGACACAAATGGTTTGAACTGTATTTTCTATGGGGCCATGATATTCCCTTTATTAGGAGAAAATAGAGTTATAGATTGAATAATTGAAATAGTCTGAGACATCAGTGTTTATTTAAGAGGGTATGGCGAATCTGGAGGATGGTATCAGTTATAAACACTCAAGGGATCGCATCCAGCTCAACAGCTTTTAGTGACTTCGGCTTAGCCATTGCTTGCCCTTGTCCTCAGAAAGCTTTGTGTTTCTATGGTCAAAGACAATGCAGGAATCAGACCTGCCTTGAAAGGAATTCGCTTCATTCTCTTCAGTGTTCTACTAGGTAGGCTGAGAATCCCCATGGATGGATTAGATGTAGGTTCTCTCTTCAGTGTTCTACTAGGTAGGCTGAGAATCCCCATGGATGGATTAGATGTAGGTCCTCTTGACTAATGTTTGTAGTTTCCTTTAAACTTCCTTTGGGAAGTCTGTTTCTATTTTGTCTGTCTGTCGATCTATCTGTCTGTCTGTCTATCCATCCATTCTTGCAACCACTCATCCATCCCCCCACCCCCACCTACCTACTTATCTACCTATTCTATAGAAGCATTGATGTCAAATACTATTTTCGTGACTTGGAACCTGCAAGGGGTGCACATAGAGATTTGCAGATAGAAAAGTGTGGTAGTTATATGATCATTTGTCAATTTGAGAGGATTAAGAGTGAAGGGGTGGAGTCTAGTCTGTCAATCAGGTCGTAGCCAATGAGGCCTCTGGGTAAGTATGGCCTTCTCCTGAGGATTCTGGGAACTACTCTATTCCTCTTTGGAGGCGAGAGACACTCTCGTTCACAGCTCACTCTCTGTGAGACATTCAGCTGACAAGACACAGGGAACTACCCTATTGCCCTGAGCTGGAGGAGCCACATAGAGACCCTGCCAGGGCTCAGATGCTTACATTGTCACTGGATCAACAAGACTTTCCACCCCCTGGCCTTTAATCTTCCTACATTCGGCATCATTGCATGTCTTTCATAAGTCTGAAGAGGAATTTATAGATTGGTATCAGACATATGGGCTAATATTTGACTGACGGACTTGATCTGAACTGGGCTGGGATGTTTTCTCAATATTCAATTGCTCTTGTATATAGAGCTCTTTCTTATACATATATGAGTGTGTCTATCAATGTTTCTCTAGTTTACCCAGACTAACACAAAAAGCTAACCAGCGGGCTTCACTTAAAAAATGGCATGAAATGGAATTTTCCAAGAAATTTTTGAACTCCTGTCCTATTTTGTTTAGTTATCTTCCAGATTTTCTTAATTAAATTCAAGTAAGTTCCTACCATGTGCACTTCAATATGATTTCCTTTTTCTTCTTAGGAGAGGAGAACATATAGCTCCTATACCCAGGGCTCAAGTGTTATGGGTCCGAGTGTCATACTCTCTAACAAGCAGGATCCAATGCAGCCTCCAACCCCAAGTGCACAGCCCCACGACCCGGTCCTCGCCGCCTGTCATTCGTTGATGCTGGCAGCCACAGAGCCAATCTCCTATCAGGATCTGTGGAGAAAGTCCGTCTGGAATCAAGCTGCTGGTCTGGTAATTGATGATAGAGGAATCTTCTTGTCATTCAGGTTTGAGATAGTACCCAGTGACAAGTGACCAGAAACACCAAAATAGTAAATCATCATCACCATCATCATCATCATCATCATCATCATCATCATCATCATCATCCAGGTGGATGTTGGAGATAGGGAACTCACTCACTGCCATCAAGTCAATGTGGACTCATAGCGAGCACCTTGTGGGTTTCTGAGACTATAACTGTTTACTGAGATAGGGAAGGCAGAGCGAGTTCAAAAGAAGAGGTCACACCAGAGAAGAAGGTAGGTTTTCGGTAAGGCCAGGCCCAGGGAACCAGAGGACAGGTGACCAGAGGACAGAGTCTGAAATTTGTCTGAATAAGAAGGTGTTTAATTAGGGTCACCTGACAACAATTTGGCCATTATTTCCTGTATTGCTCACATGATTAGGGAATTTAATCTTGCTCTGAAATCATGGTTAAAGACGAGAATACACAGTAGAGTATCCCTATAGTGGATACTTTTCTGTTGAGTTTCTGCTGCAAATATTAACTCCCACCGGTGATGTTTTAAATTGGTGATTTAAAGATAAAGCCATTTCCCTAAGTTCCAGGGCGACATGTCCATGCGGTTAATATGTACCGTTATTTTGCTAAAACCAGGGCGAGAGTCTGGAGGGCAAAGGCAAGGTCTTCTTCTGTGAACGTCGCGGTCTCCAGAGGACCCTCTCTCTACACCTTTTTTGAATTGAGATGTTTTAGTTTTAGAATTTTAAGAGCTGAATAGATCAAGCCAGCACCTTTCTGCAACAATGTGATTTTCCTTCCATTCGTTTCCATGATTTGGAAACTTTGCTTAATCAATAAGGACTCTTCCTAAAACCATCAGCCCAGAACCCCATAGAGCAGCTTCCAGGGCTGCTGGGTACTACACATCTGTCACTTCTCTTTGACAGTCTGCAAGGTGCGACCGCAGCATCTGTCCAGAGTGGATTAATCACGCTGCCCTGCTTTGTGTGAGAATCCCCAAGGTAGAATGGGAGGCTCAGCACAGAGTCTGTACATGCTTAGCATGCTGGCTGGAATTAAACACCTCATTTAAAAACCAAGACACAAGGAAGGAAATGGAACAAATCCCTTGCTTTCGATTTCATTGCAAGTTGGACCAAGTAAGGCTTAATGCAGAAATCTGCCTGGGCGCTTCTGAATCTAAATGATCCATCTCTTGCAAAAGAGTGGTTTTTGATAGTGTTTTTGATAGTGGAGACTAGACAGCCATAGCTTGTCCATTCTATTTCATACTCACATTAATCATACACGCGTCAGATGTCTGTTGGATACCTATTGTGCCCTGTAGACAGAACAGAGGACAAGCCAGACAAACCTCCAAGACTCATACAACTTACAGTCTTTTGGTAGAACCCCATGAATAAACGAAGGAACAAACAGATAATGCACTGCAGCAATGTATAAAAGTAGCTCAGAGTAAAGTTGATCTGGTGGCGCCATAATGTCTAGGACTAGATATTGTAAGTGACAATAATGGTCAGGGAAGGTCTCTAAGTTAAGTACCCTTTTGGCAGAGACATGAGTGAAGTGATGGAGGGAAGGAAGAGGCTCCTGGCCTAAAGAGCGACCGTTTGAAGGCAGAAATCAAGGAAGCACACGTGGTCTTTGGGGAAACTGTCAGAAGCTTGGTACTACTTCATAGCCGTGAGTGGAAAGAGGATGATAAGGATGGAGCAGGGGGTGACCATGGGCCATTCCTGGAAAATCTCATGCGAATGAGCAGGCAAAAGAGGATTCAAGAGAAAAGAGAAAAATCTGACCTGCATTTCTGAAGATTCCTCTGGCTGGACTATATAGTCGAAGAATAGAAGCTCGGAGTCCAATCAAGTAGCTCTTGCTGCAGAGGACTAGCTAGCATTCCATTCCACGACAGTGGAGTAAATAGCTCCTTTAGTCCACCTGGTATCACTGGTTCTTTTCTCAGAAAAGAACTTTCTAGATCACTATCTCTTTGCCCAGAATGAGGTGAGTTGAGAGAGTGCAGAATAAGATTAACCTATCCACGTTCAATTATCAAGACAAATAATGTTTTAGTACAATATCTACACAAGGCTCCAGGCTCCAATATGGCTTCCTAAAACACTGATCCTGATCCTATCTTACGAAAACATTCATAGTCTGCTCATCAATATTTTTTGGTGTTAAACTTAATTAAAGTGCACTGAAAGGGCATCTATCTTGATATATCTTGACACTTTGGTACCCCCTTAAAAATCTTTGCATAAGATGATTTCCCTACTCCCTGCATCCCCTTCCCCTCAGACCAGTTCTCCCGCCCAGCCCCTCACTATTTCCTTTGGGAAGTTTTCCTTGCCCACTGTTCTGTTTCACTACATTTGAAGTGGACCTTGGAGAAGACCCCGTCTGTGGTGGCAGGTTCAGAGACCTGTAAGCTTCTTAGGTGTCTAGCAGCCTCGGGCTTGGTTGGACAGGCCTCCCCTTCATCTAGAGCCCTAAATCCCTCCAAACAAATGTGCTTCCAAGTGGGCTACTTGGAATCTAACCAAGATGTTGGAGGTGTAAGTCCACCATGAGGGACGTTGGAAGAAATGCCTGCCAACCTCCTTTTGACCAATCAGCTAAGGCAAGCTCTGTGGGTACAGGTGATCTGCTCTGACATGCATGGGGTCACCGGGAGTTGGACTAGACTTGATGGCAACTGATTGATTTGCTTCCCAACAGTAATCATAGCCGATGGTCTCGATGAACATACTTCTTCATACGCAGGGCCATTTCAGACCTTTATTTTCTGCCCTCTGCCCACCCTCACACTTGCTTCTCCCCCTTCTCAGAGAGACGAAGCATTCCAAAACTCAAGATGGATAGGGAAGAAATATCCTGATTCGTGTTGCTGTGTGATCGCCTCTTGTCTGGCAGAGAACAGCTCCTGAGAAGGGCTCCCCAAAGTCCTGCGCCACAGGCTCCTCTCCGGCTAAGGCTGCAGCTTCCGCACCCCCAGAGCAGAGGCGACAGTTACTTTCTCACTATTTGATTCTGCCCCAGGCAAAAAGAAAACATCAAGAAAAAAAAAAAAAAGCCTTCCAAAACAGCTGAATACCCTTCCATCTCTACTGTCAAATAGAAAAACTCTCACTAGAATTGATCCCTCTCTCACAGGAGGCGGCTGAAAATGGCAAGACATGGTCAATGGGTAGGTACTAACATTCTGAAAAAGCAGAACCCTTTCCCCGGAACAGCCTCCGTTCTGTAATAATGCTCCCCACCCCCCACCTCAAACATGCCAATGCCCTAAGACTTGGAATGTGGGAAGATGTTATGTTAAGCACGAAGATGGAATTGTAGGGGGTTCTCATTCCAGAGTATAGATTTAGGCATTCTCAACAAACCCTTTGTCATCTTCCTGAAACTCCTGAGTTAAATACCACCCAGGGATGCTGTCAGATGTAGATACTCAGAGAACAAGGCTGACTGCATTAGGGGACAGAGTCTGGTGCTCCGGGATAGGCTATCTAGGTAGGCAGTGTGCCTCATCGAATTCTGTCAAATGTGTCATCCAGTGGCCTGGACTTTTACAGATCACTGTGCAGCAGAGGTGTCCTGGCCATGTAGGTCACTGGGGTTCTTCATCCGTAGAAGTTCTGACATTTGGGCTAAATATCATTGGTGATTTGTTCACTGTCCTATGAAATATCAACAATTCAAAACCGTCTCAATACCTTAGAATGGACAATGTTAGTGATCATCTTGACCAATATGGTCATGATTTAGGCTGAGAAAGGAAACTAGTACCCAGAGAGAATAAGCTAATTTTCCATACTAACTTGTAGGCTAGTGACAGAGTTTTTCTCGGAGTGTTAGTGTTCTGATTCGGACTCCGCTGCTGCAGTCATTGCCATGCTAGCTTTTCTATTTACTGTTCCTTTTATCCCCCTTCATAATAATAATAATAACAATAATAATTGAGAGGCAATACATGGCTTTCTTGATTTTTAAACACTGCACTACAGATGAATTTCACTCTCTACTTATGTACTTATGCCTGTCCTCAGAAACAATCCATTTCGTGGGTTGAGACTCCTTGACTTTTAACATGAACATACAAGTATGCACATTTCCTCCCACTGAAGATCTTGAACACTGCTTATAGGTTTTTCTTTATTATACAAATGGAATCACACTATACAGAGTCAACAACTTGCTCTTGTTGACTCAACAATGAGTTTTTAAAAACTTTTTATTCTGATTTGGGTAGATGTTTACAGGCTTTCCATTCAAAAATTCATACAAATCTCATTTGGTGACATCGATTATAAATCCCCACAAGGTGACAATACTTGCTCCTGGCTTTGCCATTTCCAATTGTCCTCCTTTCCTAACTATCTTGACTGTATATCTGGGAAAGAGCTGCCCTTTTGATCTCAGACAGTTGATTATTGGAGGGGGTGTGATTAGTGTTCATCCTAGAGGGTTGTCTATTTTTTGAATGAAAGTTGAGCTGCGGGGTGAGTTCAGTTCCGATCTCTATCAGGCCAGTCAGCCTGGTTGTTTTTTTTATGATCTTTATTCCTCCCTCACTCTATCCTGGACCTTCTAGGGACATTGCTTTCAAAGTGGTTGACAGTAGTAGCCAGCCACCATGGCTCTTCTGCTCTAAGGATTGTGAATTCTGGGGGTGCAATCGCTACTCACCAAAGTAGGATGTGAAATGTTGTCTTTGTGGACTGCTCCACAATCAGTTTTTATGGTCTATTCATATTGATACACAGACAAAATAGTTTCCTTTTAATTATTGTGTGGTATATGATTAGTCATATAAACTACATTGAATAAATCTCTTATTTATCCATTCCTTTTTAGTATATCATTTATGTCCATTAAGTACTATTAAAACTAATGAAATGTATACATTAACTATTGACAGCTTTTTTTCCCCCAAAACCATTTTAATGGGAGCTAACATAGATGTCACATTGTCCCATAGTTCAATCATATCAAACCATATTGTACAACTGCTACTACAGTTGAAAACATTCTCTTCCTTCTTGAGCTCCTTGATATCAGCTTACATTTACCACCCTTACCCCCCACTGTACTCACCAGAAACCCTCATCTACTTGCTATTTCTATGGGTTCATCAATCCTGGATTTCATATACTGAGAAACATATAACAAAAATCCAAAAAACATATAACAAAAATGACAAAATACACCTGAAATAAATACTAGTATGAACAAGCATAAAATACAGAACATGTGGAAACCAGATCAGAACCCATGTACATCAGAGGGGGCATCAACTGACAAAGTTTTAATCATTCAAGTCAGGTTTATCATTTTGATCTTCTATGGGTATCTTTCCAATGTGCTCTGTTCTTCACATACCTCTATTATGGATTGAGGAAAGTCACCAGAGGCGTATTTCCTAAGTAGATTTCAGAAATGCATCTCGGTCTCCCACTGTCATCCATAGCCTTCTACAGACCAAAATCTCATAATTTAGGCTCTGATACTATTCCCTCCTCTGGCTTCAGATGATATGATTTGCCATTCTTCACGATTAATGTTAGTGTGTTTCCTCCATGTGGACTTAGTTGACAACTCACTTGGCTGGCTGCTTCTTTGGAAACAAGCTGTTAAGATCCTAGATGCTATTTTATCTACTAGCCAGGCACCATCTAATTTCTTCACAGCACTTTGCTACAGCACCGTATCATCTGTGTTCCCTTCCTCAGGGTGAGTATTGAGCAGGGCCAGGATGTAAGAACTAATTGCTCTTAAATTGGAGCTAGGATTTAGTGTAAGCTCCAAACCCATCCCCATCTATGTTTTGCTTTTTGTTTTTAATCTGCCTGTGGCTCCCTTTGGAGACATCCTTGTTAATTTATGGTAGGAAGTCTAGAGAGTCTTAGTCTTATCTATCATCTCCCTGGGGCATAAAGATCTTCCAACAATATTGTCATTGATTAGACCCTGATATTAATTTTTTAAAGCACTTTTGAGAGAGAGAGAGATTAGGTCAATATAGGCTTTTAAAACACTCCAAAGTGAATAATCCCTGAAAGGTTGTAAATGTGCAGCTGGAGGTGTAGCCCACAGAAGATTTGGAATTTAGGTATTTAATTTTAAGTTAAACAAGCTAGGAGTCTGGGAGTCTAAAATTTATAGAATTAGAAGGAAGTTTGAGGTTTCCAAGTTCAACCTCTTCCATTTCAGAAGGTATAAAGTGGAGAATTTAGTGATTTTCCCAAATAATGGATAAAAGTTGATGATTTGTGTCTTCTAACCATCTGTTAGATGGACCACCTTCCTTGCCAGCTTGCAGATTAGATTTCCTTGAGTCACCCTTGGCTTTTCCTTTTTTTTTTCACTTCTCAGGTTCCTTCTGAGTAATTATTAAGTGGATCCAGATAAGTTCTAACCAATTCTGTACCATCATAGTACACCCTGAATTCCCACTCAATGACATCAAGCAGGGATGGTAAAAACCAATCTTCTTTCATTTGGCCATGACAGATAAAGCAATTCTATGACCACATTCTTCTCTTCTCAGAATTACTATGAATGCCTAGCCAAGAAGGTCAATGTTTCATATCAAGAATATGTTATAAATCCCATGTTAGTTGTTGAATTTGTTCTTGGAGGACAATGTAGAGATTAATTTATTGCATAGCAATACTTTTTGACTTGACTTCTTCAGCATTTCCAGTGAAAGTATGTGAGTGAAATGACTGAACGAAAGGAAATGGGGACATTACATACTGCCAACTTGCTTTTCAAAAAGATTGTAGTTATTTGTAATCAATCTATGTAATAAAGAAACCTGGCTCATTCCCTAAGAAAGAAATTGAATTCTTATCAAAGGTGACTTTTAAGCTTTTGTTTTTTCACAACTACTCTGACAGCACTTAGCACATTTGCTTATTTATATCTCAATCTTTTTTTTTTTTTTGCTACAGTCAAATTCCTGAGAAAAAGACTAAATTTCAAATGTTTCTGAATTCACAATACCTACCATTGTGCCAAGCAGCTGGGTGGCACAATGTTAAGCACTTGGCTCCTCAGAGAAATATTGGCAGTTCGAACACATTCAGAAGCTCATGGAAGAAAGACCTAGTGTATGTTTCCATAAGGTTTGGCAGATGATTTTTCTAAATTTGTATTTATTTATACTGTAAACAAGTCCGTGACTGCAGTAGAGCAAACAGAGGTCAAAGTTATGAAATATTCTTAGACATAACCAACCATCTTAAGGGAGTTATTCATGGAGTCTGAGAGCTCAGAACTGTTATCTCAGGGAACACCAAGGTCTACTGGCATACCACTGTCCACAGAGACAATGTTCCACATCCACTGTCCACAGAGACAATGTTCCACATCCACTGT
>NW_022103896.1:22158174-22165653 GCF_000313985.2 Echinops telfairi
GGGAGTAGGACTGGACTTTTATGTGCTCATGAGCAGTCTTCAAAATTGCAACTATTAACTATTGGTCTCTTCCAAACCAACAGTTGAGGAACAGAGAATGAAACAACAACAACAACAAACAGTGACAAATGGATACAATTAGCCCAATGGACTATGGGAGCATGTGAACATCGGCCTTCGTGACCCTGAGACCAGAATAACTAGATGATGCCTAGCTACCACTACCAATTCTTCTGAAAAGTGGGTCATAACATTAGAAGGCCCTAGATCAAGAGTTCTCAACCTGTGGGTTGCGACCCCTTTGGGGGTTGACTGACCCTTTCACAGGGGTCGCTAAGACCATCGGGAAAAAAACATTATGATTTACATCATGATTCATAACAGTAGCAAAAGTACAGTTATGAAGTAGCAATGAAAATAATTTTATGGATGGTGGTCACCACAGCACGTGGAACTGTATTAAAGGGCCGTGGCATTAGGAAGGTTGAAAACCACTGCCCGAGATAGAGAGGGAGGAAAACGTGGAACAAAACTCAAAATCATTAAAAAAAAAATCAGGTTGAATGGTCAAAAAGAGATTGGTGGAACTCCTGAGACTGTGGTCCTTTGACATTCTTCAAGCCTGGAACTGAACTCACCCCCGTGGCTCAACTTTCAGTCAAATGATAGACGGTCTATAGGAGAACAACCCCAAGGAGGCAGGCACAACTTAGAATCATCAACCATTTGAGATCAAAAGGACAACATTCTGAAAGGTTGGGGAAGAAGGCAAACTAGAAACAGGAAACACAGAAAGTGGGGTGAATGATCTTACATGGTAGGGCCTGAGGTCCATGACCCCAAACAAAAATGTATTGCAATGGTTAAACGGAAAGCTGATTTGCTCTGTAAACCTTCGCCTAACTCTCACACAAAGTCTGCAGCCGAAACACCCCAGAGGGGCACTTCTACTCTGTCTTATGGGATTACTAAACATGAGAATCAACCTAATGGAGTCCAGCCAGTGCCACTGTGCCAGATAGTAGGTTCTCAGTACAGCTTTTGCAAAAACTAAACAAAAAGGCCCCTCCACGGACTGCAGTTTCCGGCACTCGTTTCCTGTGCAGTCAATCGCACTTCCCTTTCCTCTCAGCCCAGCTCTTCTTTCGCAGGAGCTTCAGTGCCAGGCTTTTTAGTCCCTCACTGGCCCTCTGTGCGCTCTCTCTGCCTCTTTGGCTCTCACAATTTCATTCCTAAACTGTCCAAATCTATCTCAAATATACCTTCTTCATGAAGTCTACCTTTCCACCACCTTTCTCGTCAATGCGTTGAACTCTTCTGCCACAATTCCCTACAAGATTTTGTCTGTTTTTAATACACCTTACTGCAGTGGTGTGTTTTATCTAGTCTATTATTTCATCAACTAATTCTATTAATGAGCCTTTAGTAACCCCTAATGTCACTTATTCTTTATATTTGTTTCTGATTCTCTGCTCACCTGAAACATCTTTAGGACTTTAGTCTCACACACTTATTCCTCAAGCTTTGTAGGAGGCGGTCACGAGAAGCCCTCCAGGTGTATGTGGATGGGCCGTGGGTCATCCATTTCCCAGGTTTCTCTCTAGGTGGCCTGTCTTGACTGCTGCATTATGCTATTTTAGAAGCAGTTTCAGGGCATCACTGGAAATCTTTCATCCTAGTTCTAACTAGTGGTGTCCAGATCCCATGGATAAGTCAGAACATTTTGATGGCCTGTACGGTATGGGGAGTTTATGATTAATTTGTTTCCATAGAAATCTACTGGAATCTTACTCATATTTCAGATTAAAATAAAGTCGCTGAATTTCCTTTGGCTGAAAAAACATGCTGTCAAATAATAAAAGCTTGCTCTAGGCACATGCCCTGATTCTCAAATAAGGACAATACATGTGGCTCTCCTATCAGTTTCCTTTATATCTGATCTGAATGTCGTTTTTAAATATTCTGCACTTCACAGTTGACCATATGTCTTTTATCCTCTTGGTATCAACACAGATTTTTAAGTAAAAATTCTTTGGCATATTAATATGCCCTAATAAATCAAGTACATATGTCTTTAAACCACAACCACAAATATTCCATTTGCCATTACATTTGTTGATACAGTTGATCATATAATATTTTCCTATCTTTCTGTCACTAGAATGTGCCAACTTGCCTTTTGAGATCTGCACTTATGGAAAAGTCATATTTAATGTGGAAATATTTTGGAGCCCAGAAGAGAGACCGAAGTGGGGCAGAGGGTTTTGAAAGAGAAGAGAGAGAATCAGAAAGGAACATTGGAAGGCAGCGGACACGTGGGTTTGTGGCAGGGAATGAGGACGGCCAGAGCAGCACAGATAGTGAAGCACACAGCACCAGCCAGGCCAAACATAGGAAAAAGCATTGGAAGCCATGCACATTTTCAAGGGCTCGATGGGAAAAGTAGATGATGGTGAAGCAGTTGGAAAAGATGAAGGTCAATTCCAGAAGGGAAAATTATTAACAGAAGAAAAATAAGAACAGACAGTTGTTGTTTTTTTTAAAAAAAAGAGGCTTTACTGCCACAACCTCTAAACGCCAATCCTCCTTTCTAAAGCTCTCAGTAATTCAACAATAGCTTTCACAGCCAGGGAACTTTATTAGTCAAAGGGGAAGAGAGTCAGAAATGAAACTGTTTACTGACTAGATAAATGGTACAATTCCAAAAGCTACTAAGGCTCCTTTAATGAAAAGATTGATTCCAGATTTTGGCAGAAAATAGTCTGGCAAAAACAATAAAATTCTATGAGCTTGGCATGAAACATCACTACTCTCACTGTTCCCTCTGTCTAGCATCTCATATGGGCCAATAAAAGCGAGAGAGGAAACGATTACATCCCCAGGAGCAGGGGTTCTGATGGAAAACAAAGAGGAAGAAACACGGGAATAAACAATTAGGCCCCCATTTTAATTTTTTTATTTAATGCATTCATGCAGCAGTACATCTAAAATGTGTCAAACTCGATGATAGAGTCTAAGAGGAAAGAGCTTATGGACAGTCAAGGACTCATACTGGTTAATACAGGGGTCAGCATCCCGTGACCCATGGAGCAAATTTATCCCACTGCCTAGGTTCGTAGTGTTTGCTGGCCTATTTGTTTGCTTATTGTCTAGGGCTGCATTTTCACTCCACCTGCAGAGACTAGTAGTTGGGACAAAGACCTTGTGACTTACAAAGATTAAAGAAGAAAAAGAAAGAAAGGTAATTGTTTGGTCCTTTACAAAAAAGAAAGGTCTGCCAACTCCTGGATAAGTATAATTGAGATAAAATAGCTTGATTGGAGTACCTGGGTAGTACAAGTAATTAGCAGAGCAGGCTGCTAATGGAAAGATTGAAGGTTCAAATCCAAACAAACCTGCCTAGGACTGGTGATTACTCCAAAATAACCTGCTATTGAAAGCCCTGTGGAGCACAGGTCTCCTCCTGCAACACAATAACAAGGCATGTCTACTAACAGCAAATGTTTAATTAAGAGACAGACTCAGACAAAATTCTTGTGAGAATGGTGCCAGACTGAGCAGTATTTTGCTCTGTGGTCCATGGGGTGGCATCACCACCATGACAGGAGAAAGAGCCAGGGCCTTCAGAGAACATCCCACAGGGTCCTTGCTGTATGATATTTGATCTCAGTCTTGAAGGACATAAAAAGAGACCGTGAACACACCTTCAGAAATGAGATGGGTGTTATGGGAACAACGACGACAAATATTGCCATTTGAAACATCACGTGAAGTTTAGGAATTTGCCAGTTGCTCAGTTTTGCTAAAGCACGGGTTGATGTAGGGGAACAGGAATGAGGAATGAGGGCTAGAAAAGCTAGCAGGACCCAAATGATACATGGACTGGGAATAAAGGATATGATTTCTGATTTCCGTTGGATCTTGGCTGGAAGCAGAAAATACCAGAAAGACGTTGACCTGTCTTTGACTAACTATGCAGAGGTGTTCAATTGTGTGGCTCAGAACAGACTATGGACAATATTGCGAAGAATGGAAATTCCAGAATGATTAATTATTATTCTCATGAGGAATCGGTACATCGAACAAGAAGCAGCCATTTGAACCATGGTTGCTGAATGGCTTAAACTCAGGAAAGGTGTGTGTCAGGATGGTAGCCTTTTCAGTGTACTTGCTCAGTCTGTATGCTGAGCCAATAACCCAAGCAGTTGGCCTATATGAAGAAGAGCATGACAGCACGATTGTGAGGACAGTCACTAACAGCCTGCAACATGCAAGTGACACAACCGTGCCTGCTGAAAGTAACGAGGACTTGAAGCACTTATTGATGATGATCAAAGACGACAGCAGTGGGTCTCAACCTTCCTCATGCCACGACCCTTTAATACAGTTCCTCATGGTGTGGTGACCCCCAACCATAAAATTATTTTCATTGCTACTTCATAACTGTAATTTTGCTTCTGTTATGAATTGGGCAAACCCTATGAAAGGATCGTTTGACCCCCAAAGGGGTTGCGACCCACAGGTTGAGAACTGCTGGCCTTTACTATAGACTACACCTCAGTGTAAAGAAACTAAATTCCTCACAAGTGGACCAATAAGCAACATCATGGTAAATGGAGAACATATTAAAGTGACTATAGATTTCACCTTACTTAGATCCGTAGCCTACACCAATGGAAGCGGCAGCCAAGAAATCAGATGACATAGCCTTAGGTACATCTGCTAGAAAAGACTTCCTAAACATGCTAAAAGAGCAGAGGTCACTTAGAGGACAAAGGTGCTACTGTCCCAAGGCCTGGTATTTTCAATCACCTCATATGCATGTGAAAACTAGGCATTGAATTAGAAAGGTTAAAAAAGAACTTTTGCATTTGAATTATGGTGCTGTTGAAGAATATTTAAATTGCCATGGACTGCTAGAAGAACAGACAGATCTGTGGTGGAAGTACTGCCAGAATGTTCCTTAAAGGCAAGAATAATAAAACTTTGTCTTATGTATTTATGGACATATTGTCAGGAGAGATTGTGGCAGTTACATAATCTCCTGTCAACTTTCGAGGGGGTGGAGTCTGGCCTGTCAATCAGGTCACAGCTTGATGACCTCATTTGGAAGCACGAAGGAGATAAATAACTTACTGGAGGCCAGATACACTCACTCCCTGCAAGACATTTCTGTTGACAAGACACATGGATATGCTGATAGAGCCAGAGCCCTGGAGCCACATGGAGACCCTTGCCAGTGCTGAGATGCTTCCACCACCACTGTATCCACAAGGCTTCCTACCCACTGGCCTGTGATCTTCCTGCATTCGGCATCATTGCATTGGCTGCATGAGTCTAAAGAGGAATTTACGGACTAGTATCAACAGCTGGGGTAAAGTCAGACTTAGGGACTTGATCTCAACTGGGCTGGGCTGTTTTCTTAATGTACAATTGCTCTTTGATATAAAGTTCTCTCTGACACACACATGAGTGTCTATGAATTTGTTTCTCTAGTCAACCCAGACTAACACAGGGATTAATCACTCAAGAAGGACTTCTTGCTAAGTCAAATAGAGGGTCGGTGGAAAAGAGGAAGATCATCAACCAGGTGGATTCAAACACTGGCTGCAGCAATGGGTTCACACATAACAACAATTGCGACAGTGGTGCAGGACCAAGCAGGGTTCTGTTTTGCTGTACATGGTGTTACTATGAATCAGAACTGACTCGACGGCAGTAAACACCAGCATGTGTTAACCAGGCAAGATCAGGTTATGTTAACGAGGGTTAGTTTATGCTTGTGAGAATCTGGTTTTGCCTTTATGCTGAAATCTTATTTTATTATTATTCATGTAAGCATTTAATGCCAAAGAAACGAGGGCAATTTGACGAGCTAAGATTTTTGCTCAGTATGTGAAACTTTCACTTTATTGTGTGGTTTCATATGCATTTCTCCACAACTCTTCCAGCCTAGTTTCCTTACAATTACTTCAGTCATTCCTACCATGTGTCTTGTTGGAAAATCTTGAATCTAAACAAACAAATCATATTTCACATGACTAATTTTAGATGAGTAGAATAAGGAATGAGGTTATCAGCAGATGTTTGGGGCTGTTAATCTCTAACAAGATACTTTGTCAAAAACGTGTCTTTGGATACAGCAGTTGTTATCATACATTAGGAAAAAAAAAAAAAACAAGATCAGCACAAGGGTGCAACAAAAGAAGCTTCTGCGACTTCACTAGTCACCCAGTGCCATCAAGTCAGTTCTGAGTCAGAGCAACCCTTCTAAAGCACAGTAGAATCGCCCCCAGATTTCTAAGGCTGTAAATATTTACAGGAGCAGAAAGCCTCACCCTTGTCCCAAGGGGAGACTGATGGACTTAAACCATTCACCTTGTAGTTAGCTGCCCAACTCACACCCTTGGCACAACCAGGGCTCCTTTCTGTTGCGTAAGCCTCCCGGAACCATAGCCTATGGCAGGTGTAAGAAAAGCAGGTATTTTTCCTGCCGATAAAATTCCAATCCAGTTGAACTTTCAGAACAAGGGGTCTGAGGATGATCATGATGAGACAGGCCACATTGGCTCGGGTCGCATTCATTGTCTGAAGAGTTTAGTTCTCATCCAAGTCAACATATCAACTGGTAGTGTCATCAACCAGAGCAGCCTGGGAAACCAACAGTGGGCTGTGCAGCCCTGAGAGAAATTCTTCTCCCCCAGGGCGCGAACGAAAGAAACCAGTGGAATAAGGGCTGTCAGTGTAGAAAACAGAAGAAATATGCTTCTGTTCTACTTGTTACCCGCCACGCTGGGTGTTTAAAAGGTACATGTTAACAAAATGTGGCTGTTGGTCTGTGCGCTTGTTGTTTGTTTCGCTTTCCTAAATTATGGTTTAGTGCTGGTTCATTTCATATTTCTCCTTATTTCCATGGGTCATCCTACCTCCTTGTGGAACCATGTTAGGAATGCCCTCAATGGTTGGATATGCTATTCCCACGTCTTCATCCGTCAGTTCATCTGTGATTGTCTGGATGCGTCCTGGAACACAGGCACACCAGGAGCTCCTTAGCGCCCAGCCCAAGGTGCATGTTTGCTTCACTGCCCTCCTGGTCTGGTCCACCAAAGGTTGTAGCTCCAATGTGCAAAGTGACAGGGGCCAGCTACGCGTTTGTTCCCCACAAGGCTGAGGTGAGAGTCTCTTGCTTGGTCTACGCAGCACAGGGAGGTAGCTGAGAAGGATAACTCACCTCAAGCTCAACCAGCCTGCTATGCGTGTTATTCTCATGGGCAAGGTCATAGAGGGATGCAACACCCTTCCTCAGGTTGCTGATCTGATGTCAGGGGAGACTTCTTGGAGTGTAACCCATATCACCTTTCATCTTACAAGCGATGGAAAGAAGGAAGCAAGCAGAGAGAGTGGAACCTCAGGACCACCCAGAGAGACGAGCCAGGAGTGGAGCATGTCCTTTGCATCCAAATTCTCCATGCCCAGGAC
>NW_022103896.1:22166194-22178441 GCF_000313985.2 Echinops telfairi
ACAAAATGAGTTCTTATAATTCAGGTTTCCTCCCTTCTCCTCTCTCAAGCCTTTTGGCTTATGGAGTAAATACTGGACTGCTCCTTAGCAGTTTTATATGGATTCAATAAAATCTCATCGTTTAAAAATATGTCTGAATTTTATCTTTATAAATAATTTGAAAAGGCTATCATTTATCTGGACAAATAATTCGAAAAGACTATGTTTATTTTTAAAAAATATGTTTTTTGGCCAAATTCTCCTGTCCTTTTAGAGTTACATTCTGATCCTATGTTAGTCATGTTTCGAAGATATCTGGCCAGGAAACAGCAGGGGTGAAAATGAATGGAGAGTTTATATTAGTGCTAACCATTTGAAATGCAATGATTACCTCTTGAAATCAATCTTAATGGTGCTATTTTGGGAGAGTCACCAAAGACGGTAAGCTGATAAACCTGTGCGATGTGTGAATTATTAATGATATATATTAAAGGTTGAGAGAATCCAACTGAATGATCATCCTATTTCTTGTCTGTGTCCACAGCCTGGAAAAGAGATAAAGTCAGCAAAGAGATACTAAAATACTTAAAAATTCCTAAAGAGTTATTGGAAAATGGTGCTTGGGTTTGAGGGAGTAGTGGCCTTCTCAAACCTGAACCCCATTGTTTAATTCAAGGTTCTCTAGAACAACAGAACCGGGGAGGTGTTTGCAAATATGTGCAAAGAGAGACTTACTCCAAGGGATTGGCTTCCATACCTGTGGGGCCTGGCAAATCCAAAATCTGTGGGACAGGCAGCAGGCTACAGAGTTCGTGTCAGGAGATCTGTAGGTCTGGTAGGAAGAGTGCAGAGAGAGCTCAGCCAAAAAATATGTATATATAGCCTGGAGGCAGATCAGACCCTAGGGAAACTCCCCTTTCGGCTGATTGATTACATTTCATTATCCTGTGGAAAGGCATCACATCACACGACACCACAGCAAGGAGTCTAGAGTTTGTCAAACCACTGGGAATCATAGGGTAACCAAGCCATTACATAATGTCAACCATCACATCCATTATGATAGAGATTTGTCAATCCAAATTGGGTAGTCCTGGTCAACCACAGGTCCCCTATAGGTGAAGGGCCTGGAATTAAAAGGAAATGGAAGCTTTCCACTTTCCCACGGGCTTTTTGAAGGCTCCTGGCAAGGCCAGGGCTGCCACTGTGCAGTTCATTGTCTGGCTAAGAGGAGACTCAAGCAACTTCTCCTGCTGTCAGGATGCTCTGAAGAAGAGGGGAGAAGGGAAAGATTTCCGTCATGCCTGTTCCATTCCAGTTCCTAAATTTACCAGTTGGCTAATTCAATCCTCTTTTCATGAGGAAAAGTTAGAAAGGGCATGCAGAAAGCCAACAATGATAAACTAATTGACATCCCTCCACATGAAAACACAAATTCAGGAAAAAGTAGTTCCCCAAACAAATATATCCATAAATACAATAGATCATACAGGGCAAAATTATGTACATTTATTAGCCATGTGAAAAATATGCTGTGGATTTGAGCCATTGGGTCTGAGACCTCAGAGCCATAGTCTCAGGGGACACAAGGGTCAATTGGTATAACCGTCCACAAAGACGATGTGCCACGTCCCACTTTGGTGAGTATTAACTGCAGATTTAAAAGCTTGTAAGCAGTTATCTAAAGCACAGCTATTGGTCTCTCACTGTCCACAGCCTAGCACAGTGAAAAAACTCAAAGATGTGAGGAAACAATTGGACTAAGAGGGCTTTGCCTCTACTACCCTGAAACCAGAAGAGCTAGATGGTGCCTGACAACCACTGCTGACCAGCTCTGACAGAGTTCACATAGGAGGTCCTAGACAGAGTGAGAGAAAAATGTGGAAACAACTCAAAATCATCAAAAGGATCAGGCTTACCCACCTGATAGGGGCTGGTAGAACCCCAAATGCTATGGCCTTTCCACACGCTTCAAGCTTGGATGTGAACTTGAGACTCAATTTTCAGTCAATTGCTAACCAGACCCAGAGGTAAACAACCACACTAGGGAGTTCCGCACTCTTTAGAACAACCAGTCCTAAGAGATCCAAAGGCTGTGTTTGCCCAGGGATGACACAAAGAAGGCAGGGAAGGAGAAATGAGGACAAAGGGAAATGGTAAACACAGCGAGGGAGTTAAAAAACATGCAAAACATTGTGAGGATAACAATCAATGTCACAAAGTAAAACCTGTATGACTTCTTGAACAGACAACAATTTGGTCTGCAAACCGTCACCTAAATCACACATGCACAAAAAGTCCCCTAATCAATAACACATCGTCTTAGTAATATTTGTGACTGGGTTTGTAACTCTCCTGTGTATTTCCCCTGGGGCTATTTGGAAACGAGGGGGGGGGTGTAATTTGGGCTTGCATATTATGGAGGGACGGTGCTGATATTCTGTGGGGATCATAAACTTCATGTAAATAGACCTGCATAAAATACCATCTCATTCAAAATGCCAAGAGATCTCCCAAAGAGAAAGATTAATGTCTGGATACAGAGTCAACCACCTGGGTGGGGGGGCGGGAAACGGAAGCAGGAATGGTTTGAAGTGTAGACCACTGAAGAGCTGGAGGGATTGAGAAGTGTGGGGCAGAGGACCATTGCTTTCCCAGCAAGTCCTTCTATCCTAGTTCATATTTTAAGTTATATGTATGTGCTTTTTGATTAAACATTTTAATAGCAAAAAAAAAAAAAAAAAGAAATGTTAAGGAATGTGGCAAGATCCAGGGACTTTCTGGAAGCCCAAAGTAAAGAACATTCTCATCTTGCTTGGTGCCAACCAACTTTCAGAACGTGGACTCTTCCCCGGGGCCAGAGCTGGGTTCCTAAAGGCCAGCCATGCTGTTCTTTTCTTGATTGCCTGCTGTGTACCATGTTGCCTCTAGGTTTCATGGTGCCGTTGGCTGAGTTTTGGGCTGCTAACTGTATAGTCGATGGTTCAAACCACCAGCTGCTCTGAGTCAAGTAGGGACAATGAGGCTGTCTGCTCTCCTAAAGATTTACCACCTTGGAAACCCAGTATAGGGTCACTGGGAGTCACAATGGTCTCCACGGCAGGGTTTTGTTCTGTTCTTTCTTTTACTTTCTAGCTGTGTGACCTTGAGCAAGTTACTTGTCTGAATTCTATTTCATTCTTTATGAAACAGAGCTTCTCAGGGACAGCAACACTTGTCCGATTGACACTGTTCTTACCTTTTGTAAGGTTAACAAACACATGGGATGATCACTTCTCCCTTGACTAACTGCAATCAGGTACTTGTAATGCACAGCCTACTTCTCTCCCTCTCCCTCTCCCTCTCCCTTCTCCGTCTCTTTCTTTTCATATTCCCTCTCTCATCCCCTTCTCTGTTATTTGTCCTCTAATTGTTGAAAATGATTTGAGCTTCATATCTATCTTCTTGGTGCTGAGGCATATAGTACGTTCTTGATGAGCATTTGCTGAATTGGAAAAAAAACAGTAAGTTTTAAAGGCTTCATTAATTTCTCAAAGAGGAATAAAATTAATTCTGTTCCAAATGTAATATCATTTTTATTGAACTGAGCAAAGGTGAAGTGAAGGTGCACGCTGGGTCATAGGCAGCTATTAGACTGTTTCCTATTCTGGAGGATGAGTTCATACGTGGCTGATCAAGGGGTCAGAGGTTGCACAATGAAGCTCTAAAGGTCATTTAAGGGGCACCAGAAACTTGAAGTTCAGACTTATAGCCTAGAGAGCATTCATTCAGCTACAGAAGACAGGCTAAGTCTGTTATGACATTCTTAAAGGAGAGTTTCACAGCAGCTCAGATGACTGTGCTGCCCCCATACGTAGAGTTTCCTTCAGATAGATCTTCCCAGATTCTAATGTTTTTTTTGTTTTTATTGTCACCCAGACACTGCACACTTACTATGTGGACCTTGTTTGTGTGTGTGGTCTGGAGAGGAAAGTTAGGGCCGGGGAGATGTAGACCTCAGAATTCAATGATAGACTCTAGTTTGCAGTCCACACAACACACGTATTACTTCTTCTGAGAATCGATCTCATCATCCTAATCTGCTCAGTGCTATAATGAAGGATAACTGACTCTCTTTGGGTGCTAAAACCACATCAGTGCAAGTCCAAAGCAGAACATCAAGCCCAACGGCCCGTGAGGATGCCATGTTTTCTAGGTCATATGAGCGCTGACATCTGGTTGAAGCATCTCTGGCATGAGCCGCATCATACATAGGACAGAGGACACCATTGCCATGAAAGGCCTTCACTCTGCAGCACCACAGAGAGCTAGCTGGTCCTTTCCAAGGTGCAAGGCTCTTGCTTCTCACAGGGGTCTTTTGCTGTACTCTAGAGTATAAGGAGAAGGCCACAGTGTAGGAGACGTGAATGTAGTAGACTCCATTAGTAAAACCAATGTATCAAGTATATGAAAATCTCAGGCATCGTATTTGGGAGTAACAAGAGATCCTAGGAAAACCTAATGGTCAGAAATTATTTTCCCCTTGTCAGTGGAATGAACACATGAAATGACCCATCTATTGGACCACTGTTATAAGGACCCTGCTCTATCTCTCAATGCCATCATGTGCTCTTCAGTCTGATCCACAAGCTATATTTCCTATGGAGCACGTCCTATTTGTTTGCAAAGGAAAATTCCTACTTTCTTGATTAGATTGAAATGATTCTCATTATCCCCAAGTAATGTTGTTGTTGTTGTTACTGTACGCTGTAGAGTCCATCTGGGCTCATAGCGGACAGGGTACAATTGGCCCACAGGGTTTCTAAAGGAACTCTGGTTCCAAAGCCACTGTGGGTTAGGCCTTGGGTTGCTGTCTGTAAGGTCGTTAATGCAAACCCACTTGCCACTCTGTGGGAGAAAGATGAGGCTGTGTGCTCCATTAAAGATTTTTAGCCTCGCTATGAGTCAGAATCAACCACTAGGTAGGAGTAATGGTGTTTGGTTTGGTTTGGTTTTTTTCATTTTTACAGAAGCCAACAACCAGATCTTTTTTTTCCTGAAGAGTGGCTGGGAGATCCGAACTGTCAACTTTTCAGTCAGCAGTCAAGCACGTAACTACTGTACTGCCACCAGGACTTCTTGATAGACAGAATATCCTTGGTAAACAGGAGCCGAGAGGCTTCATTTGCTGAGCCCAGACTCTCCCTCCGCGGGTCGTGAGACAATCCTGACAAGGGCAAGAGGTATGCCGCAGCCTTACCCCTCCGCCAACCAGTAGTCCTTGGAGTAAAGTTTCACTCCTCAGAGCCAGAACCCAATGTCTGGACCACAAGTGGGGGAGCTTCAAGCGTCCTCTGCGTCACCTTAATGCCAATGTGACTTAGAATTCTGTCTCCCAAAAGCGAGCTGGAAGCCTTCATATGTAGTCCTTAAATTACAGCCTTTTCACTTTCATTGGCGTATTGGTCCGAGCCACGGACATGAGCATCTTTACTTATATTAACTGCAGCTCAAGAATTAGGGTGGTGCTCTGAATCCTAGACAGTCATCTCCCTGGCTCTTGCAAATCTTCTATCCGAAACCCAAATTCTGCTTTATTTATACCAAGTAGCTCTGGTTGCATAGTAGGGTATGTTATGAGCTGTTAACCAAAGGTTAGCATTTCAAACCCACCAGCCAAAATACAGGTGAAAAATGAGACTTTTTGTCCCCTAAAGATTTATAGCACCAGTTCTCAACATGTGGGTCATGACCCCTTTGAGGATCGAACGACCCTTTCACAGGGGTCCCTTAAGACCAACGGAAAACACTTATTTCTGATGGTCTTAGGAACCGAGACACCGCTCTGCTATCCGTCTCCAGGCGGGTCCGCCCACATGCAGATACCCCCGCATACGAGTACCTGGCGTGAAACCTGTTACCCATGCTGCACCATGCTTCAAGACAATATTTCAATTATTTGTCATTAGAAATAAATATTTTACAGTATATAATTATATATTGTTTTTGTGATGAATCACGATGCTTTAATGATGCTCAATTTTGTAACAATGAAAATACATCCTGCATATCAGATTTTATATCATGATTCATAACAGCAGCAAAATTGTAGTTATGAAGTAGCAATGAAAATAATTTTATGGTTGGGCATCACCACTATAGGAGGAACTGTATGAAAGGGTCACGGCATTAGGAAGGTTAAGAACCACTCGTTTATAGTCTTGGAAACCCACTTGGGCAGGTCTACTTGGTCCTATGGAGTTACTATAAATCGGAATCAATTTTATGGCAGTGAGGGTTTTTTTCTCTTCTTTTCCTGATATATTTATACCTAATATATGAAACCTGATAAGGATGGGCAACCCTAGAGCCAACTGTTGCTCACTTCTCCCAGATAGCATCCCCTACTAGTGGTCTTCATTTCTGTGTGCTCCATTGCCTCCTTCCCGCAACCCCCCCCACCCCCCGTCACCCACCAAAAATACCTCTCAAACTACCACAATTACCAAGTTGATTCTGACTCACAGCAACCCCATCGAACAGAGTAGAAATGCTCCTTAGGGCTGATGAGACAGTAAATCTTTATGGGAGCAGACAGCTTCATCGTTCTCCTAAAGGATTACTGGTGGGCTTGAACCTCCAACCTGGCAGTTAGTAGCCCAACACTTAGACCTGTACACCAGTGCTTTTCTATGGCCCAATAGACATTGACAATTGCTTGAATCATCTCAACTCCTGGTGCCCCTTGGAGCTCCTGCAACAGAGATACCCCACCGACAACAGCTGGCACTCTGGTGGCCATGATGCTACCAAAATCGGGCTTCTCATTGCACTCCAGAAGACACCTCCATATGCCAACTGACATCTCAACTTGCCTTCCCCGCCCCAGCACTGATCGATGCTCAGAACTAGTCTGCGCACGGCCAGGGGGTGCAGCTGAAAGACATAGAGGGTCCTCCGGCTCCTCACGCAAAGATGTTTATGAGTTGAATCACAGCCCCTCAAACCAAACAAGCTGAGGAAGTGATTTTTCTTTCATCGTTGGCTCTCTAGCATCACCCCTTCAATATTTTATTCATTAGATTTATTTTCCTTATTTATTTATTTACTTTCTGGGCTCAGAGCTTCTGCACAAGACGGCATGAGAAAACTGCAAAGCCCTCAGGCCACGAATCAGGAATTGTTTCAATTACTTCTTTTCTTGATGAAGCCTGGGATATAGGTGCTGATGAAGCCACACCAGCACGTTTTCTGTTTTCCTTACCAAACCAATTGCCAGCAGGAATCCTGTTTATGAGGGTAGGAATTGCCTGTACACATTTCCCATAAGGATACTGACAGAAGTTTCTCTCTGCGAAGGCAAAGGGGCTCAGAGTTTAGGCATTCCGCCAGAGTAAGTCTGAAACCCACTCTACCCATCCATGTACCCTTCCCCAAAACCATGCAATCGGATTTGTTTGGTTCATTTCTGTAATTATCTCAGAAGGGAGAAGTCTAAGTCTGCATAATTACGGTGTTCATGCATATTGAGGGTTTTCTTGAGGGTGGTTGTCAGCAGGGTGCCCAGGCAAGGCCTGAACGGTGAATGGAAGAGCTGAGACCACCAGCAGGGTGGGAAGGAGGAGGGCCCATAATGATATGCTAAAGCCCAATTCCATAAGAGCTGCAGCTGTGTGAGGTAGGCAAGCGAGGCAGCAGGAAGGGGCAACAGCAGCCATCCTCCTGAGCTAAATTTCCCCTTGTATAAGAGCGACTGAGGTGGCATCTATGGCAACATCACAGGTTAAAACAGCCACAACCAGAGAGGATTAAAAAGCATTGACCCGTGCCACACAATATACATAATGGTAACAATGATAACAACCTTTGATTATGCATTTAATATATTAAATGGTCTGAATACATGGGCTCAGTGATATCATGTAATTGCCAACATTGTTCTGGGCATTTGGAATTCGGCACTAATAGATAAAATACACAAATAGAAAGCAGAGTTACTGCCCTTATGGATCAGCTAATCGTCATTAAATATGCCAAAGTGCTCCACAGCCTGATCCTTTTTTTCTAAGCCATGGCACCTGCTGCTTGTTAAATGCATATATTTGGCCACTCGTCCAAGATAATACATTTGGGTTATGATGCTGGTGAAGAATATTGAAAATATCATGGACATCCAAAAGAACCAGCACATCTGTCTTGGAAGAAGTGCAGCCAGGTGCTCCTTAGAAGGTAGGACGGCGAGACTTCATCTTATGTGCTTTGGACATGTTAGCAGGGACGCCTAGTTCCTGGGAAAGGCTGTCATGCTTGGTAAAAATCAAGAGGAGCAGTGAAAAGGAAGAAGACCCTTGACAAGATGGACTGACAGTGTGCCCACAGCTGGGTTCAGCCAGAGGAACAATTGTGAGGATGGGACAGGGCAGGACGGCGTTTCATTCTGTTGTTCGTAGGGCCGTGGCGAGTCAGGACTGCCTGAATAAATGGCGCCTAACAACAGCACAAGCCAAGTTACCAAGTACTCCTTCCTTTAGGTTTGAATAACACGCAGTGTTTTAAACTATTCCTCTCCTCTTTGAGGACAAAACCACAGAGAGGAGGAGGAGGGGAATGCTGGTGACTTAGCTGAGCTTGTTGTAGAGCTCCCCAATCATTCTATAACTATGGTAGCTCCTGAGTGATAAGACATATGGGAAGATATCATGGTCATTGGCCCGTGGTCGGCTGTCATACCTTCCATGAAATAAAGCACATCCTTTGAGTTATGTTGTGTGTGGCCCTATGCTGGTAAATCAGGCATACGGTCTTTAGATGGTGGGACTGTGGGAACCTCAGCAGGTAGGAATGGCTAAGACATATCTAAAATAAGTGGCAATTTCTTTAAGAATGAATTAATGCCCCTTTCATGATGAAAGGGTCACTCTGGGGTTAGTATGAGTCAGAATGGAGTCGATGGCAGTCAGTTTAGCTTTTTGGTCAGGATGAAAGACGTCTGATGTCATCACATTGTCACTAAATGGCTGGCAGATCTCTTTGAGGGACGTTGCCCTCTGAACAGTGGCAGTATTTGTCTAACACAATTCAGGGGATATGTACTGTATGAGGGGGCTTCCAGCATTCATTCCACTATCTTTTCATTCCATTTTGTCATGAACTTTGTGAAGCTCTCTTGTTTATACTTATGAAGGCATTATAGGATTTTTCTACAAGGGTGTCATGCCTCCCCTGCAATCAATGACCTCAGTGTCATATAGATCTAATTTAGATCTGGAAGTCGTGTGAATAATTTTTCATTATGATGGCTGACATCAGCTGACTCTTGATATATTTTTTTAAGGAAGATCATATTACTTCACGTTGAATAACACCTTCCTGGGCTGTCCATGTAACTTGTCCCCTGGGACACCTTTACCTTCAATATATTACCATAGATCCCTTAGGGTAAAGGCACCTTGATTCCTATCCTGGTATCTTCCCATTATGATAATCACATTTACTTTTCCACTAAAGGTTAAGTGCTTCCAATGGACCTTTGCTATTCTAGAATTTTCCATAATCACTGATCCAAAGAGGCCCAGAATCCAGACAGCACACTCTACAATTGCCCTAACAGGAGACAGCTTCCACGGAGGCCTACTACCACTCAAAGCTGCTCTCTGTCTCTCCAGTGGGATCTCCAGTATTGCCTTGGTAAAAGGAGTATCTATGAGTCCTTCAAGTGAATGGAGACATTCTAACATCCCCATTCAATAGGCCTTTTGGCTCCTTCCATTTTCTGTCTAGAAAATCTGACATCCCCCACCACACCCACTGTGCACATCATCACTGTGTTCAACTTTCAGGGAATCACCACAACAGTGGATTCGAACTGACTCCAAGTCTTCTTGTCAGGATAGTAAATCCTGAGTCTTTGCTCAAGCAATGCTGAGACCAAATGCACTGCCAAACAGTAGATCCTGGTTCATAGCTACCCTATGCTGAGACAAGCCGCATATTATTGTTCTGTAGGTAGTGATGGGCGGTAGACCTCAAGGAAGAAAAACACTACCTGGCAAGGCATCTTTTTCAAGAAAGGCCTTTGCAAGATATTCTCCTCTGATAAGTAGGAGGGTTGTGAGCTTTTGCCAGCCTGGAGCATTGGGGAGAATCTGCAGTTTTCAGATTCTCGGGTTCCTCTTCCCTGGTTGAGGAGTTCTCTGGCATCATTAATTGCTTATATTCCAAAATGGACATAAATCCTGAGCATTTTCCTCCAGTTTGCCATGCCACCTTGCCTGAGAAGCCAGCACGGGGCAGCTGATGAGAGATGCTTGATAAGTTCTGAAGGAAAGATATGCTCAGTGAGTCAAAGACCACAGGACATAACATAACCATAACTGGAGTCAGATATGAGGCCAAGAGGAGGTGTGGTAGTGCACAGAATTGTCTTCAATAAATACGAAGAGGGGAGAAACAGGGGAGGAATTATACAGATTAGAAACTTTGAGTAAATTGTCTAAGTAAATCCCCTGGTAGAGAGTGGACTCCAGATGCTGCCCCTTAACTGCTGCTCCTTTTCTTGGGAAAACAAGCAGGACACCTGGGAATGGACCTTTTGATGACCAAGTGGGAATGAGAATTTAGCTGAGCATCCACCTGTGAAAGCTTCACTGTTACTGTCCATGAGAGTATATAGCTGTGTGGAAAGCACATGATCCAATGAAACAGTGCCTTCTGGAAATTCTGAGCCTAGGAAATATGTATCCAACATGGAGACATTCCTTAAGCAGCGCCGTGGTTTTTGCATCATTCTCTGATCAAATCTAAGTGAGGTATGGCCAATAGGCATGGACTTTCTAACCATAATTCCTACTGTGATATATTAAAAGTCCAGTCTCTAGGCCCTGGACTATGACCTCATTTTGAGGGGTGTTCTCTGATCCAGGATTGGGGTGGGACACATCTTTCAGACTACTCTACTAGAGCTTGTGACTTAGGATGACCTCTTTCGTTTTCCTTAGGGGTGTGGTAAGCAAAATGACAAAGCACGCCTCCATGAGAGCCACTCCGTGATGGGGAAGAGCCATCCTGGACACAGAGAAAAATCCCAGATCCATTGGAAGAGCATGTTTCAGATTTCCGGCTGAAGTGGTGGAGGCTGAGAGAGTGGCACAAAAACCCAGAGAAGTAACATTGGGAATGCAAGTTACCTTCTCGTCATCTGGCCCGAGACCTTGCGATTGTGAAAAAGAGCCACAGCTGCCTGGCTTCCTGGCCCACAGGGACCAAGGGACCATGTGACAGAGAAGCTGAGGGCTGGAGAGAAATTTGACTGCTGGCTGAGAAGAGATGTTATGGTGGACCAGTGACTATATCCTTACTGTTTACTGGTTCTAACTTGTGGTAACTTATTAACTTCCCTAACAAACTCCCATGATTTTGAGATTGTCTGTGAGTTCTATGTGACCATTGCAGTGAATTACTGAACCTAGAACAGAAGTAGAATATCCTGGAAGAGTTGATAGGGAAAAAATGGTGAATGGCCTAGGGTAAGGTCCAGTTAGTATGGCAGGGGCCAGACCAAATCCAGGGATACATATGGTAGCCAACTAAAAAGGAGTTGGGGAGGGAGGATAAGGAAACAAAAAGAAATGGGTAGCTGGGGAACAGGGCACTAAACCACCCAAGGGGAAGGTGTTGTTAATATCTCCGCAGAGAAAGAGGGACCAGACTTCAATGCAGTGTTCCAAGATGTGAATGCAACATACCAGCATGAAGCAGGGAACCAGTAGAGAGGTCTGAGGGGTCAGCCCCAATCCCAACTAGGTGGACAGCCACCCTCACCTCAGAAGAATTTACTTCAGAGGACAGCACTGAAGCTACAGCTCAGGAAGAGGGACATGTCTGATCAGAGCACACGGGAGTAAGTGAAGGGGGAGGAAGAGAGTGGAGAACATCCTGGCCCTCAAGCCTTGAGAACGATATCCCTGCTCAGAGCAGCCAATGCACAGAAAGGACCATATGGCCAGCCTCACTATGAGACCTGACATCCCTCACTGACCCATTGCCCTAAAGGGCACAACACTAGAGACATAGTGTGTGAATTGCACCTGATCTGACCCCACCACACCAAGGAAAAACACTAAGGGCATGCAACAGAACAGCAAGGGAAGCAGAGCAAGGAAGTCCCGAGGGAAGACCAAAAATAGACTTTAGGGCCAGGGCGTGGCACCCCATCAGAGTAGACCAGAAAACATTTCTAAAGGTCAACAAACAGACCTTGAACTATTTATAAGCTTTTCTTTTATTTGTC
>NW_022103896.1:22179300-22190954 GCF_000313985.2 Echinops telfairi
GAGCCAATCAGGGTGCAGTGTAGCAATGATGAAACATACACCTTTCCTCTAGTTCTTAAATGCTTCCTCCCTCCCCACTATCATGATCCCAATTCTAGCTTACACATCTGGCTAGACCAGAGGATGCACACTGGTGCAGGTAGGAACTGGAAACACAGGGAATCCAAGACAGATGAACGTCTTAGGACCAATGGTGAGAGTAGTGATACCAGGAGGGTAGAGGAAAGGTGGGGTAAAAAGAGGGAACCGATTACACGGATCTACATATAACCCCCTCCCTGGGGGACAGACAACAGAAAAGTGAGTGAAGGGAGACACCGGACAGTGTAAGACATGACAAAATAATAATACTTTATAAATTATCAAGGGTTCATGAGGGAGTTGGGGTGGACAGGAGGAGAAAAAATGAGGAGCTCATACCAAGGGCTCAAGTAGAAAACAAATGTTTTGAGAATGATGAGGGCAACAAATATACAAAATGTGCTTGACACAATGGATGGATGTATGGATTGTGATGAGTCGTATGAACCCCCTAAAAATGATTTTAAAAAAAAAGCAGAAAGGCGTTGTGTTTGCCCTCTGTCCCCTGGCAATAAGGACGCCAGAGGTAGTCTGTTTGTTGTGCTAAATCTCTCCTCTTAGCACACTAAGCTTGGTGGCACAGCACACTCTGTTTTTGTCATGGTTTCTGTCTGGAACGTTCATTGCCTGGTCCTTGGCGTGATGGACCCCTTCTCCATTAAGGAATCTCTCAAATGACATGATCTCAGAGAGCTTCTCCCTGACCTCCACGCCACCTACCACCCCCTTGCCCCAGTCACATTTCACACCATCATCCTGTTTATTTACAGCATGGCGTCCTCCGAGGTCTCAATGAACTGAGTTTTGCTTATGAGTTTATTATTGTTTTCCCACATTTGAATGCAAACATTGAGACAGGGGCTGTGTCTATCCCATTTAGCCTTGTGGGACAAATATTTAAGAAGCTTGTTCTTAAATAGGAACTCAAGAAATACTTGCTGGGTGAATGAAGGAAAATCATCATAGTTGTTTTCTTGCTACCATGTTTCCCTGAAAGTAAGACATCCCTGAAAATAAGACCTACTTACAGTTTTGCCTCTCACTGAAATATGTTACCCCAAAAAAAGAAGACCTCCCCGAACATAAGGCCACCCCAGTAATAAGGACCCCTGAAGCTACCGTAACTCTGGACTCTGGAGCATAGCAAAGGTGGGCACCACTGCGCAGCTCACTGTTGGACGCAGCACAGCCGGAGCAGACAGGAAGTGTGAGTAAATGTAGCATATATTATGAGTAAATGTACCATAGATTGTTGTACATGGGAATAATGGTGGTAACATGAAATTCTTGATACTGTAGGATTTACAGTTTGTCTGATTATGCTGGTTTGTGATGACAACTACTACTGTACTGTATACAGGTAATACATTTCTTTTTTGTGTGTTTAACAATCAATGTGTACCGTATTCTTCTTCATGGAAAAATAAGATATCCCCTGAAAATAAGACCGAGTTCATCTTTGGGAGCAAAAATTAATATAAGAAACTGTCTTATTTTCGGGGAAACAGGGTACCATGGGCCACGATACTGTCTATGGTCACCTCCTGAGAAAGCATTAGGACCAGTGTCAGTACAATTTTGTTTGGGGTAGAATGTGAAAAAGACTTTATTCTCTATTACATACACTTCTAGCTACACATGAACAAATTTCAAATAATTAGAGCACTAATAGTATTACTAAATTTAAAGAAAAAAAATTCCAATCAGCACAATAAGGAATAGCAGACTTTCAGAAATGCTGAGCCAAATCCCTTTTTTAAAAGTTTTATTAGCATATTCATGCACCATACAATTCAGCGGTTTAAATATATTTAAAAGAGTTTATGAAGTCATCACCACAATCAATTTTAGAACATTTTCTTCATCCATATACCCCTTATTAGCACCTAATTTTCCCCCAACCTCTCCTGCCATAACCCTAAGGAATTATTAATACAGTTACTGTTTCTATGGATTACCTATCGTGGATTTCATATAAAGAAAGTCATACTAATCCCTCAACAGCAGCACCAAAAGAAAACAGAAGAACCAAAATCTCAAAGAAAACAGAAAGTAATAGAAACTAAAATAAATGAAAAATGAGATAAAGGGGAAAACAAATGATAATATATTAAAATTTAAGCTATTTACATTTGCAATAATATGCTTTCCAGTGCACTCTGTCCGAGGGCAAGGCTATTTACAGCCCTAGTCAATGGTCTGAGGGAGTTTAATGGATATGCTTAATCCTCATGGGGACTCTACAAATGAGTTGGGCTTTTCACTGTTTGCCTCCTGCAAACAGTGCTTAGAATATAAACTCTAACATTATTCCCACCTCTGATCTTGGACTTCATTATTTACAATCCTTGGATCTCATGGACTGGTGTGCTTCTTCTGAGTGGATTTAACTTAGCTGCTTGTTTTAAGACAAGCTTTTAAGACCCCAGACACTATTCTTTCTAATGACTGAGCACCATTTTCCCTTCTTTGTCAGTGTTCAGGTGGTATCATCCATTAACAGGTGACATCAATACCCTTGGAAAGAGTGAAATGAAAAACCAGTGGCAGGCCGAGGTTCAGAGCATTCTTGACCTTACGTTCATGATCACTCACATCTCTGGTGATATTTCTTTCTTGCCTTTTCTCTATTGGCTTTCTCTTCCATTCCTGTTCTGACTAGACTTGGGAATCTGGGTGCAGACAATGTGTGCCATAACAACCCTTGAGATTCCATGTTGCAGTTGTTAGCTGCCTGCAAGTTGGCCCTCAACCCACGAGGACACCACACATACTGGAGTGAAACCCTAACCAGTCCCGTGTTATCCCTACAAGTTGCAAGCAGGACTATTGGAAGTAGCTTACTCAGCTGGTGGCTACGCCTGAAGTGCATTGCCAGGAATAGAACTTCGGTCTCACAAACAGAAATAAGATTACCTCGGCTGAATCATTAACGCCTCCTTTGAAATTTCATGGAAATCTTCAGTTAGGATTTACCCCAAGCCTCGTTACTTAGTTCAAAGCCCTGTTCAATGGTGTCCATTTTTACAAACCAGAAACACCTTTTTCCCCCCAAAGAGACTAAACAATAAAGAGATGCACATTTTACCCTTGTAATACTCATGCAGTGTCTGGAAAACTGAGGTTTGCAATTCAAAAATAACGTTGTTTCACTAACGATTGACTTGTGAAAAGGTGTGATGAGTGGATTGTTCAGTAAGCTTCAGACTAGAAGAGGAAGTCAGCCTCATTTGGGGGGGGCTTGTTAATCAGTCCAAGAAGGACAAGCGTTCCAAGGTCTGAAAGATCCAGATTTCAGCACATCCTGCTACCCATTAGCATAAGAACTCGGTCTCTTGAATTTTTCAGTTCCCTCATCTGTTTAAAAAAAGAGGGGCGGGGGCGGGGGTAACCTGAAGAACATAATTAATGTCACTGAATTGTACATGAAGATATACATGTACAAAAGAACTTCAAAAAGCTCATGGGGGGAAAAATGCTGTTAAAGGATAATGGAAATTCCCATGGCCTTTGAAAGTCTCCTTGTATATTTACCACAATTTTAAAAACAAAAAACAGAGGACTAAAAATAATATCTACCTGATGGAGTTGTGAGGATGAACTAGACAAATACACAGAAAGCTATTAACACAGCATGTGGTTCATTGAAAGCACTCCAAAAATATTACCTCAATGATAACCATAAGAATCCATGAAGAATACTTTTGCCCGTTTCTTCACCAGAAAAGCATCTTTTCATTCTCCAAGATTCTGATCAAACTCATTCCCCCTGCCTCCTCCATAAGTAACCCCAGTCACCTTCTTTAGTGTGACTCCCCTGTTCCTATTTTTATACGACTTAGGTAGCACAGTGGGTTAAGTGTTGGGCTACTAACCACAAGGTTGGTGGTTCAAACCCACTACCAGGCAATCCACGGGAGAAAGATGAAGTTCTCTGCTGTTATAAAGATTTATCATCTTGGGTGCCTTATAGAGTAGCTCTACTCTGTCCTATAAGGTCTCGATGAGTCACAATAATTTAGATGACAAAGGGCGGATGTATGATACTATTACTCATGTTTGTGTCACAGGGTCTAACACATGGTGATCATTCAGCACATCCTGATTGAATACATAACCTCTGCACACGATCTTTGAAGACACCTGAATTCAATGGCTGTTATTGCAGAGTGGGTTTTGGTAAACTCTAAAATTGTTGCAGAAATGATTGTTTTGCAGGAGTCAAAGGCATATGGAAAATTCTTCACACTCTATGCTTCGACCAATTCCATTTCTTCTCTGTAGAGATGGGGAAGAAGCCTCGGTGTTCAAAACTCTATAATTCAAGTGTTAACATTGCAGACATGAAAGCTGGCCCCAGAAATAAAGACAAGATCTTGGATTCACTCTTAGCAAATGCTGCTTTCTGAAAGTTGAAACAACTTTACAGAAAAAGTGCCAGTAACTCTAGAACATAACTACAGCAAGCATTTTCTAAAATGCCTGCTGCTTAAGTCAGCCCATAGCTCACTCATTATAATGCTCTTAATATTTAATTTAATCAATTAATCGCCTGGCTAGTGACTGTCTCCTTCATCCTGTGTCTACTCTGCTGGACTGTCATGAGTCTCTCAGGTTCAGAAATGCATAAAATTCCTCACTCCCCTCCCGCCCCCACCTCAGCCATTCCCCAGTGCTCAGCACAGAATGAGGGCTATATGGCCTTTGAGGCTCTTTCAACTCTGAAATTCTGTAATTCTGTGATTCCCTCAGCTGGATAAAAGTTTATGAGTTTTCATGATTCACACCAGGATAACAGGGGCCATCTTAACCATTCAGCAGTAAATTGTGACACCATTAAACATCTATGGGAGAAGTCAAAAAGCTAGGAGACAGGAACAAGTCTAATTGTGCAGTGATGGCAGTTTTTGCCAGAAGGTCCGCAACTTTGGGCATGATTAAAGCCATGGTCACTTCCAGTGCACCTGACACAAACTCCTGTTCGGTGTGCTCAGCGAACCAACCCTCTCAACTTCTGATTTTAACGTGATTTTACCTCTCCCTCCACCACATAGGGCCTAGAAACAGCAACAAATAGAATGATCAATGACAAATAAATCTGTTATGAGTTTGATCTCTCTGTCTGTCTCTCTCTTATCTCTGTCTCTCTTATTTTCCTGAGAGAGATTTTATTTCTGACATTCTCCCTGAGAGCCATCTCATGAATCACCTTCCTCTAAGAATATTTGCTCTCAGAGGCTGAGAACCCTCCAGGGGAAGTTGTTTCTGGCTGAGTGTGTGAGGTGCAGGCTGCAGGCTGTGCAAATCATGAAAATGATTTAACTGTATCTGAGAAAGCACTACCCAAGCTGCCCTCCTCCCTTTATTTGGTGTTCTGTGCAGGCATCGCAACTTTGCATTCCCTCCTATGTTCTTTTGTTCATTTCTCCTCTCGTTCATCCTTCATCCACTCATTCACTCATAAGCCAATGCTAATCAACTCCAGGAGACATCACTTCATTGTTGGAATTTCCAGTATGTGTGGTGTTGTTCAGAATATACACTCGTGCAGCTTTTTCTACAGGCACAGTTCAGCCACATTGATCACTTTCTTCAAGTTGCCCGACTATTCTCACCATTTTCCACATGGCTCCTCCTCCATTAACATAAACGCACAGCCCCTACATTTTCAAGTTGGTATTGTCCACTCCTTCCCGTATAAGAGAGTCCTTTAACAGAACAGAATGCCCAAGATAGACATCCATGATATGTCATATCTTGACTTATTCAAGTGTTGCTTGATCGAATAGTAAAAAAAAATTGAGTATGCAAACTAAATGGTGCATTACTGCCTCTCATATTTGTGTGTTTCTCCTCAGAATCGCAACGTCATTTTTCCTTCGGGTATTGTATTGTGCTTTCGGTGAAAGCCTATGCAGAACATGACCAGCTTGTGCACATAGTTTTCAGTAGCATCAGTTGCATTTGCCACATTGTGCCAGCATTCTCCTGTCCTGGCTGCACAATTTCCATTAAGCTAGCTTCCCTGCTCCCCATGGCTAAGCCTTTCATCTACACGTTAGGGGAAATACGAAACATTTTGTCTTACAAGGACTTTTTAAAAGATGCAAATGTACTTATGGACTATATTGTTCTTTTTAAAAATACTGTTATGAGCCGTTCTGTTACATAGATGAAACATGACCTCCAGGATTGGTTTCTGCTCAAAACTTAAACAGTCTATCACAACTTCTAGTTTTGATCAGTTCAGTAAGTCTTGCCGCTTCTGAAGAATTGGCTTTTTGTCCTTCAATTTTCTCCCATTCTCTTTGGGACCATTTACTGTGTCCTTGGTTGGTAGTAGAAGCTGAATGTCCTCCAAGTCTTCTGGTTTCCAAATAGATGAGACTGGTTTGGGTAGGCAACTAATCCTGCCCACTAGCTTCTTGAGTCCTCGGTTCCCTTCTTTCTCTTTGTTCCTGATAAGTAGAGACCAGTAGGTGGCTCTAGGATGGCTGCTCACGGCGTGTAAGACCCCAAACACTAATCACCATACTAGAATATAGAACATAAACACAACAGTGTTGGGCTAGTTGACCAAGCTGCCCCATGAGACTATGGCCCTAAGCCTTCAACCCATGAAGGCAGTTCTTTCTGCTTGGTCATGCATTTGGTTATGCCTGAGAAGTATCAGTGATTGTGCCTCTCCCACCACAAGCTTCATTTTACATATATATATGAATGAATATATATGCTACACACAAAAGCACGTATCTGCATATGCCTGCAGATACACCTATACATGCACACACACATATATAGATAAACATACATTCCTACCCACGTAACGATTCAGAAAGAAGCCCTGGTGTGCAGTGGTTAAAGCACTCTGCTGCTAACCCAAAGGTCTGCATTTCCTACTCAACATCTGTTCTATGGGTGGTATTCTGTGTTAATAAAGATTTAACATTGGAAACCCTCTGGGCAAGTTCTACCATGCCCTAAAGGATTACTACAAGACAGAATTGACATGACAACATGGGTTGGGTTTGGAAAAATGGATGTATATTGTGGTTGTTACTGCTGAATTGCATACATTATCGCATTTATCAACAACACTCTTAATTCTAATATATGTCTTAGTGTCGTCAATAATCTTGGTCAAGTTGTACACATTTTGCATGTATTCAAAATTGCCTTTGACACTGCCAAAAATAGTAAGTGCCTGGTGGTGCTTTGGGCTGGGCCTTGGGACAGTAGTTCACAACCACCAACTGTTCTGACGGGGAGAAATGAGGATTTCTGCTCCTGAAAAGACAATCTCAGAAATTCTTTTAGGGTCATAAATCATAAAGGGTCTTTATGATTCAGCATTGACTTGATATTAATGGGACTAGAGAAAGATTCCCACCTTCCCTCTCTGGTAACCACCAAAGAAAGCTGATTTCTGTCAGTATGACAATTTTTATGTTTTCACAGAAGTATGACCATACTACACGTCTCCTTTCTGATTTACATATTTTACTGGGCACAATATCCTCTAGAGGCATCTGTGTTTTGCAAATTCCCCGTTGTTCTTTAGAGCTGAGGATCAGTCCACTGTGGGTGCATACCACATTTTGTTTATCCATCCCCCTCTTGAGGGGCGCTTACGGCATTTCCATCTTTTTTGCTATTGTGAATAATTCTGCAGTGAACATAGAGAGGCCCCTGCTAGGAGGTCTGCAGGGTGATTAACCCAGAATGGAATCACTAGTGGTCCTACTTGTAGCTTTTTGGGGTGGTATCTTTTCATCTTCCATAATGCTTATGCCATTTACAACCCAACCAACAAGAGATAAGCCTTCCAACCTCCTGATATCCCCTGTAGTATTTGTTATTTTCTGTGTGTTTTTTTAAACAGTTCCTATTTTTGCAGCGGTGAAATGATAGCTTATTGTAGTTTTGATTTGCAGCTTTCTAAGGGCTACAATTGCAAACATCTGTCCCTACATTTGTTGACCACTTGACAATAGTCTTGGGTTAACTGTCTGCTCATGTCCTTTGCCAAAATTTTAATTGGCTTGTCTTTTTGTTGCTGAGTTGTTAAACTTTTCTACATATGAAAGGTTAAGCTTTCATCAAATATTGTTCCCAAAGATTATTTTCTCCTGGTATGTATATTCACTTTACTATTTTAATAAAGTCTTTTGATAATCATAAGTTTTTACTTTTAGGAAGTTCTTGTTATTTATCTTTTTATAGTCATGTATTTGTAGTTGTGATTGGCAGACGATTGTGTGTGTGTGTGTGTGTCTATTAGTCTGGGTTGACTAGAGAAACAAATCCAGCAACATTAATACGTGTGTAACAGAGAGTTTTATATCAAAGAGGATGGTATATTAGGAAAACATCCCAACACAGTCCAGATGAAGTCTATATGTCCAATATTAGCCCATATGTCCAATACCAGGCTATAAATTCTCCTTCAGACTCATGCAACACATGCAATTATGTCAAATGAAGGAAGATCACAGGCCTGTGGGTGGAAAGTCTTGTGGATCCAGTGGTGTGGAAGCATCTCCATGACTCTGGCTGGCATCAGCGTGGCTCTATGTAGCTTGTCAACAGCAAGATGTAGCCCAGAAAGCATGTGTGTCCCACCTCTAGGGAAAAAGAGAAGAGTTCCCAGAATCCTCAGAAGAAGGCCATGCCCACACAGAGGTCTCATTGGCTATGAGACTCCACCCCTTCTGAAGTGGACAAGATTATGTAGCTGCCACAGGATGCTATGGGAACGGCTATTACTGCAAACTGAACATTACACAGGACTCCCTAGTTACATAACAATCCCACTGTGGTTCTTGTGTCATTTAGAAACCTGATTAGGTTAACTACTAGTATACTGGGCTTTTTTAATGTATCAACTTCAGTTACAGCGTTTAGATATTCAATTAAACATTAATCTAGGTATTGTTGTGAAGGTATTTTGTGGGTGTAACTTATTTCATCATTATGGTATTTAAATAAAGAGATGGTCCTATGTAATCTGTCATTCAATCAAAGATGACAGAGCAGAACTAAGGTTCACAGAGGCTTTCTATCCATGGGCTGCAGCCTCAGCTCATGCCTAAGAGATCCAACCTGCTCTTCCTGAGGTCCTTCCTTAGGAATCTTGGACTAATTTTGCCAGCTGCCCTCCCCACTGAAAATCTCATAATCTATATTTCCTATTAGTTCTGTTTCTCTGCTTAAAAATCAACTGATAAAATTGGTTGTCTATGTTGGCCAGTGGCATCAGAAGTTCAAGAGATTGAATCAATCAATCAAGAGATGTCAATCAGCCTAGATTTTACTCTCCAAATTTTTTTTTTTAAACCAGTTTTGATACTGCTCATCCTTCCTACTGTGCCCTTTACTTCTCTGCCGGCTTGAACATTTCTTGCAATGACCATACAGAACTAATCGACCATACTCACAGTTTGGGGTTTATTAAGGAACTAAGGAGTTACCATTCAGGATTAAGATCAACTTGGAAGTAACGGGATACAGAACTACTTTGAACTAGAATAACTCTTAGCTCCTTCCTGGCTGTGCCTACAGACTGACCTTGCTCTTGATCTCTGCCTCTGGGCTCCCATTAAGCATACTGGCTCGGGTCCAGCCTGCTCTCTGCCCTGCTCAAACAAATGTTGTAGCTCTTTGGCCCTGTGTACAAGTGCCTGGAGGCACCCCGCTCTGTCAATAAGCCTCCTTCCTGACTGAAGGTTCTCAGTTCTCTCACTCCTGGGCCAAAAGTCCACCACAGCCATCTCTTGCAACTGTGGGATTCAGTGTGCCAGCTCCTCTGTGTTTGAGGTGTAAGGGTTTCACAGCTTGGGGACCCTGGTTCCAACAGATACGCCCTGCTGCAGGTTTTTCATTTTTGATCTATGTGATTACCTCTTTTAAGTCTGCTAGGATAGCCAAAGTCACCAATACCCTGTATAAGCCACAATTACTTTATTGCATATTAGACTGTCCAATCCCGGCACGGGTTTTGCTCACTGTATTTGAATAATATGAGGATAAGTCAGCAACTATTGTTACAAAGCTATAAACAAACCTTGCTAAACAAAAATATTAATATGTGAAGCTATTGTTTCATTAGAATCCTACATCTAGTTTTACACACTTATGAAGTGGTGTTTCCAACTCTAATTCTTTTTGCTTTTGGTTTTTAAGATCATTTTATTGGGGGCTCTTACAGCTCTTATAACAATCCAAACATCATTTGTATCAGATATATTTGTACCATCATTTTTTTTATAACAATTACTTTCTATTTGAGCCCTTGGTATCAGCTCCTCTTTTTACCCTCTCTCCCCTCTCCCACCCTTGTGACTGCTTGGTAAATTATAAATTATTATTTTTTATATCTTATATCGACCACTGTCTCCCTTTCCCAGCAGTTTCTTTCCCCCTCCACTCCCCCACTTTCCCTACCCTCCTGGTATTGTCACTCTCATTTCTGTTCCTGAGAGGTTTATCTGACCTGGAATCTGTGTCATGAGCTCTTATCTGTACCAGTGCACATGCTCCAGCCCACCCCTCAGTGAAAGGCAGGGTTGGGGTCATTATAGGGGGGTGGGTAAGGAAGCCTCAAAGAACCAGAAGAATATTCTGTGAGGAATATTGTGTGTTTCATCAGTGCTTTACTTTACCCTGGTTGGCTCATCCCTTCCTTGTGACAGTTCTATGAGGGGATGTTCCATTGTCTAAAGATGGTTTTCAGGTCTCTATTCTCCACCCTTGTTCTCAACAATATGTTTTCTTGTTTGTGTTTGTTTTGGGTCTTCTGATGCCTATTAAATGATCCCATTGACCCCTCATCATCACACGGGCTGGTGTGCTTCCTCTGTGTGGACTTGTATAACTTCAAGCCTTTAAGATCTCAGACACTATATCTTTTAATAGCCGGGAACCATCAGCTTTCTTCACCACATTTGCTTGTGCACCCATTTTGTCTTCCGCAATCATGTCAGGAGGGTGAGCATCACAGAATGCCAGGTTGTTAGAACAAAGTGTTCTTGCATTGAAGGAAGGCTTGAGCAGAGGCCCAAAATTCATCCATTTCCTCAACATATTGCCATATAAATATATGTACATAGGCCACTACCTCTATTTTTATAAGTTAATATATTTACATAAGTGCACACCTATGTTTATACCTTTATCCATAGGTTTGCTTTCTAGATCTTTCCTCTGTTTCCTTTTCCCTTCCTCCTTTCCCACCATCAAGCTTGCCCTTCTTCTGCCTCTTTGTTATTCCTCTCAGCTAGATTGCTGTTGTTCCAATGCCCCCAGGACCTCTATGTCCTCCTTGTTGTTGATTTTAATTCCCTAGATGTTCCCCTGTCTATGGTGTTGTCTGCACACCTCTCCCTTCCCCGCCTCCTCCTTCCCCCAAGTTCCTCCAGAATCTTTGATCCTATTGCTTTTTCCTCGGGCTTGCTTTCCATACCTTATACAGGTAGGCAAACCAATAAGAATGTAGACTATACAAAAAGAAAACCAAAAAATTGAATAAAAAGAGAAAAACTGAAAAAGAAAAAAACATATATATATATATATAT
>NW_022103896.1:22191175-22202090 GCF_000313985.2 Echinops telfairi
TGGTGGGGGTGGGAGTTCTGACTTGCTCTCACTCCCTGTCGTGTGTCCCCAATATTGTCCTCTGTTGTGTTATGTTCCAGTGAGGGGAATTCATGTCTTGAACTCCTCTCTGTGCCTTAGCTGCTCTGTGCAGGGATGCTGTCTTTCAGAATCGGTGTGCCAGTATGGTATCTAGAGCCTCACACTCTAGTTTTCCTTCTTGGTTTGCTTCTGCGTGGGCAAGGCAGGCCAGCCCTTCTCCCCAATTTGTAGGTCTAGTGTTGTTCTCTGTAGCTCATACTTCTAGGGGCAGGGTCAATTAGACTCTGACTGGGGCCAGGCCTGTCGCCTACTCTTCATGAGTTGCTCTATGAGGTTATGTTACCCTCAGGGTTTGGTGCGCCATGGTGGGGTCTGCATGCACACTTCCAATTCTGTGGAGACATAACCAATACTCTCCCCTGGGTGGGTTAGTGCCCTGCTCCCCCAGTGCCATCATCTCCCCTTCCCTCTCTTCCTCATCTCCCCTTTCTCTTTCTTTGTGTTGGAATGACACATCCATCCTTTGTTTTGGCCTGTTCCCCACCCAACTGCCTGGACCTCAACCCAGATATGTGAGATAAGTGGCTTTTCTTCTATATCCATTGTTCTGATTATACTTACCTCAGTGGACTCATGTTGCACTTGTCCTTTTGCGATCGGCTAACTTCGCTTAGAATAATGTCCTCCAACTCTTCCCATGAGGCAATGTGCTTCACAGGATCATCAGTGCTTTTTAGTGATTCGTAGTGCTCCATTGTGTGGATGTGCCAGAGTTTCCTAATCCACCCATCTCTCAGTGAAAATTTAGGTTGTTTCCAATTCTTTGCAATTGTGAATTCCATTGCAATAAACATTGGAGTGCAAACAACTGGCCGTGGTCTATTTCTTATCTCTTCTGGGTATATGCCGAATAAAGGGATAGCTGGGTAACAAGGTAGCTCAATTTCCTTTTGCTTTCAGTATTGTCAGAATGCTTTCAACCGATGCTGCACATAGCTACACAACCACCAGCAGTGAAGAAAAGTTCCTGACTTGCCACATCCCCTCTAACATTTGTTGCTCTCTGATATTCTGATTTGGGCTATCCTCAAGGGATATCTCATGGTTGTTTTAATTTGCATTTCTCTGATGGCTAATGATAAGAAGCCTTTTCTAATATGTTTATTGGCCATTCACTCTGATGGCTAATGATCAGAAGCCTTTTTTATTGGCCATTCAGGTCTCCTCCCAAGTGAAACTTCTGTTCAAGTTTTTTCCCACTTCCTCAGGGGGTTAACTGCTTTCTTCTTTTTGCAGGAATAGGAGAGTATAGTGGATTGTAGATTTTTTTTGTTGTGTCATTGCTAAAAATCCTCTCCCAGTATGTGGGTTCTCTTGTTACTCTCTTGGTGAAGTCTTTTGACGCACACAGGTGTTTTACCCTTAGCATATCCTGCTTGTCAATTTCAGGTTCACCTGTCTGTGTACCCTTCCCTATTGCAGTTAGCCTATGTATTCCCTGAGCCAAGGTCCTGAGGTTTTTCCCGATTCCTTACTTGATGGTCCTAATAGTTTAGGGTTTTATTTCTAGTTCTGTAATCCACCTCGAGTTTGTTCTTCTGCATGGGATGAGGTAACGATCTTGTTTCATTTTTCTACAAGTGGATATCCATTGTTTTCCAGCACCACTTGTCAAAAAGGGTGTTAGTCTGGGTACTTTAGAGAAACAAATCCACAGAAACTCATGTATAAGAGAGAGTTTTATATAAAGGTTAAGTGCACATCAAGAAAACACCCCAACCCAGTGCCGCCCAAGCCCACAAGTCCAACATTAAACCATATGTCCAACACCAATCCACAAAGTCCTCCTCCATCTCACAAAACACACACTATGACACCGACTGCAGAAGGAAAGCCAAATCAGTGAACATGTAAGCAGCTCAGCACTGGCAGGGGTCTCTGCACAGTTGCTCCAGTACCCAGGGCTGCATCAGAGTAGGCCCATGTGGCTTCTCCTCGGGGATATCTTGCAAGAAATAAGCCTTTCCAGCTGAAGCAGGGAACTGGCTAAAGGCAGCTGCACCCTGGTCTGACCATCAGAAAGCAGGAGACCCGAGAACTAGAAAGGTGAGGCTCACTGAGCCATTTATCCCTCCGCCCTCCAATTAATCCCACATGTATTTATCGGCCAGCTTGGCACAATAAATTAACTACCTCAGAGGCATCCACCTCCCACTTGATGCTTTTGCGGCCCTTGTTGAAGGTCATTTGTCTATATGCTGATGGTTTTACTTCTGAGTTTTCTGTTCTTTCCATTGTTCTGAGTATCTGTCATTATTCCAGTACCACACTGTTTTAACCACTGTGGCTGTGTAGTAGGTGTTAACATCAGCTAAGGCAAGACCTCTAACCTTGTCCTTCTTCTTGAGGAGTTCTCTGCTGATTCTGGGCTTCTTCCTTCTCCATACAAAATTGGTAGTCAGTTTTTCAGAGAAGGTTGTTGGTATTTGAATAAGGATAGCATTAAACTTATATAGTGCCTTGGGTAAGATTGACATCTTTACAATATTGAGTCTTCCAATCCATGAGTATGGGACATTTTTCCATTTGTGGAGGTTGCTTTTGGATTTCCTTGTATAAGTCTTTTGTTTTTTTGTCAAATATATCCCTAGATATTTCTATTTGTTCTTGGCTATTGTGATGGGTACTGCTTTCTTGATCTCCTCTTGCATGGTCTTGTCCAATGTATGGAGCAAACCAATAGACTTCTGTTTGTTGTTCTTGTATCCTGCCACGCTTCCATATTCCTCTATCGCTGCCAGTATTCCTATTGTGGAGTTTTGGGAATGTCAATGGATAGAATCATGTCATCTGCAAATACCAATAGTTTTACCTTCTTCTCTCCCAGCCGTATACTTTCAAAATCCTTCCACTGCCTTGTTGATAGCTAGGACCTACAATACAATATTGAATAGAAGTCGGGACAAGGGACATCCTTTTCTAGTCCCCTTTTTCAGTGGGATTGTTTTCATCTTTCCTTCATTAACCATGATGACCAACTCTAATTCTTTCTGGATGAATTTTGGACTCTTCAATTTATATCACATCAAAATGGTAGTTTTGGCAACCTCAGAGGATTCAAACCATATACCTTTTAAATGATTTTTGAGTTTGGAGAACCAAATGGATACTGAAAGGGCAAGAATGGGCTGAAGGGGCAGGTGGGGCAAGGTTTACCAACGAAATTCTCATAGAACAGGCCTTGCAACCCATGACCTATGAGCAGATGCATTTCTGCGATGCAAAAAAAAAAATCCTCAATGAAACTTTTGTAGCTTTTATCTTCCCAATGCAGTTTTTAATTTCCTCAGACTTTTTCATAATAAGCGGTGATTATCTTGTATCCTTGAGGAAAATCTACTGAGTGTACCCTTTGTCGTACCCAAAGCAGTCATCATCACCTGAGCTGACCTCTCTGCCGTGCGTTTCACTGGCCCAGCAGCACCCCTTGGAAGTCACTGTGTTGAGTGAACCTTTCCTTTTTATTTGAACGCACCCTAAGGGGACAAGTGTATTACTGAAAAAATTCACCTGCAGTCGTCCAATAATTGCAGAGATGTATTGGAACATGTTTGCTTTGGAATAAATCTCTGTGTTTATGAACTGGAAACCTATTAACAATAAATTTTCCTTGTTCTCATATTTAAAACTTAAGTATTTATAAATTATACAAATATTTGTGTGTGTCTGTGTATATGTTTGCGTATGTGTGTGTGTGTATGTGTGTATCCTTAATACTGAACTTGATAATTATGTTCTTTCCATAATCTGAGCTCGTATGTATTTTTTGTTTACACCATCTGTCTTGGGTTGAAGGGGAGGTGTTATAGTCTCCCTAATGTGTTTATGTTGATTCATCTTTGAATTTTCTGTTGTTTTTTTATTTTTTCTTTATGAAGATGGTTTCTGTGCTATTTGTTGCAAAAATATCCAGACCTATTATATCTTAATTATAAAGTATAACTTTTAGTCAAATGAAATCTCCTTTTCAATTAATACTTTCAAGCATGAAACCCTGAACTTATATAATTTGAAAACTGCACCTTTTTGAAGTTTCTTTCCCCTGTTACTTCTTGTTTGCATGTTATCCTTTGATTTCTTTTTTCATCTTCCAAAGTATTTTTCTATAATTCTGATATTTGTTGAAGGAAAGTTTGGTTGTTTTTGAAATCCTTGCCCCTAACATTCTTCTTCTGAGTTATTTGAAAATGATTCTTCATTACCATCTCTCTTATTATGTTGTCATAGATAAATACTATGCCAATTTGTTTTTCCATTGCAATTGACTTTTTTTTGCCTGGGGGGCACTGTAAGCCTTGAGGAGTTTGCTCTTAAGATCTAAAGTTTTATTGAGATATGTCTCAGAGAAGATTTATACAGCTAGACTGATTTTAATTACAAGGTGGGTTCATCCATCATATAGTAGACAGATATTCTTTTATTTCTTGAAAAGTTATTAAATCTGGTCTAAAATATTGTCCAGCTACATTGTTTCATCTCTTTTCTCATCAGGGACTCCAATTATATGCACGCTTGGTCTTCTTTGCTTGTGTCAATTTTTGGTGTGTGTGTGACTATTTCTTTAATTTATTTTCACTTTGTTGGCTGTTTTTGTTCTCTTGACTGTTCAATGTCCTTCATTATATTTTGAATCCAATCTTTTCTTCCTCATGCAATGTATAATTTTTTCTTTATTCTGTAATGATTTTGCTTTTTTTTCTACTATTGCTTTCCCAAGTTCAGTCCTTTTACATGTTTATATGCTTGTAATGAGTTTTATATTTCTGATTTGTGGTTTACATCTGGTTTATTTCATGTCTTCAAATTCTTATTTACAGGTATTTAATTCATATTGAGATATTAAGTTAGTTTTCTTCTTCATGATTGGTATTTGGGGAATATTTTTAGCAGTTAGTATGTTTTGATTCTCAGTTTGCTTTCTTTTTCGTCTAACTTTAGATCGATATCATCTACCTTATCTTTCTATTCTGAATGTTTCATTTCCCAGGCTGGCATTAACAGGCATATGAATTATGTGTAAAGGTTTTGAGAAGATGACAAGATATTTTTTAGCTCGAGACTATTGTTTTGTCGTTGGCATGCTGAAGTGCATTTTCTGTAGTCTTTTTTCTTTTCTCTCTCTCCCTCTTATTTTGGAGAGAAGTGTGTATATTTTGCCTTGTGACTCATTCTCTCTGTCTCTTTCTGTTTATCTTTGTCTTCCTTGTCACCTCTCTTTTTCTTTAATTCTCTCTTGATATGAATCTCAATTTTCATCTAGTATTTCCCCTTTCTCCCTCCACCAGGGTGCATCTTCTATTACTTTCCAAGATTCTTGATTTGGGTTTTGCTCACATTGAAATTCTTTCCTTTGATTTTCTAATAGCAATATTTTGTTCTTAAACGTGTGCTTAATATTTTCCCACTTAAAATGGGACTCTCATATTGCAGGTGTAATATTATTCAGATGAGGAGCACTGGTGACATAATGGATTATGTGTTAGGCGGCTAACCGCAAGGCCAGCAGTTGGAAACCACAGGCCACTCTGCCGAAGAAAGATGAGACTTTCTTCTTCCATAGAAAAGTCTTGGCAACCCACAGAGGCAATTCCAGCCTGTCCTAAAGGATCACTATGGCTCAGAATAGAGTTGGTGGTAGTGAGAAGAAGAAAATTATTCAGGTTCTGTCTCATATACAGTCCCTTTCTCCTATCTTCTTCCCTTTGGCCTTTTTCTTCTCAATACATAACTCTTCCCCCAAATTGAATTTTATGTTCCTTAGGTAAACTGAAAGCATATGTTATGGATAGTTTTGTTTGTGGCCCTTGTTTATTCAGATGATTTGAGGGTAAGATGTGTAGAGACAATCAGATATAAGGAAGCCACCATTATTCTGTGCCATCATAGAGCATCATATGATCAGTTTTTAAGTGAAAGAAAGCCTGTAATAGAGCCAAGAAACAGCTTTTACTACTCATTTACACTTCTTGGATAACACAAGAAGAAAGACATTTTCTTCCTTGCTCAGGTGAAAGTAATCCCCCAGAGCACACACTCTCATTCACCACTTCCGTCTTCACCTCACCTGGGCTTACAAAGGATGAGCCAGAGAACCTATCACTGGGGCAGGATTTTAGGAGCACCAGTCTGTTTGCTGTCCTCATCAATGACTGGTCAGTTTATTATGTGTACACCTTTTCTCTTCCTACAATGATATTACCTCCATTTTTTTCATATTCTTTCATTTATCTAATTTCTGCTCACTTTAAAAGCCTACTGAAGTATGGATTCCTTTTACAAAGCCTCCTGTGATGTACTACACATTAGACTGCGGGCCTTCTTCTGTGCAAGGAGAGCAAACCACAGATGTCCCTATCACAACACGTGGCATGTTACTCTGTAGGTATTTCTCCTCCTGTAAAATGTGGATGTTTTATGATTCTGTCCTCATCTTTTACAGAAACAGGTATTTACTAAGTGCTAAGTTAACATTGGTGGGATGTTCGAATATATAACTAAGGGGATGCAACTGTTCTAGAAATACCCGCACCCATCATGGCTTTAGTTTATGGGAATCATAGCTACCATATACTCTTTCTCCTTGCTATGGTTGGAATTTCACTGGCCTCTGAAGAATGGTTCCCTGTGCTTTCGTCTCTATTTCCACGTCACGATGGGAATATTGACAGGCCTCCTCTGGGGTCTGGAAGCATGGAGCATTTTACTGAGCATGCTTGGTGACCTTTCTCCATCTCTTTTCTCCAACCACATTATATCTCAGATGAACAATGAGGACCTCATATTGTATAAAACTACGACCCCAAACCCACTGCCATTGAGTTGATTCCAACTTGTAATGATACTAGATCACATTTCTGAGGCTGGAGATCTTTATAGGAGCATCTAGCCTAATCCTTTTCTCAAAGAGTGGTCTATGGTTTTGAACCACCAACCTGGTGCTTAGCAGCTCAACACCTAAACCTCCGCATCACCAGGGCTTCTTATAAAGGTACAAAAGGAACCATCCCCAAAGTGACCATGTATGTCAGGAGAATTTTTGAAAGAGAATAACTGCCTGTGTTTTCCTCCAAGATCACTGTAATTTTTGCATTAAGTCTCAGAAGGAAAAACAACAACAATAAAATAATTTTCTCTTCGCTAGAGAGACCTGGGGCTGGAAGTGCCATCAAAACCTAGGACTTAGGACTCAAAGGGACCTTGTGAATGGTCACTTGATCTTCTCACCAACAGACAAATTTGACCTTCCCATAATTATAGGGCTGGTGAATGACAGAATCAGTAGTAAAATAACATGTTCTCCAGCCACAATCTTGTTCTTTCCCCTATCATTTTAAAATATAGGTCTGTATATATTTCAAATATATATACAAGGGGGCTTCAAAAGGTTCATGGAAAAATGAAATGTAAAATAGTAGAATTTTCCCATGAACTTTTTGAAGTCGCACACACTCGTGTGTATGTGTGTGCATGTGTAGCAATGTGTATAGGTATGTGACTAGCCAAACCAGGATGGTGGTTCTAAAGCCCCTAACTGACTTTGATTGGCTAGGAAGTGCTGGTGGTGTAGCAGTTATGCGTTGGGATGTGATCCTCATGGTCCACAGTTCAAAACCATCCTCAGCTCAGGGGGAGAAAGACTGGGCTCTGTGAACAGTTGAACATTGACTCCATTGCCATGAGTGAGTAGTCTCAGAAGGATATTTGAAAACCATGGTTTAAGATTACAAAGATGAACATCCTCTACCAGCTACGTATTTAATAATTTTGGATCTATCCTTTCTGCATCCTATTTTTCCCCCATGAAAAAAGAAAGCAAATCCGTAAAAGCTCAAGAATTCCTCTGAGGGTTTTTGTTTTGTTTTGTTTTTTGAGACTTCCTACTATTCTCTATTGGTCATCTTTTTTTTTTCCCCCTTCCAAATTGTTCACTAAGGAAGGGCGTGTTCATGACCCATTTGAGTTCTTTCGGAGAATGCTCAGCCCCCTCACACTGCATTCTACGCTCCTTTATCTGGGCTTTCTCCTAAAGAGGCAACTCCATTTTCTTTGAACGCAGAGCACAGTAATTCACAATCCTGGCTTTGCCACACCCCAGGGTGCCTTCCGTCATAGGGAAAAGTCAGGAGTTTGTCAAAACAAAATTAATTGAAATTGAAACAATAAATTTCTGTCTGCAGAAGGTGGAAGGGAGGCAGTGTTGCAAAAGAAAGCCCAGGAAGGTGCCCCATAACGGTGGGGAGTGTGGAGCTATGGGAAGGAGGAAAAATCTTTCACACTTACACCATCCGTTTCTCAAAGCCTGGAGCAGGGAGGAGAAAGGAGAATTGTCAAAACAAGAAGCCACATTGTCTTACAAGTCAGGGCCCTCCGTGGAATTTCGACAGTTTGAGCACCAGTTTACATTTTTGTTGGTGTGTGTGTGTGTGTGTGTGTGTGTGTTTCCCTCTAACACCAAATTCAGCAAGCACAGACATCTCAGATCTGTCATCGAAGCAGGATGACATCAGTGAGAAAATCTGGTGTTGCTTCATTTTCACAAGTTTGTCAGGATCCGCAATGGAGCTGCGCCGTGCGCGCATCACCCCAGAAAGGGGTAATAATTAGCGAGATGAGAAGCAAGGCTTGTCTCAAGGTTAGGAAATCAAAAGATGCTTATTAACTAGAAGAAGGATTGTCAAGCGGGAGGCGGGCAGTGAGATGTTGTGCTTATTGCTCCTGGAGGCTCATGTAGGCAGACGCTTTGGGATTTTGTTGTCTGAGCCAGGCACGTGGGGCCACGGTCAGAAATTCACCCCTGGGGGCGGGGCAGTTGTAGTGGGGGCTCTGGTTTGCAGGTGAGTTTTGGGAAAACACGTGACAGCGGGCACCTTTTGATCTCACACCCTTTATGCCTTGCTCTTGGGACGAATGTGGTTTCTCAACTGCTAGATGTTTGATTGCAAAAATACACGAAGCTCTATGCCCAGGCAGATGCTTTTAAAATGGGGATGGCAATAAGGAGATTTGGAAAGGTCTTATTCCACGCCTGTCGGTACTCGGCTATCTGTCTAGGCGCAATGCTCTTCCTGTGAAGTGTTTTTGTACGTGGCTTAGTAGGTGATCATTTTTACATGGGTTCCTGGCTGTGCATCTGGAGCCGGTGTGAAGGCTGTGTATTTGTACACACAAGAGCCTGTTTCTCCCTGTGGGAGGGATGACTCATGGGCCCGCCATAACCATGGCTCCTTTTCCTTAGTAACGGAATCTAAGCTCCTTCGGTGGCAATGATTTGGGTTTAAAACAAGACTTTTCCAGCCTCTCCCTTTACCCCTTCGCAGCTACGTGTGGCCACCGAATGGTGTTCTGGGCAATAGCATACAAAGAAAAATGTTGCATGGAATGTAGAGTAGGGTTTTGGATGGTGTTGATTGTGACGGGTGTCCCTGACATTCACCCATCTGCTCTGAGAAGTGGTATTTGGTTTTGATGACTGGAACTCCAACAGCTAACTTGATTCCTGCGGTAACTTTGATAGCGGAAATCGTGCTGGAGGGTCACGAAACAGAATGGTGGAAGAAACGATGGCTTCAGACTCCTGCCTAGAGTGACCATATTAATTTGGGAATGCAAAGCTTTGGGGCCCTGAGGTATGTGCGTGAATAAACACCTATTTCATGTAAACACTGTTATTTCTGCTCTCTGTTTAAGAAAAAGTAAAAATACTATAGAATTGAGCCTGGCCGATTTTTCAGAAGTGGTTGGCCAGGGCTTTCTCCCTGGGCACTTCTGTGTGGACTCCACTCCCCACCCTTTCAGTGAGCAACCCAGCAAGTTCACCATCTGCCCCACGACGGGTCCTTGCTCTCTGTCACTAGCAGACAGATAGAATTCTTCATGAGTGCAACCCTTGATACACACACGCTCAGTAAAAGCAGGAGGCAAAAAAAGTACACTTCTTTGTTGCTTCCTCTAAGCATTCGACTGCTAATCCCAAGCCTGGCAGTTCAAAGCCACCAGGCACCCCATGGAAGAAAGATGAGGCTGTCTGCTCCTATCAAGATTTACTGCCTTGGAAACTATATAGCAGAGTTTTCCAGATTAGATGGTACTGCTCCCTGGGGTGGGGGGTAGGAACTGGAACACTCCAGTGGTGCCACAGAAGGACATCTACACTTTATCCTTGGTGCTGAGTTATAGTACAGACAGTTTTAATTCCCAGGGGGTGCTGAGTAATTTTCTTTTTTCCTGAAAAGGGCAAATACGGTTGGGAACCTATGCTATATACGGTCGCTATGAGTCAGAATCGGCCCTCTGGAAGTGGGTTTGGGTTTGAGGGCAGTCGTCCCCGCAGAAGGAGCCCAGGTGGGGTAGTAGGTTATGTGTTGGGCTGCTAGCTGTGAGCTCAGCAGTTCAAGACCACCAGCCACGACAAAAAAGAAAGAAGAAGCTTTTTACTCTCAAACATTGTCGCAATGGCTGTGAGTTTTGCCCCCTCGGTGATTAGTCCACAGGTTAACCCATAGCAGGAGCTCTAGAAATATTTATAGAATTGGTCCTTTCCTTTGACAAACATTCATTGACTTCCTAATGTGTGCCTGCTGCTGTGGTTGAGTAAGAGAATAAAAGGACCCACACTAAATGCTCACCTAACTGTCTTGCTGAATTAACAGGCTCACCTTGGCCTCTGTAAAGCCGAAGTGCTGGGTGCTGTTGGGGAGGCTAGGCAGTTTTGCTCTCACAGTTTATGACAGTTGTACTTGCTATTGCAATTATATAATTCAGCATCATAATCAAGAAACTGCGAGTGTGTAAAGAACACAGTGAATACTCTAGAAAGACTCACCACAGTTTGTCA
>NW_022103896.1:22203442-22226328 GCF_000313985.2 Echinops telfairi
TTACACAATTGATGTGTGTATGGATTGGGATAACAGTTGTATGAGTCCCTAATAAAATGTTAAAAAAGAAAAAAAAAAAGAAAGAAAAGAAAACATGCCAAATTGTACACTTCAACAACAAAAAAAGAAAAACACCCTATCAACTTAAATGGCTGCAAGTCCACTTCAAAAAATTGAGAAGCAAATGCTTAGCACTCAGAAGGACATTATACTCAATGGCTTTGCAGTTGTCTTTCAGTTCTTGTTTTTCAAAAGAAACCGAGATGATATGTCTGGAGTAGGGTTTATCCAAGAATAGCCCATCATCTGACACACTTTCAAAGGTAAAGCCTTTGATATCCAAACCAAGAAACCGAACGCATCACCATCAAATCGGTCCTGACTCCTGGTGACCTTACATAGGGTTTCTAAGACCAAATCTGTCCCAGACCAGGAAGGCTCCCCTTTCTCGCTCAGAGCACTAGAGGGTTGGAAGTGCCAGCCTTGCAATTAGCTACCCAGTGGCTAACCTACACCAAATTAAAAGTAAGTATTTATGCTTTATATCCTTTTGTAATTCCTCATTTTGAATGATTTTCTAAAAAAATATTAATTTATTTACTTCACTATTGTAAGTATCTTTATTTCAAAGTAGCATAAAAAGGATGCTGGTTGAAAATGGGGAGAGAGAGGATAAACAGTGTTAAGGGGTTCTGCTGGTACCTTAGCAATGGCCAGGCCCCTCTTCTGGGTTCTCATTCCCAGAATGCCCTGCAGACTTCCAGGTTCAGGTCTGCTCATGGAAAGAACAGCCTTTCATCAGGTTTGCTGATGGAAAAGAAGCTTGTGGCTAGAGGCAGTTTCCAAGTAGCTCCCTAGCAAGGACAAAGCACTACCCACTTTGCTGTTGCAGACAGTGCCTGATCATTGGTTTTCCAAAAAAAATTACTGACTACCAGTTCCAGATGCCTCTGATGTAAGACTTTTCTGTGCAAGGTTATGGTTTGACATAAGGAATACTGATAATTTAGCATTGAATTCGGGCATTAACTATACAGTGATGGAATAAACTCATATATATTTGCACTAGGACCCTTTCTGGTGCAAGAATAAGAAAAACAGACTCTCAAGGCTGGAAAGGTGATTTATTGGCTCAGGTGGTGGGAAGTCCTGGGGAGGGCGGGCTTCAGTAGGGTGGAATCCTGGTGCTCAAGCGATGCTGTCAGATACACTCTCACATCGTCTAACTCAGCTTAATATTGTCTGCTTGCTTTTCCTTTTATTGTTTCTCTAAACCTAATTCTTTTCAGGTACAGAGAGACCCTTTGTGCAATGGAAAAATTAGTTATGGGCAGCCCCAAACAAGCATCACTGTGGACAGGGGAAATAGAATTTCTCTTTCTCTTTTTCTCTTAAACTTAAAGAAGAGTTTCTTATCGGTTTTGAATGACTTGTGTGCTCTTTGGAGCAGACACATTTGAATCACTTTAACCTGTCCATTCTACGTTACAGTTGTGTCAGAACTCTTTGGATGAAGAGAAGATAGACTAAGCCCGACCTCCCCACTACGTCACAAGTCTCTAGTCTGGACCATAAATGGAAGATGCAGTTCTAGTTCCTCGGTCTGCTGCTTTCCCTTAGGACACTGGCATCATATGGACTTTTATTAGCACATTGTGGGCCTGCCAGAAGGCCACTCGCTGCACCTCAGATAACTTGTGAGAGAGCCCTGTCTATCGTCAAAATCAGCACTCACAGTTCCAGATCTCAGCCGCCTGGGTTGGAACCTAAAGGCATGTCCTTGCTTCTCTTTCTGATCACTTCAGGTCCCCAAATACCATAGCTAACACTCCCCACTTTTGCTGAAGCCTTCTCTGGGAAAATTTCTGCCCTTGTAAAGTTTACATATGTAAGCTCTGTGTTCAACAAATAGCCTGCTGCCCTCATCAATCCTCAGAAATCCTAGAGAAGGTGTTTTAGTGTCTGCTCTTGTTTCCTCGGCCATTTTTTTGTCCTTTTATCAGTGGGACACGGTGCCCCTCCTATGACTGCCCTTATGCTCCTGAAGTGAACCCACACGAGACAGAAAAGAATGGTGATGGAAGAAGGAACCCTCACATGAAAGAGCAGTGGGGTCTTGGGAGGCGGGCGATGCAGCAGGGACGTGTTTGAGACTTGAACTTGTCTGACGAGGTTGGCATCATCATTATTTCCTCAGTTTCAGAGACACAGAGACATGTGCGCATCTGAATACTATACCAAATGGCAGATCGACGACTTAACATATGGAATTAAAAATAATAATAAAGGATCATTGATATTTATCAGACACTTTGTGATCTTTGGATGTGTCAAATGTTGACCCACTAGGTGCAACTGAACGGCTGACGGGTGGTGTCTACCCAGAAACACCTTGGGGAAAATGGCCTGGAGATCTACTTTGAAAAACCAGCCACTGCGAATTCTGTGGAGTCCAATTCTTCTCAGACACACTTGGTTGCTCCTGAAGGCAGAGTCCGCTCCAGGGTGACCAGTTTCCTCGTGCACCTATTTTATGCCAGGTACTGGCCTGAGTCCTACAAGGATTTACACATTTCCCTCTGGACAGCCTAGTGGGGCGGGGTTTGTTTGTTCTTGAGTCCACAGGAACACTGGGGTTTTGGTAGATAAGTGATTAAATCAACTAATCACTAAGACGTGAAGGTGAGATTCACACCCAGAGAGACTGATTTCAGAGACTGGTCTCGTAAGTCAGAGTGAAGTTATAGTTTAGAGCCTTTAGCATTCCATCTCCTTGGCTTCAGCTCCCTCTGCCTGTTTGGTGTCCTCCTCAGGAAAGCCATCCAACTCAGTCCCATTGACAGGAAGACCTTCAGGCACACAGATAATTCAAAGGCTGGACTGGAAGTCCCTGAAGGAATGTGGCTCCTGTATGATTGCGAAAGAAAATTAATGAATTTGCTTAAGGCCTCTTCAGCCAAGGGCAAAAGTAAAAGGATCTGGCTAATGGTTAAATGTTCCGTTTTTCAGAATTTATTAATATTTATTGGTAACCTATTTTAAACAAAGGGAAAGAATGCATCTGCGAGGCTTGCAAGGTCCACGTGGTCTTTCCCAAGTACGCATGCCAAATCACGCCCCCAAAATACCACCCACAAAGGGCTGTGCTGTTGACAAATCAAAAATCCGCCACATTTGTCACACTGTTAGCCAAATCAAGGTCCAGAGAAAGATTTTGCAAATAATAAAACAGTTCCTCTGTTGCTGATGTTTCAAAGTTCTGATTATATTAGCCCTGAATCTCATCTGGAAATTTTAAACTTCTCCCATGTGGGACACAGACAGTAGGAGCTAAGCCTTCCCCAGAAGTGGACATTTAAGCTCTTTCTTCTGAAGATCAGCAAATCCCTTCATCTGCTGTTAATTCCATAATCTGTTTTTGTCTTTTAAGATCCCTCAGTCTCAAAACCATCTCCTATCATTCCAAATTCTCTATCTTTCCCTCCCCTTCCCCCACGCCCCACCCCACTCTCTCTCTTCTCTTTCTGGGCTACTCTCTGGTATTCACATGGATCATAGAATGTTACAATGACTTGTTTTTTGACCCAGAGGCTTTGAGCTCCTTGTGAACAGAAACAACTTCATTTCCACATCTGTGCCCTGTCAGGTTCCCGTATTTCAAATGCCTCTCAAGGTGGGCTGGTTTCAGCAGAGATTTCAGATTAAGCTAGACTAAGAAGAAAGGCCTGTAGATCTTCTTAGCCATTTCCGACCGTGAAGATCACAGGAGGACATTATTCACTCTAACACTGGAAGATGAGCCCTCTAGGTTGCTAAGCACTCAAATACACAGTGGCTGTAACCCCTGAATCCAGAAAGCCACCATGTGTGGCGATGGCACGAGACAGTGTTTCACATGAGGTCCGCATGAGTCAAGCCCACATGAGGGCAATCAAGGGCAGCAAAATCCTCAGTGTCTACTATAGAACCTGCATGCTGCTCGACTACTTTTGAATTGCTTTGAAATATATGTAGAATGAAGCTTGCCTCCCCAATCACAAAGAACAGAGGTCCAGGTGGGCAAAGGTGTGGCCATGGGTGCGATTTCAGATGCCCATGGACGCAGGAATGAAAAATGGACCACATCGCTGCCAGCGAGCGCCCAGCCTGGGGCAGCTGACTCCCTTACACAACTGTCCCTCCTGGTCGGGAAGCTCATGGAAAACCAGTCTGAGCACCATGTGTTCGTCACGTCCTCTCTCCGGTGGTCCCAGCATTTGGGAATGGGACTTGAGGGAAGGATAAATGGCACTTCACCTAAACCTGGGCAGAGTGGGGTTTTATTCTCTGAATGGAAAGGGGGGTGGTAGACCAGTGAGAACAGAACAGAAATGAAGTTAGAGAGCGAATGAGTCAAACCACAATGATTTTGACATCGCAATAAAACCCACCTCTTAAGCATGATGTTGGGAACAACCATGGGGAAAACGATTCCCCATGGCATTTTGTGCTTGGGATTCTTGTTCCATCTATGAAGCTCTACATCATGAAATAAAGAAATCTTTATTTTCAGGATACACTCGTTGTTCATTTAAATGTCAGGAAAAAAGAAGTTTCCTGTTTCGCTTTGTAAATATCAAATGTTATCACAGCCAATATCAAGAAGCAACCAATTTTTCTGATGTTATAGAACTAATTACCAAATACACATTCTATAATTAATAACTGTTTAAGCATCAGAGTTTTTGTCTGTATGGTCTACTAACTGATTAATCTCTCCTAAGTAGTGAAGTCAGAACAGAGTGGATGTCAGAGGAGACTGACAATCACTCTTCAGCAGACAGTAGAGAAAGTGAAAGAGAGAAGTGATGAACCAAAAGAGCTGAACAGAAGACGTCAAAGAACAGCTCATGAAGCCCAAGGAAAGTATCCTAATGAACGGTGCCAAGAGCACTGAGCACATCTCAAGATGAAAGAAGTGAAGAAAAAAATTGAAGGCTCCAATCACAACATTGAAGGGTGCAATTGATAAACAATTGAATGATGTAGGAAACATCAAGTGATTGAAGGAATGAAGTTATTGCACCAAAAAGAATGGTCAATGTTCAACGATTTCAGAAGATGGCATTTGATCAAGAGCCATTGGTATTGAAGGAAGAAGTCCAAGCTGTACTGAAGGTATTAATGAAAAGCAAGACTTTAGTAATTGATGGAATACCAACTGAAATGTTTTATCAAACAAATGCAATACTGGAGGTGTCCACTCAGCTCCCCCGCACCCCTCCCCACCCCCCCATACACAAAATAAGACAGCTAGCTACCTGGCCAATTGACTAGAAGAGATGCATATTTGTGCCCTTCCCAAAGAAACATCATATAACCATGTGCAGAAATTAGCACACAATATCATTATAAATGCAAGTAAATTTTGTTCAAGATAGTTAAAATCCAGTTACAGCAGTATATGCTTAGATAGGAAACTGCCAGAAATTCAAACTGTGTTCAAAAGAGGAATAAGGGATTGATGAAGTCAGATAGATTTGGCTGAAAGCAGAGAATACAAAAATATTCTTACTTGTGTTTCATTGACTGCAAAGACATTCTACAGTGTGGATCACAGCAAATTATGGATAACATTGCAAAGAATGGAAATTACAGAACACTTAGTTGTGCTCAGGAGAGACATGTACATAGACCAAGAGGCAGAATAAGGGAATAAATACTATGTGGCTTAAAATGATGAGAGGTATGTGTTGTGGGGTCTTTTCACCATACTTATTCAGTCTGTATGCTGAGCAAATTATTCATTACAAGAATGTGGATTATATGAAGAAGACTGCAACATCAGTATTGGAGGAGACTCAACAACCCAAGATATTTAGATAACACATCTTTGTTTGCTGGAAGTGAAGACTGGACACACTTACTCATGAAGATCAAAGACTATGGTCTTCAGATGAATTACATAAAGAAAATAAAAATTCTCACAACTGAACCAGTATCATGATAAACAGAAAGACAAGATAAGAATCGTTAAGGATTTTGGTTTGCTTGGATGGCACTCAATGCTCATGGAAGCAGCAGGGAAGACATCAAATGTGGCATTCCACTGGGCACATCTGCTACACAGGACCTCTTTAAAGTGTTAATACATAACGATGTCACTTTGAGAACTAAGACGTACTTGACCCAAGCCATGAGATTTTTACTTGCTTCATATGCAAGCAACAGGTGGACAGTGAATAATGAAAACGGAGATGAAATGGGTGCACTTGTACTATAGTGTTGGCAAACTGGATTAATAATCACCTATGGGGATGGTAGGGGAGGTTGCAGGAAAATGGGAGCCAACAACAATGAGTACGAGAAAGAAGAAAATGTTCTGAAATTATGGCGATGATTGCACACCTCTTTTTAATATTATGGAACCATTAAACTGTAAGTTATGTGAGTTACATGACAATACAATGATTTAAAAATACCATAGACTGCCAACTGATCCAAGAAATCAATCTGTCTAGAAGAATGCTCTTTAGGAAGGAGCTTACTTAAGACCTGCTGTTGGGAGTGACCAGTCCCTGGAGAAGGACAGCATACTTGGTAAAGTAGAAGGTCAAGGGAAAAGAAGGAGGCCTCAAAGAGGTTGATTGACAAAGTGGCTACAACCACGGGCTCAGACATCACCACAATGGTGAAGATGGTGTAAGACCAGGCAGAAGGGATGTTCAGTGACACACAGGTTCGCTGTGAGTTGAAACCATCTTGATGGCATCTAACAACAAGCAAGCAGTTGACCCTTCTCCCAACCTAACTTTCCTGGTCAGTTAGATATGAGTCTTATAATGCAGACATGCAGGAACATCTGTCAAGTCCTCGACACAATACACAGAATTATGAGAAACGCAATAAAGAAGAACGCTATAAAACAAAACAGAAATACTTGGAATGATTGCTTTGCTCCCTTGAACCAAATACTTTCTTCTACATTTTCTTTCCAATCTCTACAACTCTTACATTTATACTCTATCCTCAACTACTTTTTTCCTATGTGCTGTGAAATTGCATAATCAAAAAGAAATTAAGACGGAGTTTTCAGTCTTTATGGTGACTCAGCTCTTTGTAGCCAAAATTGAAATAAAATAAATTGCACAGGTGGCCACATTTCAAGTAAGTTAATTAGTGTTGGCGAATGGTACAGCATTTGGGAGGACTGAGTAACTCTTCTTTGTTTAATAAACAATAACAGTGCAAAAAGCTCAATGTACCTGAAGTCTATATTTCAGTCATTTAAGTAACTTTTGATGGCACCCTCTAAATTGGAGCCATGATGGATCCAGAAATTTGTAGAGATCCAAGGCCCTGATAGAAACTGTGTGTGTGTGTGTGTGTGTGTGTGTGTGTGTGTGTGTTCCAGAGCACAGGTCAAAGCCCAAACCAGTCCTTTCTTGTAATCAAAGAGTGTCTATGTTTACTACCTATCCTCTCTCAAACGTGCTCCGAGTCACCAGCTCTGCAGAGGCCACCAACAAGCACAGGCTTTGTATCATGATATTGTTTCAGTTTTGACCTCTACTCATAGCGACCCCATCTGTTAGGATGCTGTGATGTAAGAGCAAAAGAATTCTGACCTACAACACTTGGATGAGTAGCCTTGCATTGACAGCCTTTACATCATGGTTTGCAGGTCAGCTGTGCGTTTCAAGCCTTTGAATGCTGTCTTTGTCTTTGGCAGAGTTGAGGAAGCTTGAGAATTCACTCTAAGTTCAGAGAGTTATTAGTGAACTTTACATTTATGCCGAGTACCAGCCCGGCCTACTGGGAAATTAATATTCTGTCAGTTATTGTCATATCTCTAATGAAGGGGAAGAGAGTATGTGTCAAGGACTAAAAGCAGCTAATAATAATTAACATTAATTGACTGGTTATCATGGGCCAGGTATTATTTTGAGCTCTTTCTATGTCTTAAATAACTGAAACCTTAACCACTCCCCATTATTATTATCCCCATTTCATAGGTGAGAAAACAAGGAACAGAGAATTAACTAATCTTCTCACAATCGCATAGTGTTTACATGAATGGGTTATAATTCAAACTCAGGTCTTCTGACTCTCAGCCTGTTTTTTTTTAATCCTTTGACTATATATATACATACATGCATATATATATATATTTCGGGCATCTAAACCTTCTTGTTCTAAATCAAGGGGTCTGTTAGTTTCTCAAAGGAAATAATTCTCAAAGACCAGTATGGTATTTGTCTCAATAGAATGTGTCATACGTATGTATTCTAAATTCTTTAAAAATCTGATGCTTTTGCCAAAGTGGGTTACTGACATTTTCTCAAGTCAGTACTCAGTCTTTCCTAATTCTTTTTCCTCTGTTTTATGTGCTTTTCCTCTTAAATCATTGTTAATACAACTCCTAATCTTATCTCCAAGCCCACTTGAAGTGGATACCCTTCCATGAATTCTTCCCTGGTATTCCTTTCCTAGTGAAATCACTTTCCCTTACATCACTTTGCTCGGCTCTCTCTTAAATATGTCTTTTGTTTCACTCTGTGCTCCTGTCTTATCTGATATACCAGATTTTGGAATCTGTCAGGCCAGCGCAGGAACTTGGAAATGGAAGATTTCAAACAACTGCTGTTGGACGGATGCTGATGACTGTAGCCCGTGATTGGGTAAAATGTCACTGAGGTTATGAGACAGCATCACATAACTTGCCCTTCTGCTTCCAGTTCCAAGAAATCAAACCTTAAACGGAATGTGGATGGACCAGAGCGCTAGAGACAGACACTGCTTCAGGTACCTTTCTAACCCAGCAATGGCTCTTTCTTCACCCTGCAGCAGGCCCCAGGGACATAGTGGACTTTTTTCTTTAATGATGCAAACATTTGTTCATTTCCTCAGGGGGGTTTACATTACCAAGAAAGACTATACAGTGGAGGGTCATCTCACTCATGAGAGCCTTTGATCCTCCTAAAGACAAGCTCACCGTGGCTTTTCTCTTTAAAGGTCTTCCTGCTCATTATTATGGTGATGGCAGAGGGGAAAGAGTAACTGTGAAAAAATTAAACAGCTTAAGTGGTCTGTCGAAACTTTATTAGTACAGCCCCTGTTGGCTAGTTCTTCTCTCTTGCTGAGCTAGTCCCTGAAGTTACCTTGGACTTTTCTCGCACTTTATTCTTGGAAGAATGTTTCCTGAGAGATGTCATCAAGCCAGAAAGTAGATATCCATTGGGCGCCCACACAGATCCAAGAGGGCAGGCTTGCAGAGTGATTAGAAGCATACCTTTGGGATTAGTAACTATAGCTAAAGAAGAACAGAAGAAGTTAGTATTATTACAACCTAAGAGTTTGAAGAATGGGGCCAGTGGATCTGGATTCAGACCTCTGGAGAGTGGGTGTTTCTTGGGCTGCATTTGCCATCCTGAGTCTGTTTACAAGAAGGCTGGCTCTCTGGGTGTGGGATAACTGCAAACTGCAAGCATCTGTTGGCACAAATGGTTTACTGAAGAATCATTGCTGTAGTGACCTGACAGGAACAGGAAACAAAGGAGGAATGAGTATGTCCTTCTGCCTCCTCCCACTTCCAAACTTCTCTCTCTAGTGTTCTTGACAGTAGAGTCCCATAGATGCCCAGCTGGCAAAGGAGTCCCCTGTGTCAGAGCACTCCAGTTCTTTCATCTGAACAGAGACAGTGGGCTTAGAGAGAAGAGACAATATCTTCATAATCAATGCCACTTATCCTGTTGGCTATTCTCCATTTATATATTTCCTCCTACACATAACTAAACTTCAGAACAACAGTAGTTTCACACTTCCACTCAAGAACTTTCCGTTTGTACAAAGATTCTCTTATTTCTTAAAGTGTGTTAGTCTGGGTAGACTAGAGAAACAAATCCACAGAAACTCATGTGTATAAGAGAGAGTTTTATATAAAGGGTTAGTGTACATTGAGGAAGCATCTCAACCCAGTCCAGTCAAAGCCCATAAGTCCGACATCAACCCATATGTCTGACACTAATCTATAAAGTCCTCCTCAGACTCACAAAACACACACAATGACACCGAATGCAGGACAGCCACAACCCGTAGGTAGAAAGTCTTTGAATCTAACAGTAGTGTAAGTATTTCAGCGCTGGCAGGGCTCTCCATATGGCTACTCCTGCACCCAGGGCTGCATCAGGGTAGGTTCATGTGGCTTCTCCTCAGGGATATCTCACAGGAAGCGAGCCTTGCCAGCTGAGGCAGAGAACTAGCTAAGGCAGTCGCACCTAGTCCTACCATCAGAGAGCAAGAGACAAGAAAGGCGAGGCTCACCGAGCCATTTATCTCTCCACCCTTCAATTAAACTGCCCTTCAATTAATTCTACATGTGTTCATTGGCCAGGTTGGCCTAGTAAACCTATCACGCAAAGTAAGAGAATTATGTAATACACCTGGAACCCAACAATGATTTAATATATCTGGAGACACAGATCCATCCATCTCTCTGATTCTGAAAAGAAAAGTAACTATCCATCTCTCTGATTCTGAAAAGAAAAGTAACTGCCAGGAAGCACTTGTATAAATTTTCAAGAAAATAGCCCATTGACTTCTCAATGATGTCTGAAAAGCATGGTAGATACCTTCAGGGAGGGATTTTCAAAGCAGCTTTGATGACATACTGTCTACAACTTTGCTTTTCTTCTTTTCTTCTTTGCCACCTTCATCTTCCCCTTTTTAACAATCCTCTGTCACATTTGTGTATCCTCAGTGAATTTGAAATTATTTTATGGAACAAATTAATGTCTGAATCGCTATCTCACAGCCTTCAAATCGATTCTCACTTATAGAGACCCTCTATGGGTTTCTGAGCCTGCAGAGAGCCTCCTCCCTCTCCCTCAGAGAGACAGACTTGATAGTGCCACCTCCCCCCAATGTTTGTTTGGTTGCTCATCTACTGATACAAAAGTAGTTATCTCACCTTACTCTCATCAACAACCTTTTCACAGCTTTACTAATGCGATTGGTAAGGAAGCTTGACTCCCCCATGTGAAGAGTCTTCAAATTCCTTTTTGAAGCTCCTTTGTAAATCTTATTTTGATTATTAAGTTGAATATTTGTTTTGTGGACATTCCCTGTGCTTCTTTTCCTAGCCTGTATGTTTATCTTGTTAGTATTAGGCTGTTTCTCTTCTAATATCCTTGGTTATTGTCATTGGCTGATGTTGAGTTGATCCCAAGGCAAAGTCATGCATGTGTCAAACTTAGGACATCTCCAGCCCGACCTTTGGGAAGCAAATGGCCAAACCTCTCTTCCAAGGCACCTCTGGATGTATTCAAAGCATCAACCTTTCACCTACTTCTCAGCTGCTTAACTGATTCTCCCACACCAGGACTCTTAGGAGATCCTGGACTGATTGTTCTCATAAATTTTTATAAATTTCATATGCATTAGGAACATATATCCATTACATGTGAATTCAAAACCACCCCGTCTTTTATTTCTCTTGCATTTGGGTTTTGCTTGCCTCTGTTAATAAGGTTGAGTCTTGGATCTATCCAAGCAGCTTTTATCAATGGAAGAATGGGCTCCAGGAATAGGTTAGACCCCCACCAACTTGTTTCACAACCTGTAACCTCCCATTAGTAGTCAGGCTAACCATTCACATCCAGATTTCTAAGCTCTTGATCTATCAAGGGGGTGCCGTTTTACCATATCAGAGGAAGCCTATTTCAAAACATGTGACTTTATCGTTTAGAGTGATAACACAGCAACAGCTTTTGTTAGTTTACAGGAACCAGAAACAGATTGAGTTCTTGGCAAGCTATAAGAAATGAGCGTTCACAGACTCAGCTGGTTATGGTGCCCCCTGTGTTGCAAATGCGACGGAAGGCAGACCCTGTGAGTGAGGACTCCTACACTGTGAGCAACACACCACCCAACATCAACCATTTCGCCCTCGTCTGACAGAGAGAACAGAATGTGCCAAGGGGAAGAGACTGGGAAAGAAGGCCGGTACACACTGCCAAACTGCCTTCTTTCTGCAAGGAATGCTTTAAAGCAAGCTATTGCTCTCATACAAACACCCATATCACTTCTTTACTCTTCTTACTGAAGGTCAGCAAATTGACTACAAAGGCTATTCACAAAATTGAGTGCCAACTCCATGGCTCGAATTGATGCAGGCAGCTGCTGAGAAGGGTGACTGGGAACTCCAGGGTCAGGTCAGCAGTGAACAATATTTTCAGGTAGTCGGAGGTGGGGTTGGACTCCCTGGCTGGTGCAAATGGTTAACACACTGGGTTGCTAGCCAATGGGATGAAGATCCAAGCCCATCCAGAAACACCTTGGAAGAAATGTCTGGCAATCTACTTCTGAAAAAAACAGCTCTTGAGTGTCCTGTGGAGCTACTCTGACACGTTTTGTGTCATCCTGAGTCAGGATCAACTTGATTACAATTGTTTTTGCTGTTTTAAGCTGGTTTTATTTCCCTATTGTTAATTCATTGATTGCTCTTCAATGCCCATGCCTTGCCCATTCACAGCTCTTTCTTTGCAATAAAAGTATATTCATAAATCTATTATAAACATTAATTCATTTATTCTCTAAGCAGTCATTATCTACCTTAAGTAGGTACAGAAGATTCAGAAAGAAAGAAGTTGTGAATCTCAGAAAGCTAATTCATTTCTCATAAATATTCATGATAGTCAGAAACTAGAAGACGAAGAAATGAAATTGACTTTAAGTAATGTGGAGTCCCAATGAGCCAAAGGGTCCTCTAGAGAAACAGAACCAGCGAGATAGAGATATAGGTATGGATAGAGATAGACCTGGAAATAGAGATAGAACTGGCAAGGGAGATGGGGAGGCTGTGTTAGTCAGGGTAGACTAGAGAAACAAATTCATAAACATGCATATATGTATAAGAGAGAGTTTTATATAAAGGGTAAATGGACATTAAGAAAGCATCCTAACCCAGTCCAGATCAAGTCCATAAGTCGGATATTAGCCCATATGTTCAATACCAATCTATAAAGTCCTCTTCAGACTCACGAAACACATGCAATGATGCTGAATGCAGAACAATCGCAGGCCAGTGGGTAGAAAGTCTTTGGATCCAGTAGCGTTACAAGCATCTCAGCGCTGGCAAGCGTCACTATGTGGTTTCTCTGGCTTCAGAGGTCTTGTTTGCATCAGGGTGGGTCCATGTGGTTTCTCCAGTTCAGGGGCACTAACTAGCATAGTTCCATGTGTCTGGTCAGCTGCAATGTCTTCCAGGAAGTGAGCCGAGAGACAGAGAGAGAGAGAGAGAGAGACAGAGAGAGACGGTCTTTCTCATCTCCAAGGAGGAAATCCAAGAATTCCCAGAATTTTCAGGAGAAGGCCATGCCCACACAGAGGCCTCATTGTCTATTATCTGATTGACAGACTAGACTCCACCCCTTCACTCTTAATCCTCTCAAGTTCCAAATTGACACCAGATTATGTAACTACCACAGAGGCCAAGACCTAGCCAGGGTTCCTCTGACCTCAGCACAGCTAACACCACACTGAGCACCTCCACGGGACATAAGAAGCAGTGGATGGCCTATGATAGACCCGCACCTGTCAGCAGGGACAATAAGTCATAGCAAGGAAGGCTTTGGGTAAAGTGGATTAATATAAGAAATGGATATGATTTCATCAAAGGAAATGATACCAAAGAAAATGTATTTGTACACCAGACGACCACACAAAATAACCCTAGGCAGTACCTTGTGGTGTATGTAGAAGATGGAGAAACTGTGTGGAGTTTGACATGGTTGAAGACAAAAGGATACAGAAACAGCATATATTACAGGTTCTGGGGGAATCTCAGGGCAAGATAGGACATAGGCAAAAGGCCTTAACCATGACTGTAGGTGTCCTCCACACAATTACCAGCAGAATTTGCAGAATGGTGAGAGTAGGTGAAAGAATGAGATCTAAGGATGTTCCCCAAAGGCAAGCCCATCAGCATACAGGACTACAGAGGAGACCCTAGGGAAGTCTGCTCCAGTCTTTCAGCGCACCTGAGGGGCGGGGGGAGAAGTGATGGTGGGTGCTGGTACCTGCCCATGAGACGGCGGCCCATCAATATGGACAAACCGGGGCAAATCTGAGCTCTCCATCCTTTCTCCCTCTCTCCATGCTTCTCCTTCTTCCCCTCAGCTCAAGGTGATTGCTCTTTTCTTGCACCAAACTCTTCGTACCTTTTTAACTATTGCTATTTATCCCATTCAAGGAACTCCGGTGGCACTGCGGGGTAAGCACTGGACTCCTAGCCTCAAGGTTGGCAGTTCAAACTCACCAGCTTCTCCAAGGGAGAGAGACACAGCTGTCTGCTCCCATAAATACGGACAGCTTCAGAAACCCAGCCACTGAGCCGATGCTCCATGGCAGTGAGTGTTTTTGATTTGGTGTTCCACTTAATCTGAACGATCAGAGGAAGGTGCTCGACAAGTCGGATGGGTGGACACAGTGTCTGCAACCATGGGCTCAGTCGTAACAGGAACTGTGAGGGTGGCACAGGGTTGGGAAGGTTTCACTCTGTTGTTCAGAGTTGCTATGAGTTGGAACTGCCTCTCTGGTACCCAACGATAGCCATGACAACCAGGCCAGGAAGAAACTCAAATGATGTTCACCACAGACGCTGGATTCTTTCATAGACAAGTCCAGGAGAGGAGACAATAACAAGAAAGGGAAAGGAATGTTGTCGTAGAGTGAACTTTGATTCTTGGTGTCCCCATAGGCTCTAAAGAGCCATTCTATAGGGTTTGATTGGCAGTCATCTTTGATAGAAGCAAATCACCAGGGTTTCTCCAACATGCAGATGGTGGGTGCCACCCAGGAACCAGAAGGCTACAAAGCTGCTACTGTTCGGGACCATCACGTCACTTCTGACTCATAGTCACCCCGTAGGACATAGCAGAGCTGCCCGCTCCTCCCCCAGAGGGTTTCTTAGGCCTTTCCTCCCACTGATCGACTGGTGGGTTTGAACCTCTAGCCTTTCAGTCAGCAGCAGAGCACTTAATCAATGCTTCACTGAGGCGCCTTTCGGGCACACTAGTAGTAGTTAAACAAAAAAATAGGAATCCGTTTTTTGGGGGGTGACTCCCAGATTCCCTACTTGTTCCGTGTATTTCTACTGTCATTGAGCCTATTCCAACTCCGAGTTGGACCCTAAGACAGAGCGGAAAAGCCGCACAGGGTTTGAGTGAAGTGTGTAGTCGTGGCAACTTTGTATGACTCTTTTGAGCCTCAGATTCCTCGTGTCTAGCATGGGGATCATTTTCTCTTTACTTGATAGGGCTGTTAGCTCATAGCACCTGAAAGAAGAATAATTACTCCGCTCAGGAGAGCAATTATTAATACAAAATGAGAAGGAATGAATGAGATTTCAGCAACTACTGGGAATAAGCACTTCCCATTCTTGAGGCCCTGACCATGGTTAAGCCATCTCGAATGGTCTGCCACGTAACTCAGCACCTGGTAGTGTTCCAGGTTTGGGAATTTTCTCTTCTATCCCACATTTCTCTCTTGCTCAATTAGCAGTATCAGATTGCTGTTGAGCAGATGTTTTTGTCCCAGTAGTCTGGGTCCTTTCAGCTTTTAAAGACCTCTCTTCATTTGCGTATGCAAGCCCCCTTTTTCTTCTTTTTGGCCCATCACAAGAAGCTAGTAATGAACACATCAGGGCTGGATTGGGGCCAGCTTTCCCAGGTGGAGCTTGGCATATTGGCTTGGATTTGAAAACTGTCTTTAATTTTTCCAGACTCTCTCCTGAAACCACAGATCCTGCATCTCCTTAAGTGCTTATGTATTTTTACCTCAATTCTGAAAGTAGTCTTTTCGAGCCAAAGGGCTTCAAGCATTGTTAAAATGCTTATGCAGAATAATCAGCCTATATCACCTGGCCTGGGAGCTCAGCTTTTGCATCCTGGTTCTCACTTGGGTACCTGAAGGCACGTTGATAAAATCCAGACTAAATCCTGAAGGTCGCAGCCTGGACTCTTAGCTCTCCTGATGCCAGGTCAAATGTGTCTGGAAAGTGTGTCACTTTCTTTCTAACATCCTGTCAAACTCCCCCAGTGCCCCTTCCCCCTCGGCCTCTGAGATGTGATTTGGAAGGATGAGAGAAAGTCACCCTCAGAAGAATTCCTTCCAAGGTGCGTGCTCTCATATCGTCCGTGTTTGTACCTGACTTGGGTTCTTGCTCTTCCTCTCCGTCATCTGCAGAGACCGTTAGGTGGAAGTCACCATGCAGGCAGAATGAGATAAGTTAGGAAGACGTTATTGGCAATTTATCAGGAAGCGGCTGCAAGGCAGCCCCGTGAATTTACTTGCTGAGCCACTACTTTCCGTGCGACACTCACTGTACAGTAATAATGCTGAGTAGCTACGGAATGGTGCTCATCTTTCAATCTCTGGTGACATTGCCCACAGTTAATTGGCTCTTATAACATCCCTGTAGGGTAAGCAAGTGTTGGTACCGCTGTCCCCAGTTTGCCAATAATTGAGACGCAGAGTGGTCAAGAGTCTCTTGGAAAGCCATAGAGCATGTCACTCACAGAACTTCATGGCTGTTAGCCCTTTGCCCCAATCGCTGGGCCTCCCTGTAGCTCATAACCCCTAGGTGAAAGCTGGGTCACCAGGGGGACTCTGGACAAACACAGGGGATGGGAATTGGGGGATTGGCTGTTCCTCAGAGTCCCTTATCTGCTTTCTCTCTTGGGACAAAACAACCTGCAACAAGAGGGAGCTGTTGTGGTTATTTGTGCTCCTTGAAATGCATGGCCTTCTAGAGCTGGACGCTTCTAAGAGGACGTCACTTCTTATGCTCAACAACTGCTTGATTATAAAAGGGGCTGTTAGACAACCCTGGTGGGGGTAGGGTGGAGAAGAGGAGGGATGCTCCATGGCATCTCAGAGAGAGACTCATTGCTCGACAGCAGCAGATGAAGTCTTGCCTGCCCCTGGCCTCTGCAGCTTCACTCCCATCAGCGAAACAGTCACGTCGTCCTGGTTGCAGCTCAGTCCAGCAGCCCATTCCCTCCAGGATTCAGCGTCATGCTTCCTGCTGACAAACTCTTTGTTGCAGGTCCTTATGAACATGGCGGTGATTAAGCGAGGCCAATGTGGATTCCTTTAGGAAGCCAAGGGCCAAAAGGTTTTCAGTGACTTCTTCCAGGGGAGCCAAGTGATGAACCAAGTCCTCCTTCGTTGTCTGTCCTTAGTCTGGGACCTCCCCTGAAACTTGTTCATTGTGGGTGACTCTGTTGGCATTGGAAATACCAATGACCTAGCTTCCAGCATCACAGCAACACACAAGCCACCACATTACCAAAAACTGACAGCTACGTGGTGGATTGGAAGAAGTGGGCCAGAGTGCTCCTTTAGAGGCAAGGAGGGCAATACTTCATCTCACGTACTTTGGGCATGTGGTCAGGAGAGACCAGTCCCTGGAGAAGGACCTCATGCTTGGTTGAGTGGAGGGATGGTGAAAAGAGGAAGGGCCTCAATGATGTGGACTGGCACAGCAGCTGCATCGGTGGTGTCAGGCATAGGAACAATTGTGAGGATGGCGCAGGGCCGGCAGTGTTTCCTTCTGTGGTGCATCGGGTGCGTGGGCCAGAAGTGGCCTGATGGCACTTAACAACAACCACAGCAAGAGACACAGACCAGTCAGCTATCCATCCATTCATAGAGTTATCAGCATCGGACGTCCTGGAGCACTAATGGTGCAGTGAAGTCCTGGATGGTTACCGATAGGTTGGCGGTCTGAACCCACGCAGTGGCTCAGTGGGAAAGGGCATGGCGAGGTGCGCTCCTGGAGATTACAGCTGAGGAAGCCCTGGGAGACAGCTCTGCTCTGTTGCCTGGACTTGCCATGAGTTGAAAAACGACTTGACGGCGCCCAACAACCACCACCAAGACATCTATGTCCCAGGTCCTGGCGTCAGTCTTGGAAAAGGAGTAACTAGCACACGCAGTTTCTGCCTTCCCAGATCTTCAATCAGTTATTCTTCTATTTCTTTTATTCTGGCTATGCTAAGCAATATTCAATAAACACGACACGGAATGAATTTTTCTGTTCTCTGGTCAAAGTCGGGTCACCTGGAAAGTCCACTGTAAGAAGAGGGTGTGGTACATTGATCTTAGAAGGTGGACCTAGGAAATATGACCTTGAACCCACCACCCAGGGGCACACCCAGGTGACTGTACTTCAAAGACAGCATCCTACCCTTTGAACATGTCTCCCGGGGCTGAAGCAATGAGCCAATATCATATCATCATTTTGTTAAAAGCTTTGAGAAAAAGTTTCCTTGCTTTTCTCGAAGGGCAACATTAGAATATCTAGCAAACACTCAAACAAAACTATCACGAAATATAGAGGCTTTCTGGTTCAATGAGTATAAAACATTCACTACGAAAATATGCCTACAGATTTTAATATTGATTATACAACAATGTAGATAGCCCCCACCATTTCCTAATTCAATTTATATCCCCCAAATAAAACAAAAGCAAAAAAAATCTTAGAAAACATGTTTCCCATGTGTGTTTACAGAACAGATAATCAGTTTTCCATTCAACAACTCATGCCCATTTGGTTTCAATTCCTTCACTGCAATCCAGGCAGATAATCTTACAATAATGAATGTTGGGAATCTCCTTCCCTCTACCAAGGAGGACAATAGTGTGATTTTGTTTTTCACTGAACTGTAAGCTCCCCAAGGGCAGGGCCAGGTCTACATTGCTTATCATTGGGCCCCTCCCCATGAAGCTCAATGTATCTGACTCTTCTTGCAACAATGTTAACTACTACAGCTAACATGTATTGAATTCTTGCTATGCCCCAGGATTTATTGTGTTTTTCAATTATTGGCTAATTTGATCTTCAAAGAAATACTTAAGTACCAGGTACTATTTTTCAATGACAGAACAAAAGTAAAGACTGGTTAATAAATACTTATTTTGTTCCTGATGCAGATTATCTCAATGATTGAATTCCTCTGAATCTTTAACTACTCGATCATCTATTGTTTTCTACCTTTTCAGTTTAATTGTTTGTTTTCATGAAATTTATTCAGGTAAAATTTATACACAATTAAACACTCTTAATTAATTGGTACTGTGCAATTAGTATTGACAAATGTGCTTGGTGGCTCCAGAACAATTAGGGAAAATATATTTTAATTCCCCTTGATTGTTCCTCACGCGACTTTGCAGTCAATCCATCAAATGCCCATGCAGACAACCATTGAAATGCTTTCTGTTTCTGAAGATGAGTTTTCCGGATTCTGAAATTGCAAAGAAATAAGAGCACACAGAGTGTATGCCCATATATATATACACATATATATGACTCAATATAATGTATTTGAGATTCCTCCATGTTGTGTGTGGTAGTTGTTTATTTCTTTTAGCTGTGAAAGAGCAGTCCATACAAATACAGAAATAGGCTCCAATTTACAATATACTCAAGTTGTGAGGAACTGAACTTATGACGATTATATATATATATACACACATCTTATTGTTAGTAATATGTACTGCATACCCTATTCCAGTGCATAGTTTGCTGAAGTTATCATTATCAGATGTAATCTTCCAACAAAGATCAGATTTATAAAGGTACTGGTAACGAAAGGCAATATTAATGAGAACTAATAAGAGATATTTGACATACCTCAGAACTTACTTAGGACAGAATAATTATCAGAAAGGAAGTGTGTCATATGTTGGGACTACATTTGCATACAAACATTCATGTGCACATATGTTCCCATTCACGTTGGAGTGGAATTGCTGGGCCATGTAAATGTTTAGGTATAGAAGAAACTTCCAAATTGTTTCCCAAAATGGTTGTAACACTGAACATTTTCAATAGCAATGTGCAAGTGTTAGTCAACCCACACTTTGTTCACATTTGTTTTTTAAGTCTGTTGGTATTTTAGCCATTTCAGTGAATGTACTCTGGTATCTTATTGCGGTTAGCCTTTAATGAATAATGATGTTGAATAGATTTTCTTGTGTTTATTGGCCAGTTGAAGACTTTCTGTTGTTGCTGTTGTTGTTAGACCCGTGCCCAGCAGAAGGAAACACTGCCTGGCCCCGCACTGTCCTCACAATCTTTCTTATATTTGAGCCCGTGGTAGCAGCCACGTCAATCCACCGAGTCGAGTCGAGGGTCTTCCTCTTTCACTGTCCTCCTATTTTACGTCCCATGACGTCCTTCTCCCGGCACTGACCCCTGCTGACAACTGCCCAGAGAGGACTCCGCTGTCCTTCTTTCATTGTGCAGTTGCTTGTTCTGTTGGAAGTCCGTGATGTTGTCAATATTTCTCACCAGCCTTTTCTTTAGAAATGCCCAAAGCTTGTGATAGATTATCCCTTGGATTGTTGTCTTATCATTGAATTGTAAATTTCCTTTACTGTCTTTCTGGAATGTCTTTAGTCAGATATTACGAAATATATTGCCAATGTATTTTCCAAATCTGCTGTTTGACTTCTAAATATTGTCTTGTAAAAAGGTTTTAATTTTGATGATGCTTCAATTTATTGAACGTTTTCATCTACAGTGAATGATTTTTGTCATCAAAGAAAGCTTACTTTAATGAAGGTAATAAACACTTTTTTCTATATTCTCTTCTTGGAATTTTACAGTCCTAGTTTTTATATTAGGTATTTTGCCACTGCAAGTTAATTTTTGCATATGATTTGAGGAAGCTCATCTTTTTCTGTATAGGTATCCATTTGCTCCAGCATATCTCATTGAAAAGATTATTGCTTTTCTATTAAATTATCTCAGACACTTTGTCCAAAATCATTTTCTTCTCCCATTGGTCTATATGTTGCTTATAGCAACAACACATTTTCTTAATTCTTATACCTTTATAGTATGTCTTGAAACCAAGACATATACCTCCTCTTAGTCTACTCTTCTTTTTCAAAATTATTTTGCCTTTCCTATTGTCTTTTGCATATTTAATTATATATACAACCAGATTTTAGATTTCTATTTTAAAACATAATGGGATTCTCTTTAAAATTTCAATAAATGCAGGGATCAATTCGTATACTGGTTTTGCTCTTAGGTGCCATAGATTGGTTCTCACTCATATGTACAATGGAAGAAAGCACTGCGTAGCCCCGAGTGAATCTCAAAATTGTTGCTATGTTTGAGGCCATTGTTGCAGCCACATTGTCAATCCATCTCATGAAGGCTCTTCCTCTTTCCCAAGACCCTCTTCCTAGTATAGTGCCCTTCTCCTAATATATTAAAAACGTGAGCCAATGCCTTTCAATCATCTCTTCTGAGGGACATTCTAGCTATACTTCTTCCTCTAGTAGTCCAGGGCATAGTCAACATTGTTTTGCCAACACCATAACTCCAAGGCACCAATCCATCTCCAATCTTCCTTATTCACTACCCAGCTTTTCCATGCAGATGAGGCTATGGGACATATCATGGCCCAGGTTAGGTGCATCGTATACCTCAGAGGGATAGCTTTGTTCTTAACACTTTAAAGAGGCCTTTGCAACAGGTTTACTCCGTGCAACATGTCATTGGATTTCTTGACCGTTGCTTCCAGGCCATTAATTGTGTATCCAACTAAAAGGAAATCCTTGACAACAATATATATATCATGATGCTTTTCAGCCCAAATCCATCCGATATCAACAATGATAGCCCTAATTCCACGTCATATTCTGAATTCATCACTCGTTTCTGGCAGTTCCATGTGGATGGACCTCTGCAACCATCTCCGAATGGTCTTCAGAAGTGTTTAAGAACCACGGTGCCACAAATTGGGCCAAATTGATATTGTAACATATTGTATCAGCAGACCTATGATCATAGTACATTTCTCCCTTCCTTTAAGTCTTAAAATTTATCTTGGAAATGCCAGAATATTCAGTTTATGGATCTTTGTTATATTAATCCCCGTGTCTTATATTTTAAAACTATTGCATATAATATATCTGCTCCTTACTTATCAACTATCTTGGTGTCTGACATTTTACATTCACAACCATAGTAAAAGAAAGTCTACTCTGTGGCTATTGTATGTATGAATGATTTACATCTGACCATAAAGAATGTCAGAGGTCAGTGTCACTGAGCATGATGTCTAAGGTTATCAACTTGGCTGGGTCATAAGTCTCAGTGGTTTGACAGATGTGTAATGGTGTAACTGGGAAATTATGTAATGATATAATTGGGAAATTATGTAGTGATATAAGCTCTGTTTTATGACTTGATGTAATCACCCTCCATTTTTTGCATAATGCTGATTTTCATATAAGGCCCAGGTTTTGGAACCTAACCATGTGGATAAGTGAGGAGTGAATATATTGCTTTTTATCTTCAATCCTCAGATGCCCATTGGTAACATATGAAAAAAATTTGATTTTCAGATGTAAGGTGATGTTTTACTCAATTCTAAAGCTCACCAGTTACTCCTAGTAGTCTTTTTTGCAGATTATTTGTAATGTTCTGAATTTAAAATCATATTAGCTGTGTTTTTATTAGGACAGTTTATTAGGACATGTTAGGGCAGTTTTATTTCTTTATTTCCCATCTGTTTATCTTTTATTTCTTTTTCTTGCCTTGTTGTCCCGTAACCATGACACATTATCCATTTCCATCCGTATTCGCTATCCGTGCACTGGTCGGAAAAGCAGCCCATTACCAGTTGGCTGTGGTTGTTGTTCTTTAAATTTATTCTTAATTGGGAGTTAATACATATAGCATATCATTCGATAATTTAATCATGTTGCTATTGCTTTTGTGTATTTGTTTTTAATTATGGTTAGAAACAGATGTCTTCAGCATAGTTGTTGAAGGGAGAATTGCAAGTCCTCATTACATGATCTGGTATACTTTTAACACT
>NW_022103896.1:22228219-22232555 GCF_000313985.2 Echinops telfairi
TGTTTCTGTTTTCATCGCCTTATTTTTAAAATTTAACAGTTTCATTGGCATCTAATTCACAAATTCTACAATTCAATAGTACGAACATCTTAAGAAGAATTGTACAATCGATACCACAATCAACTTTAGAGAAAGTCACCTAATTGCTGACCATATGCTTGGTCTTTGCATATTTTAGAGGGTCAGGTATAAAATTTTTCAGCTGTACATTCAAAATATTGACCTTTCCCTTCTTTTATCTAGATTTTATTTAGCTGTGGAAGGAAAGAGAGCATGATAATCTCCGTATGGGTTCAAGTTTGGAGGCTGTCTGCTGTCTCTGGGTTAGGAAGCAGATCTGTCCCCATGTGCGTCTATCAGTCTACTCTGTAGCTAAGACGGAACAGGTGCAGATGGTGCAGTACAAAAAAAATACTCTAAGTCATTTTAATTATTTAAAAGCTGCATGTGCAGCCAGTAAAGATGATGGGGATGTAGAATGTGTTGCTGAGTAGAGGTTGGCTTAACCATTTAAATTTTAGTATATGTGCTGCCGAAGCGAGCACGGCTTGACTGTTTCAAAATGATGAAAGGGCAAATGAGAGTTGTCTGTAAGTGAGGTTTGCGACCTGGGGACTGCCTGTGTTTCAAGCTCTCTTTGGAGATGTGTCAGGGCTGGGAACTGTAGATGGATTCTTAGAGATTCAGACCAGACAATCCACATTCCTTTGGCTGCTTTTCTTTGAGAAGAACCCATTTGGATCTTGGAATTAAGCTGCACATTAAGCAATGCTTCTTTTTCGGAGATTAGGAAGTTGCTAATTGTTTTAATAGCCCTTTACAATTTTAGGATCTCTGTCAGCAATAGACTAAAATCCTTAAAATAGTTTAGAAAGCTGGATTTCAAAGAAGCTGATTGACTTAGTCGTCGTCTCGTATCTGGACCTGGGCAAAGGCACTGGATTTTCTGGCTCCCAGATCATCCTTCTACTCTAAAATACACTAAAACTGTGATATTCAACGAGTACCTTATTTTAGAAAGGTTCAGATTGACTCGGTGGTTCTTCGGTGTTTGGAGAGTGACCCATGTGTGTGTATGTTTTTGCATGATATTTTACAACCATTTCAAGGAGTTTGGGAACATGTGTATCAATGGATCCCTCATTAAGAAATTCTTATTTAGATGGAGGTTCAAGGCGAGAGCAGGATTCGCTATTTCAGCATCGATGTTCTGAGAATGTTGACAGAAGGCAGTAGTTATTTGAAATCCAGCCCAAATCTAAAACATTATCCAGCCTAAAAGGCCAGGCAGCCCAAGGCTGTCAAGATAAGTCCTGACTTAGATCAAGGCCAGAACTTCCTCTCCACAGTTTTGCTGCCTGCTCTGTTCTTGCATTTTTATTTTTATTAGGCTCATTGTCTATTCCACCGAATGGAATGTAGTGTCTTTGCTACTAATTTTGTCCCTTTCACATGTCTGATTTATTTACCCAAACCAGATTGGGTTTACCTATTTCTATAACTGTGTAAATCATTGGTTGGTATAAATATATTTTTTTTTATATATATATATACTCATTTGTGTTCTTAAATGCATTCTACTTTCATTGAGATACTTACCTCCAAGAACATCTACCAACGTGACATTGAAAAGACAAGAGTGAAAGTCTGTTCCTCTCTATTAAGTGGAAGAACACTAGTTTGCCCTCAATAGAGGTTTTTGGAGCAAATTTGTACATTTATCAAGTTTTTCACCCAATGCGCTCAGATTAAGCAGCACTGCTATTGCAAGATGGATAAGGTTCGATGGCAGGGTTCTCTGGGAACACAGAAGATGACACAGAGAATAACCCTTCACGCTACCTCCAACAAAGAGCCAGATCGTGGGACAATGGTATTTCTGGGGTCCTACAAGATTGTAGTGACTGGTGGCCCATGATCAGGAATGGCAGCAGGAAGGGGAGGCAGCGGCTTTAGTAGATGGAACTATCCGTACCCGAATCTAACATACAATGCACAACCTCACCAACACCAGTGGTTCCCAATCCTTTCCTTGATAATATCAAGCCTCCTCATCCCGATCATTAGTTCTTTCTGGTTCATTCCTTATTGAAAAGTGAGTTAAACGTTGGGTTGCTATTCACGAGGTCATTGGTTTGAACACACCGGCCCCTCCAAAGGAGAAAGGGTGAGGCTGTCAGCTCTCACAAAAGTGTAGTCTTGGAACCTCAAGGAAGCTGGTCTGTCCCATCCTCCGTGGCCTCTATGAGTCAGAATCAATTTAAGGACAGAGGTTTTTGAGGGTTTTTTCTATTAACGTTCACCCAACATGTATATGTGACCTTTGGGAGCATGGGTGGCTTACTGGTTACACATTGGGCTGTAATTCGCAAGGTCCACAGCTTGTTATCACCAGCAAAAGACGGGGCTTTCTACCCCAGTAAACTGTTACAGTCTTGGGAACACACATGGGACAGTTCTACCTTGTCTTTAAGGTCCCACTGCGTCCGTGTTGGCCCGATGGCTGTGAGTTTGTTTGTTTGTTTGTTTGTTTGGGCTGACCTTGACTAGGAGTGCCTCTTACAGTCTGCATTCCATGCACTTCACCTGCTTTACCACAGCCCTAGCCTTGCTTAGAATCGAGGCATCAGAGAACAGCGTGAAGGGATTGCCCTCAGTCTCGGTTTACAAAGGATGCGTATCTGTTCAATGAAGAAAAAACTGCTCTCCCACATGCCTTCTGACCCTGCCCAGGGTCACCCTCTCATTGGGCAGCCCCATCCCCCACAGAGTCTGAAAAGAGTGTGAGATGGAGCATGCCAGAAGTCTGCAAAGAGGATTGTTGTTGGCCTCACCGCCTGCCCTTGGCGATGCTGGCCAGGGAGCTCAGGGATTCTTTGACCTCTTCCCTGGCATTTGGTATGAAGATGGAGGATGGTTTCCATTTATTCCTTCAAAACTCCTCCCCTCAATCTAAATCCTACCTGGGAAGGCCCTAGGAAAGACCCAGAAGCTTTTTTTGCTGAGGTCCCCTATGGGACCTCAAGTCCTCGGGGAAAAACTGCTACTGCCATTCACAAACAAGTGGCGAGGAGGAGCCAGAGATGCTACACTTTCCCAAGGTTCATTTCCAGTGGAAAGAAAGCAGTGCTTAGGCCAGAGCTATGAGAGCGCACGGCAGACCAGGACGATCTCTGCGCCTCCTTAGCCCTGTCCCTTTGTAATTCTGAGAAGCTCTTTCACTTCCATCCTGCCCTCTCTTCTCACAATGGGGCCTAGTATACACTTGATGTATCCCTTGTGGCCAATGGGAACAGTTATGCAGAGAGAGTGAAGGTGTGTGGCCCAAGGACAGGGCGTGGAGGGAGACCTGGAACAGAAGGCAGGGTTAGCATGTATTCTTTTTGGCCACCTAGTGCCACTTCCTATGCGAACAAGAAAGGGCATTAGAGGCAGAAACTTTCCTTGTCTTGCTTCGTCCTCCGGGAAACACAGCAGGATGTTGACGCGACCACATTTGGGGATTCTGCTGTTTGTCTGGGCCACACCAAGTGCTCAAGATGAACTGAACAGAGAAGTGACTCTCTCTCTCTCTCTCTCTCGTTTCTCCAAGGACGAATGACCTCTCTTCGGACCCTTCATGGTCAAGTCCAAGCTCACTCCCATGGAGTCATTCCAACTCAGACCGTAAATCTTTACAGAAGGAGACAGCCTCCCTCATCTTTCTCCTGAAGAATGGCGGGTGGGTTCAAACCACTGACCGTGGGGTTCACCGCTAAGCATGCAATGTAGCCTGATCCTTTTGGATGCTTATAAAGCTCTGAGAACGTATACCTTTAGCATTTAGAATTTCATCATAGGAAGGGTTTTGCTGTTCACGAGTGCTGGAGTTGCCCTTCCTATCGGATTTGCTGTGTCTTTGTGCCCATGGACACACTTCGCTCTAACCCTTACCATACAAATGCCGGTTCACACACGCCAGTAGATCTGTCGACTCAACCCCACCGACAACAGCAGCAATGGCGCGTGTGTTCCTGTCTGTGCTAATAAAAACAGGAAGGCCAGCCTTGTGACTTCTTAGCCTCCTGAGCAGCACTCCTGACATGGTGTCCTCCTGTAAACAATAGGATCCTTCTTGGTTTTCCCAGGAGACTCGAGGCTCTTGCTGCCCAGTGGTGTGCAGCCAGGTAGGCGGCTCTGAGCCAGATGATAAAGCTGGCTCTTGGGCTCGCTCTGCTTCCAGGACATTCTGGGAGCCGGCCTCCTTTCCCTGGGGCGCAGCCTCCCCACCGCACCCCCGCCTCTCACTGGGCCATCAATCCCAGTCTCTACCGTATCTGCCAACTGACTCCTCATG
>NW_022103896.1:22233150-22250403 GCF_000313985.2 Echinops telfairi
CAGCTGGGCCCTCCTCTCTACCGCCTGCTGTCTCCCTCCCAGCCTCTCAGGTCACTTGCCTTCCTGCCTCACTTGGTGGGTAATAAAAAGGGCCTTCTGTGATGGCTTTCTCCTCTCTGCGATGATGTGTTTCCAGGGGGAGGTCGGGGACCAAATTCTCAGGGCCCTGCGCTGGACGAGCCCCGGGGTTTCTTTGCCACACAAATATTTTACATTCTACTTGCTGTGTGAGCTAGCAGGCCTTTCCGGTAAGCCCCTTTGTTGCTGTTTGAAGAAAACTCCTCTGATAACCAGTCTTCCTGCACCACCTTGTAACTTGGGCCTGGATCGGGTGTGCAGAGGCCATGAGTCATCTGAGCCATCTGGTGCCTGCCGCCTTCTTGTGCTTCCCTGGGACCACCTTGGCTGCGGACCCCGGCCACCGACCTCAGGCTCTTTCCACCGCCATTTCCACTCTGGCAACCGGGTGTGCTACAGAAGAGAACCATAGGGGGGTTGGGCTGTAATCTTTATGGAAAAGGGCCCCGGGTTAGGCCCCTAGGCAGTGATTCCAACCCACCAGCTGCTCTGTGGGAGAAAGGAGCGCCGAGACTGTCTGCTCTCATGGAGGTTTAGTCTCAGCACCCTGTGAGCCACGATGCAGAGCCTGGTGGCGTGCTGGGTATGCCTTGGGCCATTAACCACGACAGCAGCTGTTGGAGACCACCGGGCACCTGGTGGGAGAAAGAGGAGGCTCTCTGCTCTCTCATTTTGTCACTGTTATTAGTTCTTTGTTGTTGCTTCCGCTTGTTTATTTCTTGATTTTTGTCTTGTTTCTTCAGCATATGAACTCCAGGATAGATAAATCAATAGAGACAATAACGGGATTAATAATCATCAAGGGGCGTGGCAGGGGAGGTGCTGACAACACGAGTTTGAAAAAAGAGATGTTCTAAAACTGATGCTTACACAACTCTTCGTCATACGCTTGAACTATTGAATGGTAGGATACGTGAATTATATGCCAATAACATTAAATAATTAAAATTGCATCTGGCAAGCAAACTTAGGTTGTAAATTCATTTTAACATTAGCATTGAAATGAAGAATTGTGTTTAATCAAAAGACATCATCGAGTGAAATATGATAGAAGGCACCTAAGGTATTTGCCACACGTCTAGCCAATAAAGAATCATTTGCTGCATTTAAAAAAAGAGTTACACTTCTGCTCTGTCCTGTTGGGCTGTCCTGTTGGGCATGAGTTTGTTTTGTTTACTTGCATGAGTTAGAATCTACTTTGTTTGGGGGTTTGCCTTGGATAAGTGCAAACTACTCCATGGCCGGGGAAACTACTTTATGGAAGCAGATCAATAGGCCTTTCTTCCGCAGAGCCACGGGGCTGGTGCCAACAGCCAGCCTTCAGTCAGGTGTTAGTCAAGGAAGTTATTTGCTATATGCCAAAAATAATAATAATAATAAAAAATAAATAAAAGTAAACCCCAATTCAGTGCCAAGGAGTTGATTCCGATTCATAGTGACCCTGTAGGATAGAACTGCACCTTTGGGTCCTGAGACCGTCACTCTTGCCTGGCAGAGAAGCCTCATCTTTCCCCCACGGATCATTTGGTGGGTGTGAACTGCTGACCTTGAAGTGAACAGTCCAATGTGTAATGCACTGAGCCACCAGGGCTCAGCGGCTGCTGGGCTACAATTAAGGGTGATGCCTGTGTGGCTGACCATGGTTCCTCCCTCACGCAGTCCTCAAGCAGTCCCCATAAGCAGATGAGAGAGAGAAAAGTGTCTGTTTTAATTAACTGAGTTAATTACCCTGTAAGAGTAATTGCTACTTACGCCTAATATGGGCAGGCACTTTGTATCTCTCTACTGTGCTCAAGTACCCTCCCAGGTAGGGCCAGTGTGTCTCCATTTTACAGATGAGGAAATTGAAGCTCAGAGGTTGAACGATGTAGGCAGGGTGTGTTGGGGATGACTGAGCTGTAAGTCAAATGGAGACTTGGTCGCATTTGAAGCAAACATATTATGATCGAGACTGGGCACGCTACAGTGGCCCCAGGGATGCCCCACGGGAAGTATTTCTTCATTTTAAACTTAGCTGGGCTGGAATGTGCTTTCCATAGCTAACATGAACAAGGACAGTAACTTTTAAGTTACTGAGAGTGGTTCTCAGTCTATTCTGAACCCTCATTTCTGGTAACAATGAAGATGTGTCAGTGTTTGGTGGGTTAGACGTGGCAAGAAATGCTTACACTTAATAGAAATGATCCAAGCACAATTTCAAGTCATCAGTGTGATGCTATTGGATGTGGTGTTGGGAAAGAAGGGCCTTGTGGTGGGCGTCTCTCGTGTCTTCTTTGTCTCTGTAATCAAGCAGCGGAGACAGTGTCATAACAATTTGTTAAATTGTTATTTAACAAATAAATAACACATTTATTTGTTAAAGGAGCATCCCGAGCCACACCCAGAGGACCCGAGATCTTTGTGGACAGCGTCTGTCTCACAAGTTGTAGGAACTAACTGCTAACGAAATTATCTACAGTAAGGTTTGAAGGGAGAGCAACGGCACCAGGCTCAGTGTAATTCTTTAATTTTAGGAGGTTCACTGCTGTGGCGTAAGAGAAAATGTTTAACATCTGGTTATGGGCTGGATTAGGAGAGTCCCTGCATTTTCACCCAAGCCAAAAGTGAGGAGCTCTGAGTCTCAGGGGTGCTCTTGACTGCCCTGAAAACACAGAGGCACCAACGTAGCTGAAGAGAAGGCCAATATTAGTCATTGGGTACATTGATGTAGTCAGTCCATTGGTGAAAGTTAAATGCTCCCACAAAACACATGGGTTTTAAAGTGTGTGTGCGCGCGTGCGCAAGCATTTGAGTCGTTTTTCCTAACTTGGATTCAACTCACAGAAAAAAATTCTACTTCTCATCCGTGAAGCTGCAGGCTGGGCCTGCAATGCTGTCCTTCCCCTGGGTCGCCAGTAGGCGGAGCACATGCTTCACCGACAGCTCCCGCCCGGCTTCCTGGATCCGCGGGGTGGAGCACTTCACTAAGTGGGGTGCAGTGGAGAGAGACAGATGAGATGCACTGGGTGTGTGGCTTACGAAATTTGTCACAAAAATGTCATCGCTTCGTTAACTGACTTTTGAAGGACAGAATAAGTCCTTCTAGAATAAGTCCATCGCTATCCAACTTCCTTGTCCCTGTAGCATTTCTTTCCCACACGAGAAAGCTGCTTCCGGCAAGGTGTGCAGTCACCTATTTTCCTGAATTGTGTGTGGGAGGAGCAAGCATTCTTCGTGACATCTGCCAACCGGGTTCTACATCCTGGCCTGGGAACTTCAACCAAATGTGCCCCGAGGTGAGGTTGCAGCTGCCAAGGAGCTGCCCCCCTGGACGATCTGTGATGGAGGTGGAGCCTGTGCCTCAAAGAAAGTTTCCTGTCATTCCCGGGCAAAAGCCTCCTTCAGGGAAATAGAAGAATCGGAACCTACCCAATGGCAGTGGGTTGCTTTGGGTTGGGTTTGGGAACAGACCACCCACCCTCTACAATTGAATCCATTCTGACTGACAACGACCCTTTAGGACAGAGTAGAAATGCATTTCCCAGACTCTACAGCTTTAAGAGCGCAGTGGGTCTCAGCTTTCTCCCTGGAGGCAGCTGGTGTATCCAAACCTCCAACCTTGTAGTTAGCAAACCTCTGTTCAGCGCAGGACGTCACCAAGGGTCCCAGAAAGAGCTCAGCGTGATATTATTGAAGTTATTAGATGAGTATGCACGTGTGTGTGATAAATCAGCCATTGAGGTTAGCTAAACAACTGTAGTAGGTATGCTGAGAATTAATTCATCTTTTCACACACACACACCCCACAAGCAAGGAAAAATGAATAAAAACGATTCACAAATGCGAAGCCTTTTTTTTTCTATAGGGACAAACAAAGACACAAAAAAAACAGCATTGCTTATTCAGTGATCCAGGCCCCACTGTCTCAGAGATGAAAAAAGAACACCTAAAAAAATAATTTGCAACTGATGCCAGGGGCTCAAGCAGAAAGCAAATGTTTCCAGAATGATGATGGCAACAAATGTACAAATGTGCTTGACACGATGGATGGATGGATGGATGGATGGATGGATGGATGGATGGATGGATGGATGGATTGTGATAAGTGTCGTTTGAGCCCCCAACAAAATGATTTGAAAAAAATAATTTGCAGCATTGTTCAATTTTTTATCGTCAGAGTTTCTGATGTCAGGTGTTAAAAGATCTATGCCTAGATGTTACTAAATTGAGGAAAAGTAGATCATAATCCAAGCATTTTATTTTCCTATGTCTGAAGCTTTCTTTATAGATAGCTGCTGGTGAGTTCCAATCCCTTGAGTGGCTGGGGGGTGAGGGGGGGTGTGCAGAGACTAGGGAATCCTTCCTGGGTTTTCACCAAATTCAGGCCCCCTGGGGGTTTTTCTTGCACCTTGGGGAAGTGGGCAGCCTGGTGCAAAAGAATAACAGTTGGAGAGTAGTGCCATCTTGTGGTCAGATTAGAAACTAAGTTCAGAAAGAAGGACTAGAAATAAAAACAGACCCACCCAAAGGGCTTCTATGGTTTCCAAAGACGGCACAAATGGTTAAACAACTGGCTACCACCTCAAAGGTTGGCAGTTCAAACCCACCTGGGAAGACAGGCAGGACAATCTGTTTCTGAAAGGTTACTGTCTTGAAAACCCTATGGGACTGTCCTGCTTGGCACACATGAGACCCACTCATTGTTAACAAGGCTTTCCAAGTGCTTGAGCACTTTCAGATGATGAAGATCCCTCCCGATGTCCTCCATGGTTAACCTCTCTTATTTGGGCATTTGGAGCCCTGTGTTGTAATTAGCAATGCACTGGGCTACTAACCACTAGGTCAGAAGTTCAAAAAAACCACCACTGATCTGTGAGAGAAAGAGGAGGCTTTCTATTCCTGTAAAAATTTGCATTCTTGGAAAGCCCCCGGATGAAGTTGCCATGGAGTTGCTGTGAGTCGCAATCTACTGGAGGTCAGTGAGTTTGGCTTGAGGTTGGCCAAGCCTCCATTGATGTTGATTCTCAGCGTCTTTAATAGAAGGAAAGCGGCTGAGCTGCCTACAGCTTTGCACTCAGGCTGAGTAAATAAGACCCACATGATTACAGCTGCTTAGAGCCCAAACCCAACATCGCCACAGGATTCTGGCCCAAAGAAGGGATTTCTGAGAACTGGGGGAGGTGCATCAATCCTCGGACTTGGAAACAGGTGTGAGAACAGATCAAGAACTGGGGAAACCTGCGTTTGAGTGAGCCAGGCTGGTTTTCTGGGAAAAGAATGGAAACAAAGCTTGCAAATGCTACTTTTCCGATACTGTAGGGGTCGCTGTTGCCCCATGGTCCACTTTACTGCGCCTATTTCTAGGCTTTCTTTTTATTTTTTTCCTCCTCTTCTTAAAAACAGACCTGTGAGATTTTCCTTCGTGAAACATCCTGAACCTGAAAGGTTTGTAAACCAGTAGTGAAGGTGCTTTCTTTATAGGTTGTGTTTTTGTGTTTTCAAATCTGCTACTCTTGTCCAATAACATTTTTCATTATGATCCACTGTAGCTTCCTGGGCCTGATTGTCCTTCCTGGAGGCAGGGGACATTCAGAGATATTGTTGGAGTCCACATTCTTCCTTTGTGGAGAATAGTGCTAATTATTTTCTTGTTGATTCTATTATCTTGCGAGTGTGTGATCATCTTAGTGAATTGCAAATTAGTTAAGGCCAGATTCGTACCTCAATTTAAAATATAATTGCATAAAATATAATTCCAGGGAAGCGATCAAACTGTCACTTGGAAGAGCTTAGAGGCAGAAGGTAGAGCATTTAGGATTCCAGGGCCTCTCAGCTACTTGCTTGCTGTGTACAGATGGACAAATAAGATAGTGTCCTGAACAATATCATCAAACACACAGTGTTGTTAGGAGGTTATGGTTAGGAGTGGTGTTATGTAAGAAGGTTTCCAATCAGGAGGGGAAGTCTCCATTTGGGTTCCCAAGCAACAACCAGGGGATCTGGACCTTGACCAATCCCCAAAGACACCCCTGTCGCCTTTGCACTGGTCCTAATTCATGGTGAGCTCCCGTGTATCAGAGGAGAGCTGAGCTCCACAGGGGGGTCAGCGGTTGGTGTTTTGGAAGTAGATCACCAAGGTATCCTTCCCACGTGTGGTAGTCACCTAAGCTGGTGTCAATTTAAGGATTAAGAGTGTAGGGGTAGAGTCTAGGCTGTCAATCTGGAGATAGCCAATGAGACTTCTGTGGGCCTGGCCTTTTCCTGAGAATTTTGGGAAATCTGGTACTTCCTCCTTGGAGGCGGAAGACACCTCTCTTTCTCTCTCTGCGACTCCCTGGGAGACATTGCAGAAGACAAGCCACATGGATGCAACCAGAACTTGGAAGCCAGAGAAGCCACAGAGAGACCCCAGCCAGCACTGAGATGCTTACAACGCTACTGGACCCAAAGACTTTCTACCCACTGGCTTGTGATCGTCCTGCATTTGGCTTCATTGCATGTATTTTGTGAGTCTGAAGAGGACTTTATAGATTGGTATCAGACATATGGACTAATATCAGACTTATGGCCTTGGATTGGACTGGATTGGGATGTTTTCTCAATATTCACTTCCTCTTGTACATAAACCCCTTCCTTATACACATATGTGTGTCTATGAATTTGTTTCTTAGTCTACCCAAACTAACACACCACTTACCTTTGGGTGGATTCAAACCTCCAACCTTGAGGTTAGCAGGCAAATGTCTCAACCGGATGCACTACCCAGAGACTCCCAAGAAGCATATTTTGTATGGAGCCATCAAAGAAGAATGCATTTATAGTTTGGTTAAGCTACGGTCAGGGTTATGGTGCTGATGAAGAATATGGAAAGTACCATGGACTGCCGAAAGAACAGACAGCGGCTCTGTCTTGGAAGATGGAAGTATAGCCACCATGCTCCTTAGAGGCGAGCATGGGGATACTGTCTCAAGTCCTTTGGACATGTTGTCCAAAAATAGTCCCTAGAGAGTAGAACAGCAAAAACGAGGCAGACCCCTGACAAGATGGACTGTGGCTGCAACAATGGGTTCCAACATCAGTACAAACATGGCTCAGGACTGGGCCGTGCTTTCCTGCTGTACAGCAAAAAGGTCGCTATGAACTGGAGCTCATTCAATGGCACCTAACCAAGACAACATGGTCAGAGCTTTGCTTCGCCCACAGAGGACAGGAGTGTGGCCCATGAAAGTACCTTCACAAGAAGGACAGAGTGAGGCTGGAGAAACCGAAGTGGTGTGAATTTTCACCTAGATTCCTTGTTATGTGCCGTCGAGTTGATTTTTTTACTCCTAGGAGGCCAATGTTAGGGCAGAACTGTCCAGTGGACTTTTAAGCGACACTTTTTTATGGGGGCAGGACAACGGGTCTTCCTTCCTCTCAAGTGGCCGCGTGGGTTCCAACAGCCAGCCTTTCAGTTCCCAGGGGAGTGACTTCTAGAGTCCGTAGGGATCAGGCATCTATTTTCTTGGCCATCTCGTTGGAAACCCATGTCTAATTAGAGTTGAGTGCTTCATTCCGTGTCTAAGTTTCGCTGGACACCTGTTCTCCAACCCCTAGCACCCTTTCAGAGAGTCCCAAAGACCTTTGAAGAAGTTAAAACCCCAGGAGAGCATCCATCCCTGCTGGAGATCCTGGAAGCAACCTACACTTGGCCCCTGCTGCTGTCAGGCTGACGGGGTCCCTCACACGTGTCACCCTGTAGGTGACACTCGAGCAACATTCACCCGTTGTCAAAGGGGGACGGTATTGAATATCTGACAGATGGAAAGTTAATCATTGTGAACTGACGATGAATGGGCTGGTGCTCATTCCAAATGATAGAAATAACGGTGTAACCAGCAAAACTTCTTTAATTTACTGCCAACAGGAAGTTCTTGGCCCTTCCCAGTATGGGTCCTGTCTCAAAAACAGTATCCCAACTGATTTTCTTCTGAAGTTCAGGTAGCAAGTGTTTGGATGTATCCATATAGTTTATGCATGCATAAACTATATTTCTAGTCTGTATATTTGTGTGTGTGTGTGTGTGTGTGTGTGTAAAACCAAGAAAGATATTTTACAAACTCCGAGGCAAAAATGTTAAGAGGTGGGTAGGTGTGAGTTCAAAGAAAATGTGAATGAGCCCCTTGCAGAGGGGTCTCGGGGAGGAGATGAGCCAGTCAGGGTGCGATGTAACAATGATGAGAAATACAACTTTCCTCTAGTTCCTAAAGGTTTCCTCCCCGCTCCCACTACCATGACTCGAATTCGATCTTGCAAGACTGGCTAGACCAGAGGAGGTACACTGGTACAGATAGGAACTGAAAATACAGGGAATCCAGGACGGATGAGCCCTATAGGACCAGTGGTGTGAGTGGCAAAACAGGGAGGGTGGGGGGAGAATGGGTAGGAAAGAGGGAACCGATTACATGGAACTGTGTGTGACCTCCTCCCTGGGGGACAGACAACCAAAAAGTGGATGAAGGGAGACGTCGGACAGGGCAAGAAATGACAAAATACCCATTTATAAACTATCAAGGGCTCATGCGGGAGGGGGGAGCGGGTAGGGAGGGGAAAAATGAGGACCTGATGTCGGGGGTTTAAGTGGAAAGAAAATGTTTTGAGAAACGATGTACAAATGCGCTTTACACAATTGATGTGTGTATGGATTGGGATAACAGTTGTATGAGCCCCTAATAAAATGTTAAAAAAGAAAAAGAAAATGTGAATGAGTGTTGAATGCAAAACTCATGGTCTTCTCTGGAAACCTTCACTCAACTCACAATAAAAAGTTTCTCAAACTCTTACTCTGTGGGAAGAAGTTGATTTTTCTCCCTTCTAATTTCCCTTCAGGAAGGAAGAAGGACGGCAGAGACGGCTCCATTGATTTTACGACCCACACATGGTACAGATCCCTGCCATCGACCTACCGCCTCCTAGCATAACATCAATTCTTTCTATTTACCTACATTCATCAAGCACCCAGGGCTGTCAGGTCAGCGCTGGTCTGCCAACCACAATCTTGGTCTTTCACACCCAGCAGCCCCTCCTTGGCACACAGGACAATTCTATGGCAGTGGGGGGTTTGGTGTCAGACACCAAATACTGCCCGCTGCGCACGTTACCCTGCCGTTAGGTGCCACTAAGTCGGTGCTGGCTCCTGGCAACTCTGCCCAGCAGAGCAAAACATGGTCCGGTCGGGTACCATCCTCTCTCGTGTGATGCTGGGGTCCACTGTGCAGCCGTGGGCCAGTCCATCTCCTTGATGGTCTGCCTCTCTTCCGTTGCCCCATCGACTCGACAGCTTGATGCCCTTTTCCAGGCACAGATCCCTGATACACACTCGCAAATTGTGGCAAATAATGGGAGGCTAGCTTAGCCACACCAACCTTTCCTTTGCTTGGGGGATTCAAGTGTGCTTGAACTCTCCCTACAGGGGATGATGGCTGACAATTTGTTCACCGTGTGCGGCAGGAACTCATTCTTGCTCAACTCTGAAAGATACATAAATAATACCACTGAGTTGACCTAAAAGTTCCAGTTCATGATCTCACTTAATTACCTGATATCTCCTAGAATTAAATAGTAGGAATTAGGAGACATCCACCAGGAAAAATATGGAAATTAATATCCATTGTATTCTGTCCTGCATTTCACTTAATGAGTGCACATGAACGTGATCGTAGGACAGCTTTGAAATATTAAATGATGCACATTTGTGGTTGGTCTTCTTGGGATTGCCTGCTGCCCCTTGGCACTTTAAAAAAATAATATTTTGTTTATTTATTTGTTTTGGTAAAAGTTTACAAAGCAAGTTAGGTTCCCAGCTGACAATTTCTACACAAATTGTTCAGTGACATTAAATTTGTTACGATGTGTCAGCATTCTCTGTATCTGTTCAGGTTGTTAACTTTCCAGTACTGTAGTCTCCTGGCCTGCTAGCATCTCATCTTAGATTTTGAGCCACTGTTGGCCTTTGGATCTCATGTTACTGGTTTTAAGTAGGACACCTGTTTGATGAGCAGCATCTTTTATTTTGTGTGCCAGTAAGTGGTTTTGCTAAAAGCTGATCTCAGGAGATAGGTTCAGATCTAGGTTGAAAGGCGGTCGCAGGGTGAGCATCTCAGAGTAGATCTGTTCTTTCTTGTTCCAGTTTGCCTAGCGCTTTTCTGTGCGGGAAGAATTGGAAGTCTGCTCCACATTTCTCTCCCATAGACTTCGGGAACGACTCTTATGCCGAGACTCAAGGGGTCTGTGCTGGTAGCTGGGCACTCGCTGGTTCTTTTGCTCTCAGGGTAAGATGAAGTGGGGACTCTTTCAGGTCTGTTTCTTTTTCTCTGCACTTTTGGCTACCTTCCTGCTCTTTAACTCCTGGTGAGTAGAGTCCCGTGGTTGTGTCTTAGGTGACACACACACACTTTTCAGACCGCGGACATTGCTTCCTTCACTCGAATGCAGACCGTGATTTCTGTGAATGATGTGATGCCAGTTGACCCAGTTGTCCCTGGGGCTGTGTTCCCACCTCTTCAAACCTGTCAAACACACGTTGGAAGGTGTTTGGTTATGTCTGAGGAATCTCCATATGCATGTCTTTAATGAATATATGTGCCTGCTCCCATGTATTTGTCTTTTCACATGTCTAAACCTACGCTCTCACTTATCTCTCTCCCTACCTGGATACCGCTTTGCCTGCATCCATCCACAGAGGCGCGGGCTCCAATGTGCATCTCTCCTGAGGGCTGCAGTGCTCACTACATCTAGATTTTGGGTCACTTGGTCCATAACCTCCAAGAACTCATCTCGACAGTATTCGATGCACCTTCCCTAGCCCCTCATGATAACCGTCCACGAACAGCGGTTAGTCGGTGTACTTATTCTGGTCTTAGGGATGATGTGCTGTGTGCCTCAGCCATGTTCTAATACACTTATATTTAGTTATATAAACAGACTTGAACACTAGAGGTCTACATATTTTTAAATGATACAGTGTATTCCCCAGAGTTGTCCTTGGTGGTGACACAGCACTGGATGGTGTGTGCCACCACTAGCTGACGCATTCAGCCGTGTGGACACTTCCGTTATTTTTACTTATTTGCTCTTAGCAGCTCAAGTAGCAGAGGCCGTATATGTGCATATGTCTGTTACTGTCATTTTTCAGCCCTCTAGGACATATGCCTAGGAGTGGATCATGAGATCATTTTTGTCTAGGTTTTTGAGAAAGTTACATACTGTTCTCCATACCGAGCACACAATGCTGCAATCCCAGTAGCAAGGGATAAGGGGTACAATCTCCCCATTATCGTCGCCAGCATGTGCTTTTATCTGATTTTCATTTATGTGTTTGTTTGTTTGTTTGTTTAACCAGTGCCATTTTTGTCAGGGTAAAATAGTATCTCGTAGCTTTTGTGTGCATTGAGTAGCTAATAATCATGGCTGCGCGGATGCCCTCCTGAGTGAAAGCTCTGTTTATGTCCTTTGGCCCTGTCGGTGGTCACTCTGATACCTGCAGATTGTCTAGGGAGCTCTGAACTGGTTGGGCGGGGGAGCTCTGTAGACCTACTCCATGTGTCTGTGGTCTTTCTTCTTTCTTGGGCCAGCAGGACAGCTCCTGTGTGGTTTTCCTTTGATGAGCGTGGATATGCAAGAGGCAAATATGAACGGACAAGTCCTCTTAAAGCACCACATCAGAACTGGCACAGCACCACTCACACCCACATTTATGGGTCAGCGTAAATCACGTGTTCAAACCCAACGCAAGAGATGAGCGTAGGTGAGGAGATGGCACAGCGTGGATTCAGGCACGGGGGAAGCGCTGTGTCCATCACTCCGAAGACCACTGAGAGTAGTGGGCATGTTTTGTGGGCCTATTGACCTCCAGAGGCGCACTCGTGGCATAATAGGCTATGGGATGGGATGCTAATCACAAGGTCAGCGTTTGAACCCACCAGTGGCTTTGAGGAACAAAAATGAAACCTCTTGTTCCTGTAAAGATTTACAACCTGGGAAACCCACAGGGCCAAGCTCTGCTTTGGCCTATAGGGTCGCTAGGAGTCGGGATCCACTCGATGGCAGGGAGTGTGGTTCTGTCTGGGCTGCAGTCAGGAAAATGGCTAGAGGTTCAATGAAACCTGCTTTATCCAGTTTGCATTATTTTAATTTACACACACACACACACACACACACACACACAAAACCATAAGAGGAAACCAAGGCTTAGAGTAACTAAGTAATTGGTCAAATGTGCCTTGTAAATTTGAGACGGAGCGCAGAATCTAACGTTTGCAGTTTACAAAGCAAAGCCCCCGCTTTGGAAGAACCCTGGTGGGCTGGCATCCTGACGTCCAGTCCAGCCCCCTTCTCCTGAGTGGCCTGGACTCTGGATGAGAAGATGGCTCTCAGCTTCCTTCAGGTCTCCCTCTCATGCAAGCCCTCCTTCCTCTCCTTGTTGACTTGCTAATTAATTCAGTTGCGATGTTGCTTTGATCGGTATTAGGAGGCACCGCCATGATTAATAGCATGTGGGAAACATTTATCCCAGTCTTGAGTGGAAACTCTGATGAAGCTGGAGATGTAACCGGAGATGCTCGGAGCAGCCGGGGCTGCGTCAGTGATCAATTACCAGCCCCTGCACTCTGCCAGCAGCGCTCCCCAGGCCTGGAGGCGCCCCTTGCCTGCTGTGTCCTTACCAGCTGCGTCATTGACCACTGGGCTCCTCCGACTAAAGCGGGGCAGGCAGACCCGCCAAACTGGCACACACTCATTTCAACCCAATCTGTTTCCCTCCAGTTGTCTCCTCCGTGGATAACGCAGTACTTTTGGAAGCCGAGACCCCAACAGCTGGAGGTACGACTCCCAGTGTCATGCAAGGAGACATGTTGATACTTTTAATTGGTCCCTGAAGTAAAACTCAAGGAACGATTTACTGGTTGATGGATTTGAGACTTTCAGCCCAGCAGAGCTGGGAAGCATATGGTCAAGATAAACACATTAGCCATTTGTGACTAATTATTAGAACGTGGATTTTATTTCATTTAGGATATAAGAGTCGAGTGCAAAAGCACTTTAAGTTTAATGTATGGCTGTGGAAGTTAACGATGTGTCTACTGACCTGCAAGTAGGGGCTGTTGTGTACTAGACCATGCTGTGGCTTCCCACCAGTCTTGAGTTCCTGGAGAGTCTTGAACCCATGGAAGAAAAAAAGCAAAGCCTGTAGTCCCAGCCAAAGAACTCCACTTCCTTAAACGGAGACTCGGCGCACTAAGAAGTTGGCCATCACAAGGGAGAACTTCAGAGGGTACACACCTGTAGCACAGCCATCGGAATGGCATTGCATGTCCACCCACCCAAGACACCTTACTCCTCACTCCCTCGTACAGGTAGCAGGCCCAGCTGTGCAGCGGGTGAAAGGCAGTGTTCACATCCACCCCCGTGTCTTTCATTGTGGGATCCCTCTCATGGCACAGGGGCTCCCTGGGCATGCGTGCTCCCCCAGGACACAATGCAGAGACACCACAGAGGCCAAAACAACTCTGTGTGTGCTTTTTACATCCTTGGCATGCAACCAATAGCGCGTCGCTTGGACTCACATTCTATTGGACAAAGAGCCAGGCACATGGTCTAGGTTTGGGGTTGCCAAACTTTTGAGGGCCCATCGTGTCCCACACAATCTTCTTTTTTAAATATCATTCTATTGGGGACTCTCACAGCTCTTACAACAATCCATACATCAATTGCATCAAGCATATTTGTACATATGTTGCCATCATTAGTTTCTAAACATTCACTTTCTATTAAGCCCTTAGTATCAATTCCTCTTTCTTCCCTCCCTCCCCCACCCCCTCATGTACCCCTGATAAATTATAAATTATTAATAAATTATTATTATTTTCATATCTTACACTGACCGCCGTCTCCCGTCTCCCATGGTTTCAGAGGTGTGTCCCCATGGTGGGGGGCAGGGGGTATTGTGTCAATCATTGTGATGTGTCCTCTCTTCCTCTCCTCTCTCCCCCCGCTTTCTCCCTAACCTCCTGGTATCGCTGCTCCCATTTCTGCTCTTGGATTCCATGTGTCCTGAGCTCTTTTATGAAATCAGTTATCTGATTAGTAACCTTTAAAGAGTTGTCTATTTCCTTCAGAGCCACACGTACACATATGGCCTTCGAGCTGCCATTGGCCGACCTCTGCTCGAGAGTATGGCCAGGGACACAGACTCCACCACGCTGAGGGAGCATGAGTACTTGCTGGACAAATCCAACAAAGCTCCTCATTCTTCTCATGTCCGTAGGCGACGCTCTTCGTTTTCCGCTTCTGTACAATTTAGGGTCAGTGAAAGCATGTAGTCGAGATCTATGCATATGAGATTACCATTGGCAGGATGAAATAAAGAATGTGCAAGCATTTTTGTAAATTGGAAAATGCCACGTGATATCATCAGTAGGCAGCCAGTTATGAAGCACCCATTGTGTGCTCTAAGGAGGCCCTGTGATGTGCTGGGTTAAACATTGGGCTGCTAACCATGGGGTAAGGAGTTCAAACCCATCAGCTGCCCCACAGTAGAAAGCTGGGGCTGGCTGCTGCCACAAAGAGATGTGGCTTTAGAAACCCAGGGGAGCACTTCTTCTCGATGTTGAGTCGTAATCGGCTTAATGGTAGTTTTTGAAAATCTTATGATGTGTTATGCTATAGATACAGAGAATGATTCATGCAAGTCATTTTGGCTACTAAATTTTCAGGGCTAGACTGAGTCATGATGTCAAAATATATTTAGTTTTTTAATCATAGAAACCCTAGTGATTAGTGTTCTATAAGAAGGGGCATCATAAAGTTTGTGGGGAAAATTCATTATCTTTTGACTCCATTTTTCCCATACACGGTTTGATATCCCCTTATATTCCTCTCCATAAATACAGATTTAACTCTAACATTGGCAAATATTTATGGAGAATTTCTGTGTGCCAGGGTGCATAAAAGACATATCTGGGCAGTGTCCAGGGTGGGAAGAAAGGTTGACAAGAGATGAGAAGAGATGCAGAGATGAATCAAACAGACTTTTGCTCTTGAGGGTTTCCAAGGCAGTGATCTTTACAGAGACAGACTGCCCTATCTTCCCCCCCCCCACAGAGAGAGAGAGAGACAGAGAGTGTGTGTGTGTGCAAACTGCTCATCTTTCTGTTCAACAGCTAAGCACTCTAACTACTGTGTCACTAGGCTCTGTTTTGAAACTTAGCATGAGAAATAAAAGATGTTTGTGGAAAACACACTTATTCCGGCTTTCTTTCTGCTCGCCCTCCTTCCTTCCTTCCAGATAGGGTGCAGCTGGAGGCTGCTGGCGGCGAACTACCTGTGAGCCAGCCTTCCAGCTTTTCATCCACATTACAGGGCTGTGCTCAGCACCCCCAGAGCAGGCCTGCGAGGAGCGCTCCATCGATGACAGCTGCTGGGCACATACTTCACCTTCCTGATTCTAGTTTAAGAGAGCTCGGAGGTTGACTTGGCACTCCTCCCCCTTGGTTCTGAATGAGGTTGAGCTCCTTTATTCTCCATGACCGTACTGCCTTGATACCTCAGTCCTCAGCATCTTCTTCGCATCCCCGCTTCTTTCCCCAGCTTCTTGCCATTGTTTCCTGTGGTGCCTTCCCCTCCTAATCTACTTGCACACATAGCCTTGACGCAGGATAGCTTTGGTAAAACCTGGTGGTACTTACCTAACTTCATGTCAACCTGAAGATGTTTAAAGGTCTAGCGGTGGTCTTCAAGCTGTCAATCAGATCACAACCTGATGGTGCCTCTTGGTGAGTGTGTGCTTCTCATAAGGAGGGCCCTGGGAGCCTCCTTTTCGCTCTCTCTCCCTCTCCCTGCTGTCACCTTCCTTCTGGCTAACCCTAGTTGCTGCCAGAGCCTTGCGTCTGCTGCTATTGGATCCACAAGACTTTGCACCCACCGGCCTGTGATATTACTGCATTCTGCATCATTGCCTGTGGCTTTGTGAGGCTGAACGGGGACTAATGGGCTAGTATAAGACGTATGGACTTGACTTGGACTGGGCTGTTTTTTCGATACCTAATTAGTTTTTGATATAAAGCTCTCTCTTCTACATAGATCAGTGTCCCTGGATTTGTTTCTCTAGTCAACCCGGCTAACACAAACTTGAATCAAGACAATTATACTTGATCCTAAGTTTGTTCATTCACTCCTGCCAGTGAATTGATTCCAACCTGTAGCAACCTAACACTGTCGCTTCTGTGGGTTGTCGGGACTTAGCCAGGAGAGTAGAAAACCTCGTCTTTCTTTTGAGGAGTGGCTGGTCATTTTGAACTGCTGACCTTGCAGTTAGCAGCGCCATGGGTAGCCATTATATGCTCAGGACTTCTTTGGTAGGGTTAGTGATGTGGTTGTTGTTATGTGCTGTCAAGTCAACTACAACTCAGAGTGACCCCATGCACAGCAGAATGGAACCCGGCCTGGGCCTGGGCCATCCTCACAAGTGTTGTCATTCGTGGGTAGCAGTGCATCCTGGAACGGGACTTCAAGAATCTGAATGTTCATACTGCGCTGAAGGCCAGTAGTAATGCAGAAAGTCAAGTTTTAGGCTGCTAACCAAAGGCTTGGCAGTTTGATCCTAGTGCAGTGGTTCTCAGCCTTCCCAATGCCTCAACCCTTGAGCCCTCAACCATAAAATTATTTCATTGGTGCTTCATAACTGTAATTTTGCTAGTGTTATGAATCGGGCGATGCCTTTGAAAGGGTCGTTTGACCCCCAAAGGAGTTGTGACCCACAGATTGAGAACTGCTGCCCTAACGGAAGAAAGGCATGGTGATCTACTTTCACAAAGATTACAGCAAGAAAGCTGATGGTGCCCAGTTATCAAAAGATAGAATGTCTGGGGTCTTAAAGGCTTGAACATAAACAAGCAGCCATCTAGCTCAGAAGCAACAAAGCCCACAGGGAAGAAGCACACCAGCCTGTGCGATCATGAGGTGTCAAAGGGATCAGGTATCAGGCATCAATGAACAAAAATGATATCATTGTGAATGAGGGGGAGTGTGGAGTGGGGACCCAAAGCCCATCAGTAGGCAACTGGGCATCCCTTTACAGAAGGATCCTAGGGAGGAGATGAGCCAGTCAGGGTACAGTGTAGCAACAATGAAACATACAACTTCCTCTAGTTCTTTTAATGC
>NW_022103896.1:22251334-22254278 GCF_000313985.2 Echinops telfairi
CTATCAGCTCCCATGTGTTTCTGAGACTGCGGCTCTTTAGGGGAGAAGAAAGCCTCATCTTTCTCCCAAGGAGGGGCTGGTTGTTTTGAACTGTTAGCCTTAAGGGTTATAGCCCAACGCATAACAACTACACTACCTCGGCCCCTCGTGCAGATTTCAACGATACAAATATTTCTATAATACTAAAAACACTGAAAGTGAATCAATGAACGTAACAATGACACCATGAGGAATCTATATCACTCAGATACAAGAAAATTATAGTCATCTTGATTTCAGAAATCTAGAATATGGGCCAAAAACAAAAAAAGGAAAAGGGAAAAATGCATTTTTAATATTAAAGCTAAAAACCCAAAAGAAGATACAAACAGCACAAAACAAAAAACACATGGCCATCAAGTCAATTCCAATTCATGACAAACTTACACAGTTTTTCCAAGACTGTCAATTATTATAGGTGTGGTCAGCCTCCTTTTTCTCCCTCAGAGCTTCTGGTGGGTTTGAACCACCGACCTTGTTGGTAGCAGCTCAACCCATCCCAAAGAGCAACCAGCGGTCCTTTCAAAGATGATATAACAGCTGTTAAATTCTGCACACCAAACAGCACAGCCAACTTTCACAAAACAGAAACTGTTAGGTGATAAAATAGCACTGCCCAAACATCCTCATACGAGACTTTCATCTACCTCCCCCATTCAAGAAATCTTGTATGATTAAAAATCAGCAAAGATGTAGAAGTCCTAAGCAATGTAATGCATTTGGTAGATTTAATAGAATATTGAAACATGAACCTTAGGAATAGAAATGACCTTACTTTCAAGTGGACATAGATTAATTTTTAAAAATTGATTTCCATTAGCCCCTCTTAACTCTGTACGTTCCAAAAACACATCAACAAGATAAACAGCATTTCCAACAAAAAATACTAAATGCAAAAAGTGCAAAAAGAAGTTACAAGCAGAGACAGTTATCAACAACCACAAAAAATATCTTTCCACCTGGAAAGTGTAATACAGTAGTCCAATGGACAACTTGTAGGTTGAAGGGGGTAAAAAAATAAACAATTTCTGAAAGGTAAAAATCATTGAAACTGACCTGTTGGTATCTGCAGGCTACATCTAAAGCCACGCTCAGAGGAAACCCCGCAGCTTTAAACACCAAAATCAATGAAGAGGAAAATAACGATCCCACTGCAAAGGCATAAAAAATAATAACAACTAAACAGAAAGCAAGAAGACGTCTTAAAAGATGAAAAGAGAAAATTATAGTTAGATAGAAATAAGCCATATATATCTATCTAATAAAACACACAGCCAATTCTCTTTAAAAAAAAAAAACACAAGAAAATAGGTCATTGGTAATCGGCTTGATTTACTATCTAATTAGAGAAAGAGAGAATACTTTGAATACAACTCAGGCTGGGGGGTGCAGGGTTGTTAAATTTTAATCATTACTCTGAAAAATAAACGTTTCCAGTCCCAATCCTTGGTTTTGTTGCGTCCTTATTAGGGGTGGGAGGAATCCTAGTGGTGTAGCGCTTACGCGCTGTTAGGCTGCTCTCCTGAAGGCCAGCAGTTCTAGACCAGCAGCCAGCCACTCCCGAGGGCGAAAGAGGAAACTTTCTCTGCTGCGTAGACTTCCCGGCTGGGAAATCCCGGGAGCAGCTCTCCCGCGTCCTGCAGGGTGGCTATGCATCCGCATCCCCTCGATGGCAGTGAGTTTGCAGTTTTCTTTTGGGCAGTGGCAGGATGGTAGGCAAGCGAACTTCTTGTCTTTGAAAGACTCAGGAATACCTATCAGGGGTGCTTGGAAACAACGAAGGGCAGCGAAATCAGCAATTGTCTTCTCTTTCCGGTTTGACCTGGATTTCAGGGATCATCCCACCAATTTAGTGAATTCTTCTACACAGAATAATGCCCAGTGACAAATGCAAACAAAAGGACGAGCAAGTCTTCACCTTATGAGCCTGAAGAAAATAACTAGACTCTCCCCACCCCCAACTGAGGGGGGCTGGGGAGAGATGAAGCAGTTAAAACACTTGGCTGCTAACCGGAAGAGGGGACGTTCCAGGCAACCCAGAGGCACCTTGGAAGAAAGGCCTGGAGAAACCAGACATTGGAAACCCCGAGGAGTACAGATCTGTCGTGACACACGGGCAACTGGACTAAACCAACTGATTCCGACAGCCATGATCAGTTCTTTCTCAGGCACGCATGTGCGTGTTTTCATTGTGCCCACTTACAGGGTCTCTATGGGGCAGAATGGACGCCATGGCAGAGGGATGCAGCTGCATAGGAGCCCTGGTGACGCTTTCATGTAAGCATCGCCCTGCTAATGGCAAGGTTGGCGGTTCAAACCCACCGGCGACTCCACAGGAGAACTCTTAAGCCTCCTGCTCCTACAACGACAGACTCGCTGTACAATCCACCGGGTGGCCGTAGGTTTGGGTTGGGTGCTGATGCATGGATATCACCTGGGCATGTGTCAGAAATGAAAAAATTGGGGGTTCTCAAACTACAAACCCGGAAGCCCAAACCAAACCCCTTTTTGTTGGGTTGATTCAAGCTCACAGTGACCCCAGAGGGCGGAGTAGAAATGTCTCACAGGGTCTCCAAGACTGGAACCATTACAGCTTCACAGAAGCCGACTGACCTGTCTTTATCCTATAAAGCCGCTGATGGGTACAAGTTAGCAGCCAAGTGCTTAAGTGCTGCGCCACCAGGGCTCTGCGAGGGCCACAACCTAAACCTACTAAATTAGAAACCTGTGATGCTGGGGCCCAGCAGTCTGGCAAACGGAACTCCTGCTGATGCCGGTGGACATCGGACGGTGACCGTTCCTTTCTACCTCCCCGGCGCCCCCGGCGCTTCCATCTGCAGAGAAATGAAGGGAGCTTAAGTCAGAGTTTCCCCTCCTAATCCTTGATTTTTTTATTGTTCCTGAT
>NW_022103896.1:22254378-22264790 GCF_000313985.2 Echinops telfairi
GGGGGGGGGTCTTGTAAATGTCTTTGCCCTTGGGAGGTGGGAGGGGTGCTGAGTAGTAATGCAGTTCTTCCACTAGCTCTGAACCTTCGGTTAAGACCGGGTCTCAAAAACTCACAGTGGAAGGTCAGAGAAGGATCTTTTCAATCCGACTGTATTACCTGGACTATTAAACTGTAATTTTGGTTCCTGAAACCTCCGGAAGGAACTGGGCCATGTTGAGTTAATCATATTTTCTAGACTCTGATTCCCCTAAAGCCATACAGATCTGGCTTCTGTCAGTTCGAATTTCTGAGCTTTCTTTTTTGTTGGGAAAAATTGGATAATCTGCGCATGTGTTTTAAAGCAACTCGACAAACTCTTAGCAAAACGACCTGTATGTGCGAGAAATGCTGCTCATGCACTGCTTGGAGGGTCTTCTTTGGCCGTGCCGGCATGCAGGAGTGTGCTTCGTTTGTACCCACTCCCGGAGGGCCAGTCTGCAGTCTGTGGAGTGCCCTTTGTAGCCAGCCAAGGGTGAAAGGTCTTTAGCTGTTAAATTAGTGCTTGGACGTTTTGTCTTTTCCGCAAAGATACCACAGAACTCCTAATGGCTTGTTTGTGTGGTGTTTGTCACATTCAAAGTCTTTAAACTGCCAACAGTCTGAGTTTTTCAGAATAGACAAGATAAATCTGGACCCCTATCCTAGAAACAAAAACAAACAGACTCATTGCCAAACTTCATTGCCGTTGAATCGATTCTGACTCATAGAGACCCTCCCAGACAGGCTAGACATGCCCCTGTGAGTGTCTGAGCCTGTCCCTCTTCAGGGGCCTAGAAAGCCTCCTCTTTGTCTGACAGAGTGGCTGGTGGTTTTGAACTGCTGACCTTGGTGCTAGCACCCCGCAAACCAAACTCACTGCCATCAAGTCGATTTTTGATTCAGTGGTCTTGCAGGATGGAGTCAATTACCCCTGTGGATTTCCAAGACTATCACTTTAAAAAAATTTTAAGACTAACTTTTTATGAGAGTAGAAAGCCTCATCTTTCTCTTGAGAAGAGGCTGGTAGTTTTGAATGGCTAACCTGGAGGCTAGTGACCCAACTCATAAGTAATCCGCTATGCCACCAGGGCTGGCCCAGTCATGCAGTAGAGAACATTTCTTCTCATCTCTCCCCACGGAATTTTCAGACATGATTGGGCACCTATCCAGTATGACAGGGCTTCAAGATTTCATGGAAAAAGTTAATTGTCTTCATTTTGTTTTTTCATGCATTTTTTGAAGCCCTCGTATTTCTCCAGGCCCAGTAGTTCTGCAGGCCCAGATTGGTCTTTCCCCTGTAGGCAGTCAGGGGTCGATTGCACAGCGAGAAAGGGAAGCATAGCCTTGCTTACTCGCTAAGCTGTAAGTACAGTTTACCTGTTCCTCACCACCAGGGTGGTGAAGCCCATGGGAAACTGTATTCACCCTCTTGGAATAAGTAAGCACAGGTAAACCTGCACGTACCTTGCTGGAATGATCCGCCCAGTCAGTGAGAAACCTCGTGGGTGCCATTTATTTGCCTAGGCTGGCACCATAAAGCCCTGATGGCATAGTGGGTTACACGTTGGGCTGCTAACCTCAAGGTCAGCAGTTTGAACCCACCAAGCACTCCAAGAGAGAAAGAGGAGGCTGTCTGTCCCCATAATAACTTTCAGCCTCAGAAACCCAAAGAGGCACCTCTACTCTGAACTATGAGGTTGATATGAGTCAGAATGGATGCAAAGGCTGCGACACCACCCCATGCCAACTCCCTGTGGTGGCCTATCCACATAGAGCCAGTCCCAAAGCAGCAGCCAAGTGTCAGTGTCTGCTTGGGATATTCATTGTAGAAGTCAAATGCCTGCCTCAGTTCCTGGATATTAATACGTTTGCTAACAAGGAGTGGAGCTGAGGATGTTACTAAGGACAGATTTCCCACTGCTGCTGAAGGGGATAGTTACTGTGTCCCAGCTCCGGATACTTATAACTGAATCTGACCCATGACTGCTTTACTGGATGAGTGACTGTGGGAAGCTCAACTGACTAGTGAAACAAACCCAGTGACATATGTATAAGAAAGAACTTTACATCAAGAAGTAATTATTTGGGCCTCAACTCAAGTACTCCCTCAACATAAGAACACTTTGTTCCAATAGTCTGGCATTCTGTGATGCTCGCCTTCCCAGCACAATCACAAATGGGTGTACAAGTAAATGCGGTGAAGAGAGCAGATGGTGCCAGGCTATAGAAAGATATAGCATCTGGGGTCTTAAAGGCTTGAAGATAAGCAAGAGGCCATCTAGCTTAGAAGCAACAAAGCCCACATGGAAGAAGCACACCAGCCTATGTGATCATGAGACGTCGATGGGATCAGGTACCAGGCATCTAAGACTCAGAACAAAACCATACCCAAGGTGAATGGGTGGCAGTGGGAGGAGCATGGAGTGGAGACCCAATGCCCATCTATAGACAATTGGACATCCTCCTACAGACTGGTCATGGGGAAGAAATGAGCCAGTCAGGGTACAGTGTAACACCGATGAAACACAAACTTTCCTCTAGTTCTTTGATGCTTCCTTCCCCCCACTATCATGACCTCACTTCTAACTTACAAATCAAATTAGACCAGAACATGCACAATGCTACAATAAGAGCCCACAACACAGGGAATCCAGGATAGATAAACCCCTCAGGGCCAAGAAGGAGAGTAGACATACCCGGAGGATTAGGGGAAGGTGGCGGTAGAAAGGGGGAATGGATCACAAGGATCAACCTATAACCCCTTCTCAGGGGGACGAACAGTGGAAGAGTGGATGAGGGGAGATGGAAGACAATGTAAGATATGAAAATAATAATCTGTAACTTATAAAGGGCTTATGAGGGAGAGTGGGTGGGGGAGGGAGGGGAAAGAAATAGGGAGCTGATATCAAGGGCTCAAGTGTGAACAGAATGCTTTCAAAATGATGATGGCAGCATATGTGCAAATGTGCTTGACACAATGGATGAATGTATGGATTGTGATAAGAGATGTGAGAGCCCCCAATAAAAGTATTTAATTAAAAAAAGTAATTATATGTCAAGAAAGCAACCCATCTCCATCCAACTCAAGTCTGTAAGGGTGATACTCATCCCTAAGTCACTCTCAGACTCTTGTAGCCACATGCAATGATGCAGAATGTAGGACAATCACAGACCGGTGGGTGCAGAGTTGTGTGGATCCAAGATTGGTGGAAACATGGGAGGGCTCAGGCAGCTCTGAGGGGCAACAGCAGAGAGAGGAAAGGCAGAAAGAGCAGGGAGGTTCCCAGGACCTTCCTTAGGAGAAGGTCACGCCCACAAGGAGGCACCATCAGGCCTTGACCTGATCTACAGGTTCGATACCACCCCTACATTTTCACACGTCTTCAAGTTGACATAAAATTATCTAACTATCACAACTATGTGTTTATGGTTTGGACTTGACCTTCCAGCTTAGCAATCTTACCCTCAGAAGTAGGTCTGGGGATTGGGTGGCAAATGAGCCAAGTGGAACATTCATCGTCCTTGATTTTCCCTCCCATGTCTGCAGGCCTGTTGCCTCAGACCCAAACCCATGAACCTCACTCAACTCTCAAGCTGTGGCATGGTGGTCTTTCCACAGATGCCCAGCCATGCCCAGCTATGCTGGAAAGCTAGGGCATGCCCAGATGAGACAGGAAGTCAGGATAAACACAGCTTGACCTTAACATATTTTCATCTCTGCTTTCGATAAAGTTGGATACTAAGGCGAGGAGCCTGAATGTAAAACAGCAGTAACAACAACATGGGAGCTGGTGCGACAACTCTTTGGAAGACATCTGAAGGAGAGAACCCCCGTGCTGGAAATGCCAGGGAAGGGAGTAGCCGCCAAGGCCAATAACCTCTGAGAACATGTGCTCATTTACTCGTGGGCTCAACAAGTGTTCATTAACTGCTTCTCATGTCCTAGACTGGAGATTGCAAATAGGTTGCGTCTTGTCTGCCAAGTCTGATCAGTTATGGAGACCTTTGCAGCCATCTGAGGCCCCAGGTGGGCTCAGCAGGCAAGTGTCAGGAGTGATTAGCACTGGGAAGTGTGGGGAAGGACCAGGTGCCGGTGGTAGCAAACACATGAGGTATTTGCTCTCCCTGTTCCAGTGCCCGGAGCTCACGCAATAAGTAAGCCACATCTATCCCGTTAAATGATGAAAATGCCGGGGCAGGAGAAATTCACGGGATTTTTCTGTTTGGGCGAATATTTCCACTCCAGGTGACGCCCCTCAGACTTGTGAGCCAGCCCTGACCATGTCGGCCTGCACTTGTGTGATTCTCTGTCTTCTGAAGCTCCTGGATCTGGACCAGCAGAGCCGCTACTTGCCATCTTCTCACTCCTTTGCTAAGGCTCGAGACTAATTCATCTCCTGCTCAGAGGACTCAGACATGACGCTACAAAGAAAAAGTGCCCCCAACTCAAGAGAAGGCTGTCCAGAATCAATCTCCGAAAAGTTCCACTCCGCACAGAATGATACCATTTGACATCCCAATGAAAGCAGCCGCTGAGCAGAGTCTGGGCAGGAGTAAAAGAAAGCGATTCACATTTTAAGCAGCAAAGGGAAACCATTTAGCAGATTTGCATGCAGATGAAAGAGACCTCAGCCCCCAAAGCTAATCACCTACAGGATTAATTCAGGATGTGAGAAACCAAGGAGGCACCTTTGTAGAAAATGCCCCAAGATAGTCAATTGAAGCTGATTAGTCAAAGCCTAGCTGGCGGGGAGGGGCGCGAAGGGGGCCTGCATGCAGCCCAGTTGTAATTCATGTGGATAGTCTAGTTTCCCAAAGAGATTGCCAGCATGTGAATTCCATAAAAATCGATGAATCATTTGAAGCCTGATGTATGCTTTATTGAACTTGGCCCTTCCTTATTAAATATAGTGATTAGGATCAGAAATAAAGAAGTAATACTTAGAATAATAATCCATCAGGCTCCCTCTAAATTTTACTGCTACTGGCAAAAATGCATTTATTCAATGGGTATTGAGATAATCAAATATAAAACTGATGGGTCTTTTCAATTTCCTGACACAATTGATGTTCATTTAAAAGCAAGTTTCGGCCCTTGACGAAAGAAGGCATTTGGAACCAAACCAAGGGAAAAACACCCTGGTTCTACCGATGGCTAGTTTTTCTATCTTGCCTAGTCTGCTTTATATAGAAGAAGGGAGGGGGGACCTGGGTGGGGGGGACCCAAAAACCTACAACACATACCTTTGCTGATGAGTGTGTCCATCTTCACAGGGATGAAAAAAAAGCTAGGGTTTTGTCTTCCTAATTTTTCTTTTCCTTGTTCCTCCCGTTTTTTCTGGGAACTCTCCTTCCACTTCCCTCCACTCTTTTGTGAGTTTCAGTAGGAATGAAGTATTTGAGTCTGAATCTGCTCCCTGCCCCTCCATGGGTGGGGACTTCACCCAAGATGGGTAAGACGTCCCTCCCTGATATTTGAAAACTGGGAAACAGAGTGATGCAGACTGGCTTTCTTTAATCTCTGAAGAGAGTGAGTGACCTGTGACATGTGACCTGGCCAAGCAAGGAGCACAGAGGAGCAGCGTAAGCTGCAATCTGCACTGGGAGACAGGAAACACTGACTGGGTAGTCGGTATTTTTCCCCCGGAAGCTCAGCAACATCTGCTCCTGTGACTTGATTCTTCCACCTTTCACGGGATTCCCCAGTACTCTTCCTGTTAAATTCTTATTTCGCTCAAGCTAACTCGGTTTGAATTCTGGGGACTTGCCCACAAAAGAACCAACCTATTGACATGCCCACCAAACACTAGTTCACAGGGTCTCTATCATGCTGAGCAGTTGGGACTAGTTCTTCTAGCCACCAGTGAGCAGAGACGAGGTGAACAGTGGAAAGAAGACCCAAGGGACTGGTGGGGACTGAGAAGGCTTTGATAAGTAAGCCCCCACGCAGGTTATTGTTAGGTGCCCTGGACCCATAGCTCACACCCATGCCTGCTCCTGCAGCACCCACACAACTCTTCCTCTGTGAGTCTCGGTCCCCTCAGTGGAGGATGGACACTTTAGCAATAGTACCTTCCCGGAAGAGTCGGTGTGAGGAGTTATTATAATACCGTATAACTCATTGCCATCGAGTCGATTCTGATTCATCGCAAACTTGGAGGTTTCTGAGACTTTAAATCTTTACAAGGGTAGACAACCTCATCTTTATGAACAAGTTGCCAGATCTATAATCACCAAGCCAGCTGCTATTAACTAACTTCCGGTTCCTGGTGACTCAGTGAGCTGCAGAGTAGAAGGGCACCCATAGGGTTTTCCATGGGGACAAATGACCGATGCAGCTTGCCAAGCCTTCCTCTGGTGGTGCCATCTGGTGGATGCTACCCACCACCGTTTTGGTGAGTAGGCAAGCAGAAATCGTTGCAGCATCCAGGAAGTTTGGTACCGAATAAGTAATCTATCAGTGAGCATGATGATCTTTACCTGTGTGACAAATAGATCCCCTGGCATGAGAAAATGGGAAATGGAAGCAACAAGAGCACGTGTTGAGGTCCCATAGCTGGCTTGAAACAGAGGAAGAGCTCCCACCCAGGTACTGTGATGTCAAGTGCAGCACCCTGTCCACTTTAACGTGCTCCCTGCCAATCCCTGCTTCTTATATATAAGCAACAACACCCGCTGTCCCGGAGTCGAGCCTGCCTCATGGTGCCCCGTGAGGGTCTGGGTAGAACTCGGGGTGCTCCAGGGGCAGGCTTGTCAGAAGTAGACCACCAGGTCTTTCTGCAGGAGTGCCTCTTTGATGGACGCACACCACTGATGGTTTGATTAGCAGCCTGGCACATGAACTGCTGACACCTTCCTGGGCTTGCCTGCTTCCTTGGCTATTCTAGAATTACTTTTCACCCTTGCAGGGCAGATGCTCAGAAACCCATGTAGCTTGTACTGACATAGCCCTTTGACACAGCTGACAAAGATCCCGGCAGATAAACTTGATGTGACATGACCTTGCTGAGACCTCCTTGCCGGAGTTAGTTTGCCCCACACGCTGCCCTCCAGCTATTAGACACGGGCATGAAGGTCTTGGTCTCCATCCTTTCGGGCTTCTCAGGGCCAGGAAAGTTGCAGATTAATTAGGCAGAGCGAATGACATGGGTGGTTGTTGATTACTTATAAAAGTTTAACTCCATCACCGCCCTTGCCTGTGGGCAAATGAACAAGACACGTTCAGAGAACATCAGCTCTTTGCCTCAAGATGAACAGCTAGGAGTGAATGGAGATTCAAGCCTGTGTCTGCCTGACTAGGTGAGTCACTGTGAACCCCCACGGGGTGGCAGAGTGAAATTTCTTCATTGGGCTCTGCCACCCATTTCTCTGTGGCTTGCACTGAATGATTGGGTGGGGCTGTACCACTAGGGTAGGTGTACACCAGTAGAAAGGACTGGTCATTTTTGTTTACCTTCTTTATCCTTCCTAGACTTGAGCCATCTTTGAATCAGGAGCAGGAAGAGAAAGCTCAGGCCCATCAGAAGAGCGTGTTCCTGATCTCTGTCTGAAGTGGCCGAGACCAGAGGCACCAGAGACTGAGGCAAGGAGACTCAGAGGAGTAGCACAGAGTGTAAGGGGGATCCTCTCCTCGTCTGACCCGGACCAAGGAACGGTGAGACAGAGCCCCAGGCGGGCTGGCTTCTCGGCCCACAGAGGCAGAAGCCAAGGGACTTTGAGCTGAAGACCTGAGAGACACTTGGTAACTGGCCGAAAAGAGGTATTACTGTGGACCCATAACTGTGTCCTACTATTTCCTGATCCTGATGTGTAGAACTGATTAACGTCCCTAACAAGCCCCCATAATGGTGAGTATTGTATGTGAGTTCTGTGTCACCATGGCAATGAAATACGGAGCCCAGCAGAGCTGTGGGAGGAACGGCTGGTGTCAGAACGGGCGAAGAAGGCAGAGCGTGGAGGTACGCCCGACCTCTGCCTCCTGGCAACAGGAAAGCCAGAGGAGATCAAATATGGTCTACCGTGCTGTGGCTATTACATCATCTGGTGTCAATTTGGGACTTGACAGGATTCAGAGTGAAGGGGTGGAGTCTAGTCTGTCAATCAGGTCATAGCCAATGAGGTCTCTGTATAGGCATGGCCTTCTCCTGAGGATTCGGGGAAATCCTAATTTTTCCTACTTGGAGGTGGAAGATTCTGGCTCTCTTCTCACTCCCTGCGAGACACTCTACTGACAAGACTGACTCCCTGGGAGACATCCCTGAGGAGAAGCCACATGGATCTACCCTGATGCAGCCCTGGGCCCTGGAGAAGCCACATAGAGACCCCTGCCAGCACTGAGATGCCCAAAGAATTTCTACCCAGTGGCCTGTGATCGTCCTGCAATCGGTGTCATTGAGTGTGTTTTGTGAGTCAGAAGAGAACTTTATAGATTGCCATCGAACATATGGGTGAATATCGGACTTATAGACTTGATCTGGACTGGGTTGGGATGTGTTTTTCAATATTCAATTGCTTTTGTATATAAAGCTCTTTCTTATACACATATGTGTCTCTATGAATTGGTTTCTCTAAGCAACCCAGACTAACAAACATGCCATTTACTGCACCCTGCATGTGACCAGGGAGCCTGGAAGCGCGAGAACAGTAGCCTTTGGGAAGTCATGCCGGAGGTCTCAGGAGGCTGGCCTCCGCAGAAAAATGTGCTGGTGTTTTGAACCTGACCTCATCACTGTCCAAACAGTCCAGCCTTCATGTCTGAGCATCATTTCAATGAACGTTTATCTCCAGAGAATGGTTACTTGCCTGCCGTTTCAGAATTTAGAGGCACCTAAAGCTTTTCCAGAGGCCAGATGGCCTAGTGAGCCACATCTTGGCTACTAACTAACCACAGAGTCCGCAGTTTGAAATCACCAGCCAGTCCAACGGAGAAAGCTGAGGGTAGAACTGCCACTGTGGGTCTTTGAGACGGTGACTCTTCACAGCAGTCGGAAACCTTGTTTTTCCCCTTTGGCGCAGCTGGTGCTTTAAAACTGCTGACCTTGCAGTTAGCAGCCCAACCGCACAACCACAAGGCCACCAGGACTCGGCGCTTCAGAAAGGCTCACAGCCTTGGAAACCCCAGGGGAAAGGTCTACTCAACCTGATTTTAGGGGCTGAAGCTTTTCCATATTCAAAGTTCGTTATTGAACCGGCATTTTAATTAGCTTTCTATCTGCCTGAGTACTTACACCAATCTTTATTTTCTGACTGGGATTTCTTCCAGCAAGAGGCATAGCTCCTTGCGGATAAAAGTGCTTGAAGTCCCCAACTTTGGAATGAATGATTATCTTCATTGTTAAAAAATGAAACTTTCTCCAAGAAAGTCTTTTGTAAGCGGGAGTGCTTTTTAAGCATCAGCAGCCTTTATTTATTTACTGGCCCAGAAATACAAAGTAGATAATTTGTCCAGCGTTTCTGTACAGCTGAGCTGAATGATGAGAAGGGAAATATTTAGCTTACTCGCTAGGAGTGGCCTCTGTAAGCAGTGTGAGTCTCATCTTCACATTGCCAACCCGAAGGCACCTCTTTCTACTTTAAGGCTGCATCAAAGTGGCCAAATGGGTGGTTTTCTTTATAAACATGGGGCTCTCTGTCCACATGATAGCAAACACCTGGATTAGCTGATTCCCTCCACCTCCCCTCCGGAAGCTTTTTAAAAAACAAAACAGATAAATTTCAGCTGACCAGTGGTGTGTTTTAGCCAAACAAGGCTTTCCGTGTCGACTCCAACATCCAATCTGTTTCAACACAGAGTGTAAAAGGAGACGGGCATGTTGTGAGCCGACCGAGAGAGGCTTGTAAATGTTAGTCAGCTGTTAGCAAGTTTCCGTTGAAGGTCACATTACAATATTAGAGGCTGTGATAAACATACCGTGGGAGTGCTGAGAAAGAAGAACGCCGTCTTAAAGTAGCACGCAGTCTTCACGCCTTTAGGCAGCTCTGCCTCCTGGTTTCCAGTAACACACTGATTGCTGTGAGTGGACATCGCTCCGGGAGATGGTGACCCGATGCCCACCAAGGAAAGGCCACCCGGTCCTGCGCCATCCTCACAACGATGGCTATGTTGGACCCCCATGGTTGCAGCCTCTGTGTCACCCCATCTGTTGAGGGTCATCCTCTTTTCCCACTGCCCCTGCAGTTTGCCAAGCATGATGTCCTTTTCTGCTGGTGACCCGATATGTGTCAGCAGAGAACCACGCTCGGCAAGACTTTTGGTGGTTTATGTTCTGGCAACAGAAGAGCAGCCCTATCCCCAAAGGTGCTCTGAGAGGGATCAGCCTCCTTATAGCGGTGGTTAATTAACCAGTCAGCACTCTCATCACATCCTCTAGGGCAGGCATCCTCAAACTATGG
>NW_022103896.1:22265229-22272355 GCF_000313985.2 Echinops telfairi
AGCCCCTAGGTTAGGAGATGCGTTAGGCCGCTAGGGTTGATTAGAGAAACAGGTCCAGAGACACTCATATATGTATAAGAAAGAGCTTTACATCAAGAAGTAACCATGTTTCAATAAAACCTCCCAGTCCAGTCCAACTCAAGTCCGTAAGACCCCCTTCAGACTCACGCAGCCACATGCAAGGATGCAGAATGCAGCAAGATCACAGGCTGGCAGGTGCAGAGCTGTGTGGATCCAATGGCAGGAGACACATCCCAGGGCTCTTGCAGGTCTCAGCGTGGCTCATCAACAGGAAGATGAAGGCAGAGAGAGGTTCCCAGGACCCTCGTTATGAGAAGGTGACGCCCACAAAAAAAGGCACCGTCAGGCTGCAACCCGATTGACAGGTTAGACTCCACCCCTACGCTTATATCTTCAAGTTGACACGGAATTTTGTAAGTACCGCAGCAGTCAAGTGGAAACCAGTTGCGCAACTTAGGGACCCTCAAAGAACGCTTCAAAAATGCACGATGTTTATTATATTTACCACGTACCTCATATTGTATAGGTGATATATAATGTCGTCTCTCTCTCTGTGTGTGACCTCCTTTTCCACCTGAGAAGTGCTGTGTTCCTGAAGGCAGTGGCTGTGCTCTGCTCTCTCCTGAGCCAGCTCAGCCCCCCTTGTCTCACTCACTGCCCCCGTGCAGATGACATCTGTATCGCCCACCTGTTGGCGGCTCTTGTACAGCTGGGTCTGTCCCAACTTGCCCCTCAGAGCCAACAGAGACTACTAATATTGTAATGAATTACCTCAGGGGCATCGGGAGAAATGCAGTCACTGTGCCAGCTTCCCGTGGGGACTGCTGTTCCAGGAGCATTTTCAGTCGTTGTCAGTCTCGCTCCCCGAAACGTTTTTTCTTGTTCAGTCTCAGCAGCGGTCATCCTTGGCTCGTTGGGCACTTATGTGCTGCGAGGAGCAGAGGCATCCGTAGCTTTCCTCTCTGTTTTGACGTCCTCTGTCTCGGTCGGGAAGGACATGGTGCCAGGGTGAGGTTGGTAGCTTATTTAGAATCATTGTGGGGGGCGGAGAGGGTAGACATAGGAAAGACAGAATCAACCCAAGATAAACAAATATCATTATTTCCTCATGAAATAAGGGCCGGCCTTCCCATCTCATTGTGTGACTGTCTAACCGCAGAGCTCCAAACCTTTGACATTGTACTTGCAGGGAACTCTGGCCAGGGCTCTGTGCCCTCAGAAGATGGCAAACTGAAAGCGAGCCAGAAATAGCGTCGTGCCTTTGGGGCTTTCTCGGTTTGTCCCTGGGAGTTGGATTGAAGGTGGGGTCACTCTGGAGCCTGGCCGCAGCTCTGTGTCTGTTCAGCACAGGACATCCTCACCTGCGGGAGGCAGGTGTTTGGGAACTCGCCGGCAAACCACTAGATGGCAGGAGCGCACTGCCTACTGGCAGATCCGCGGGCAAGCCGCCGCATTAGCATGCTTGACAGCAGCTGGGAGTGGGGGTGGGATGGAAGGGGACACCGAGTATTGACTGGATAGCTGACCCCTGTCTCCTTCTCCTCTTCCCCAACTTTAATTGCAAATCTGGAGAGGGCTGTGTTATCGTTCCCGAGCACTCTGCCAAGAGGACACTGTCCCCGGGACTCCGGAAGGTGGATTATGCACCCTGACAGTACAGCTTTCGCTTAAGGTGGGCTAAAAGCCTTTTGCAGATGCCCCAGCACTGCACTTAGAAGTCTTAGCTTCTACTGGGAATAATGCAATCAATCGGTGGATAGGATGTTGGTGTGTGGATTCCAGTTGTTGGTGACCTTGGGTGCACTGAGTCCACCCCAGCTGGAAGGGATTTTAAGGCCATGACCTTTTGGAAGGAGATTGATAGGCTTTTCTTCCCAGCTGCATCCAGGCAGGTTCAAACTGCCACTCTTCAGGTTAGTAGTGAAGTGCTTAACCATTTTTATGACCAGAGATTCCACTTAGTCATAACCAAGCTCAAACCAATCCCACTGTTATCATGTGGATTCCAACCCATAGCGACCATATACAGGCTGTGGTAGATACATAATTTCATGTCAATTTGAAAAAATAATGAAGGGGTAGAATCTAGCCTGTCAGGCAACAGCCTGAAGATCCCTCCTTGTGGGCGTGGACTTCTCATGAGGATTCTGGGAACTTCTCTCTTGGATTCTGCCATCAGAAGAGGCAGGTCTCCTCTCCCCTCCCCTCTTCTCTCCATGCAAGTGTAATACTTTCCCATGACAAATATGAGCACCTGTCTTAATCTGTGGTGATCTGGCTCACGTATTGGTGGAGGAAGTGTGCAGTTGCACTTGTAAGAGAGAGAAACACTAGCTTGGCTTGAGGACCCCAATCCATTGCCTTGGCCATCATTACAGCGCTGGGATCCAGCTGTATTCACGACCAGCTGAAATGAAGGCTAATGAGGAGAGAGAGGTAGTCTCCTAGGTCATTAGAAAGAACCTCTGCACCAGAGATGGTAAATGCACGAGACCTCATCTCATGTAGCAACACAAATTGATTGAAAGTGGCTGCCTGGAATCCCATGCCGAGCAGGATTTAGTGGGTGGGGGGAGGGAGTTTTCTTTCTTTTTTTTATTGGCCATGCATTTAGGAAGCAGGGAGGTGTTGGTGACATGTAACAGATATTTGCTAGCTCTTCAGGACACTGTTGTTTAGTCAATAATATTGAGAGGTGTCAAGAAAGAAGACATCAAGGAGGTGCACTGTGCCATCTGAAACATGGGGGCCACAGAAGCAACCCGGAAGGAGGGGGCTGCCCATTCTTGAATCTGGGAGACCCTGACATCATGCATCTTGGCAGGTGAATGAATGCCTACAAAGAGAGAGATTTGACTAAGACTCATTGCAGCCTTGGACCTTTGAGTCTCTACTTTGCTCAGAGTCTATGCTCAGGAAGGTCTCTGATTCAGCTTCTACGTTTACCAAGAGTGAATGGAAAGACAGCTGATTAAGAGATTTGGGGTCACTAGAAACAGCTAAAATTCCAATTTCTAGGACTATACGCCTTAAGACTAGGCCCTTGGTGATAATACATTTATTCTAGAACATACTCACCTAAAGTTTCTTGTTAATTATCCTGACTTGTCCACACTCAGTGCATGAAGTACCTGCCTTTGGACTTCAATTGACCTCACTTAAGGGTCACATGAAGTTTTATCAGTTAGTCAAATGAACTAAATTGTGAAACTTACATAACCAATGCAGAAAACTGGTAACAACATATTATTCCAGAAACTTATACTTGCTGTGTTTGGAGCAGTACAAGTTTTAAAAGCAAACAAATGTGAAAATTAAACATATAAATTCGGTTTTGATGGTATTTGGCAAGAAAGTATAATGATTCGCTCTCTGTTCTCTCTACCCTCCTCTTCTTCTGACCAACTTGAAAGTTCTGCAGAAGCCTTTGTGTTTGCATGGGTTTAAGTACAAGTTTTCCAAACGGTTCTGTTAATGATGTGAGAATTCTGATGCATTTTTATTTCTCCCTTAAAAGATGAAGCACAATGCAAATTTGAAGAACATTCAGAGAGAGTTCTTTTTGCCTTTTTAAGTATCTCAAACAATTGCTATGCTTCAGGGTTAAAAATGCACACAAGGGAGGGGGAACTGCTTGGTCTTAACAGTTGGCATGGTATTTCTTGAAAATTAATATCTCAGGATTGAGTCACATAAACAAAATACTACATAAAAGTGCACTAAACTGACCTCCTTCCGCGGAGGGGAAAATGGGCTTGGAAGAACTTGTAGACTAAATAAAACATGAATGTTCCAGTGGATCAGCAATTTGAGAAGTTCATTTGGAAACAAGGTTAGGATGGGAAAGAGTGGCAGAGGGAACCTGCCAGAAGGATAAGGTAGCAGCAAAGTAGAAAAACAGTCGCTATCAGTCTGAACTTCAGCTCCAAATGGGCTGCAATAGGATCAGGGATTCTGGATTCTTTGGTAGAAAAATATCTGTCAAATATTCAAGAAATCAGATGATATATTGCATTGGGCAAATCTGCAGTACTTCTTTAAAGTGTTCAAGAGCAAGAGAGTCCGCTTTGAGGACGAAGGTGCCCCTGACCTGAGCCATTGTATTAATCGCCTCATGTGCATGTCAGAGTCAGACACCACATAAGGAAGACCCAAGAAGAACTGATGCGCTTCACGATGGCACAGGTGGATCATGCGGGGAGTGCCATGGACCGTCAGAAGAATGAACCAAATGTGTCTTGGAAGAAGTACAGCCAGAATGCTCCTCGGAAGCAAGGATAGAGAGACTTCATCTCACTTACTTTGGACATGTTCTCAGAAGCAGTCAGTCCCTGGAGGCCATTGTCCTTGATAAAGTGCAGGGGCAGTGAAAAAGAGGAAGACTCCCCATGAGATGGATTGACGCAATGATTATCACGATGGGCTCAAGCATGGCACCAATGGTGAGGAGGGCACAGGACTGGATGGAGTTTCATTCTGTTGTACGCGGGGTTGTTATGCCTCAGAATCAACTGGCTGGTTCCTGACAACAACCATCCCTTCTTTTTTGGGGGTAAGATAACTCCTAATCTTATGTTGTACCATGCTCATGACCTCTAAATCTCACGTCTTCTTTTGAAAGGTTCAGAAGAAACCAGACATCAAAAGGATTTTTTAAAAATTAAACATCTTAAAGGATCCTTGAGCAAATATCTGTTTGCTTTCACCCTTCATTTTGTCTTCATAAAATTTAATTCTAAGAGGTATTTGTGATCTTCACCTATTGCGTTCCATTTTTCAAAATAACAAAGGCTTGAAAATATTGCCTTCTTCATCTCAGCTCTAGGCATCCTAGAAGAGTCTACACCACAGTCTCCTCGGTGTTTTTATGCCTCTGAGACATTTATGAACTACTTGTTCCAATGGTAACAAGAATCATCTCAACAAGAAGAGCTGGATTAGGTGTCAACTGAGTGTGAATCGATTTCATTAGAGCCCGTGGTCTATTCAGATTTCTTTCATGGGCCTAATCTTCTTTCCTGTCCAAGCACCTTCAGTTGTCTTTCATCGGAAACCATCTTGGCTTTCTTGACCCAGATGATTTAGAACTGTCTAGAACAGTGATCACAACCAGCCGAACGGACAGCCGGGAATGGCCCCTGTAGGTTTCTGAGACTGCACCTCTTGATGGAAGTGGACAGCCACATATTTCCCTGGTGGAGCATTGATGGTTTCAAACTATCCTATGCCATCAGGGGGTCACTGCGAGTCTGGATTGACTCCATGGCAGTTTGTTTTGGTTTGGGCTTTTGCTGTTGTTGTTTGGAGACCAGTAAAGGAGCCCTGGTGGTACAGTGGGTGAAGCATTAGACAGCTAGCAGTAATGTTGGTGGTCCAAAGCCAGCATAGGAGAAGGATGAGGCAGTGTTCTACTGCAGAGATTGACTGCCCTGAGAACGCTAAGGAATAGTTCTACTCTGTCCTATAGGATCACTATGAGTCGGAATCGATTTGATTACAGTGGCTTTGGGTTTGTCTTAGACTCATTATTTTGTTTATTTCTATTGGGTTTGGATTTATCTTGATTAGGTCCAAGTTTTGTACTGCAGGCAGGACTGTTGTGTCTTTTTCAGTGCATTCTATCAGGTTCGCCACAGTTTTGATGGCAATAGATTTGATCAATGGGTTATGATGTCCACTCCATGGTTCTATATTAGAAAATATCTGTGTTCCTCTTTCTTCATGATGGGAAATCCACGGGGTATTACTCGGGGTAGTGCTACTCAGTCACACAAGGTTACTGAGTCTAAAGTCAACTCAACAACAACAACAACGTTGTGTTGTACAGCTATCAGTTCCTTATCAAACTAATTTTATCATCTAATGATGAATTTCTAACTCCAGTATTTTTGTATATTCATTAGTTAGCACCTTACTGTAAGGAAAAGATTTACGTATACATTTATATTAATATGAAGTCACAATTCTTAATTTCCTCACTGTACTATAAAATATTTATATCATTATAGTGGAGCTCAATTTGATCCAGATTTGGCTAGTTGGGGGTTGTTTATGGCTGACAGAAGTGCCTTGTTGATATAACCCCATCATCTTTGAGTAGCGACTTCTTTTTTGGTTCAAGAAAATATTAGAGTCTCATCTTGTCCTTGAGCCCTGGAATCAACCTTGCCTTCAAGGAAATTTTTCTTTTGTAAATCACAGTCCATCCATCCATCCATTTTGTCAAGCACATTTGTACATTTGTTGCCATCATCATTCTCAAAGGAGCTTGGGGTGGAAAGAAGGGACCGATCACAAGGATCTACATATAACTCTTTCCCTGGGGGATGGACAACAGAAAAGGGGGTGAAGGAAGACACCAGACAGTGCAAGACATGACAAAATAGTAATAATTTATAAATTATTAAGGGTTCGTGATGGAGGGAGGGCAGGGAGGGAGGGGGAAAATGAGGAGCTGATACCAAGGGCTAAGGAAGAAAGAAAATGTTTTCAGAAGGATGATGGAAATTTTTTCTAGGGAAGAATGTAATTTAGAAATCAAACACTAGATGTGTTCATTGCTTCTGATGTGTTATTACTTCTATGACTTTCAGCAAAGTGAGGTAGGATGTAATACACACACTGTTCTATATTGGACACTAGTTAGGTTTGGAAGGTTTGTTTATATATATATAGAAAATAAATGGTTATTTACTTCCACTTTCAGATGGGAAAAAACACCAAAGTATCAAAAGTACCATGTTTTTTATGTTGAAGGAGATGTACTTAACAACCAGTATTATACTATATCTTGAAAAAATAAATGACATCTTTTAGAAGAATTATGGATTTACAGGAAAATTGAGAAAACAGTACAGAGAGTTTCCATATGCCCTACATCAAGTCCAACATTACTCAAATCTCACATTCAGTATGATACATTTATTACAATTAATGAACCAATACCTATACATTCTATTAATTAAAGCCCTTAGTTTATTCAGATTTCTTTCATGTTACCTCATCTTTCCTGTTCAAGGAAACTGCATTATGTTTGTCATGTGTCCTTAGCCTCACTTGCCTGTCACGGTTTCTTAGACTTTCTTTGCTCAGGGTGACCCTGACC
>NW_022103896.1:22272730-22274973 GCF_000313985.2 Echinops telfairi
CGTGATGTCCTCCTCCAGGAAATGTGTCTTCTAACATGTCCAAAACACATGAGACAAAGTCTCACCATGTTTCCCTCTACGGAGCATTCAGGCTGTACTTTTTCAGAGATAGATTTGCTTTGTTCTTTTGGCAGTCCATAGTACTTTCAATATTCTTTGCCAGCACCATACTTCAAATGCATCTATTCTTCTTTGGTCTTCCTTATTCAATGTCCAACTTTGACATGCTTATGAGGCAATGGAATATCCCATGGCTTGGGTCAGGTGTACCGTAGTGGTCACATAACCTCCTTGCTTTTCCATACTTTAAAGAGTTCTTGTGCAGCAGATTTGCCGTGCAACTTACGGTGCAGATACAAGGCAATGTGTCCTTTGTTCTCTTGGCTGCGGCTTCCGTGAGCATTGATCGTGGATTCTAGCAAGACAAAATCCTTGACAACTTTAATCTTTGCTCAGTTTGACATGATGTCACCTATTGGTCCAGTTGTGAGGGTTTGGGATTTCTTTAAATTAAGTTGTAACCCATCCTGAAAACTGTAAGCTTTGATCTCAATCAGCAAGTGATTCAAGTCCTCCTCACTTTCAGCAAGCAATGCTTTGTCATCTGCATGCCATCGGTTGTTAATAAGCTTCCCTCTATTCCTGATGCCCCATTCTTCTTCATACAACCCAGCTTCTCTGATGATCTACTCAGCAAACAGATTGAAGAAGTATGGTGAGAGGATACAACATCCATGCACCTTTCCTGATTTTAAAGCAGGCAACATAGCCCTGTCCATACCATTCTACATGTAAACTTCCCACATAAGCACAATGAAATCTTCTGGCAGTCCCATTCTTCTCAATGCTACCCCCAATTTTTTATGGTCCACATAAACCTTATAGATAGCAGCAGAACCTCTTATGTAGTGGGGACTTACTCTTGTAGATGGCATTTAATTTGTTTTTTTTCACCAGAAAGTCCCTGCCTTTTAACTGAAATATTTAGTCCATTTACACATCGTGTAATTATTGAATCCCTAGTAGTCTTCACTCTCATTCCATTCCACTATAGCCCCTTCTTCTCAGATAACCTATTTATAAATTCCAACCATTGAAGAAATGTCAACCTCAATCTCTGCCCTTTCAGCTTAGCCTTCTCCCCTCACCTGTAGACACTTTGATCTGACTTCTTCCTGTTTTGTAGCAATGAGATGGCTGTAGTGACCATGGCACCACCATGGCCCCTAGCTTGTGTATTTATCTTCTCTCAAAGATTGAAACACTATGCTACTTATTTTTGAATGCCCCAAGAGGTACTTCATACCCTTTATCTACTTTACTTATTTTTATTAGTTATATTTTAAATTTTTATTAGTTTTTTGGTAGAATAGGGCTAGTGCAGTTGCTGTGTGATATCAAGAAGGAGAGGCCCCCAAATAACTCACCTTTTAAATTAAAAGCATCAATTAAAACCAAAACAAAATCAAAAGACTGACAACAATGTGTAAGTCAAGTCACTTATTCTGGCTGCCTTAATTTTGTAGACGCAAACTTCTCCAGCAAATTTCTACTCCTCAATTACCGTATGTCTTTGGATCTTATATTTAACTCTTTCAGATGAGTGTAATTCTGGCCAAAGATAGAAAGAATATATCTGAATAGGGCAATAGAAACTCAATCGTAAATAAGAACACAATACATACACTAGTATTTTGCTCTTTACAAGTTCTATCACATTCTTTCCTGCCAGGATTTTGCTGGTTACAAGTGGCAGAAACCGAACTCAAAATGAATTAAACATCGTGGCTAATTTATTGGCATGTATAACCAACATTCCAGAGCCCCAGGCTTACGTTATCCTATTGGGGATCTGTCTCTCTCCATTTCTCAGTTCTCCTTTCCCTGTTGCTGCTCTTACTGACTGGCAATTTGCCACCAGCAGCTTCAGGTTTACACTCTGCCAGTTCAGCCAGCCCAGCAGAAGGAGGGCTCCTCAGTCAGTCAGCAAATAGTTATTGAGAGACTGAAACATAGGGATCGTATTTTTGGAACAATGAGGACCAGATAATAAATGTCCTTGCCCTTAAACAGTTTACATTCTAGTAAACAAAAAGGTCAGCAAACAAACAAAATAACTTTAGGCCCAACAATGAGCATGAGAGAAACAATATCCATAGGATAATATAGTAGAGAGTGAATCGGATAGCCTTACTCCGTCATCCAGGAAGACCTATCTGAAGAGGAGATATGTGATTAAGGCC
>NW_022103896.1:22276111-22294713 GCF_000313985.2 Echinops telfairi
TATGAAACTCAAGTGTGTCTGTCTCAGTCTCAGAGGATTTAGTTCTTGAGGAACTTTGAGGAACTTGAATAGAGTATATCACCAGTATTCCCTGGTATTCGTCTGAGAATTCTGAAGGAAACAAACTGTGCAATATTGGCATTGGCAACAAGGACACAACGTGTCCTCTCTATAAACAGCAACTCTCCCTGCAGGCCGGGGTGGGGGCGGGGCTGAGGGAGGGGACGGGGCATCCATCAGGGGAAACGGGGAGAGATGAAAGGAGGCTCCAGAAATTACAGATCATTGACTCTCAGCTCATCATCTCCGTACCAGGGAAAGTGATTGAGGGTTTAATTAAGTTTGGGTACTTGAATAAGTATAACCAGAAAAGAGTTCCACTCACTGCATTTCCACATACAATTTGGAGTTGTATAATAGAACCTATCTTAAGGGAAAACCTGGCTGGGAACTTTTATAAAATCCATCATAAAAAAGAATGCCTGGTTTCTTTTGTGTAGTTACTGCTTCTGTGGCTGAAGTCAAAAGCATGGATCATTTGGAATACTGTTAGTATTTTTTTTCTTAATAAAGGAAATGTTTGGGATGTCTGAGTTTTGTGTTCCAGCTCCTTGTCAGTTATTAGCCTTCATGATTGAATAATCAAAAAACAGAGTTATCATTTTTGTCCCCAAGCGTTTATAAAGTACTGATCTCTGTCGAGCACTGAGTTAGATGCTCTCTATGTTGATGCAGTCTGGTAGAAAGACAGGCTGTGTATCATTCCCCGGAGGGGAGAGAGCAGAGTGGGTCTTGGTGGCCACAGGAGGAAACTGGATATTTTGGGGTATCGAAGACACTAATCACGGTAGGTTCTGATCCCAAAACAGAGGAGAGAGAGGGGACTGCTGCTGGGTCATTCTTGCTTTTTCTTTGATTTCCAAGGCTGCTCCTGAGCGAGCACTTTCATTGCCACTGTTTGAAATATACTCTGCAGGCAAATGCTGCCCTACTTTATATTTCTGGCCCAAGGATCTGTGTGGCAGACTCACTTCCTGTTTCCTATTATTTATCTCCACCAGGGGATCCTTAACTTCAGAAGAACTAAAGCTGAATGTGTCCTTTCTCTTATTTCTATTCTTTATTGTGATAAGGGCACCAATAACTCACTCACTGCCATCGAGTCGATTTCCACACCTGGCAACCCTGGCAAATAGGACCGAGGAGAACTGGATTTCTGAAGCTGTAATTCTTTATAGGAGCAGCAAGTCTCAGCTTTCTCCCATGGAGTGGCTGGTGAATTTGAACTGCTAATCTCATGGTGAACAGCCAAGCATGTAACCCACTGCACCATCAAGGCTGCTAAATGCACCAATGGCCACCAACTTCAGGGTCATTTTTGATTGTCCTTATATTTCATCATCTCATCAACTTTCAATTTCAGACTATCTGACTTGCTCCTCTTTTCTACTACATCCTTTTTCTGCATTTGGTAGCTGCTTCTAATGCTGCAGTGGGTTAAGCATTGGGAGGCTACTGAAAGGTCCGTGGTTGGAACTGCCCAGTCACTCCAGGGGAGAAAGATGAGGCAGTCTGCTTTCAGAACTGCCGAGGAAGGCCTATGGAACAGTTGGCAACAACTCAACAGGATTGGCTTTTGGGGTTTGGTTTATTAGAGCACTAATCATGTGATGTTGCACATAAATGTTCACACATGTGTTGGGGAACGGTGAGTAAAGCAGATAGTTTCTCTGTCTTTCATCACTCTCCTCTTGCCTACTTCCTTGGGAAGTAAGGAATGCTTCCCTAGCAGCACCCCCAGTTCTCCCTAGTTCCTTGGAGACCCCATTTGTCTTCTGTGCATGATTTTTTCTATCTCTGTGTTGCTTTGTATATAGCTCAGAAGTAATTAGGTTTAGGATCCACCATGGGCATGACTTCAACTGATTGATTCCATACTCTCCATTGCATTGTGGAAAGTGACTATATCACACAAGATTGTATTACATGTACAACTTAAAACCCCAAACCAAACCAAACCCTCTGCTGCTGAGTTGACTGGGTTAGTCCAGGTAGACTAGAGAAACAAATTCATGGAGACACTAATATGAGTATAAGAAAGAACTTTATATACAAGAGCAGTTGAATATTGCGAAAACATCCCAGCCCAGGCCAGATAAAGTCAGTAAGTCTGGTATTAGCCCATATGTCCCAGTCTATAAAGTCCTCTTCAGACTCATGAAATACAAGCAATGACACTGAATGCAGGAAGATCACAGGCCAGTGGGTGTAGTCTTGTGGGTCCAGTGGCATTGTAAACATCTCAGCCCTGGTAGGGCTTCTACAGTTCCCAGGGCACAGGGTCTATTAGCGTAGTGCCATGTGTCTTATCAGTAGAGGGTCTCTCAGGGAATGAGCAGAGAGAGGGAGTCTCTCCAACCTCCAAGGAGGAAATTCAGGAGTTCCCAGAATTCCCAGGAGAAGGCCATGCTCACACAGAGGTCTTATTGATTAGATCTTGATTGGCAGGCCAGACTCCACCCCTTCACTCTTAATCCTCTCAAGTCCCAAATTGACACCAGATGATGTAACTACCACATTGACTCTGACTCATAGTAACGCTGAAGGGTAGCAGAGAACTAACTGTGCCACAGGGTTTCAAAAGCTTTAAATCTTCACTGAAGCAATTGCCTCATCTTTCTCTTGTGGAACAGTCTGTGGGTTCAAACCACTGATCTTTTAGTTAGTAGTCCAACATCTAATCTACTTCATCCCCAGGGTTCCCTGTACATAAGTATTGGGGATTTCAATATTTAGGGGTGGGAGTGGGGGTGGATTTGATCTATAACATCAATGGTGATTGTGTTCTCTTTATACCAAGTCAAGATAGTCGCTCACAGAGGACTAGGAAAAACAGACATGGAAACAAATAATTCTCACAAATTAAAATGAACATGGACCCAGTAATCTTTACATTTATCTTTTACAGTCTCAGCCAAAGTATGTCTGATGTGAATCATCTTGATATTTGCCAATGATGCTGAGATTCTGCAGAGATTCTTTCTCTCACTTGCTTCAATGTGGTGATATTATTTTGTTTTTATTTAATTTAAACAAATTATTTAGTTACTTTTTAGTGGTGACATTATTTTCATGCATAGAAGTTAAAATTCAGTAAACTCTCAGGTTGGGTTGCCCTTAATAACATACTTGAGAGAATACAAACCTTTGCTTTTCAAAGAGAGGGTTGGACATGCCCTGGTAGCGTAGTGGTTCCATGTTGGGCTGCAATCTTCATGGTCAGCAGTTTGAAACCACCAGGAGCTCCGTTGAAGCAAGACGGAGCTTTCTACTCCTGTAAACAGTTACAGTCTTGGAAATGAAAACTCCCAGGGGTCACTGTGAGTCAGCATTGATTCGATGGCAGTGCATTTGGTTTGGTTCTTAAGAATAGAAACCCAGGTTAGGCAAAGAAAACTACCACAGGATCCTATAATTAAAGTCTGACCTGATAAAAAGGAAAATTCATCTCACAGCTACCTACGCCTGAGCATAAATCAAGAGGTAATGAATTTAGGGATGGTAGCCAAGAAAGTAGTGATAAAAATCTAAGGCTATTGATTATTTCAGGTACACTGTGAAAAACTGATTTAGGGAAATTAATTAAACCCCTTAGAAAGGCTGGCGGGGTGGGGCGGGGCAGGGGGGGGGGGCGGTGGAGAAGACCGTGCAGAACTTCCCAGAAACCACCTGATTACAGTCCCTTTCTCCCAAGGCGATGGAGGAGACGCTCTTTCAGGTAAGTGCTAATGTTTCTCCTTAGGTTTTACTTGTTGTTGACTGCCTCCAGAACCACTTGGCAGGTTCTTTATTTTCTTTTGAGGTCAAGTAAGGTTCGAGTAGTTCTTTTGAAGTATAAAAACAGAAGAATGTTCTTCGGGTGGAACCAGTTTGTAGGTTATTATTATTACCACTGAAAAATTGAGGCGTTCACAATGAACTATCAAAATCAAATTAGTCTGCACACACAAAAAAACAAATCCCCAAACCAAATGTTCTTTCTGTTCAGATAGGGAGAGATGCTATTTAATTTGTTCTAAAGACAGGTTAGAGCATGAAGTAGGCAAGGGACATTAGATCAGCAGTTAGGACAGTATTTCATTCTAGCACACCATTAAACTGATTAAAAGTCGCCCAACTCTACGTCCTACCTCACTCAGTCTCAGGAGACAGAGCTTCTTACTTCAACCTAGAAGCTGAAGCCAGGGAACTGAATCTCCCTTAACTGTCCCTGAACTTATCTATCACCACATGTATTCTCAAATCCTTCCATTTGTATCTCAGGGGCTGTGGTAAGGGCCCATCGTGTCAGGCACTTACGTGACTACTTGTGATAAAATCCAGAATAGCAGTGATTTACATAAGACAACAGGATCTTTCCTTCTTGTATCGCTGAGTGGAAAGAGGTGTGTGCAGCTTTCCCATGGCGCTATCAATGGCGCAGGCTCCCATGATCTTTCTTTTCCTCTACATTTAGTACTTGCCTTCCGGTCAGAGAGCTGCTTCGTGGTCAGAGAGTGGTAACTGCTGCTCCGATGATCACATCCACATTCCTAAAAGAAGAATGAAGAGGAATGGGGTGGGGGTAGAGCAAAAGTACATTTTCCAGCCAAGACAGCCCTCTTCTAAAAGAGGTTCTTTGAAAATCCCACATGACAATTTCTGCTTCTATTTCACACATCACCTTTCGGTCAATGTCCTAAGAAAACAGGGCAACATTAAAAACACACACAAACAAAAAAATTTGCAACTTCACCACCACCAAAAATTTCTATTAGAAAGGAAGAAGATAGCAACGGATTTGGTAAGCAACTCACATCAGTGACATGAGATCATACATCATCTTGTTCCATCCCCAAATTGTCCCCTTCTTGAAATGCTACAGAGGAAACTAGAACATGACCTTGGAGTTAGACTGCACATCTGAACCCATCATGGATTGGCTCTTGGTGCCTGTTCCCCATGTGTCCACGGAGATAAAGGCTCCAATTGTCATCAATTATTTGGGGTCACTAAATCAATATAAAGTACCTGCAACGTAGTAAGTGCTCAATCATTTCTCGATCGAAACTTCCTTGGTTACCCTGAAATAGTTCTCTTGATTCTCCTGAAAACATGCCCAGGGGCCTTCTCCTTGCCTCATGCAGGCCCTCTTTTAGCTGCCTGTCAATCACTGTTGACATCAGGTGGTGCCTCCCCAACCTGTTCATCGGATGAGTCTCCTCCATGAGCCTCCGGATGCTCAGGACATTTCTCTCAGGCTTCTTCTTCAGCTTCAGGCTTCACCCTGAGTGTTCTCAAAGTGTCTCCTGGGGTTAGCTGGCCCCGAGTCAGTCCCAAATCACAGCCACCCCGTGTGTCACAGGACCATGATCCAGGGGGGTTCGTTAGATGGCTTCTGGAAGTAAATGACCAACTCTTTTTTCTTTGCCCACCTGAATGTGGACACACTTCACTGGAACCTTCTCAGATGCACATCCCACAAGGTTCCCCTGGCAGACACGTTTTGACGGTCTTGGAGGTGCATTGTCTGGGAATGAAACTCAAGTTTCTCACATGGAAGATGGACGTTCTGCCACCAACCACCATCATGTCTTCAATCCATGTCCCTAGGAGGTTGACTCATGGCTGCTCAAAAGAAATGTCCAGTGAGTGCTTCAGATAGGACCCTGAAAACAGTCCCTGCAGATTTAATTGAGCTGAGTGAGGCTCGTGAGACGAGATCATCTTGGATTAAGGTGGGCCCTAAACCCAAAGAAGGATGTCAGTAAAAGAGAAAGAAGAAAACTCGTGGTGTAACCAGGGAGATGGTTATGCTATGTGAAAAAAGAGACCATCAGCAGGAGAATGTACAAGGGCAGTGGTTGGTGGTTGATTTTCTACAGTTTTACTGACAGATAATTCATATATCTTACAATTCAATAGTTCAGTCACATCAAGAAATTATACAATCATCACCATAATCAGTTTCTGAACATGCTCTTCGTTCTTATGCTCATTATTAGATCCCCCTTTCTCCCTAACTTCCCCAGCCATCCCTCTAAGGAACCATTAATCCAGTTGCTGTCTCTATAAAGAATAATTGATAATTATCAAGGGAGCATGGAGAAGGGAGGGTGGAAATGAGGAGCTGATGCCAGGGGCTCAAGTAGAAAATGCTTTGAAAAAGATGATGACAACATATGTAAAGATGTGTTTGACAAAATGGATATACGTATGGATTTTGATAAGAGCTGTAATGGCCCCAATGAAATAAAATTTAAATTAAAAAATCTACATATCCTTGATTTCATATACAAGAAAACATTAAAAAGTAAACAAAGTAGCTAATAAACAAAGACTAATAAGAATAACAAAGTAAAATAGATAAAAAACCTCAATCAAAAAGAAAGCAGAAAATATTAAAAATGAGAAAAAGTTTAAATGGATCATAAGGGAAATTAAGGACAGATGCTAAATAGTAAGCTGAGTGCATCAGAAACAATCCACGTTCCCATGCATGCTGCATGACAGCAAGGCTATGGTCCATGGTCAGGGAGGATTCACCAAAGGTTTAATCCACATATATTTCTTCTCCTTTTTAAAGAAACTGAACTAACTTTAAAATGTGTCAAAAGGGAGATAAGCTACATTTTGACCTAATTATGTCTGGCATAATCAACTTTACAATGCCCTCTGTCTGATAACAGATCTATCCACACCTCTCAACTATGATCTGAGGGCATTCATCAGAGGCTTAATCCATGTGTGGACCTTGAAAATGGATTTTGAGCTTCCATTGCTGCAAACCAGGTGTTCACAATGTAAGCCCTGATATCATTCCCGCCTTTAGATTTGGAGTCTGTTATTTACAATTCTTGGATCACACAAGCTGGTGTGCTTCTTCCATGTGGACTTAGTTGATGCCTCATTTAGATAGCTACTTATTTGAAAACAAGCCTTTAATACCCCAGACATTATTCTTTCTGATAGCAGGTTATAGTCTAATTTCTTTACCATACTTTGCGGGAGCACAGTATCTTCAGTGATCTCTTCATGAGGGTGAGCATCCAGCACAACCATGTCATCAGATAAATTGTTCTTAGATTGGGGGCTAGAATTAAATGCAAGTCACAAACCCATTCAAGCATCTATAGTTTATATATGTCTCTGGTTCACATTAGAGATATCATTATCATTTTATATTAGCATAAGTCAACATTATCAATCATTCATCTGGAGTATCACTTCCACAATCAATGACTTAATATGGCTCCTCTTGCCAAAATCTCTAATTCCCACTAAACAAAACTTTTCCTGTGAGTCTTGTAAGAAGGTGTTGGGCGGGGCAAAATATTGATAGGATTCACCTGTGAGTAATTGTGAAGCCAATTCGCTGGAATGACATCCTTCTGTGTATAAAAGAAGCCCTCTGATAAGCAGGAGGAGGGTTCACATTGCCAGCTAGAGTCAGGAGTGGAGCAAGTCCTCTGGACCCTGAGATCCCTGTGCAGTGAAACTCCTTGATTCAGAAGACAGCTATGAAATCAAAGAAGCAGCATCAGAACCAGGAATTTGAGCTTAAAGCAGAATGGTGGGTGCATCAGCCCAGAGATCAAGTAAAGCAGAGGCTGGCTTGAGGAGTGGGGTGTCTCTGGGCAGTTAATTCAAACAGCTGGCTTTGCTGACCTATGGAGCTTGAAATGAATACCTTCAGGTTGAGGCTTACAGTGGATTGGCATGCCCCTTGGGCATATATTAGCATCCCTGAAAGAATTTCATGACACATTCTGATGAGCAACTTTATCTCCTGGATCTATTAACTTTCTCAATAAACCCTTTAATCATGAATATCCTCTCTGTGTTGTATGTAGCCATTGCAATGGATATTGTAACCTAGAGGAGAAGTCGAGGGAGTTGTGTATGACAGAACAGAGTGTTCTATCTGCAAGCCAAGACTCATCAAAAATTGCTGGTAGTCACTAGAAACCAGGAGGTAATGGAACAGTCTTCCTCAGGGCCTCCTGAAGGATCTAAACTCGCCACCATCTTGATTGAAGGATGCCAACCTCCAGAAATGTGAGGGAACATGTTTCTATTATTTTATGCTTCCATGTTTGTGGCAATTTGTTACAGTAGTCTAAGAAAACAAAAATATGTCCTAACCCAAACTTACTTCCTTCTCTGCTTCCTCTCCACCTGTCCCCGCCTCTCCCAGGAAGGAAATGGACCTGGAATGGACTGGACTGTAGCAAGGTTTGTCCAATCTTTCCGGGAGGCGCCTATCGCCTCTTTCTCCTGGGACCACTGGGAGAGTATGAGCCACCCAACTTCTTTTAGCAGCCTGTGTCCTGAAAGTGTCAAGGCGGCCTGAGTGCGTCCATGTTGCGTCCATGTTGCTCTCCAGGGCGTACAATGCAGACCCCCTGTTTTTTATAGGAGACTCAAGAATCTTGTTCCAAAATTTGATTTTGATCAGAAAGCTCCTCTTGGTGGAAGGGACCCCAAGCTCTGAATTTCCATCCAATTAAAGTTTAGATGCCTCCTCCAAGACATCAATGTCCTTATCAAATTGTTTTCCCACACTTGGCTCGAATCTACTTGTCACCTTCATTTGTCAGCCAAGCAAACTGCATACGGCACGCCTCATGGCTGTCTCACTCCACTGTCCATTTGTAGACTCATATTTTGGAAAAAATATTAATTCTCTTTTGCATTTTCAGGTTCATATCCTTCTTCCTGATAAGCTTGAGGTCCCCATATAACAAAAGAAATGAAAATCATTACCATGGAAAGAATTGAGAAGGAACAAGGTAATATTCAGCTCTGGACAGAAATGATCAGTACAGAAATAAGCCCGTGGCCAAGATGTATGAGAAAGAAGGAATTTCCTAACTTCTGTTGGTTTATCTCTTGTAAGAAGAACAAAGACTGGCAGATTTATCATGGAGTTTATCTTGTGGCTGGACCTTGAGCTTTGCTGCCCTGGTTAGAAAGGAGAGAGAACAGCAGAGGGGAACAAGCAATCTTTTCTAGTTTTAGGGTCTCAAGAGCAGTGAGAGGCAGATGGATGTAAAGCAATCAGTTCCATCCCCTCATGGGATAGGAGGAAAGTATCAGATAAAATGAAGTGGACATTGCTTCAGTTCTCTGAGTAACTTTAGCAGCTGTCACGTCCATGGAGCAAGCGAGGTTTTGTATTTTTATGTCTTTTCAATTTCATTCTCATCTTTCTTATTAAACTGTAAGAGCCTTCAGTGCTGAGAACAAACTTTTCACACCCTGTAGTTCCATTTCTGTATTGTGGGTGCGAAAGAATGGGTCGTTCTTTCCAATAACCATGCAAATCATCATGGCACTACTGGCCAGAGACTGTGAACTAGGAATACATGAGTCAGACTCAAAAAGAGCAGAGATGCACAGTTCTCACGGACACTTTCAGGAAAAATGTTCATTGCCTCCCCAAGACTTGTGACCACGATGGTTTACAGGCAGAAAGGCCACATCTTCACCTCCCGTAGATTGCTTTATATCTCACTGCAAAGTTATTGCACCTATCTCAGTCAGCCTCAGGACCGACCAAGAATGAAAACAACTATTTATGCAAAAGGTTTTAGGAATTATTATGGGAACCACGGGCCCGACAGATTTTTGCCATAAATAATTTATGAAAAAGTAGAATGGGGAAAACATATCTTGAATGAATTAATTTTTTATTTGCTGGGTGTGAACTATATGACAGGAGCTTTGCTTGGGCTAGGCTCATAGAGATAAATGAAGTTCACTGCCATTACATATAACTAATATTTATGGCATCATGCTAAGTATTTCCCCGGGATGCATTTATTCATTCTAATAACTTGAGCATGAACTAGTACTACTCCCTTTCCCAGCTGCTCAAGAGTATATGGCTAGTCTTTAGTGAATCCAGGATTCAAACAGAGAAATCTAGCCCTAGGCTGCATTCTCTTCCCTGCTGGGCTTCTCAGCCTGCAATATGGCTACAACGCTACATGTATAGGATATCAGAGACCCAGGAAATGAACAGAAGAAATTTTAGGAGATAATTTTTAATTTCTTGCAATGGAGGAGGCTTTTCTAAGCATGATTCAAATCTAGAAGCAATAAAAGAAAAAAAAATAGAAGGATCAGATGACAGGAACATTTTAAACTCTAGGATTGTCCAAGGCAGTGTGTGTGTGTGTGTGTGTGTGTGATATAAATGCATAGTGAAAAATATTTGCCACAAATCTAACATACAAGTTAATAAAGATTAAAGAAATCCTGGTGGTCATGAGCAAAACACAAACAAATGAAGTGAATGAATACAGAAGAGGTCAGAAATAATTGCAGAAAAGACAAAATACAGAAGTCAAAATCAGCGGTGTGGCCAGTCACCTATTTAAAAAGACACATACTGTCACAATGTACATTGCAACTATGAAATATTTTCAACTACTTAATCAGTAAATGTTCAGAAGTTTGATGGAAAGTAGAATTGCACAAGGGAGAAGAATACTGTAATCAGCCAAACACTAGGTATACCACTTCATTAATCGAAGCCTCAACATCTCACCTGCTAAATGGGACTATTAATAGTAATGCCTGAAGAAATTCAATACAACACAATGCCATCTTCATAGTAAGTATGAAGTCTTAAAGCCAGTTGCCAGTTGAGGCAACATCAACTCATACAAGCCCATGAGTGTCAGAGTAGAATTGTGCTCCATACTCTTCCATGACTGATTGGTTACACAGAAGTGGATGGCCAGGCCTTTCTTACTTGAAATCTCTGGATGAACTCAACCCTCCCATCTTTGGATTAGCAGTTGATTTTATTGTTTACACCACCCAGCAACTCCAATAAATCTTAACTTAATGGTTAATTGCGTGTAGTAGAAACATCCAAAATAAACTGGATTTTCTCATGTAGAATAATTTAGTCATTAGTAAAAAGATACTTGAAATTCCTTTCAAAGTTCAGACCTTACATCTAAAAAGTTCTTACTCCCTAAACACCTGTCAGAATACATGAGTTCATTGGAGATGGAATCCCTTATTAAATCATAAACCAAAGGTGGTTTTGTGTTAAGGCTTATGTAATCAAGAAATTGCAAACTTGTATTTTTTTTTAATGAGTAAAATGAAAAAGTAGTTTGCAAGTGAATATTGCCCAGTGTCTCTCCTTTGTTTAGTAGCAATGTCACAACTGTGAAGCCGATGACACTCTATTACCTTCAGCGGAGTAGCGTGAACAGAGTGCCTTTGTAAACAAACTTGCCTTAAAAGGAAAACCACCATGGCAGGAGCTGAGTGCTCTGAGAAAGAACTTGAAAAAGAGAAGGCACTTCCTGTGGATATGGGAGGTACTTCCTGTGGGTATGGGAAGTACTTCCTTTGGGTATGGAAGGTACTTCCTGTGGGTATAGGAGAGATACTTCACTTCCCTCAATTTGTTACTTTCACATGGTAACTCACTAGCTAAACTGGACCCAACAATACGTTATGCTTGTTTCACATATGGTTGAACTTTAAAAAAAAGTACCAAACATTGAAAACCAAAGAAAAGTAACCCAACAGAATGTTCAAGTTATAAAACAAAATCATTTATATCACATGCAAGCAAAATTTTGCTGAAGAGCATCCAACAAAGGTTGTGGCAGTACATAGACAGCTGCCAGAGGTTCAGGCCAGATTCAGAAGGCACCATGGAACAAGGGGTAGCATTGCTGATGTCAGATGGATCTTGAGGTGAAGAATATCAGAAAGATGTCCATTTGTGTTTTATCGACTATGCTAAGGCACTCGACTTTGCGGATCATAACAAAATATGGATAGCTTTGAAAAGTGTGGGGATTCCAGAACACCTAATTTGGCTTATGTGGAATCTGTACGTGGATTGAGAGGCAATTGTGCTAACAGAACAAGGGGTATAGCATGGTTTAAAATCAAGAAAAATTTGTCCTGGTTGTAACCTTTAATTTAACCTGTGTGCTGAGAAAGTAGTCAAAGAAGCTGCATTGTGTGACAAAGAATGTGGCATCAGGATTGAAGGAAGGCTTATTACAACCCGTGACATACAGATGAGACAACCTTGCTTGCTGAAAGGTAGGATAACTTGAAGCACTTTCTGATGAGGATCGAGGATTGCAGGCTTCAGTATGGATTACAACCCGGTGTAAAGAAGACCAAAATCGTCACAATTGGATAAATAGGCAACATCATAATAAATGGAGAACAGATTGAAGTTTCAAGGATTTTGTCTTGCTTGGATGCACAACCAATTGCTCATGGAAACAGCAGTTAAGAGATCAAACAAGGCACGTTGCTTTGGGTAAACCTGCTGCACAAGACCACTTTAAGCTGTTGAAAAGCAAGGCTGGGCTTTGAGGGCTAAGGTGTGTGTGACCCAAGCCATGATATTTTCCATTGCCTCACATGCCTGTGAAAGTTGGACATTGAATATGGTCCACCAAAGAAGAATCGCTGCATTTTAATTATGGTCCTGGCAAACAATATTGAAAGTACCATGGATGACCAAAAGAACACACAGGTTTGTCTTAAAAGAAGTACTCCCAGAATGTTCCTTAGGGGCAATGATGGTGAGTCTTGGTCTCACATACTTTGAATGTGTCAGGAGAGACCAGTCCCTGGAGAAGGGCATCATACTTGATAATGTAGAGCGTTAGCCAAATAGAGGAAGGCCCTAGGTAAGATGGATCAACCCAGTGGCTGCAAAAATGGGTCCCAGCATGAGAACAATTGTGAGGATGACACAAGATCAGGGGGTGGACCATTCTGTGGTCTAGAGGGTTGACCCGCATCTGCACTGACTCCTTGATAGCCCACCACCACCACATCCGCATCTTGGGAGATTTCAAACACAAGTCTCCTCTGGGGCTCTTGAAAGTTAAAATATGTGGGGAAGCCTGGCTAACTCATCTGTCCCCTAGGCCAATTCAGCAAGTCAGCAACGTTGCACAGGCACTGTCCAGGTATGCCTGAGTGGGTCCCCTTTGGTTTGTCACAGACCCCCTCCAAAACCAAAACAGCTAAAGAACAACAAAGAATCCCAACAGCTGCCATCAAATTGGTTCCACTGTATGGTGACTCCCTGCATGCCAGAGTAGAATGGTGCTCCGTAGGGTTTTTGATGGTTGATGTTTGGGAAGTAGATTGCCTGGCCTTTCTTCCGAGGGACGTCTAGTGAATTTACATCACCAGCCTTTGTGTCAGCAGCTGAATGCATAAACTTTGCCACACTCAAGGACCATGGTCCCCACCAGTGCCTATTTTTCTCACACCCGGCTATCTTAATTGACAGTATTCACTCCTTCGTTGGTGGCATTTGTGGGTATAGAATTATTGATCCAGCAATGACTCAGGATGAGAAAGTCATCAGGGAGCTAAGGATGGAGACAGGATATCCTTGCTGGGGCTTCAGGCAGAAGCCATCTGAGAAAAGGCACCCACGGCTCTCACAAGCACTCCCCCACCCCCACCCACCCCCACCCCCCCCCGCCCCGCCACTCCTTTCAGTTTCTTCTGTCTTTCCCCGCTTTCTTTCTACCCCTGTATTTCTGTTCTCCTTTAAGGAGCTTTGCTGAATCTTTGGGTCCCACATGGGGCTGCTAACCCCACGGTCAGCAGTTCAAGACCATGGCCTCACTGCAGGAGAAAGATGTGCAGAGCTGTCCTCTCTGAAACTCGCAGAGACAGTTCTCCTCTGGCCTGTCCGGTTGCCAGGAGTCCACATCAATTTGACAGCAGTGAGTCCATTTCTGCCCCTTCTCTTTTCCCTCATCTTTATGCAGGAGGGAAAAGAACATTCACCTGGGAAAAGCCAGCAGTCTGATGAACTTGAGAAGGTTCACTTGAGAAAGTGATTCAACCTAGTTTTCCCTGAATTGTAATTTTCTCATCTACATGATGGGATAATAACCACCCCGAACATCCTACTGCCTGCCCTGAACACTCCATAGGGCTACAGGATTGTTAGGAAGACCAAAGGAAAAGCATTTGCCTGGGCTTTTCAAACACCAAATGCTCCTTTGTGTCCTCTTCTCTCTATTCCTTTGCCGGCCTCCCCTAAGCCTGCCCAGCTTAACTCTTGCCTTTTTTCATCACTGTTTTTCTCCCTCTTTAATTCAGAAGGTCTCCTCCCTCAGATCTGACTTCATGTCTCTCCACTTACACATTTTCTAAGCGTTCTACAGACACATAGCTGCCCTACTGAAGGGAAGTGGGGCAGTGTGGGGCAGAAGATAGCCACGGGGTCAGACCATCACACGCCTTCCATTGCCATGGGTATTCCACGTCTTGTTTTAACATTGATCAAAGTTCTGCTGATTAAAATCCCAGCCTAGCTGGCCCCTGGCGCACCGCAGCCATGGTCTCCTGTTCTGGGCATGAGGTAAAGCACCAACAGCTGCTATTGCTCTGGGGGACCATGGGCAGCTCTCAGCATGCCACCTACCACAAATGATTAGGGAGCCCTGCATTCCCTGGGGCAGCAACACAAAGAATCTTACTTTACTCACCTTGGAGCACAGGCAGCCCTCATTGTATGGTGCTCTGCAGATCTGGCCTTTTGTTATTATTATTATTAAGTAGAATGTTTGTGACAACCCTGCATCAGCAACTCTATTGGCACCACTTTCCCATCAGCACGGGCTCATTGTCATCGCTTGATAACCCTCACAATAGTTCAAATATTTTCATAATGCTTAGAAGCCCTGGTGGCATAGGGGGTTCTGTGTTGGGTTGCTAGCAGCAAGGTCAACAACTCAAGGCCACTAGCCACTCTTGGGCACTTGAACGAAAAAGATAAGGCTTTGTGTTCCCATAAAGACATATAGTATCAGAAACCCACAGGGCTACTTCCACTCTGTCATCTTGAGTCCCTATTTGTCAGAATCAACTTGAAGGTAGTGAGTCATTATTTATTTTTTGAAACTACAGCCTTCAATGACTAACCCCACTCCACCCTCCCGCCAAAAAACCATTGCCATTGCGATGATTCAATTCACGGTCACCCGATATAGAGTTTCTGAGGCTGTACATATTTATGGGAATAGATTTCCTCAACTGATGGGTTTGAACCATGACCTTGTGATAGCAGACCAGTGCTTGCCCAGAGACACCACGTGAGTTCCATGAATAGACTATAGCATAGAGTAAACATGACTCTGTGTACACTAGGTAAATACTGGAGATCTTTACAGGAATAGAAACCCTGCTCTTCCTGCCACAGAGCAGCTGGTGGGTTTAACTTCCGACCTTGCGCTGAGCAGCCCCACACGGAAGCACGACACCCCCAGGGCTCCTCTTCTGTGCACTGTGGTTGCGATTTAGTGCCATTGAGACGATGCACTAGTGTCCTGAGTTCATGCCTTTGATTTGGAAATAGTTCTTGACTCAATCGGATTGTCAGGAAGTAAGCTGTGTGTAGAGATTTGGAAATCCCAAGTATAATAATTGTGAGAGACTAATTCTTCTCTTACTTTATATCCTTGCCTTGATTAAACAGGTCATAAACCAAATGAAGAGACTGAAACCTAATGTCAAATTGTACATACATGTCCTTAAACTGTCTCCCCCTGAGTCTCCTGGGAATTCTCTACCTTTTGTTTAATGAGATCCCAGGTGGTGTAAGGGTTAAACACTTGGCTGCTAACTGAAAGGTCAACAGTTCAAATCCAACAGTCATTCCCAGAAGAAAGATGCAGTCATCTACTTCTGATCAGATTAACAGCCTTGGAAACCCTAAGTGGCAGGTCTGTTCTGTCCTATAGGGTCACTCTATGCTTTCTTTTCATTCTGACATGTTTCCCACATTGCTATTAGAGCTTCCTATTAAGATATATTGTCAATCACTCACTTTTTAAAAAAACTTTTTTACTTTCTACACCAAAGACAGTTATTATCCTCAAAGCATCAATTAATCAGAAGTTCATGAGACTCTGATAAAGTCTAAGGAAAATCTGGAAAGAGCATGTTTCTCTGTGTTTCTCTCTGCTAACTCTCGAGTTTTCAATGGACGTGTGCATGTCTTGGTAGTTTATAGAAGGGCCTTAGAACTGTTTCTTTAAGAATGCAGGGGAAACCAGGGAAGAGAAAACGTTGGGTGCTGCAGAAAACGTTCAAAATTGTTCCAAACAGATAAGTAATCACCATGCGATAAACACCGTGCGTTTCACAGACCAGCTCTCTAACAAGATTCCCTTTCTGCTGACTCAGGCATGCCTAGTGGTAGAATTTCAAAAGTTAAAAATGAAGAGAATTAAGGCCTGATCCCATTATCCTCCTGGGAGAACTGCTGACTTCACTGGCTTCCATACTCTAAAGACTTATGTAAATTTTCAATTGGGTAGCTAGAATTCATCCCACCCCCACCCTATAAGTGTTTTATTGAGACTCTCTTTGGATAACTTCCATTGTCTAACATTTTCTGGATGAGCACCCTTGAGAAGGATGGAATACATCTGCTGGCTTTTAGCCAGTATGGCTTCTGGCAGAACTTAAAAGTGCTAACCCTTTGGAAGCCATGTTAACTCTTTCAGAACACACAGGTATCACCTGCAGTCTTCACTAGGGAAAAGGTCTCCCTCTCTGTGTTTTAATTTCTTCATCTGTGATATCCATTATTGTTGTTATGTCTACCTATATAAGATAGGCAAGGGAAACAAGCCCAAGGAGATGTAATGGGACTGACAGTTCCAGGGGGACTTGGGGGAGGAGGAGCTGAGGGAAAGGAGCGGTAAGCAAACAACGTCACAGAGAGGGAACAACTAGGGAATTAAATCAACAACCAGGAGGACATTGAGATCCTGGGGTTGTTGGAGCAACAGTAATCTAACTGAGAGGAATTACAAAGAGGCAGAAGAAGGGTGAGCATAATGGTGGGGCAGGAGAAAGGTAAAAGGAAAACAGAGGAAACAGAAGCAAAGTATGGATAGAGGTATAAATAGATGTGTACATATGTAAATATATTAATTCATAAAAATAGAGGTATTGGCCTATGTACATATATTTATATGGCAATACATTAAGGAAGTGAATGAACTTTGGGTTCTGCTCAAGCCCTCCCTCAATACAAGAACACCTTGTTCTAACAACCTGGCATTCTGTGATGCTCACCCTCCCAACATGATCACTGAAGACAAAATGGGTGCATAAACAAATGTGTTGAAGAAAGCTGATGATGCCTGACTATTAAAAGATATAGCATCTGGGGTCTTAAAGGACTGAAGATAAACAAGCGGCCATCTAGCAGAGAATCAACAAGCCCACAGGGAAGAAGCACACCAGCCTGTGTGATCATGAGGTGTTGACGGGATAAAGTAAGAGGCTTCAGAAGACCCAAAACAAAACAACATATTGTTGAGAATGGGGGGGGGGGCAGAGAAGAGACACAAAACCCACCTGTTGACAATATGACATCCCCTCACAGAAGGGTCACAAGGAAGGGATGGGTCAACCAGGGCGCAGTATAACACCAATGATTTGAGGCTTCCTCACCCCTCATTATCATGACCCTAGTCCTACCTTTCACTTCTGACTAGACGGGAGCATGTCCACTGGTACAGATAGGAGCTCAGGACACATGGAATCCAAGTCAGATAAACCCCCCAGGAACAGAAATGGGAGTAGGGATACCAAGAGGGTAGGAGGAAGGTGGAGGAGGAAGTAGTAACAGATCACAATGAATTACACATAACCCCCACCCCCCACCCAAGGGGGATGATCAACCAACAGAAACATGGGTGAAGGGAGACAGTGGTCGGTGTAAGATATGAAAATAATAATAATTTATCAAGGGGTCACAAGAGTGGGATGGTGGGGGAAGGAGGGCAAAAAGAGGAGCTGATACCAAGGGCTGAAATAGAAAGCAAATGTTTAGCAAATGATGATGGCAACATATGTGCAAATGTGCTAGATGCAATTGATATATGGATTGTTATAAAATCTGTAAGATCCCCCGAATGAAATGACCTTAACAAAGAGAGAGAGATAATTAAATGGAAAATTAACCTTACATAAAGTGTCTGACATAGTATATGCTTAATAAATGTTACCAGCGTTGTCATCATCGTCATTATCATCATTACTATCATCATTGTCATTCAGCCTCTTGCCTAAGGTGTAGGGTAAAGGGTACCCTCCTTATGACCCTGTAACCCTTGTCCATTAGCTAGCTTCTTAGAGACTGCCCCTCCAGCCAAAACCCAGCCTGGCAGTTGCACAGGACATTGGTTGGTCATCACAGGTCTTCTAGTTCAAGTGGGTTACCTGTTGGGCTGATAACCACAGGCCAGCAGTTGGAATCCCACCAGGCACATCAAGGCGGAAAGATGAGGGATTCTGCTCAAAGAAGGATGTACAGCCTCTGAAACCCACAGGGGGAGTTCTGCTGTGTCCAATAGGGTTCACTATGAGTTAAAATTTATTCCATGGCAGTGAGATTGTTTATTTGTTTTGGTTTTTCATTACCCCTTAAGAATTTTTTTAGTAAATAAAAATTAATTTTCGACTCTCTTATCTACTTTGTCGTAAATGGGCTTTTACCTTTCCAAAACAACTTC
>NW_022103896.1:22298217-22315165 GCF_000313985.2 Echinops telfairi
AAAAGAAACAGTGTGAGCAGACCCAGGGTCATCTTGAAGCCAAGCAAGAGAGAGAAATCTTTTGACCACATTAGCGTCACAAGGACTTTGAGTTCTTTGAAGCTTTATCAGGTTCATAGCCCTAACCTCTACCTCCTCAGCGACTGCCCTACCTCTGATCTACTTTCTAACCACTGCCTCCTACCCACCCCAAACCCTTCAGTTTAATAGTACACTACCAATTCCAAATCTTACAGAAACTCCACTTCATGGATCTTACTCTTCTCTGATTTCCACCTCTCTTCTTTGTAGCTCCCATAGTTCACCATCATGTCCTTGCCAACACTGGACTCATGGGCACCTCCTTGGTCTCTTTCTCTACTGTGTTCACTTGGCAGTTTCAACTCTAATAACACCGAACCACCCTTTGCTGCCAAGTCCGACTCATGCCCATGCCATATATGTCAGAGTAACACTGTACTCCCTGGTGTTTTCAGCGGTTGATAATTTGGACATGGATCACTGGGAATTTCTTCCCAGGCACTTCTGGGTGGACACAAACTTCCCTCTTTTGGTTGGTAGCTGAAAGCTTTGTTTACACTCTTGACACCACCTATGGGCTCCAAGAAAATGAAGCTGTATGCATGCTTATTTCTGCCTACACTGCAGGATTGCACACTTCTGGAAGAAAAACCAAATTGACAATGATTGATCTTATCTTAAAACCATGACTTCACAAATGAAGTGTGCACTGAACATTGCTGATAAGTTTGATATCATTTCCATAGCTTTCCCACTCCCTAAAACAAAATGACTATTTCATAACTTCCTTTACCATAAGTCCCTCCAGTTTTCCTGTCCCACACCATATCTGCTAATGAGCTTGCTTCAGACATCATTGAGGGGCGAAAAGGAATTTACCAAAGTGGAACACTTTCATCTCCACACTCCAAGACCCATAATGCCTCCTATTTCTAGCCCCAGGCCCCCCTCTGCCTTTCCTCAGGTTACTGGGGCTGAAGTATCACCACACCCAAGAAAGATTAACCCCTGAGCTCTTGCTCTGGGTCCCTGTCTCTAAAACCTAACTCACTGCCATCAAGTCAATATCTACTCATAGCAACCCTATAGGACAGAGTAGAACTGCCCCTGTGGATTCTGAAACTATAACTCTTTAAGGAAAGCCTCAGCTTTCTTCCTTGGAGTAGCTGGTGGTTTTGAACTGCTGACCTTATGGCTTGTAGCCCAATGCATATCTACTAGGTCACTGGGGCTCCTTAAGCACTCAACTACTAACTAAAAAGTTAGTTGCCCCACTTCACTTCCACTGTGGAAGACGGAGGGGTAACCTGCTTTCGCTAGGTCACAGCCTTGAATACTCTCTGGAGGACAGTTCTCATCAGGCAATCTCGGGGACCCCATGAATTGAAATAGACTGGCAACGATGGGTTTGCTGGTTTCAGGAGCTTAAGAAGTATGATTGATACATGTACACCTATACATAAAGCATAGGTTGGTATGACTGTGTGTGTGCGCAACAGGCGTTCAAAATGGGATTTGGTATTCCATTTGGGCCTAAGGGAGGTTTGTGGACGGCAGTGGTATTTGAATTGAAGGACCATCTTGAAGGACAACGAGGACTTTTGCATGCAGAATGAGCGGGAAGGGCATTCTGGGAATATGAGAAAGCTTTGTCACTAACTTCATGGGGGAGTGAAGCAAAGGTGGTGGTGGTGGTGGTTGTGTGCTGTTGAGTTAATTCACACTCACAAAGGCCATGTAGCAGAGGCGAACTGCCCCATAGGCTGTAAACCATCATGGAAACAGATCACCAGATAGTCTCTCTCACAGAGCTGCTGTAGGGTCCATCTAACAACCTTTCATTTAGCGAGGGGCAGGAACCATTGCCCCTGCCCCCTCCTCCAGGGATCCTTCAAGCAAATAGAAATCAGTTTCTCTTAGCTGGAGAAGAGGGTGCAAAAAAAAAAAAAAAAAGACCTCAGTGGGAGATAATGGACTATATTCAGAAAATAAAGACATCTTACATAAATCCCAAACTGACAGCAAGATCCAGTTTTTCACTTAAAAACTACTTACTCATATACACATGCAGATTTTAAATTTATTTAAGATGGATATTAAGTTTGCAGTTAGAGAATAGCTCATTTATGCTAACAGCCTGGAGGCTCTCTGACTTCTGTTTATTACCTTGGGAGCCAGACCATGTTTTACATTCTCAGCGCTCTGAGTGTGAAGCAGGATGCATGCAAATACGCTTATTCATCATGCGTTTTCAGCTTCTCTCCTCCCCTCGGAGGATGAAATCAGCGCACTTGCTGCTTCTCAAGTCACGTCAGTAATCTTCCTGGAGAGAGCCGAAGAAGATTACAGCCTCTCTAAGTCATCACAGGGCTGGGGAAAGACACTCTCCTCTTCAACGTCTGCTTTCCTCTCTGGGCCAACCGGCAGTGGAGTGTGAAACTGTCTGTCTGGGTGGAGTGCAAAGAAGATCCAAATCTCCCTTTCTATTCCTTAGCTTCTAATAATAAAGTGATGGGGGCTGTCTTGTAGCTTTATGAGTTTTGTAGACACTCTCTCACTCACCACCAATAAGCAACCTCCAAACATGCAGTCTCCTGCCTCGGCGCACTGAACAGATCGTCCTCAGAAGCAGTGACGAAGTGCCGCTTGCTTAAAACGGTCATTCCAGGTCAGCTAGTTCATTTTTCACAGAGTCGCAGGACTGGCATGGGGCGATACCTTTTGTTTCTTGTAACCTGTGCGTCTCGGGATATGAGTAATTATATGCCTTTAAACGACATCCACAGCAAAGATTCCCGGGTGGTCTACTAATCACCCAAGAGCAAGTCTTCATGTTCCAAAAAAAAAAAAAGAGGCACTGGAATAGAATATCAAAAAGATCAAAGGAGCCAATGAAAGGAATTCACCCATAGGTGTTTGCCCATTCTCTATTGCAGGTAGCAGGGCTGTCGATAATGGTCAAATGCACGTGTATTTTCCTCTTAAAGATGCATATCAGCATACCTCCATGCAGTGAAAGAAGTGGGGGCTCAGGACAAGTTGGTTATTATCTGTATGTGAAATGCTGAACTTCCTAAGCTCTGAGAAAAACCCCAAGGAGTCATCAATACCAAGGAATTGTCGTCTCCTCCTTGAAAGCAAGGAGACATGATTCACCGTCACAAAACGACCTTCTAGCGACGTCGTTCATCACTCTCCCTCTGATATTCGAGTATGGATATACTCTATCTTGGATGATCACCAGCATTTAGAACTGCTAGGGATTTCTCATTTTCCCCAAACCACAAGGAAAATAGGCAAGTTGAGCTCAATGACAGGGAATCCATTACAGGCATGTATAATAGGTAGGGCCTGCTATATGATCGGGTTGACATCCCCGCAGGAGGTAATCAACAAGACCATTTAAAGGGAAGGTCGCTGGGCCACAGGGATATTTTGTGTGGACCACATTAAAAAAAAATGGAATGAGTTGTCAACAGCTAACGCCAACCCCACCCCACCCACCAGCCTCTCTAATGTCTGAGTCTGCCTGTTCCCTGCAGCTATTGCAGGTTTCTGCTTCTGTAATAAATTACGTTCTCAGTTTGTTGTAGAACTGGAGTCTCTCCCAATAAAAGTCTTTTATTTCAAGCCACATGAGCTGATTGGTAACCAGACAAGGAGATGGCGAACCTTTCATATGCTTTACTGCAAATACATGCCTCTCAATACTTTTTAGTTTTTATAAATGTGAATTTAAATATCATTAAATTATTAATAAGGGGGGATGTTAGAGGAAGGTGACAGCTATTTTAGTAATTGTCATTTGACACTTGTTGTTTTTACCACCCCACTCACCCCCAAGCCAAAGGAACACAAAGAGCCAACGATTATTTTTCAATCATTGTTAGATGCCCTCATTTCTGCTCCAGCTCCTGGTGACGATGTGTCCAAGGGCACAAAACACCGTCTGGCCTGGTGCCCTCCTCGCTCTTGTGATTAAGGTTGAGCCTATTGTTGGGGCCGTTGTGGAAAGGCATACAACGGAGGATTTTCTCTCTTTCACTGACCGAGGACTGGTCCTTCCTGATCCTCTGTCCAGGGTTCATGCAGCAAAGTCTTACCATCCTCACTTCTAAGGAGCGTGCCGACTGTACTTATTTCTTCTAAAGTATATTTGTTCGTTCTTCTGGAAGTCCATGGCACTTTCAATATTCTTTGACCACACTTTAATTCAAATGCAACAATTGTTTTGGGTTTCCTTAGTCAATGTTCAAGTTGCCTATGCATGTGAGGCACCTGAAAATATCATGGTTTGGGTCAGTTACCCCTTAGTCCTCACAGTAACATCTTACTCTTCAACCCTTTAAATAGGTCTTGTGCAGGAGATTTCTCCAATGTAGTACTTGATTTGATTTCTTGACTGCTGCTTCTGCGAGCACTGATCGTGCACCCAAGCAAGATGAACTCCTGGACCACTTCCATTTTTCTCCATTTGGGTTAGTGTTGTCTGTTTATCTGATTGTGAGGATTATTTTCTAATTGATCATAAGTCATCTCTGAAAAAAATATGTGAGAATAACCTAATGGGAGGGATCTGGATGGCACTGACTGTCAGTGCTTGGCTACAAGACAAATCGTTGGTAGTGCAAGGTGACCCAGCGAAGCCATGGAAGGTAGGTTAGCCCAACCGCTTTCCAAAGGCCATAACCTTGAAAGTCCTACAGAGCAGTCCTACTCTGAACACAAGGGGATGCCTGCCATGAGTCAGAATAGCCTCTACAGCAACTAACAATAATAACGTAATAGGCAGTGCAGGAAATGTGCAGCTCCCAGGGGAAAGCATAGCAAGAAACAAGTAAATATAGCAAAAGAATAAATAGCACCTTTTTAATTCAAACTCAATTATTTTGGTATTGTGGGAATTGGTACAGGAATTGGCTTAAAAATGAAAACAAGCATCTTAAAAATTCAAGCAGCTGCTAGACACTGGGCAGATGTTATCTTAGCTCCATAACATCTCTCAAAGAAAGCACTCTTGTTGCTCACATGTGTGCAGAAGAGAAGCCCCAGGCTGCAGAGGGCTTAAGGAACGTCCTACGTCCACCCAGCGAACAAGCAGAAAGTTCAAATTGGAGCCAGGTCTGATTCCAAAGGGCACAGTGTGGCCAGGACACGATTGACTCTTTTCTACACTATTGTCTTAGACACCTATTTGGTGCATTTTCCAAATGTAGATAAGATTGTAAAGAGAATATTTTAAATGGTGGTGAGACAAAGGGTGAACAAAACATTAAAGTGACCCCAAGAAAATGTTCTTTATATTGCCATGCAATGAATTCAACTCTGAGCATTTTTTTTTCTATTTAGAAAAGAAACTTCCCTGAGGAACTTCATTAGGGACAGTTTTATTCATCCGAGTTAATGTGTTCTGGAAAGTAACCATAGGATACTTCTTAAACCTTTGACAAATGCACTCAAATTTGCACAGATTTATTAGTTATCTTCTAATGTCTGACACACACGAATGCACACACACACATCCCAAACCCAACCCGCTGCCCTTGAGTCAATTCCAACTCACAGTGACCCTACAGGGCACACTAGCACTGCTCGATAGGGGTTCTGAGGCTGTAAATCTTACGGAAGCAGATTGCCTCATCTTTCTCTTCATGGGAGTGGCTCATGAGCTTGAACTATGCTGAGCACACAGTGCCATTAGAGCTTCCCGTACATATGTGTGTATGAGGGGGCTTCAAAACGTTCTTGGAAATATGGAATTCAAAACAATGGAACTTTCCCACACTTTTTGAGTGTATACTCTATCTCTGTCTCTGCCTCATCCTCTACCTCTACATCTATACTGATGCACACGCACATAAAATCAGTTTGTTCTTTTAGCAGTCTGTGGTATTTTCAATATTCTTCTCCAGCACCACCATGCAAATGCATGGATTCTTCAAATAGACCAATCTGTCTTGGAAGAAGCATGGTGAGAATGCCCCTTGGAGGCAGGGATGGCAACACTTCCTCTTACATACTTTGGACACATCAAGAGAGACCAGTCCTTGGAGAAGGAGAGCATGCTTGGTAAAGTGGAGGGGGAGCAAAACAGAGGAAGGCGCTCAATAAAATGGGTTGACACGGGGGCTGCAACCCCGGGCTCAGGAATGAGAACAATTGGAAGGATGGTGCCGGACTGTGCAGTGTTTAGCTCTGTTGCACATAGTGTTGCCATGAGTCAGAATCAATTGGACGCCTTTGGTTAGTAGCTGATCAAAAACTTATGTCCCTAGGGTACCTAAGTGCACCCACATATGAAGGGATTGTAGACCAATTGTGGGAAAATGGAATTGAAATATAATGCAATTTTTCTGAGAACATTTGAAGCTCCCTCATATATGTGATTGTTCATTGCTTTTGAACAGGTGTTTCAAGACTGTGATCTTTGGAAAGCAGGTTACCAGTCCTGTCTTCTGAGGTGCCTCTATCCTGCAGCCTCTTGATGAGAAGCTGAGTGTTTACCTGTTTATACTACCTAGGAACCTGTGTGTGTGTGTGTGTATTGCTATAAAATCATACTCAAAAACAAACCAACTGTCAATGAATCCATTCCACCTCTTAGTGACCCCATCTAGAGGTTCCAAGACTGTGAAACATAGGGGAAGCAGACCATCTAAGCTTCTCCCGCAGAGTGGCTGGTGGGTTTTAACCTCTGATCTTGTAATCAGCAGTCCAACACTTACCTGGCAGAGCTACTAGGGCTCCTATAAACCATAGAAATCCTTGTTAAGCAGTCTGGCTAGACCAGAGGAGGTACACTGGTACAGATAGGAACTGAAAATACAGGGAATCCAGGGTGGATGAGCCCTACCGGACCAGTGGTGTGAGTGGCGAAACAGGGAGGGTGGAAGGAGAGTGGGTAGGAAGGAGGGAACCGATTACAAGGGACTATATGTGACCTCCTCCCTGGGGGACGGACAACAGAAAAGTGGGTGAGAGGAGACGTCGGACAGGGCAAGATATGACAAAATAACAATTTATAAACTATCAAGGGCTCATGAGGGAGGGGAGAGTGGGGAGGGAGGGGAAAAATGAGGACCTAATGCTGGGGGTTTAAGTGGAGAGAAAATGTTTTGAGAATGAAGTACAAATGCGCTTTACACAATTGATGTGTGTATGGATTGTGATAAGAGTTGTATGAGCCCCTAACAAAATGTTTAAAAAAAAAAAAAGAAATCCTTGTTAAGCAAAAATATCAAAAAGTGAAAATATTGTTTCTCAGCGTAGTTTCCATATAAGACTAAACACTTCTGAAGGCTATGCTTCTGCCTCTCTAATCCTTTGCAAAGAATGCTGTGCTACTTGCTTTACACAATGTCCAGACAGCATCCTGGCTGTCGCTAAGTAAAGGCTGACTCATATTCCCTTTCAAGTGTTCTTCCAGGTGGAGGACAAAGGGGCCTCTGGAGGGGTAAGATCAAAGCTGTAGGATAGGTGGGGAAGATTTCCCAGTGAAATTCTTATAGGACGGCCCTTGTTCCCCTCAAATAATGAGCTGGTGCATTTAATGCTTCAGAATAGCTTTCCTTTTAAAAAAAAATAATAATGAAGGCACTTTTCAATTTTACTGGACTTTTTTTCTAGTAAATCCTTGTGATCACTCTTTATTTGTCAAAAAAAGCTCCCAAGATTTTCTTGTTAGGTGCTGACAAGTCAATTCCAACTCCTAGCAAGCTTATGTACAATAGGAGAAAACTGCCTGGTCCTCGGCCATCCTCACAAGCACTGTTTGTGTGAGACCATTGTTGTAGCCACTGTGTCAGTCCGCCTCCATGATGGCCTTCCTCTCTTTGGCTGACCTAAGACTTGACCACGAATACCCCTTTGTAGTCTCAAGCAACTATCACCATAATCTTCTGAGCTGACTTTCCAACCTGAAATTTAACATGCCCCTTAGAAGCGTGCTCTGGGCATTTGTCAACTTCCTGAGCAGACAGAAATATGAACAAATTCTGTGCACGTGTGTTCAAAGACCTACGATGGATCATGGAAGAGATGGGAAGTTTTCTGGACTGTTGTGGAGCTCGGTTCAATGAATTTTAATGGAAGATTTGGGAATGAGAAGGGTCACTGGGAAATTTGTGTCTTGGGTTCTGACTGGCCAGGAAAAAGAGTGTCCAGTGCAAACATCCCTTGCTTTGAAAGAACAGGTCTGAAGTAACCCAGACTTTTCCCCAAGGTCATTCATTACTGGTGATGAGACGTGATGCTATTCTTACAACCCCCAAAGCAAGCATCAATCAAGCCTGTGAAAGACTGCATAGTACCACGCTCCCCAAAAGCTTGTCAAGTGAAATCAAAGATCAAGATGATGGTCATTTGTTTCTTTGGCATTAGAGGGATAGTGCATTTGGAGTTCATTCCACCAGGTCAGACTGTTAAACAAGCTTTCTAGTTAGAGGTTCTGAAAAGATTGTGTAACAGTGTGCAACAAAAAAGGCCTGAGTTGTGGCAGACAGGGGACTGCTTTTGCCACCACTACAATGCACCCACGCACACAGCCATCTCAGTGCACCAGTTTCTGACAGAAAACAGCATGCCTCTCTTGCCCCACACACCTGACTCACCTGACCTCACTGCATGTGACTTCTTTTTGTTTCTGCAAATGTAGAGGGACGTGAAAGGACAGTGATTTGACGATGTAGAAGAGGTGAAGAAAAAAACAAGGGAGATGCTGTCAGCCATACAAACAGATGATTTTGAAAAATGCTTGCAAGAACATAATTGAAGATTTGACAAATGTATTAAGTGTAATGAAGAGTACTTTGAAGGTGATAAAGTTGTTTGTAAAAATAAAAAAATTAAATACATAGCTTTGAAAAAAAAAATTCTGCTTTTTTGTGATACCCTCTCGTGTGTGTGTGTGTGTGTGTGTGTGTGTGATTTTAAAATTCCCAAAGCACTGAGTCAGTCACAAAAAGAGGTAAACTGTGACCCATTTCGTTATACACAACAATGCATCTCCCCTCCAGGACTGTTGAAAATCCTTCCTTTGAAACCCCTTTGACTGAGTGTGAAATCTCTCCAGACAGGCAGAGGAGGATTACAGTGTATTACTTTTGGTAGCGACCTGGCAGGATCAAGGGAAGATGAGAGATTTTCAAATAGGATTCTGCTGAGGAATGTTCCCGCCTGGCCGCTGCAGGATCGTGTAGCACCTAACCAGGCTATGTTCCACCTCAATCACACCTCAGAATGGCTGTGTCTGCAGAGAACTCCTGTCTCCTCAGATGCCAGCTGAAATCAAGTCTGTGTCCTCTCAGGCTGGGAATGGTGAATTACCCTGCTTCCAGAGGGAATAAGGCAACCAAAGCCCTTCTCTCCCCCTGAGACAGCGCCCCTATTTATCAATGATAATGAAATTGACACAGGTAAACTGATGATGCTAAGAAAACTGGTACACAGGATCCCTAACACTGTTCCCTTTGCCTGCTCCTGTGCATTTATTTTGAAAGTTGTGACGCTGGGGCTCAGATGTTCAAGTCCCAATCAGTGAATAATTTAGTAACCCCTAATAAGCCGCTAATCTCTCTGTGCCTTCATCTGAACTAGGAAGTAGCTGTCTTAGTTGTTTTGAGGTTGCTTGTGGAAAAGATAAACATGCAGTAATTATGAAACTCTTTAACAAGGGGTTCCAAACTAAACCCCACTAACATGAACTATCTCTCTCTCTCTCTCTCTCTCTCTCACTCTTTTATCAAACTGAATATAAACTACTTGTAAACAACGAAGAGCAAGGCATATTTTGAGCAATTCTTGGTTTATGCATTGGGCTGCTAACTGTAAGGTCAGCAGTTTGAAACCACCAGCTACTCCATGGGAGAAAAATGAAGCTTTGTACTGTTATAAAAAGTTAGCCTTGGGAACCCACAGGGGCAATTCTACCCTGTCCTATATGGTTCCTATATGAGTCAGAATTGATTCCCTGGAAATGAGTTTGGCTTTGCTTTCAAATGAAAATCGATAGAGAATCATCCAAAACAGAGTATTGTATAAAATAAGCAATATTGATTGATAGGGCATCTATGATGAACTAGATGGGGACATATAGGCAGGGAAGACACTGGCCATATCCTCAGGGAGCACACATTCTAGAAGGCAGTATGTCCACAGGTCAGGCACACAAGGGTCGAGTCCAACAGCAGGAGCTTGCGTGCGCCGGCGCCAACAGAGCGGACAGTCACTGGTGGGCAAGACATGGCGGCTGAATTTTAATATTCAAATCAAAGAATTTCAGAGCTGGAAGGGATCCTAGACGCATTTAGCCCAACCTTTTCATTGTATAGAAGGAAAACGTGAACCCGTGAGAAATGAAGGGACTTTGATGGGCTGAGGAAGAGTACAAATTGTACTGGAGCACCTATCCTCTCTTGGGACGGAACCCAAGTCAACCACTGACAAAGGAAAAACAATGTCTTATGCAATATTTTACATCCACATTATACATATTGAAACAAACCTATTGCCATCGAGTGAATTCTGACTGACAGTAACCCTATAAGGCATTGAAATAATGATGAGCTAGGCCTGTTTTGAGCGATTCTTGGATTATATAGTGGGCTTCTAATTGCAAGGTCAGCCGTTTGAAACCACCAGTGACTCCATGGGGAAAAATGGTGTACTGTTACGAACGTTTTGTACTGCTTTGTACTCTTAGAAGCTGTCCTACAGGATTTTCAAGGCGGTCAACCTTTACAGAAGGAGATGACCACGTCTTTCTCCCATGAAGTGACTGAAGGATTCAAACTGTAAGCCCTTTTGTCATTCAGCTGAGGGCTTAACTATTTAGCCACCAGGGAGTTATGGTTCTGGTGAATACTATTAACTATACTGTGGACTGTCAAAAGACCAAACAAATCTGTCTTGGAAGATGTACAGCCAGAATGCTCCTTAGAAGCAAGAACAACTAGATTTTGTCTCATGCACTTTGGACATGTTATCAGGAGGGACCAAGCCCTCAAGAATATCATACTTGATAAAGTTAAGAGTAGGTGAAAAATCAAATATTGCTCAACAGGACAGATTGACGCAGAGACTGCAATAATGGGCTCAGACACAGTTAAATTGTGAGGATGGTGCAGGAGGGTGCAAGCCCTGGCACATTTTGTTGTATTTAGACTCAACAGGGGATAGAACCAATTCAATGACATCTGCCATCAATATTTACACTGAAATGTGATACAGTTAAATATCATATATAATAAATATATGTACATTGTGAATGTAATAGTATATAGCTATATGTAAAGTTGTTTGTACATTCATATCAAATCAGGTATATTGTGTTTTATGGATTAAACATCTTAATGTATTAAAATTACACTGTAACCAAACAGCCAACAGCTCACTGCCCTCAAGTTGAGTGTCTTCCTAGAGTTGTTGTTAGGCGACATCGAATCAATTTAGAAGTGACTGTAGGATTTTCTAAGCTATAATTTTTACAAGTCCATATTACTAGGTTTTCTCCTGCAGACATGCTACGTGGGTTCCAACCTCCATTCTTTCAGTTATTAGCTTAGCACTTAACCATTGTAATTTCACTAGCAGGATTCCTTAACATAATAGAGACCTCAAACCAAAGTATAGTATATATGTGATATTTTACACATGCCAACATGTATTTATACATTGTGCTTTTGATATTAAGTGACATTAATGTGTATGTTGTGTGGTGTGATATGATATTTAAAATACAACCAACCCCACAGCCATTGAGTAAATTTCAACTCACAGCAATCTTTTTGGGCAGAGTAGAGAGCTGCCCCATAAGGTTTTCAAGTCTGTAAATATTTACAAACTCGGGCTGCTAGATATTTCTCCCATGGTGCAGTTGATGAATTCTAACTTCAGGCCCATCAACAGCTGAGCACTTTAATCATGGCACCACCAGAACCCCTTATATGCATCATATTCCATGTTAAATATAAATGTTCAAATAAAGTGAATAGATATGCAAAGGAATTACTTGGCAGCCCAAGAAAACAAATTCAATGTTAGCCTGGATTTCTCACTTTAATCTGTTCATTATTTTGCATAAGAAGACACTTCTTCCTCCCTGTTGAATCATACACTTCCTTCCAATCCTAGCACACACGACAGGTCTTCCAGGTAATCTCTGTTGATGACTCTAAATCATTTCTGGCTGTTAGCAGGGCGTTCTCATCTGGCACCACTAAATAGAGGGCTTGTAACGAGCCTCTTAATAGAGATGCACTCAGCCACAAAAACTCAAACTTTAACTCACCGCTGTTGAGTCTATGCCCACTCAGTTACCCTAGATGACAGGGTATAACTGGCCCTGTGGGATTTCCGACACTGTAACTCTTAAGGAGCAGGAAGCCTCATCCCCCAGAGGAGCAGATGGTGGTCTGGAATGGCCTGCCTGGAGGTTCGCAGCCCAGTGAGTAACCACTATGTAACCAGGGCTCCCGCTTGGTTGTTGAAAATACGACTTGTGCAACCAGGCAGACACAGAGTCAAGGGAGTGAAGTTCCACCCCATCCTAGAGGGTTGCTATGAGTTGGAATCAACTCAAGGGCAGTGAGAGTGATGAGTTAGAATCAACTTAATGAATGTCCTTCTCCAGGAATGGGTGTCTCCTGATAGAGGTCCAACGTACGTGTTGTGTAGTGTTTATTTTTGTAGTTCTTACCCACTTGGACTCAATAAATATTTGTTGACTCAAATTAAAACTTATGTTTTCCTTCAAGGAAATATATATATATTTCTCCCTCTTTGCTTTATTCCTTTAATTTTGTCATCCGCGTACAGACAGATCCAAAAAGCAATTTAAAATTAATTACTTCAGGGTCCTCCACACAAATAAACAACCAGCGGCATCAGATTTTGCCAACTGAATGCTCTCCTTGTCATCACAGAGCAACAAAGTCCACTGTGTCAGTTGGTGGCTCATCCTGCAGTGAAAAGGGTGCAAACATCGGGAGAAACAGGAAACACACTGGAGTCCTGAGTCTTCCTCAATGGGCAAACACCCCAGGGAAAGGAGGCTTAGGCCATATCTCAGAGAATCAGCAAAATTTACAGCTTTCCTTGGAGATTTCTACATAGTAATTGTTCAAAATAGTTGTGGGATGTTTAGACATTAGCCTCGATTCTCTCTTGATTTTGTAATCACAACTACATTCCTTTTCAGTTCAATTTCTTGTGCTCTGCAGAGTTAGAGATTTAACTTCTATTAGACCCCACACCCATTCCCATTAAGTTGATTCTAACTCATCACTCTCACTGCCCTTGAGTTGGTTCCAACTCATAGCAACCCTCTAGGACAGGGTGGAACTTCAACTGTGGGTTTCCAATACTGTAAATGTTTATTGGAGTAGAAAGCCACCTCTTTCTCCTGGTGGTTTCAAATAGCTGACCTTGCCATTAGCAGTCCAATTCAAAAGGCACCATACCACCCTTTCCAGCTCACGTTGTTAGGTGCCAAGGAGATGAATCTGATGCATAAGTACCTATTGTACAATAGGTCAAAACGCCACCCAGTCTCTCAGCATCTTGACAATTGTTTTATACATTTGAGCTCAATGTTGCAATCACTGTGTCAGTCTGCCTTGGCAAAGGCCTTCCTCTTTAGCAGTCCCTCTGCTTTAGCAAACATCATGTCCTTCTCCAGGAGTTGGTCTCTCCTGAGAACATGTCCAAACCATGTGAGACAAAAGCTCACCATCCTTGCCCCTAAGGAACAAACCAGTTGTACTTATCACAAGACAAATTTGTTTGCTCTTTTGGCAGTCGATGGTATCTTCAATAGTCTTTGGCAACACCATTGTTCAAATGCATTGATTTTTCTCCAGTCTTCCTATACAATGTCCAAATTTCACATGTATATGAGGCAATTGAAAATACCATGGCTCGGGCAGGCGTACCTCAATCCTTCAAGTAACAGCCTTGCTTTTCAACACTTTAAAGAGGTCTTGTCCTTTTTTAATTGTTATGGCATAAACAATTTTGAAACAATGTTAATAGCAACCAAAAAAGAATACACACGTGTATTCTTATATATGTATGAAACACACACATATATAGGTTTGAATACTTATGAAGGGACTTCAAAAATGGGAGTAGCAATACCAGTAAGAGTGGGGGAAGGTGGCAGGGGAAGGGGGAGAATGGGGGAGCCAATCACAATGATCAATGTATAACTCCTGCACTCTGAGGGGGGACAAACAATAGAAACATGGGTGAAGGGAGACAGTAAACAGTAAGATATGAAAATAATAATAATTTATAATTTATCAAGGGATCATGAGGCTGGGAAGGGCATGAGGGAAAAAAGAGGAGCTGATACCAAGGGCTCAAGTAGAAAGAAAATGTTTTGAAAATGATTATAGCAACACATATACAAATATGCTTGATATAATTGATGTATGGATCATTATAAAAGCTGTTAGAGCCCCCAAATAAATGATTTATCAAAAAAATTTCCCCGGAAAATGTCATTACTTTTCATTCCATTTTTGAAGCTCCCTCATATATATAGATATATACAAATGTATAGGTATAAGCATGTTTGTGACTGTGTGCCTATAGATAATATACACTAAAGCACATAGAGGCATAGTTAGGGATACTATATAGATGTAAGAAAATAGCTCTCCAGATTGGTTTATTGACTTTGAAGGATTAGGACAATAATTCCGTGGGACGTCTCAGTCCATGGCATAATATCATTCATAAAGTTTATGTTCTACATCCTAGTTTGTGTGAGTAATGTCTGGGGGTCTTACTAGAGTACACAGCTCTCTACGATACTATTATTGGTCATTATTCTTGTGGAACAAAAAGGAAAGGAGAATATCAAAGACTCAGAGAAGATTCAAAGAAGACTATAAGAAGACACCAGTTGATAGGACTAATCTACACAATAATCTATATAACCATGGCCTCATGTGCCCTGAGACCAGAGGAACTGGATGGTGCCCAGCTACAACTACTGTTCATTCTGGTGAGGGCCCAAGCGATGAACTCAGATAGAATGGTAGAAAAATGTGGAATAGAATTCAAATTCCTAAAAATAGTCTAGACTGCCTAGATCAATTGAAACTAGAGGACTCCCTCAGACTATGGCCCTGAGAAACTCGTTAAATCTTGAACTAAAACCCCTGAGGCAGCTTTTACCTAAATAACAGATTATTCACAACTAAAGAATATGAATCATGAGTACCGATTAATGGACATGAAACAACTATAACAGATATATTGAGAGTGTTCAACAATGATGAAGACTGTTATCCACTTATTACTGAACAGTATTTGTAGAAATTGTGGAATGGGAACCTAAACTGTAATATAAAGCATCCCTCCAAATAATGAAAAATAACATATTATTTAAAATATGTAACACCATTCTCCCGAATGGTGTCTGTTTTCCATCTCAGAAAAAATATAGATAGTATGATCAAAAGTGAATGTCTTAGAATACATTCCTAATTCTTCTCAGCACTCCTACCTCACACCAAATCACTGCCATCTCGAATTGAGCTTCTGCAAAAGTCTCCAAACTCTCTCTCTCTTTCTACCATTCTATTATCCAGTCTTCACCTAATAGCCAGTGTAATCTTAAGACATAGGTGTCTTTATAATATAATACAGATTCATATGGTCTTGAAGGTCCTCCACAATCAGTTCCTTGACTCTGTTTGACTTCAGCTTATATCAATTTAATCCTTACTTATCTACAGTTGTTCCTCAAATGCGCCAAACAGGGAATCCAGGCTCTGTACCCTTCTTGACTTCTCTACTCAGAAGTTTGATCGTTTGTTTGTTTGTTTTTTCATGACTCACACCTTTTATGATTTTTTTCATGCTGGCCTACCTTTACCTTTTCCCCTCCTTTAGTCAATTTCCCCCTGAAATTAATGAGGTACTCGACTTTGTGTCTTGCACTAGCACGTAAACTCTGCAAAGCTTTACTCCAGGTTTTAGGACACTGCCTGCCACATAGTAGCTGCTCAGTAAATATCTTTGGAGCGAAAAAGAGGGGAAAATACTCGTCAATGCTTCATAGTGTCAAGCACAGCTCCTGTGCTAGAAGTGACTGCGATGCTGATCAGAGGTAACTAGGAACTTGGGTTATCTTCCAGACCAAAGAAAGGTCAATCCTAGTGCTCAGACCCTTTAGTTTTCTATAAACTTCTGGGATTTAAAATAGACGGCATTTGGAGACAACATGCAAAGTCTCAGAAAATCAATTTCTATCAAAGAAGAAAAGTACAATTTTGTCCATTGTGTGCCTGTGAACATTTCCTCTTAATTGGCACCACATTTGAAGCTTGTTAACCCTGACACCCAGGCAGAGACTACTCCTTGAATCTGTATTTCTGGAAGACTATTCTGACTCTGATTTCCTTCTTGTGCAGAGCCCATGTAAACATGTGATCTTGCTGGCTTCTTTTTTCTAAAAATCATTTTATTAGGGGCTCATACAACTCTTATCACTATCCATCCATACATCAATTGTGTCAAGCACATTTGTACATTCATTGCCCTCATCATTCTCAAAACATTTGCTCCCCACCTAAGCCCCTGGCATCAGCTCCTCATTTTTACCCCTCCCTCCCCGCTCCCCTCTCCCTCATGAACCCTTGATAATTTATAAATTATTATTTTGTCATATCTTGCCCTGTCCGACGTCTCCCTTCACCCACTTTTCTGTTGACCGACCTCCAGAGAGGTGGTTATAGGCCAATCCTTGTAATTGGTTCCCCCTTTCTACCCTACCTTCCCTCTGCCCTCTCGATATCACCCCTCTGACCACTGGACCTGAAAGGTTCATCTGTCCTGGATTCCCTGTGTTTCCAGTTCCTATCTGTACCAATGTACATTCTCTGGTCTACCCGGATATGTAAGGTAGAATTGGGATCAT
>NW_022103896.1:22315650-22322778 GCF_000313985.2 Echinops telfairi
GAACAAAGTGTTTTTGCATTGAGGGAGTACTTGAGTAGAGGCCCAATGTCCATCTGCTACCTTAATACTAAACCTATAAATATATCCACATAGATCTATTTCCCCATCCTCATATATAAATATATTTACATATGTACATGCCTGAATTTAGACCACTATAAGTGCCCTTTGCCTCCTAGTTCTTTCCTCTATTTCCTTTTCCTTTCCTATTTTCCCACTATCATGCTCAGTCTTCATTTGGGTTTCAGTAATTCCTCTTGGTTACATTGCCCTTGATCAACCCCTACCAGGCCTCCTACACCCTCTTCACCATTGACTTTAGATCACTTGTTGTTCCCATGTCCCTAGGTTTATTAACACCAACTTCCTCTCCCCCACCTCCCCATCTCCCATGTCCCTCTGGAACCATGGGTCCCTTTGTTTTCTCCTCCAGATTGTTTATCCACCTATCTTATCTAGATAGACTTACAGAGATAATAATATGCACAAAAAACAAGACAGAGCAAAACAAAGCAACAATAGAAAACAAATCAACAACAACAAAACAATGACACAAAAAAAGAAAAGCCTGTAAATAGTTCAAAGTGTATTTGTTGACCTTTAGGAGTGTTTTCTGGTCAAGTCTGATGGGGTGCCACACCCTGGCCCCAAAGTCTATTTTTGCTATTCCCTCAGGACTTCATTGCTCAGCTCCCCTTGCTTTTCTGTTGCATAACCTTAATGTTTTGTCTTGGTGCGGTGGAGTCAGGTCAGGTGCAATTCCTGCTCTGTGTCTCCAGTGTTGTCCTCCATAAGGCTATGGGTCAGTGAGGGATGTCATGTCTCATAGTGGGCCGGCCATATGGTCCTTTCTGTGCATTGGCTGCTCTGAGCAGGGATATCACCCTCAAAGCTTGGTGGGCCAGGATGTGCTCCACTCTCTCTTCCTCCCCCTTCATTTGCTCCTGTGTGTTCTGATCTGATCTGATCTCCCTGAGCTGTAGCTTCAGTGCTGTCCTCTGAAGTAAATTCTTCTTGGGAGTGGAGGGACTGTCTACGTAGTTGGGATTGGGTCTGACCCCTCAGACCTCTCTACTAGTTCCCTACTTCATGCCGGTATGTTGCATTCACATCTTGGAGCACTGGGTTGAAGTCTGGTCCCTCTTTCCCTCAGTAGACTCATGTTTGGCCTAACCTTATCTAATTCTGGAAACCAAATGTATGTGTTTCCTTAAAAAAATAAACAAATAAAAGCCTCCAAAGTCCTTGGCAGAGTGCTCAAAGTCACCTTTATGTAAGTGATGGAAACTGTCTCTTAGTCCAAGACCCCAGGACTGTAGTTCAGCGTGTGGGAGATCAAACACAGGTGCCTCTGGGAAGCTGTGCGGTTCAGCCCGTCGCTCTGGAGGAAGTGCAGGCAGGAGATTCTGGTAAGGGAAAGCTTTTCATAATTTAAAAGATGTTGAAGTGCCACTGTCTGGAGACAGGGACTATTAAAGGGCCTTCTTCGAAAACTCCTTTCCTCACCGAGACTGGCAGAGAGGAGAGTCAAGAAGAAACCTTCCTGCAGGGAAGTTAGGTTGTGTTACTTCCATCACCTTGAGAAATCTGAAGTAAAAATGAACCCAACTAAAATGTGAGGGCCCCCAACTTCGTAAGAAGAGCTGGAAACATCACACAGCAACCTAATTACTTCCTTTCATTGGCTGTGGTTTTGTGCATTCAGTATTTATTGACTGGCTCCTCGGTGCTGGAAAACATTTCTATTTTCCCTCTCAGAGTCTGTAGTCTCTTTCAAATGGGAAAATTGGCCTTTGCTGTCTTGCCCAGCAGTGGAAAATGGAAATCTCTCCTAGCCTGTTAATGACTCAGTGAAACAGTGATTATAAGTCCAAAGGGGCGGACTTTAATTTTTCTTTCACCTTGCTTCCATAATCACGCCTCTCCATCAGCTTTTTCCTAGATATGGGACATTTACAAGTGTAAATTCCATGGCCTTCAGGAACTTTCCCTCCTTGTTGCAGGACAGCCACATAGACTCTGGATGCACCTCAGGTTGTGGTGGGAAGAATCTGGGCAGTGGTTTTAGACAACTGGAACTCAACATTTAGCGAGACTGAAGAGGCTACAACTTAGTAGCTATGTATGTGACTGAATCATTAGGTTTTGAATCAACACACCATGTTGTCCAGTGTATCAATGATCTTCAGACTGGAATCCATCTTTTAAATATGTTTGTGATCCTTACTCTATGCAGACACTGAAAGTCCAAAGCCAAGTAGGATACCTGCATCCTTGAGAGAACCCGAAGTTTTAAGTACAGGTGAAATAGTCTACTGTGGTTTGGATGCAACACTTCCTCCAGGGCACCCACTGCCATCATGTCGATCCCAACTCATATAGACCCTGGAGAATAGAACAAGGTTTCCAAGACTGTAAGTCTGTATGGGAGCAAATAGCCTCCACTTCCTCACACAGCACCAATTGGGACTTCATTATAACCCACGGTGCCACCACAATTTCTTTGAATAATCATGGAATACACAATTTACAGTGTATGTATAGCAAGTCGGGGGAGTAGTTAATCCTACTGTCGAGGGAGAGGGTAAAGGGGATTGGGCTGGGAGCCAAAGTGAACTGTGCAGATGTTGAATTGGATAAACTTACAGAGACTGTCGCAGGATGAAGGAACTTGGTACCTAGAGACAAGAGGTGAAGCGACTTGATGAACTTACTAGGAAAAGACATGGTTGTGATGAGACAATGTTTCCTTACATGCCTCGTGTTTTTCAGCGTTTTATCCTACCTGGAATACGTCTGATCTGATACTTACAGGCTGTGGCTCTTACTTCATCTGTTTATGTCACAAAGGTTTTAGGGGAAATATATGAAGCATGAAACCAGGAAAATTGAGGCCATCATAAAGATCAATATTCAAGGCATTAGTGAGCTGAAAAAGACTGATTTTGATCATTCCAAATCAGACAGTCATGCAGTTTACTATGCCTAGCATAGCAGATTCAAGAGGCATGGCATCTCATTCATCTTCAAAGGGACTGTGTCAAGATCTGCCTTGAAGTACAATGCTGTCTGTACAACGCTGTAGGATAATATTTGTATGTATAAAAGAAACTCCAACCTTTCAAGCCAAGGAAGAAGAAACTGAAGACTTCAACCAACTCCTTCAGTCTGAAATTGATCAAGCATGCAGTCAAGATGCATTCAAGATGCTGGACTACTGGAACCAGCAAGCTGGAAACAAAGAAGAAGTTACCAAAAACTCCAGACTCACTGCCCTGGGGTCGAGTGCGGCTCCTGGGGACTATAGAACATGGTGGAACTGCCCCTGTGGGTTTCTGAGACTGGAAATCCTTACTGGAGTCGATGATACTGAAAAGGAAATAAAAAGAACAATATCATTTATAATAATTACCCAAAGGTTAAAACATCTAGGAATAAATCTGACCAGAGAACCAAAAGACTTGTACAAAGAAAATGATATGTGACTGGCTTACGCATCCCCTAGGAAGCCATTGTTTTTTAAGAGCATTTTTGAAGCACCCTAATGAGAGGAAGCCATGTGTTTCACTAAGTGACCTTGTCTGTAGTTATCACTGAAGACAGAAACATGCTTCAACACATTGGTTTGGAATTAAACCCTTGTGAGTATGAACTAGAACCCTGAGTAGTCATATTTGTTTCACTTAAACCCTTGATATTGAAGGAAATCTAGTGGCAAAATTAACATTCCAAAGTTTTCCGTGATGTTTCTGCTGTTCTTTTCTTCAATAGCTCAAACATGTTCTTGCCATTCTAGAACATAGACATTCCAGCAGAGCAAACATACTTGGAAGCCCCATGCCCCTTTGGCACTGGTCAAAGAAAGAAGTTGATCTGTGCTCTTCTCCAAAGACTTTCACAGAAGTGTGGCCAAATCATCATCAAGTGCTTTTATAAAGGAGAGAATGAGTCATCGCAATAATATCATCTTCTTTGAAGCAAGAGAGCCCCATTCCCGAGTGGTCATTTTTAATGAGATGGTAGCGTCTTGTCACACAAGACACATCAAAGTCTGCTTTCCAAATTCCTAAAGTAAGGTGGAATCCCTGTGATACAGACTTGATTGTTCTGTTCTCCCTTAGCTACAATAAACAGCTAAAGTATAATCCTCCTGAGCACGCGGTGTTGAAATGTTAACAATTCCTCAGGTCGTGTCATCCTGACATAGTGCAGAAGATGACTAATGATAAGTTATGTGTGAGAGACAGACCGGAATGGCTTGTCACCATGGCAGTGTTTATCACACTTTAAATGTGTTATTGTCCACAATGGGGAATTAATCAGCCTTCTCCCGCTCCTCAGTGCTTTCCACCCCTGACATCTACCACCTGTGCACGTAGCTCTGGCACTGAGCATCTCTGTAGAGGCAGGTTATCAGCTAGCTCTCTATGCCTCATGAGAATCCATGACAAATAATGAGAAATCCATGACTCTTTCAATAATGAGTGTTTCTTTTTAGATGCCTAAACATACAGAGTAGAGGATCCTTGCCTTCCGGACTCCACATATTAAAAGAGAAGTAAGTTGGCAATAGCATTCTTCAATAAACATTTAGTCTCGCCCAAGGATTGCAGTAATGATGAAATGGTAGTCATGAGTGAGTGCTCAGAGACAGAGTTTGCTTCCCTAATAATATAGCACCTTCCCTAAGTAATATAGCACAGTGCAAGGGGACAGTGCATGTTAAAAGCAAGAAAGGTATGCCTTAAGGTTGTATCCTCTGACCATACTTATTTAACCTGTGTGCTGAGCAAGTCACCACAGAAGCTGGCTTATATGAAGAAGAATGTGGCATCAGGATTAGAGGATGGCTTATTAACCATCTACAAGATACAAATGACACAAGTCTGCTTGCTGAAAGTGAGCACTTGAAGCACTTACTGATGAAGATCAAGGATGACAGCCTTCAGTATGGATGACAACTCAAGGTAAAGAAGACCAAAATCCTCATAGCTGGACCAATAGGTAACATCATGATAAATAGAGAAAAATTTGAAGTTGTCAAGGATTTATCTTGCTTGGATCTGCAATGGATGCTCATGGAAGGAGCAGTCAAGAGATCAAACTGTGGGTTGCATTACATAAACCGCTGCACAAGGAGAAAGGGGATATTGAATAAGAAAGATTAGAGAAGAACTGATGTATTTGAATTGTGGTGCTGGTGAAGGATGTAAAAGTACCACAGACTGCTAGAAAGACAAACACATCTGTCTTGGAAGAAGTAGGGCCGGAGTCCTTAGCAGTAAGAGTGGAAAGACCTCCTCTCCCATAAAATGGCCATGTTGTCGGGAGAGACTAGAACCTGGAGGAGGACGACATGTTTGTTAAAGTAGAAGGGCAGAGAGAGGAAAACCATGAACAAGATCAAGTGACGCAGTGGCTGCAGCAATGGGCTCGAGCATAGGAAGAGTTGAAGGATGGCAGCACCAGCCAGTGTTTTGTTCTGTCGAGCATAGGGTTGCTGTGGCTGAGCACCTGACAACACCAGGAACAATATCAACAAAGTAATACAGCCACCGATCCGATTTGAAGTAACACTGTTGTGGGTGATGGATTGTCATTGACATATTGAAGCAGAAGCTTTGGCAGGTGCCTTGAGCTTCTTGGAATGACCATTTGCAAAGCCTACCACTCACGGGAGAGGTCTTTAGTCACGTGTCACAAGCTCTGGTCTGAATCATACCCTGTTCATGTGGTTCTCAGGACCTTGGAGAAACCAAAAAAAGAAATGCTCCTAAAGAATTGATGACATACGTTGTTAGTTCAAGTTAAGAGTTTTGGATGATAAAGTTAGGATTATGTCTTCTTAAGGAGCACTTCCCAAGAAGGGAATGGGATATCTTGTGACATAGAAACTTTCTATTTATACTGGCCCTGGAAAAATAAAGGATAAGCTAAAAGCTGGTGTGTGTGTGTGTGTGTGTGTGTGTGTGTGTGTGTGTCTAGACACAAACTTGCTAGAGTTGGAAAGAAGAGTCCTCACTGGATGGAAACTTGGTGCTGTCTCATTTTTATCTTTGGTTAGACAAATTGATAAGCCATTTATACCCCCATAAAGGAGAGGGAGAAAGGTACTCCACCCTATCATTTTCTAGCTCTGACCTATGCATATGTATTATTCTCTAAGGGTTGTGAAACATGAAACTCTAACCTCTGCTTCTATTACTGGGTTATTCAAAATGGATATAGTTAACAGATCAGTACTTCAAGATATCCCCCCACAGTACATCGTTATGAAAATCTACGGCTTATTTTCAATTTGCATTCATGTAGTGTGTGTATGCGTGTGCGCGCATGCATGCACTAGATATTTTAAATATTTAATGCTCTTCAGAATAAATCCAAATACATGTCCCTAAGTCCTTGACATTGGAACAATAATTTCTTGGAGGAAACTTTAAAGAGTAAAAGTTTCAAAACTCAGCAGCCGAGAGGAACGTTTCTCCACAGGGGGTTATCACACAGCATTCCACTTGCACATGGCTAATAATTCAGAGAAAAGGATCTTTCTGCCCCACTCCTACTGACTGACTGTTTTCCTCAGCCACAAGCTGTCAGATATATTTTTGGAGTCATCTTTGAAGATGATCTTGATTGAATTAATCAATCAATTTCCCACAGTGCTGATATTCCGTCTTCCCAATAAAGGGTTTAGCAAGAAGATACATAATTAAAACCTCTGTGCACGAGCACACTACACTATTTCACTAGAATACACAATCTACTTCTCAAAATTTTCCACTGAGAGGAGTGTTCATAAAGGTTTTCACATCATTTAATGCAAAGATTTTTTGTAATCACCATCTACTTTGTATTGGTGCTACTGAGCCGAACAATATGCTAAATATCTGAATGTATTCCACGTATTGTCTGCTTTAATGGCACTAAGAGAGCTGTTAGGAATATTTTAGTATCTTCTCCTTTCTACAGAGGTCATTGCGTTGTTGTGCATTAGCACTGTGCTGACACCTACTCATGGTGACCGGTGCATGCCAGAAGGAAATACTGGCCAACTCTGAGCCATCTAAATGATCAATTGTATGTTTGATTCCATTGTTGAAACCAGCCTTTTTATAAACAGGGAAACTC
>NW_022103896.1:22323094-22340884 GCF_000313985.2 Echinops telfairi
TTTCCATGCCCCTTTCTTTCTCCATCCTTTGCACTTTGCCCTTGGGCGAATGCTACCCTTTTGATATGAGATGTATGATTGTTCTAACTTGGGAGTGCGTTAAGTTCCAGAACTAAAGGGCAAAAATGATGAAAGTCTTGTTTATATATGCTTACCACAATCATTTAAAATAGGTAAGTCACTTGTCCAAGGTGAAAAATCAAAACATAAATAGAAGTGCATAGTCAATTATGTAGTTTACAGAGCTTGAAACCAAATCAAACTCTTTGCTGCAGAATCAATTCTCACTCACAGAAACCATAGTGGACAGACAAGAAGTGCCACCCAGGGTATCTGTGGTAGTTACATAATCTGTTGTCAATTTGAGTACTAAGAGTGAAGGGGTGGAGTTTAGCCTGTCAATCAGGTTGCAGCTTGATGACCTCATTTGGAGCTGCTAAGGAGATAAATAGCTCGCTGGAGGCAGGACACAGGTTCACTCCCTGGGGGACATTGCAGCTGACAAGACACATGGAGCTATGCTAGTGCCCTGAGCTGCAGGAGCCACATAGAGACTCCTACCAGCACTGAGATGCTTACAACGACACTGGATCCACAAGACTTCTCACCCACTGGCCTGTGATCTTCCTGAATTCAGCGTCATTGCATGTGTTATATGAGTCTGAGAGCACTTTACAGATTGGTATCGGATATATGGGGTAATATCGGACCTTATGGACTTGATCTGGACTGGGCTGGGATGTTTCCTCAATATTCAACTGCTCTTGTATATAAAACTTTTTCTAATACACATATGAGTGTCTATAAATTTGTTTCTCTGGTCAACCTGGACTAACACAGTGTCCAAGTCATAAATCTTTTGGTTACCAGAGGTACACTTAACCACTGTGCTGCCAGGCTACACCCTTGAACCATTGAAGGGTAATTAAATTGAGACCGTGGCTGTCAGTTGTAAGTGTCAACTTGTCCATTCTGTAACCTCTGGTTATTCATCTCTAATCTAAATGTTGCTGTAAGGCTCCTAGAGAATAACATCATGCTGGGTGAAGCAAAGGATTAGCTAAAAAGAGGAAGACCTTCAGTGAGATGGATCAGCACAGTGGCGACCACAGTGGGCTGCAACATAGTAATTGTGAGGATGGCGTAGGACCGGGCAGTATTTTCTTCTGTTGTACGTAAGAACTCTGTTGCTATGAGTCAGAACTAATTAGACAGTGCCTAACAACAGTAAGTTTTGTAAAAATAGCCATAATAAGTACAGAAAATTTAAGTAAAGGAGATTATTGTGGATGATATGAGAGAACCTGATCTTATTGTTTGCACTGTGGTTTCCCCAAGCAGACATCCAGCCAGTTTCTTTGTTGTAGTTTGTAGCTGAGATTAGAAGTCTATGGATTTCAGATGTACCTGGTCTGCCCAACCATGGCAATCCTTGTAGTAAATCATATTACATAGGATGCATATAGATACATCCTATTGGTTCTGAACTCTTACTGTTTCACTGATACAGGGAGATTTTCAAAAATTGGTATAAAAACCAATCCATCGCACACAATTAATCCATAATCCAATCCATGAACTTCTCAACAAATATCAAGAAATAAAGATTATTGAGACCATCTCTAATAAGGCAATTCAACTAGAAATCAATTTAAAGAGTATATTTGGACATTTTAAAATGTACCTCTAAATAACTCAAGTTATGTAAAATATCATAATCTGAGGTTGTCAAACAGTATTGCTACAAAGTTTCAGACACCTTGATTAAACCGAATATCCACATGTGAGATGCTTGTTTGTCAACACACCTCTGCCTGTCTTTACATTTCCGAAGGCAGTGTTCATCTTTCTAAGCCTTCCCTAAGGAAACATGCATCTTTGATGGAGCCCACACCAACATGGCACTTTGGGCATCCTCAAAGGACTCAGACAGAGCTCTTTTTCAGTGTTCTTTGAGCTTGGGCACTAAAAAGAAGGCTGAAGGCACAAGATCAGGACTCTCGGGTGAATAGAGTAAGATTTCCCAACCAAATTCCCTTAGGACAGCCTATGAGAATGAGCAGGTATATTGTCATTATGGAAAAGCAATTCCTTGGTGCAACTTTTCTGTATTTTCCCCCACCTAATGCAATTTTCAATTTTATTAAAACTTTGTCACAAACCATTGGTATGGTTCAGGAAAAAATGTTATCTTAAATGGCTGAGCTGTAGATGGAATTTAAATGGTCATGACACATCAACACCGAATATTGACGTTCCCTAAAATGATAATATACTGATAAGGGGAGAATAGGAGGACCAGAAGGCTTCCGAGATGGTTGTGGAGCCCAGAAAGCAGAGCAAAGTCCTTATCAGAGAGCGACCTGGCCAGATCCAGTGAAGGTGAGGATGTACTTGCCAGCCAGTTCAAGAGAGATGCTGAAAGCCGTGCATAGGGAGACCTGGACGCTGCGTGATGCTCCTAAGCTGAGAGAGAAAAGACAATCGTGGAATGCATAACACAAAGCTGTGTGATAAATCTTAAAAATATTGTGCTGACTGAAGGAAAGATGCATTGCCAACAGTTATATAGTATGATATCTTTTCAGAAGATTGTGAAACACAGAAAGATGAAGGACGGATAGGATGGCTGGATTTCTTTCCTTTTCCCCAACAATTTTCTTGGCATATAATTCACATATCCAACAATTGAATAGTTCAGTCACATCGAGGAGAATTGTAGAATCATCACCACAGTTTTAGAACAATTTCTTTATTCTTGGACTCATCGTTATGAGCTCCTTGTTTCCCCCCAATCCTCCCTGCCACACCCCCCAAGAAACTATTGATCCAATGGTATCTCTACAGATGTACCTATCCTGGACTTCATGTACAGAAAAACATTTTTAATGAGCAAATATTAACAACAATAGCAATATCAAAGAGATTTAAAACCTCAAAAAGAAAAGAAACCAGAAAACATTAAAAACTAGAACAAATTTTAAATGGATCATAAGGGACAGCAAATTATAAGGTGCTAAATTTTACCTTAACTGCATCTGCAACAATCCACTTTCCAATGTATTATGCATGATTGCAAGGCTGTTCACAGCCCTGGCATATAGTCAGAGGGGATTCACCAGAGGCTTAATCCACATATATTTCCTCTTCTTTTTTTAAAAAACGGAAACAACCTTAATTAAAATAGGGCAAATGGGAGATGAAATGATAAGATATTACATTTAAACCTAATTATGCCTGCCATAATCAACTCTATCATTTTCTCTGTCTGATAACAGGGCTATTCATATCTCTCCACTATGATTGAGGGGGCTCATTTATAGAAATTATGATATTGAATTAAAATTATGAACTCAAGATATTTTAATTTAGAAAATTAAATTTAAATTTGTGGCTCAAGAAGTAAGGATGCATATTAGGAAACTGTCTAATTCCTAGCCCCTTCTTTATCTTCCTACCTTTATCTCTCTGTGTATCATCCTCTGAGCTTATTATAAGAAAATGTTTTGTCTTCCTTTGTTTTTTGTATCCTTGAAAGTCACCTAGAGTCTGATTGAAAGAAAGAGGATAAGCAAACAAATATGCTTTAAAATATCTGTGCAAATATTTGTGTTCCTAAACAAAATGCTTGTGTAATGCAATTTTTAGGTTCCTAAGAATTTTTAGAAAGTGTTGAAACCAACCAACATGTTGCAAATTATTTGCTTTGCTGAACTGCATCTAAGTGCATAATCACCCTTGCCTAATTCATACCCACACAGAGAGACACACACTCACTGAGACATCAATATGTTTATAACACATGCAATATTAAGTCCATTCCCAAACCATCTTCTGAGTGATAAACATTTTACTATTCCATGATACCTTACGTTTATTTGTGTATTGCTATGGGTGTCCGCCTGTGTCTTGAAAGCTTCTCCAAAGTACATATGAAGGGATTACCCTCATTCATCAAAATGTCTTTATGTGTATGACACATACATGCACTCATGATAGTTAACAAGACAATATCATTCCTGAAGAAGTTTATCATTCCATGGTGACCACAGGCATGTCAATTGACAAAGGATTCCATGATAGTTAAGTGCTTGAGGCTACGTGGAAGGTGTCTTATGGAAATTTACTTGAAATCTGAGGCCTAAATCAATGTGTTTGACAAGATCAATAAGTGTTTGGCCAGAGATGATATTGGGTAAAGGTTCTAGAAGGAGGAAAATGACCTGGCTCCAGACTTGCATGTGAGATAGAGCACCAGGCTTTCCAAGAGCCCCCTCCATTGCTGGGGCTGAGGTTCAGAGGGTGGTTCCAGGGGTGTTTGGTTCAGAGAAACACTCCTGCCTGTTTGTGGTGGTGGTGGTAAAGCTAGGACTGATGAATGAATGTCCTACACAGAACATGGAGGCATGTAGACATCACCCTCCTTAGACTTCTAGAGAGTTACTGACATTATAAACAGATTGTGTTTCAAAGACAGTCACAATGAAGGCTGTGATATACGACGGTGACCTGAATTAAAAGTGTCAGGGCAGAACTAGGAAAGGATGCGTGTATAAAGAATCAGCCATGTATACGGAATCAGCCAGCACTGGCAGTTCTTCATGCGGGGTACCTGGCTGCTAGCGTCTGCTGGGGACTTTTTAGATATATAATTTCTCAGGCCCCACCCCAGAAACTCTAGGGGTGGGCCCCCCACCCTCTGTATTTTAACTAGCCCAACAAGTAATTTCTATGCACTCTAACATTTGAGCGGCACTAAGCTACAGGAAGTGAGTAGATGTAGGGGTTGGAGGGGAGATGAGAATAATATCCAATTTATAGCTTGGCAATAAAGAGGGAAAGACAAATAATGTGCCAGTATTTTGTTGGTGGTTGCGCTCAGAGTTTTGGCTTGAGCATTTTGTAAGCACACACACACACACACACACACACATACACACACACATACTCACACACACACACACACACAAGAACTTGCTCTGACGTGTTGCCTCTGCTTCCCTCTTCCTTGCTGTGATGGAGCTTACTTTCTTGTTTTTCCTCCTAGCCACACAAGGGGCTAGGGTGGTCTTGCTCATTTCTGAAACTATTTTCCCTCAAACTTCTATTTGATACCTCGATCTATTTTTCTAAAATTTCTTTTCATAAAGGCCCATATTTGTCAGACCTAAGAGCAAAAAAAATTCTTCTTTTTCTTCTCTTTTTTTGCTGAGACAAGCAATGAACTCAGACCAGCATAGCTTCCCAAACAGGCGGAAGGGAAAAGTGGGAGAAAACTGAGGCAAGATGATAATTGGGATAAAGCGGAATCATAAGAAATTGTGGCTATTCAACCATTTTTACTTACAACACGGCAACTTCACATTGGTTAACTCATACTATTTTTAAGAAAACTTTTTCTCACTCTATAGACATGTATGAAAGACTTTCTTACATCCAAAACTCCATTTTTTTTTAAGGTACACCCCACCACGGTGCAAACTAAGAATTCAGAAATGCTATGTCTGAAAGTAATGCAAGGTCTTGATTAAATTACAAAATTAAAAAACCCTTCTGGAGGAAGTGAGGCTTTATCAATATGAAGGTAGGCATCTGGGCCCATGGGGAAGACCAGTGAGGTGCATCATGGGCAGAGCTTTGGAAGGAATACGCCCCTTGAGAGTAAATTGATTGCTAGAAAGTAAATTCATTGAGTGAGAATCCTTTTGTCAGTTGCTTTAGCTCTTGTTTTCACACTCACTCTGGGGTTATGATGATGTTAACTGTGTAAACCTGACTCCCCACAGCAAGCATCATGCAGCAGTGAAAGGGAACATTGAAAATCAAGGATGTTACTTTGAGGACTGAGGTGTGTCTGCTCCAAGCCATGATATTTTCAATCTCCTCGTGTGCATATAAAAGTTGGACACTGAATAAGGAAGACCGTTGAAGAATCAATGCATTTGAATTGTGGTGCTGGTGAAGAATATTGAAAGTACCACGGACTGCTAAAAGGACACGCCAGTCTGTCTTGGAAGAATCTAGCCAGAGTGCTCCTTAGAGGCAAGGAGAGCAAAACTGTGTCTTATCTATTTGGGACATGTTGTCAGCAGAGACCAGTCCCTGGAGAAGGGCATCACGCTTGGTAAAATCAAGGCGCAGTGAAAGAGGAAGGCCATCAAGGAGATGGATTGACAGTGGCTGTGACAATGGGCTCCGGCATAGGAACACTTATGAGGTGGCTGCAGGACCGGGCTGTGCTTTGTGATGCATAGGGTCACTACTGGTCAGAACCTACTCACGGGCACTTCGCAACAACAACAACAAAACAGGATGTAGTGGAAGGGAAGGGGAAGTATAGATTGAGAATGGAAAAGACCCTACTTTTAATCCCAGCTAGCTGGATAAACTTGGAAATTTCAACCAACCTGTTGCTATTCAGTTGATTCTTGACTTATGGTGATCCTGTGAATTACATGGTAAAACTGCCCCACACGATTTCCTTGGCTAATGCTTATGGAAGCAGATGGGCATGCCTTTCTTCCTCAGCAACGCTAAGATAGATGCACTCGCATAGGCATCTCTTATGTTGGCGGATGATCACAACTGTTTGTGCCTCCTGGGTACCTGGGAAGGTTCAGTGTGTTGTTGTTTTGTGCCATCAAGCTGGTTTCCAATTCACTGCATCTCCATGGGACAAAAGAGGACTTCCCTGGAGAGTCATCCCCTAGGCTGCAAACTTTGAGGTAGATGGCCAGGGATTTCTTTCACAGCACTGCTAGGTGAATCCAAACTGCCAGCCTGTAGGTTTGCAGATGAGCATACACCATATGTACCTCCTGGGATGGTGGGAAACCTAAAAGGCTTTGTGAAACAATATTCCAGTGTCTCTTTTTAAACAGGAGTCTATATATTTTTTAATCATTATATTAGGGGCACATACAACTCTTATCACAATCCATACATACACCCATTGTGTAAAGCACATTTATACATTCATTGCCCTCATCATTCTCAAAACACTTGCTCAAACAGGAGTATATTAACAACTCCCCTGCCTCCTTCCCAGGCCCACTGTCAGCCTCCAGTGCAATCACAGCCAGCAAATTAAAAATGGGAGTCATTTCTTATTGGTGGCAACTGCCTTCAGAGTCTCATACGGACATTGTGCAGCTGCATGCAGATCACTGCTTTCAAACTCAGAGAGGTGAAAACCAATTAAACTTTGCTTCCAAGAAATGTCAATAGTATTTCAATTATGAATGATGAAAGAGAGACATTAGCAAAACCTAAAATGATTGTCTCGGGCTCTGGCCTGATAAACAGTCCTGGCTGGAAAATAAAAAATCCAAAACATATGTATGATGATGATGCTTTGCTTTGCCTACAGTTTTCTCCATTTCCTTCTCCTCCCCTTCTTCCACATCTTCAATGATGACCATTACTTGAAGCCAGAGTTTGTTGTTAGGCGGTATGTGTGTGTGTGTGTGTGTGTGTGTGTGTGTGTTGTGGCTATTAAAGCTATGCTCCCTTCTCTTCTCTGATCCAACTGATGGTGCTGTGTTTATCTCAAAAAATGTAAATTTGCAGAAGATGGACATGTAACGTAATGTATTTCATGGGATAAAACAGTCTGTCTTTAGATAAATCTTCCCCACCACCCCCTGTCCCCTCAATGCCCCACTTACACCCTCTGGGGTTCTTTCCATTAGGGAAATTTTGGGGACCACTGCCTGAGTCTGCTTGGCCAAAGGTGGCCTTGCAGTTCTCTGGGAGCTTTGACCTCAGCCCCTGGGCCAGCCGTCTGGCTCCCAGCCTGCCCTCTACAGCTGTTCCACGAGCTCTCCGGGCCCCAGGGCTGCTGGAAGGTTATCTCGCAAAGCTCTGGAAACAACCTTCTCCACGTTGTGTCTCTTCCCACCTTACTTAACCCCTCACATCAGGGAAACCAACAGTCTCTAGGATGTTGAAGGCCCATCTGCGAGGGGCTAATTGATTTCCCTCCGTTGCTCCATATTTATTTTCCTTTTCCTCGCCTCCAGAAGCATGCTCTGCACCAAGGGCCATGGCAGCAGCTCCTGCTGGCAGAACCCGGCGTTTATTATTTCTTCTCTGGCAACGATTATTTATCCAGCTTGTCAAGCAGCCGAGGACATCACCGCGACCATCTGTTTCCCTCTGTCGGAATCCTTTAATGTCGTTAGAGTCCATTTTCAGGAGCAGCGGCGGGTGCGGCTAGCATTTCTCTCCATTTGCAGCTGCGATCTCTGGCAGCATTTCCTCACAGGGCTGGCATTTTCAGTCGTGCTTGTTCGTTGGATTAGCCTCCCTCTCTTGTGAATTAGCTGTTTCCCTCCACAGAGTGGAAGCTCTCTGTTGGCTGGCCCCTGTGCATTGGCTCCCTGTCTCTTCATCCGGGAGGACTTCCTCCTTTCTTCAACACCAACTTCTGTGGGTTTCACCATCCAAGGAGCGCTCAATGCCGGCCCCCGCCCCCCACTCTCCTACTGCGGCCTGAGTCAGAAGCCCCTCTTTCCTCGCCTAGAGGACCGAATGAGCCTGTGGTCCTTATCATGTGCTCCATGACCTCCTGCAACATGACTGCCAAGTCATTTTTCTGAAACAAGCCCCGGGCCAAGGGACTATTTTGTGTAAACCCTTCAGGAAGTTTCCTCTGGGCTCACACCCATCTTTGTGGGTCATGACAGAGAATGCTCTTTCCAACCTGCCCCTCGTTGTCCTTTCTGGCCATCTTCTGTGTCATAACCTCTCCCTTATGACCTTCACTGTCAAAGGCCTGACACTGGCTCAGAATTGGGGCAGAGGAGGATTTTGCCCACTAGAGCATGTTTAGCAATGTCTGGGCCTCCTTCAGGTTGTCTCAATGAGGGTTGCTGATGGCATCTAATGGGGAGCGGGCCAGGATGCTGCTAACATCCTCAAGCAAAAGCTTGTCCAGCCTCAATAGCCAACACAGTCAAAGTTGAGAAATCCAGTTCTAGCCAGCCAGCTTACTTGGACAATGCTGAATTCACTATAACTCTTATACCTCCATTCTTTCACCCAACCCTCCTTCCTCTTCAATATAACCACCACCACCACCACCAGCATGCTGGTTTGTTTACGTCTAAGTCTTCTCCACAACTCAACTCTCACTCACTCAACGCTGACTGAGTGACCCTATAAGTCAGGGCAGAGCTGACTCTATGCGTCTCCAAGGCTGTAAATCTTTATGGGAGCAGAAAGCCTCCTCTTCCTCCCTCCAAGCTGCTGGTGGTTTCAAACAGCTGAGCTTGCAGTTAGCAGCTCAGTACGTCACCATTATACCATCAGGGCTTCTAGGCTCAACTCATGGATCTCTTCTGATGTCCCCGTTGTTCAGTGCTGCCCTAACAGCACTTTGAAAGGACAGTAACTGTGTACACACCTTCTCATGCTTTTAAAAGCCTCTGTCGTACACAATAAGAAAAATGGGGGAGACCAAGAGAGAAGATAAGGTCCATCCATCACATCAGGAAAACTGAGGAGAAGGGCATTTGTTCACAGATGAATGAAAATATATCTCACTGGGGCCCCTTAGTGGGGATAGAATTGCCTTTTCCCAGAGAAGCCACCCAATTTCCTAGTTTATTGATTTTCCAATGAGTGGGAAAGGGAAGCATTAACAAAGAATATGTACGAAGCAAGAAACCTTGGTGGCACAATGGTCAAAGTACTCTGCTGCTAAACAAAAGGTAGGTCATTTGAACCCGACAGCTGCTCCATGGGGGATAGATGTGGCACTCGCCTTCAGTAAAGATCACAGTCGTGGAAAGGGTACAGGGCAGTTCTACTCTATCCTGGAGGGTCACTATGAGTCAGCGTGTAATAAGCAGTCTCCCAGTATCTCAGTAAGAGGTGGCTCTTAGAACAGGAGCCTGTAGAGCTTAACTCGGCTGCAGAGAAAACCTAAGCAATCCTTAAGCTACCTAGTGCACCTGTCTGAATTCTTAATTTTAGCTAAATGAGAGATATGCCCGCATCAAAGTAGGCTGAGATACTGGGCTTCAAAGCTGGCTTGTAAAAGGCTGTCACTGACCCTCTAAAGGGTCACTGGCATGCAACATTCTGTAAAAAGAGCAGATGCTATTCAACTTCAGTCATTGCCCATGGATTAATGATGCCCTCGCCTCATTTAAGACAGGATTGTGGAGTCTAGGCTCTGGCTTTGGGTTATAGGTGACACTGTTGTTATAATGAGATCTTTAGGCTAGTGTTGTGGCTGAATCTCCAAATTCTGGGAGAGAGGGTAGCTCAGGTATATCTCCAAACTTATCCAAAAAAGTGTGCAAGAGGGAATCTCAGTGATATGCCTATTAACAGTCAGAACTGACTCATGCCCGGGTTAATTCCCTTAGCTTTTTGTTCTCCTGATTCAAGGAAGTAAAAGGCACAGAGACCCCGGACAACTACACACGGTGGGATTAATGAGCTCTCAGTGAGAAGTGGGGAGAAGGGCAGGGATGAAAGGAAATGATTAGGATGGGCAACTTGAGAAAAAGACGGTCTCAGTGTTCTCTACTTCTGGATTTAGTTGTGAGAAAAGATAAGCTATATTGAAGAGGAAGCACAAGGAAACCATTTGACTTGCAAGTCGTCCAAGAGCGAAACTAAGTGATCTATTTAAGGAGACTAGTTAGTAGTTTGAACCCACCAATAGCTCTTCAGGAGAAAGTTGAGGCTTTTTGCTCCCGGAAACACTCACCGTCTTGGGAACCTACACAGGCAGCTCTACTCTACCCTAAAACATTGCCATGGGTCCCAATTGACTTGGTGGCAGCAAATAGTTGTTTTCTTTTGCAATAGGGAAGGGTAGTTACCCACCTTTGGATTAGGGTGCTCTTCGCAGGATTGGGGAGAGAAAAAGAAGCAGATATCCCTCTGCATAGATTACTTATACATGTATGTATATATTCACACCTATCTCTGTCTATTCACTGCCATCAAGTAAATTCTGACTCATCGTGACCCTAGAAGTCAGGGTAGAACCGCTCTGTTGAGTTTCTGAGACTGGAGCTGTTTATGGGAGTGGAAAGCCTCATCTTTCTCCCGTAGAACAGCTGCTGGTTTCAAACTGCTGACCTCTCAATTAACAAGTCACTAAGAATTGAACTATCTATTGATCTATCATGAGAACCATGATTTCTTTATTGTAACTACACATCTAACCTAGTATTTCTTTCTTTCTTTTAAAGCCACGTCGTTGCTCCAACTCACGGTGACCTCATGTGTTGGAGGGTAACTGTGCTCCTCGGGGTTGTCAATGGCTGAGTTGGGGGAATTTGAGCCCCAGGCATTTCTTCTGAGGTATTGATCGATGGCCTTGAACCTTCAGCCATTCAGTTAGCAATCAAGCTCATTTGCATCTCCCAGGAGCACAGAGCATCAATTTTGATAGCAGAAGGGTTCAAAAAGTTCATGGAAAATGCCATTGTCTTTCGATTCTATTTTTCCATGAACTTTTAAAAGTCCTCTCCTATAATATAGAATTATACAAAAATTAAATATATAGTTACATATATAAGGGAGCTTCAAAAAGCTCCTGGAGAAATTTCATTACCTTTTTTCTCCCACAGAGTAGGTGTTAGTGGAAGCTAGGTACCATCTCCTAGTTTCAGGGACGTGGAGGCTAAGGTTTGATTTAGTATCTCTTCATTTCATGTTTTCCATGAACTTTTGGAAGCCCTTCTCATATGGATAATATACTAGCCAGGCACTACAATTGAGGTTTCTGGTTTGTAGCTTTCTCTAGACAGATGTTTCGGTAAGAGAAAGTAAATTTTTATAATTGACCAACAAAAGACGCAATCGTGAGCTCCTTCCACTGAATGAACAGTACATCTGGGAAAGTAAGTTCTACCCCTGATGTGTTTCAGATCCTTATAATGCCTGAGAACTCACCTCTGTGGAAACCCAGCATCATTGTCCCCTGGTAGCAGCCCAGTTTAACACTGAACCCAATGATGCTTAGTAGCTCAGCCTTTGTTTGGGTTCAGAACTCATTAAACAATCACTTCCTGTGGAACACAGTTCTCCCCTTGTTTGGAATGAATCCCCAGTCAGAGAGACAGCCAGGGCATGATTGGCCAGAGCACACTGGATAAGCAGTGTTTGAGTTCCTTGCATGTTGACAAAATTCACAATATTGCAAATTGCAAAACTCACTCTGAGTTGTTCAGGGGGCATTAAAATGAAATACCGAGTGCCCTGACTTTACTGCCCTCCTGGCCAGGCTTGGAGCATCCAGATGGTGCTCATCCAACTGGTGCCACACTGCTGTGGCTCTCCTGCAGTCCCAGACTGGGGATTTGGGTCTTCATATTGGCCCTATCAGTGGTACCCGGCTCTCATATCGGTTCCAACAGTAGCCCCGCCAGTAGACCCTGATGCGAGATGCTGCTGCCACCACAAGCAACCATGTGGCACTTCCATCCCCGTATAAAACCTCCAGAGTGAGACAGGGACTGGGGAATTCACTGGATGCAGTTGGAAGCAACAGACCCAAGCCTGCAATCAGCTAGGCTCATCTGTCAGTAAAGAGTACAGTGGGAGAGGGGAACGGGATAAGAGAGGCAGGCGTGAGAAACTTTGTAAGGAGGAACAGGACAGGAACACTCAGATGGAGATTTTACAAAAGGGGAGAGGGAATGTGAGGAACAGAGAAGGAATTCTAAACAGGGAGGGGGAAGAGACAGAGGCCGAGACTGAGACTCAGGAAGAGCGACAAACTGAGAGCGTGATATTCTTGCGTTTGGAAAGACGGCATCAGAGGGGACCAGATGACCACTACTGAGTGATAAATCCGCTTCAGCTTGCCCAGCGATGCTGGGAGCGTGTCTGGGTGTTTGAGCCTGTGTGTGCATTTATATGTGCATGCAGACGCATGCATTAACTGCTGTGAGAGTGGAGACTCCCACCAGAGCCTGGGCTGGTGGTGGTACTACCAGGAGTGAATCTCACACCAGCAAAGCAAAGCTGCCCCACAGGATTACAAATGGCAGCGTTAGGAAAGACGGCATCAGTTTCCGTGCAGAGACATGTACGAGCAGGACGGAAGAGTGAGGAGGCCGGCCGCCTGTCTTCAAAAATAGAAACAATACTGGTGGCATTTATTACTATTTTTCAGGCACAGTGCTAAATGCCTCACATGCTCTCTCTTGTTGAATAGCCAGTGCCACAGGCCCTATTATCATTCTGCTAACTACAAGGTCACTGGTTTGAACCCAACATCTGCTTCTCAGGAGAAAATTGAGACTGCCTGCTCCAAAGCCCTATTTAATGGGAGGGGGTATGACTTTGTTTCATATTTTATTTTTCTGAGGTGGTAGAGGAGACTACTGGGAGCTATTCAGCAACTTGCCCAAGGTCACACAGCTGTGTGTGAGAGGGAAGGATGGGTGTTAGAGGAAGGCTGGGTCAGGGAGCAGAACGATTCACCACCTTCAATGGTCTTTACCTGTGAGGGCTGGGTTCAAGATTTTTGGAACCCAGCAGATAAAATCATCTAAATATCACTAACCAGACACCTGCTGAGGTGCCTTCCTGCTCTGTAAGTCAGGGCATCCTATTACTTCCCATTCGGGCAGCGGTTCTCAATCTTCTTCATGACGCCACCCTTTCATACAGTTCCTCATGCGGTGGTCACCCCTAACCATAAAAGTATTTTTGTTGCTACTTCATAACTGTAATTCTGCTACTATTATGAATTGTCATATAAATATCTGATAGGCAGGATGTATTTTCATTGTTACAAATTGAACATCATTAAAGCATAGTGATTCTTCACAAAACAATATGTCATTATATATTGTGAAGTATTTATTTCTAATGACAAATCAGTGAAATTCTGTCTTGAAGCATGGTGTAGCATGGGTACCAGTCTTCACACCGGGTACTCGTATGTGGGCATATCTGCATGTGGGCGGACCCACCTGGAGACAGATAGAGGAGCGGTGTCTCAGTTCCTAAGATCATCAGAAATATGTGTTTTCAGATGGTCTTAGGCGACCCCTATGAAAAGATCACTTGATGCCCGAAGGGGTCGCGACCCACAGGTTGAGAACCACTGCACTGACCACTGCTGCCACTGCTGCTGCTGCTGAGAAGTGTAGCAAAGTGACAGCTGCTATGGAGCTGGTTCCTACTCACGGCCACCCAATGGTGTCCAAGTAGAACTGGGCCCCACCGCGTGTTCCCTGGCCGTGGCCTTTCAGAAATCAACGGAGGCTTGTGCTTACCTGTGTCTCTCAGAAACTTCCTGTGCTCTGTAGGTAGCCAACAACTCTTTCTCAAAATACATCCCCGCTTTAAACAATGAGAACAGCGGGACAAAGGAACAAGCAAGCCCCACAACATGCCTTTATAACAAATCTTCCTGCTTGTTTTATTCATGGAAGCTGAGGAGAAGAAAGGCTACTGCTTGGTTCCAGAAATGTAAGTGGTTAAATTGATGCAAAAGCCAAGACCAATCGCCCATGGCGTGTTATGGGCTCTTGCCAGTGAGGAGCCGGGGAATCCCTGAGAGTGGCCGAGGGAGTCGGTGCAATTCTTAACACCGAAGTCTCACACAGGCCTTGCAGCTTGGCCGTGTCTATACTTTCCTCAAGGTTGTAGACAACGTTCCCAGCACCGCAAGCAAAGCCTGATCACCACCAGTCACCAAAGCCCACACAGCAATGGTACTGTGGCAGCTACAAAACACCGATGCCACCAGGTCTGCACTTCCAGCCCCAGCCACTCCAAGGGATAAAGAGGAGGCCATCTGCTTCCATACAGATTTACAGCCCCAGAAATCCCGTGTGAGGTCACTCTCAGTTGGACTCAACTCAATGGCAGTGGTTTGGGGTCTTGTGTGTGTGTGTGTGTGTGTTTGTAGAGAGAGAATATAGACATATATACCCTCAATGGAAGTGCAACCCAAGGTTATTCCTGTTCACAACGGATCCTTGTCAAATTGGAAGTGAGGGAGGGATATTTTGTAGGCAAAGTTAGGGTAAGCCATGTGAAGGGAGATGTGAAGGGAGGAATTATAGATCTGCCCACAAATATTTATGGGCCACCATGAAGGGGTTTCCTGGAATTTCTGCGTCCTTCCTACTGCATGCACACACGCACACACACACTCAGTTATACAAACACATAAAGAAAGACTAGAGTATTTCTTCATTGTAGATTTCCTGAAGAGGGGACATAGAACATGGCAAAGCAGCTTACCCTTTCCCATGCTCATCTTCCTACAGTCTTCACAGGAGCGGCCCATAGACCCCTCCTCCAGGGCTCTGGCTGAGACCCCGTAGCGCCTGCACCCACACCTAACTCACGGTACCTTTCACTGCTTTCTCTCCGCCTTCCTCAGTCAGACTTCCCTCCTACACCCGGGCCCTGGCCACTAGTTTGCTACCTCTGTTCCCAGCACTGGAGATGTTCAGTCCAATCCCACTACCGGCCTCTCTCTGGGCAAACCCACTAAAATTTGGATGCATATCATTAGAAATCTCATCATAATGAGCAAGGAAGAAGCTAACATAGAAACTGGTAAAAACCTGACTTGAAATCCTAGGAGGATTAACATGTGAGAAGACATATATATTTAGGAGCAAAATGATATGCAGATTAATGGATGTTTTAATAAGTGGCTTATCAGGAAAGTGCAGAGAAGAATAATCAGAGGCAAGAAGAAAATCTAGTTATGAAATTTCCTACATAAAATGAAGGAAAAACAGCTAACCAAATTAACGCAATCTTATTTACCTTGAAACACTGAATAAAATAACTAAAACTTCCCTTGGCGTAAAAAATCCGCTGTAAATATTATATCAAATGGGAAAATGATAATTTAACCAAAATGCTCTGAGTGGAACAGAAAAAGATGTCTCCACAATGTACTGCATCGAGAGAGAGATTTTTAAAGAAAGTAATAGAAGACTCTCAGTGGTACAGAGCCTGTCCTTTGCTGTGGGGGAGGGAACAGCATCTTCAATTAAGGACTTTCCCCTGTCTCCCTCCTTCCCATCCCGCTACATGGAAACCAGGCACGCATGTCCAGGGGACTCAGTCAGCTCGTCTGCATAGTAACTGTTATATTAAGATTTGCCACAAAAAGGCAGTACATTAAAGGCTTGCCTCTGAAGAGGGAAACAAGTTGAAATAAATTATCTGCTGAAGGACATTTTGGGAAAAGATCTTTTGAGCATTTGTCATTAGTATTTAAGACTAATTGAAATCAATTGTGTCAAGATTGCAACTCAACACAATTAAGTTTTGCCCTTGAAAAAGCTTTTATTCTTTCCACATCTGAGTCAAAAATAGTGCTATGGTTTAGTCACTCGGTGCAAAAGCTCCTAGACCCTCAATGAGGTCATTCGGCTTTCAAAGCAGATTGTGTTTCATTAGAAGGTAGCATGGGGAGGCAGGCTTACCGTTCATAAGAAGCACAGAGGTAGGACTTCCTGCAAAATGGTGGACTAGACAGACATGCTGCCCAGACCTTATACAGCAAACACAGATCAGCTAATTCTGAAACCATAAACTTTACAGGAAAGGGTACACAAAGGACTGAATACCAACTAGAAGAAGAAGCCGAACAGAAGCTGCAAGAAAGGCAGATAAAAGGGGAATTGTTGGCGGGCTTGGTAGAGCACAGCTGTTTTGAGCGTCTGCAAGAGCAGTCAATCAGGAGAGAACAAACGAATGAGCTGCTCGGCTCTCCCAGGACACCAGTGAGTGATCACCAGGAAGGTACTGTTACCCCTTTGTTCCCCACACCCTGCTGCCATCCAGGCACCAGCCCCACCCTCCTGACCCAAATGTCTCACCCTTCTGCAGAGCCCCTGCTCCACCTACATCTGTTTGCACGTGAACTTTGCCTCATCAGACCGGCAGAACATACATTGTGGGGCAGGCAGCTGAGTGGGCAGAAACTCCTCCCATAATCAGCTTAGCTGCCATAAGCTGCTCTCTTGTCCTAAGAGTTCCTTCCAAATCAGAGACCCTGAATCCAGAAATCTTCAAGATTGGTAGGAATTCCATCTAGGGCTGGGCACCCATTCCATCTAGGGCTGGGCACACACCTCACCCCCCACCCCAGCCAAGACCTCTTGGGCAGCAGAGGGTGCTGATTCCTATTGGGTACCCTGGCCCTCACAGTTCTCTTTTCTCTGGACCATGCCTTCCTCCTTTGCATTTCTCCTTTTATTTTTTATTATTATTTTTAATTTTTCTTGCCCTTCCTTTGCTTTTTCCTTTCTCCCCGCTTTCCTCCCCCACTCCCTCTTGTCTTTCTTTCTCTATCTTATCCCTTGCTATTTTAAATTCCCTTTTTCTTTTCCAAAGGCCCCCTCGCTACTTTTGTTTATTGAGTTGTTTTTCTTTCTTTTTTCTCTTCCCTTGTTTATATTTTTCTGATTTATTCTTTTTGGTTTCTATGTTTGCTTGTTGTATGCTCTTTCTTTCCCTATTTTGTTGTTGTTGTTGGTGGTGGTGGTGGTTTTTTAAATCATTTTATTGGGTTCTTCCCTGGCCCCCGTTGGTGGGAGACAGCACTGTGCTCACACGGCCCAGCCACACCAGTACCTTCCGCTACTAAACTCACTGAGATAGAGCCCCGCCCTCCTCCTGTACTACATTGTTGATAATAAACAACACCAAATGCCAGGCAAACCTGCCCTCAACTATGGTACATAAACAGCAAACAGCAAGCTGTGCACACCTCCCCACTCTCTGTCACACTCACTGTGCCTAAGAACACACTAACATACAATTACCAATTGAATA
>NW_022103896.1:22341708-22343185 GCF_000313985.2 Echinops telfairi
AAGACTGAATTAGTGATATTGAAGACAAAGCTCAATATCAGTCTGCTAGAAACAGAATTTTCCTTAAAAAGATTGAACAAGATAAAAATAATGCAGAAAGCCTAAAGTTTATATGGGCACTATTAAGAGGAGTTATTTACACATGATCAGAATTTCAGAACAGAAAGCAGCCAAAAAAGGACTGAATATTGTTGAAGTGTTGTTGGAAGAAAACATCCCTAATATGAAATACAAGAAAATATGCATTCAAGAAATTGAATGAACCACCAAGATCAACCTCAAAAGAAAATCACCAAAATCTACCATAGAATTCTCAAAAGCAGCCCAGGAAAAACCGAAAAGTTATCTGCTAGCAAGAATCAATAGGTCAATTTCTAATTTCTTAACCAAAACCATGCAGGCCAGAAGACAGTGGGACAGCACATATGAATTACTTAAAGATATGTCAAAAACAATCGTTTACATAGCAAAGTTGTCCTTCAAATATGATGTTGAAATTAGGATATTTGCAAATGAGTAGAAAGTAAACAATTGTGTTAGAATTAGACCCGTTGTACAAGAAATACTAAAGGGGGTCTTAAGACAGAGAATCAAAAGTGACAGACAATGTGAGATTGACATACGTGGCCACAACACCAAAAGTCAATCCAAATGCAGACCGAGACAAAGAAAAACAAAGCAACAAGACTGAAAACAGGAAACCAGAGATGCCAATTTGTGAATGAAGACAACTATAAGGTAAAAAGAGAAAAGAAATAGTGTAGTTAAAGAATTTCCAAATGGAGAGAAAATCTGAAGTAAATTTTAAGATAGAACAGATAGTGTAAAGCTGGCTAGAAATTAACAAATTACAAGGTAATCTCAAAGAAAGTTAATAAATCATACTATCCAAAAAAATCTAGTAAACACTAAAACAACAGCAATGAGGGAAATGGCCAAACACCCACAAACAAAATGAATCAATCACAGAAAATTATACGGAACTAAGAAATCAGCAGGAACACCCACACACATACAGCAAAATGTTATCAATTAAGTCATACCTGTCAATAATTACAGGGATGTAAATGCACCGGTCAGAGAAGTGAAATAGCAGAATAGATAAGCAAACGGAGCCCAGTGGCATGCTGTCTGCAAGTCGTACACCTTAGACACAAATGCAAAAAATAAACTAAAGCTCAAAGGCTGGAAATATGTGTATCAATTTAATGGCAAACAAAATGGAGGAAAAGTGACAATATTAATTTCTGGTACAATAACTTTAAGCCAAAAGCCAGCATAAAGGGCCAGCTGGAGAAGGGGCCGGGGCTGTCATAAATATCTAAGCACTCTGTGAGGAAGCCTACCAGTGGAGATCTCTAAACACTTCATGTGGATGACTTCCTCTCCTCACGTAAAGGGAATTTTTCACTTGAAGCTTATAACCTCGTGCCTTGCATGGTAAAAAGGGTTATTTTTTTGCTATTGTTGTTCCTGA
>NW_022103896.1:22344579-22368611 GCF_000313985.2 Echinops telfairi
TTTCCTGCAATAATTTAGAAAACAGTTTTAAACACGAAGAGGAAACCTGACAGGTAAAGTCAAATCAACCTGCAGTTTACTCTGTGAGGGACCCTTCCTAGGATCACCTCTCACACTGTCTGTTGCCTCATCTGTTAAACCTAGCACACTGCTGTTCGCATACAATTTGCAAGAGATGAACTCCATCAAGAAATAGCCCAGTATCCAGAACATAACAAATAATCAATGGTAGCTACTTTTTGGAATTGGAATTTGAGACATTAAATAATTTCTCAAAATCACAAAGTACTGAAAATCCAAATAATCCAAACGCAATCTTTGAATCACAAGTCCAATGAAAAAAAATTCACACGGCCTTTGAACCAACTCATAACAGCCCTATGGGGCAAAGTAGGACTCCCCATTTGGGTTTCCTCGCCTGCAGATCTCGATTGGAGTAGAAAGCCTCCTCTTTCCCTCTGAGAGTAGCTGCTGGTTTGAAGGGCTGACTTTGTGGCTATTGACCTAACATGTAAGCACGATGCCACAAGCCCACTAATTTGCACCATAATACCTAGGCACAAAATGCGGCGCTCCCATAAGACACCAGTGACTGGCATTATGTGTTTGTGTGTGCATATGTATGTGACTTGCTTCTAGCTCTTTGTTATACACAGAGGTTCTTGTTTTAGTCTAACCTCAGAACACCAGCTGGAGAGTTAGAACTCTCTCAGTCCCAAGTGTCTATTATTTATTTTTGGATGATAAATGTGATACCCATTATTGATGTTGCAAGCACTGAACTTATGAATTACTTTTTAATATTCAATTTGGTAGGATATACAATATGTATAATTAAAAAGGGTCTAGAGTTGGGAGCAAGTTTTCATTTTTCCCTTAGTTAACAGAGTTGGTATAAACAATTACACAGCTGAGTTCAGCACAAAGAAAAATGTGGTTATATTTTTAAATTGTTCTGCACGTTAACTATTGTGTTCTTTTTTTAATATTAAAAGGGATTAAGGGGCTTTGTTTAACTAGAAGTATTAAGGCCATATCTGTTGGGATGTTAAGGGGAAGAGTTAGCTAAAGGTGTTTAATGTACTGCGTATACATATGAGGCTTCCATAATTTATCAACTCTACTTAAGCACACTTTCCTATGAATTTACAGAGACTGCATACATTACATGGTGATGGATGGGATGCTGATTAAATGAAATGTGTTACTCTTGCCCAGAATACAAATATTTTCACATTAATTTAAGAAATTCTGAACACTGTCCTCAAAAATGACTGAAGGTTTACACCAGGACTGATATTTACAACAGAACCAGGCTCCTATTAATTTTGGATATTATACATCCTATCAAATTGAACACCAGGGTTAACCAGAGTTGTTAGGAATTTTATGAGCGAAAAGTTCGTTGGCCCTTGACTTTACGTAGGGTAGTGCCCACTGCCTCACTTCAAGCCTAATGAGCAAAGCAAATTACAGTAGCAAGGTTTATCAAAGATATTCAACAATTCCTGAGTTCTTCACTGTGCTCAAACTATGGTACTAGGTAAAGGAATTCATTACATCCCAGGCAGTTACTTATATAGAGGAAACTTAGCTATTCTTTCTCCCTCCAGGAGAATCACTAGATACTTTCATGTACTAAAGTTTCTCAGAAATAGTCAAGCAACAAAACCCATTGAGCTTGGAGTACTTGTGCTTCCCAAATGTATTTGAACAGAAAATTCTTCCAAAGATGATCAGTTGACATCCCATAAACCCTGGTGCTCTCTTACAGGCTACACACTCACCCTTCTGGTGGGTATCTTAAGTGGCTAAATGCCTTAAACTCTCACTGCCACTGAGTAGATTACAACTCACGGTAATCCTATAAGACCGGACAGAACTAGCCCTGTGGGTTTCCAAGACTATAACTCTTTACAAGAGTAGGAAGCCTCATCTTTCTCTCAGGAAAGGGCAGGGTGATGATTTTGAACTGCTGACCTTGCAGCTAGCAGTCCAATATGTAACCCTCTACAACACCAGGGCTCCTAACTAAATGCCTATTGATGGATATTTTAGTTACTGGCTATTTACAACCCTTTCTATTTATAAGGAGCCCCAGTGGTGCTGTCCAAGTTTGGGATTGCCGACTGCAAAGTCAGGGGTTCAAACCTACCAGCTGGTACTCATAAGAAAGATGAGATTATCTGCTCCCTTAAAGATCAATAGCCTAGGAAACCCTATATGGGCTGAGTATGAGTCAGAATCAACTTCATGGCAGTGGGTTTGGTTTTATGGCCACCCCTCCTATAGAAATGATAGAGCACTTAGCCATAATTATTTCCTTTAGATCGTTGTGTGCGCCTTCAAGTAAATTCTGACTCGTGGTATCGTAGGACTGACTGGAACTGCCTCATTGGTGTCCCAATCTGCATTATTGATGGAAGCAGATCGACAGCGTTTTCTCCTGCAGAGCCACGGGTGACTTCAGGTCATTGATCTTCAGCACCCGACTCCTTCTCCCTCTAGTCACCATTCCCCAAAGAGCAAACCCACCACCATTGAGTGGAGTTTGACCCATAGGGACCCTATCTAGGGTTTCTGAGATTAGAAATCATTTTGAGAGCAGTCAGCTTCATCTTTCTCCAGCCAAGTGGGTGAGGGGTTTGAACCACCAACCTTGTGGTTAGCTGCCCAACAAGCGCTATCTCAGAGTGCCACTATTGCTCTTTCTGCCTTTAGATAGGATCCTAAAAATGACATGGATGGCCTTCATGTGGAATAGCCTTCCGAATATCACAGAGAGTGTGTTATGGAAGCCAGAGGACAGTCGAGTCTTCTCTGCAGTGGACATCCTGCAGTTTCTCTGTGGCAGCATTAGAGCAAAAGCCCTGGCTCTCAGGGACAGACAAAGGTCCATCTGTTATATTACTATGGAAGCCAGCTCTCTACTTCACCGTGCGCCCATTCTGGCACTGGATGGCCATTTTCATCCAGTGTAAATCTGTCATTGAGGCAGCAGGAGACCCCGCTGGCTTTCTGGTTGAGGGAATTTGGGGATGACATATATGGCTCTCCTGAGTCAGACTCAAGCAGCCCCTTGAGTGATTGAGTTAAACGGCACAAGTCACGCAGTAGCCACTCTTCTTTTTGTCTTTCCCTCTACTCAATACGTCTAAATCCCCTTTGTCATTTTCTACTGTCGGCTGGTGACATACCGAATAGAAGTGAATAGACCGCCAAAAAGAGCTCTCCAAAGTCTCTCCATGCCCTAGGGATGTCCAGAGCCTCCTTGCTACTGATTCTGTCAGTGACGACAACTTCTCGGTCAACCTTTGGCCAAATGACTCATTTGCAATCAGGGACCAGATATGCTCTTGTATATAAGCATGATCATCGGTCATGCATTTGGGGAACACCCTGAGCCCAGCCCATTCTCATTATGACAATGCTATTTTCAAAAGCCCTGACCTAACAATGTCCCAGAGCAAACCCCTTCATCTGTGCTGCCGGATCCAAACATCACTAGCGGATATTCTGCCTCCTCCCTGACATGACCCCCCTTCTTTCTTCGTAGCATCCTAACTTCATTCTATGTTTTTCCTCTAAACTTTCATACAATTTACCTGTTCTTTGTTGCTTAGCTTTTGTCTGAAACATTTCCCATAGCCTTCTTCACCCATCCAAGTTCAGTACAATCACTGTCTTCTCTGCTTCCACTTTATATTTGTACCATTTCGTTAGACATTCATCATGTTTGGTCTTGTGTGGTCATTTATCTTGTTTATAAGTCTCTTTATGCGTTGCTTTCAGTTAGACGGTAGCATTTTGAAGTCAGGGACGGCATTTTTATCCTTTGAGATTTATAAAACGCACCTCTCTCATCTGCTAGAGATGGAAGCACAAAGGCACAGATGACATGGGCACGCATCAGCAACCCTGGGCACCTCCCAATGGTTCTGAGACTCTCCTCTTCTGGAACAATCCAAAGTTGCCTTGCTGTGGGGCAGTATATTTATAGCATAGAGGACACTCCTGCTGAGTCACATAGAATTTTCTTTTGTTTTCAGAGGGTTGGAAATGCTTAAAAACTTTATATGTTCACAAAGTTGGATGTCTTCCTGCTAATTGTTCTAAGGATTTTAGGCAGCTGGAAAGTCAGGCATATTTGCTTGCCTTAAGTATTGACTGATTGGAAATACCTAGGGAGGGAGATATCCCCAAAGCATTGATTGAGATCTTCTTACGTGCCAGGACCTGCCTGATGTTCTGGAATCAAGCAGCCAGGAAGACACAATCCCTGCCCTCCTGGAGCAAATGTGTTGAAGGTCTTTTGCTCTTGAAAAACTATGAACCCAACCTTTATCGTTGAAAGAGAGAAAAGAAATCTGAGTGGTCATTTGGAATTCTGGACATAAGATATATGCATCATCTATTTTATGCAGACATGCGTGTACGTGGTTGTATAAAATGGGGCCTGTTTTATTATTCTTTTATGAATTGGCCATAGACTATGTCATGCAAGCGGGACATAAAAGAATAATGGAAAAGACAAGACCTGACTAAATAAATCTCTTAAAAGCTTCTCTCTCTTTCATTTTAACATTCTGTCGCGAGAATCAATTCCCCTTGCACTGCATTTTGCTGCTGTTCCTTCTAGGTCCCCCGGAATGAAAATGTATTAGGGGAATGGCATGTGCACTAAAAATCCTTGCAATAGCTCAGTGTCAACAGTAGACCCTTCAACCCCCAAAAGAAATACTCAAAATAAATACATTGGGAGAAGAGCACTGGGTCGCATTTGGAAACCTGAGAAATCCTTGCCCACTCTTCTAGGCAGGTGATGGTTGCCGTCATGAGAAACGGGAGCCAAACAAATGGTGAGACCAGTTTTCAGTGACAGTTTATAGATTGCAATCGTGCACATTGTGGACATGTAATAAGCATTCGATAATCCTTGTGATAAGGGGTTATGGGAATGTGCTTCAGGATAAAGAAAACAGGACGGGGGTGTATTGGGGAAAGGCAACACGTACCATAGAACTCGGCACCTACATCTAAAACAACAACCTACAAATGTGCCATTTCCATAATGCAATAGAAAAAAAATAGTCCTCATTGTTAGAAATTTTCAAGCAACAGTGAGTGATAAATGAATGATCGGGAGGGAGAACCAGAACGCTTTATGATAAAAATGAGATATTGATTCTGTGAGATTTTAATTTAGATTAGTTCACTTAGAAAAAGTAATAAATTGAAATGTACCCGACACGGCTCACATTCAAAATGACTTACCAGGATTCCAAAATGAAACCTTAGGGAAGCAATAATTTTCACTGTAGCACTCACCCAAGCCGCCCACACGAAATTACAGCATCTTTGCAAATAATTTGGACAAGAACGAGACAAGTGGTATATCTCTGAGTGACGGATGGGAGGTTGAGCTGCAGCGCCAGAAGAAAAGATGGGGAGAAAACCGAAAGTACGTGTCTGGCCCTAATAAATTCGGAAGACAAACATCTCAACTATTAGAAAAGTGATTCCACACAAGCCACGCCGTATATTTGCCCAATGCCAAGTTCAATTTGGTGATTTCACATGGTCAGGTGAAAGGCATTATCTGTGGACAAGCACAAAAATTGGATCTTTTTGATTCATATCTAGCGTTCTTGAGATTTTAATTTGTGGGCGGTCAATGTTGTTTTGGAAGAGTTTTTCATTCACTCATTTCGACTCTTTTAATAAATGCAATGAAATCAAACCGGGCATATGAATCTGCTCTGCAAAGGGTGGCCTATAGTGGGCTACTGAGCATAATTGTAATCGCTTATAAAGTTTTACTATACAGTAGGCACTGACCTAAACTTTTATTACTGCATTTAGTGTTAGTTTTAGAAAGGATCATATCCTTTTATGTGTTATCATATCTGACTTTTCATTTTCTACCTTAAAACTACAGCCATAGAACTAGAAATCCTTTATTGTGTTATTTGCTTAGTATTAATTAAAGACCTTAGCTTCACCTATGCCCCTATTATACTTTTTCTGTCGATCCAGATGGTTTAGGATAAATATGCTGTTAGTCCAGTTAATACACACACACTCTCTCTCTCTCTCTCTGACTTGATCTCATGAAGCTCCCAATGCATGAGACTTGCCTCCTCACCCTTCTTGAGGAGTCGAGCTCTAAGAGTTTCTTTTTTTTTTTAACCACTTGACCACAAGTAAGTGATTTTCCAGGTGTGCACCATTTGTAGGGCCCATTCTAGAGCTGGGCAGTGGCCCTGAGTAAAGAAGGACTTAGTCTCTGTTCTGACTCTCTCATGGGAGCTCGGCCTTCTTATCTCTTCTTTAAAGAATTTCTCTTTGGTGGTTTCAATACTTCACTCCATAGAAGTGAAGTTCTTTGTTAAAGGCTTTGCTTCTTTAGGATCCTGGGAATCTTTGGGGACCATTAAGCTTAATGAGTAACAGTTCCCATCCCATCCCATCCCATCCCTACCCCCACCCCCACCCTGATGAAAGCATATATGAGGAGCAGACCAAAGATAACTGGAGCAGGTCTTCTAATTTCTTACAAAGAATGTCTCCTTTCCACAACAACAACAACAAAAGAGCTTTCAAGCTGAACTTTCATTCCAGACTAAGAGAAGCAAACTTTTGGTCGGAAGTGCTACATAATACATCACAAATGCGGTTTCTGAATTCTGGGGTTATTATATAAAGCCAAGCTATCAGTTACATCAAAGCTTGTCTCCCCACATAAAGATGCACTGACAATAGATAAATCCCCTTTCTGTCCAATTGTGTGTGTTTTTTAAATACAATTCAATTGAATGAGGATCACTTTCCCCCCCTTTGAAACGAGATTTTAAATTTCACACATATTTATCAAGAAAGAGTCAAAGCAGATGGGCAATTTTTATTATAAAGGTTTTTTTTGGTTTTTTTTATTTCCCTTCCTTTTGCCATAGAGCCCATAAAAGGCAATCCGTGAAGCCATCAGAGGATCTTTTCAAAGGCAGGTCTTCAAAGCATTCCTTTGGCCCTGATGGTGTCCATTCATAACAGAGGCCCCTCATGCCCTACCCACCCTGTCCTAGGCACCAGGGGTGGGGGAGGGGGGCTCCCGACCCAGAGGAAAAGGAGGCAGAAGCCATGAGAATAGCAGGTAGCGAACTGCAGCCAATCTGGGGCAGTTCTGTGGGGACACCTTCCCAGAGACTGCCATAGGGGCAGTGTTTTCAAGGCCTGAGTTTATAAGTCCCATGTCCTATTTATACAACAGAGATGGCCCAGCATGGAAGTCTTCAGCTCCATCAAGCAGGTCCATCGCCAGTAAAACAGTCGCCGAAGATCAGCCTGGCACGGAAGCTGCTGTGAGACCTTGAGCGTGGTTCTACTCTCCCTGTGCCTCTGGGTCCTCATTTGTTAATGGGGATGATTTATTCACTTGGCAATATTTTTGAGTGTCATGATGTTTCAAGAATAACTTGGGGTACTAAGACAATACCCATCCAAGCTAGTGTCAGGGAATCATTTTAAAATAATGCTATTATATGAATATAATGCTATAAGCAAAAATAGAATTGCTCTGTAGTGTTTCTGTGGCGACAAATCTTCCCTCAGAACAGCTGGTGGGTTAGAACCGCTGACCTGTCCATTAGCAGCCCAATGCTTAATCCCATACACTACCAGGGCTCTGGCTACAAATATACCAGAGGTGAAATAAAGTAAATAATAAACCTAAAATAGCTGCACTAAATTCGCTTATGTTGTGCTGAGAGAATTGAGACAGTTTATAAAAAGCAAAATGAGCAAAGTAATGTGAAGAAAAGAAAAACAGTAAAGGAGAAGCACAAAGGAAGTATGTATGAAGGTGATCCTGTTTCGTTTTTTCTCTTTTTTTGTTTTTTTTTCCCCAAGCCTGGGATGTACTGACTATATTTCAACTTTTAAAAAGCCAAGATTCCACACTTAGTAGATGATGAGCTCAAATATTTTATCTCAAGTTTTACATAAACATTTCCTTCCATATAGGCATGGACAGAATATTAAAATGTGAACATTAGTTAGATCACTGGTGATTATTTTTTCTTGGCATTCTTGTATGTGTATCCAATTTTCCATAAGGAACTGAGACAGACCGGTCTACTACAGCATGATATAAATGTTCTCAAAACACCAATCCATGCAAAATCAGATAAAAGAAACTAAAGAGATTGTAGGAAATATGGGATTGTAGCTTAATACTCTAAAACAGTCACACACACACACACACACACACACACACACACACATGGGATCTAATTAATCATAGCACAGTTTTAAGGAAATGCACCTGGGAGGGGCTTTCTGAGCCTGTGACATTTTAGCAAAGACTGGATGGAGGCAGGTTAGGGTCGGAGCCAGGAGATATTTGAGGGAAGAGTATTACAGGCAGAGAAAATGATGAAACAAGGAAATGAGCCCACATGTAGGCTACAGGAGCATGCGGATTCCTGGAAAAGAAGTCAAGTGAGAGGGACTGAGTAATTGGAAATACGGTCACAGAACGGATTCAGGGGTGGGTGTGATAGGGCGTCTAGCCTTTCTAGAGTCCCTGGGTAGTTAAAGGGTTTACCGGAAGGCTGGAGGTTCAAGTCCATTCAGAGGCACCTCAACAGAAAGACCTGTGGGTTCACCTTAAAAGTTAGCTATCAAAAATTCAATGGAGCACAGTTCTACTTTGGCAAACAGGGGACTGGAATCTAGTCCATGACAACTTTTTTTACATTCTTTATCCTAGGTGGATTTTACTTTGAAATGGGGGGCTCTTTCAAGGTTTTGAGTAAAGTGATTGGATCTATCTTTGGGTATAAAGGATTACTCTGACTAGCAACAGACCAGAGGCTGAGACAAGCCAGAGTGCATCAGAGAGATCACTAATAAATTATCCAGACAAGAGATGATGGTGGGCCTGGCCAGGAGGTCATGAGAAGTCGTTGGTGTCTGTGCATGGTTCGGATGTAAAATCAGCAGAATTTATGGGTTGGTAAGACATGTGGCATTAACTGGTGTTAGTGTGGGTGGACTAGAGAAACTAGAGAAACAAAAACAAAATTCATAAACACTCATATTTTATAAAAGAGTTTTATATAAAGGGTAATTGTACATTAAGCATCCCAACCCAGTCCAGTCCAAGCCCATAAGTCCAACATTGCCCATTTATCTGACATCAGTCTACAAAGTCCTCCATAAACTCACAAAACACACACTATGACACTTCCTGCAGGAAGAAAGCCAAATCAGTGAGCGTGTAAGCATCTTGGCACTGGCAGGGGTCTCCACACGGCTGCTCCAGCACCCAGGGTTGCATTGGGGCAGGTCCATGTGACTTCTCCTCAGGGATGTCTCGCAGGAAGTGAGTCTTGCCAGCTAAGACAGCCACACATTGGTCTGACCATCAGAGAACAAGAGAGCAGACAGGTGAGGCTCTCCGAGTCATTTATCTCGCTGCCCTTTCAATGAATCCCACATGTGTTCCTCGGCCAGGTTGGCACAATAAACCTTAATTATCACACTTGTGCAATTGCATGGTTGTTGTTGTGTGTCCCTGAGTAGCTTCTGGCTCAAGAGAAACCCTTTCCAACACAGTAGAACTCTGACCTCTTGGTTCCTTGTGCAACTGGCCCGTATCCAAATACCATTGGCCTAGTTGAAGAAATCTGCAGAAGGACCAGGTGTGGCAGGGAAGGGGCAAACGTTTGGTTGGGTGTGTGTTGTTTAAAAAGCAAGTAGACTTCCAGGGGAAAATATGTAGCTGACCTGGAGATAACGGGAGTGCTTCTTACATGTGATGGTGTTATCCGCCAGCAGAAGTAGCAGAAAGATTTATGCAGAAGTAGTGCTGTCTACTTCTGCAGTGATATGCGCCGCCACAGTCGACTCTCTTCCCGGGACATGGCCAGGTCAAACTCTTGTATGCTCTGCCTTGATCTCTTATCTTTTCAAGTGTAGTTTTCCACCCTAAGGTGGAAAACTTTTTTTCTCTTTGTAAATCTGTTACTTCTATTCTCTTCATTTTTTTTAACCTATACACAATTTTTCATTAAAAAAAACAAAACATTGCCATTAAGCTAATTTGAGCCATAAGACAGGACGGAGTTGCCCAACAGGGCTGCCCAGGTGGCCACCTTGATAGTACAACCAACCTCTTAGCAGCCAAGCACTTAAATCATCAGGTTCCTGTACTTAAAGTTCTTTTTTTTTTTTTTAATATCTTTCCTCTTCAGCAGGTCTGAGAGAGACTGAAAGCTGTTTCCATTGGTTAAGACACATAGCGCCTCTGCTGGGAAGCCTTCCCTGATCTCTCCAGCTATAGGTCAAAGCTATCCTCCTCTGAGTACCCGGAGGGCCATCCGGGAATTTTACTGACACATCGTATTCTATTACTATAATTATTGATTTACATTAATCTTCCCTAGTGAGTTGGTTTGGCAGATACAATAGTTCAGTTATTCTTCCTATCAGCAGTGTAACAGTAAGTTTCTATCAAATGTTTATTAAAAAACAAAAATATTCAATAAACATGCATGGAGTGAATGAGTAAGCTCGTGAAGGGATGCTTTAAAACGAAGGCACAAAATAGAGACATCATCACTTGAACAATAATCTTGTGAGAGACCATTTGTCATGAAACTGGTTGAAGTAACAACCCATCTTGAATGGTTATCTCCACCGAAGCCATTCCCTAGGCTGATCTGTTTCGCCCAGTGACTGACATTCTGGGGACAGATCCTAAATGCTTGCTGATAGATGGACTGACACACTCTGGACTCGCTGGACAAAGAAAGATGTTGCCTCTGCAGTGGAGGCAGCCGTGGAAGGTGAAGTTACCAGAGTGCAATTCGCGACGTTAACGTCAACCACTTTGGTGAAAAAAACAAACAGCACCCTTCAGAATTTTTCCCACCCCAGTAATGTTGCCGCAATCTTCTGGAGAGAACTGATTCCTAAACATGTCTTAAAAGTGCCAGGCTCCAAAGCCACCTGTCAATGTTGGTTTGCCAATATGAAGCATCAGAAGCAAATGATTCTGAAAACAGCAGCTGCCAACCATTCTGAAGAGGTTGCCTGTGTGGTCTGATAAAAGCTAAGCAAAAACCACTCTCCCTTCCCTACACTGCCAGCCACTCGCCCTTCAGCCATTCATTTTCTGCGATGGCCGTCCCCTCACTTGCCCCTGGCTGATTTATACTGTTGGAGAGCTCAGTCTAGATGTCATTTCCCATAAGACTTCTTTCTTGGTCTCCAAGACGCCTTTGGGTTCCCCTAAATTGTCCTAGCATGCCCACTACTCCTCCCTACTAGAGCAATAATTTCTCTTTATTATATGGTCAGTTGTGGGCAACCCTTGTTACAATTCCAACATAGTCCTCCCAGAGCTAGCACATACGGGGTGCTCCATACGTATTCATAAATGACCCAGTGGATTTTTTGATGGATGGGATGAAGCTTGTATTAAGTGGAAGGTCCTAGAAATAGAATGTCCCAGGCATTCCAGAATGTTCCAGAAATCACACTTCATCTACCCTACATTCAGCCTGGGTCAGCTCTGCTTCTAATCTCCGGTAAAGTTGCTGGAGCTGAGGCATGCTATTAGGACATTACCTAGGAATTGCGTTATTTTAAAATTTATTCTGTTTGCTAAGAAATATTTTACAAAGGTAAATTGTGTTTAACCAGAAAATGTGAAGACCTAGACTACGTATCGCTCATTTTATAGCTCTTCAGGATTTGTAACAACAAATAAAAACATCTAAGATTCAGATAAGACAATCCCATTTTCTGCCCTGAAAAGAAATGCCATTCCCACAAAGCCCCAGGCATTCTCGGACTATCCACAGTACATCCGTACTAACATTTGGGTTTTTCATTTTCCCTCTCACGCAGACTGTCAATCCAAACTATAATTTCTGGTGAAATAGGGTAAACATGGTGACTATCCTTAGATTCCCTTTTCTGGATTGCCACATAACTTCTAGAGACATGGCTGGGCAAAACTGGTCTGGGTTTTTCTGTTTATCTGACAGAACTCTCTGTGATCACAGCAAATCATGCACAAAGCTCTGGAAATGACTGAGCGCACAATTCCTTGTCGGAGCGGTAGACTGAGGACAAATGGCGATTAGAACATCGCAGGAGAGAGGCATCCGTTTTTAAAAAATTCTAAATTCACTTAACATGCAGCTGATGTTCAGTGCTTAATATAAAATAACCAAGGTTATTACCAAGTTAAGTGTATATTCTTTTTTTTTTAATATTTTATTGGGAGCACTTACAGATATTATAACAATCCTTAGTTCAATTCGACCAAGCATAATTGTACAATTGCTGCCACCATCATTTTCAAAACATTTTCTTTCTTTTGAACTCTTTGATAGCAGCTGCTCTTTATCTTCCCGCCCCCCCCTACTCCCTAGCAATCCTTGTTATTATATTACATGCATGTATTATTTTTAATTTTTTTTTAATTCTGTATCTTACACCATCCATTGTATCCGTTCACCTACCATTCTTTTATTCATTCTCCTCGAGTGAGGTTATATAGTCATTGTTGCTTTCAGCTCCCCATTCCCCGCCCTTCTCCCTCCACCCCTCTCTTTCTGCAGACACAGGGAATCATTATTCCTGTTACTATTTCAGAAGGGTTTATCTATCTTGGAATTCATGCATCGAACGATCTTAATTATACAAATTAACATACATGGGTCTTACAAGATTGATGATACATTCTTTTATATGAATACCATGATTCATGTAAAGATAAAAAGGCTTAGCAAAACCAACAACAAGAAAACCCTTACAAACTTGGTTGGCAAAAGGTGACTATAAAGAACACATCCCACATTTTTATTTTTGAACAAAGTTAAATAAAAATACATTTCTAGTTCTATTTGGCTATCACACACTACTTTTCTTGATCTTTTCATTGCTGTTATTAGATGCCTTCGAGTCAGTTCTGACTGAGCAATCCTACGGAAAGCAAAAGAAGAGACTGCCCAGTCCTGTGCCAACCTCACAGTTATTTCTATGATAGAGTGCATTTCTGGAGTAATTATATCTATCCACTTTATTGAGGGTCTTCCTGCTTTTCAGTGACCTTCCACTTTACCAAGCATGACTTCTCTTTCTCCAGGGACTGGTCTCTCCGGATGACACACCCTAAGTGGATGGGATAATCTTGCCATCCTGCCTTTCAAGGAACATTCTAGCTGTTCTTTCAAGACAGACTTGTTTGTTTCTCTGGCTATGCGTGGATTATCCAATGTTCTTCACCAACAACACCGTAATCCACATGTATCAATGCTTCCTTGACTTTCTGTATCTGTTGTCCAGCTTTCCTATGCCGAGGAGGCAGTTGAAAAATATCATGCCTTGGGGCACAGGTATGTCAGCCCTCAAAGTGACATCTTTGTTCTTAACACTTGAATGAGGTTCTTAACACTTTGTTCTTAACACTTGAAGCAGGTGTGTCCAGTGGAGTGCAGAATGGGTATCCAACTAAAATGAAATTCTTTACAAAGTCAACCTTTTCTCGGATTGTCATAATGTTGCTTACTGGTCCAAGATTTTCTTTATGTTCAGGTGTAATCCATACTTGAAGCTGTAGTCTTTGATAAATGTATGCATCAGATCCTCTTTACTTTCAGCAAGCACAGTTGTGTCTTTTAATTAAGCATTGTTAAACACCCACCTACCTATACGGCACAGACACACACAAACACGGACAAAACTTGTGCTTGAAAACACAGATGCCTGTTTTAATTAATAAATCAGCATTTAAGCCCTAATCTCTGCTTTGCCATAAATTAATAACGAGCTCTAAGTTTATAAAATTATATTTTCATTTTTACTGTGATATTGTTTGTGTATCTATAGAAGCTGAAGAGCAAGAGAAACAGAATAGAGAATTAATGTTTTCAAAGAATGATATTGTAAAGCACCCTGGGAGGTTACAGAGTGAGTCAGATCCCAACTCTGAGAGACTTTTTTTTTAAATTCACACTTTCTTTTTCATATTCAGAACATGATTGTTTGGGGACAAATAACAGTTATTTCGTGAGCAGAAGATCATAGTTCAAAGAAATAAATAATAAATTCTGTTTTAATTAATGTAGTTATTAAATGAGACTTTTCCCCCCTGTTCAAATAGTCCATAAAGCAGGTTTTGGGAAACTGACCTACTGCCTGTTTTATCTGTCTATTCTGGTTCATTTGTGGTTTCTTTTATTTTTAAAAATAATGTATTTTTGTTGTTGTTGAAAATACACACAGCAGGCTTTTTACTAATCCAATGATTTCTACATGTTCAATCCAGAGACTGGACCTGCATCATACTCTTCAGGTTTTACAGCCATTCTCAGTCTCCTGTTCTGATTTTCCCTCAGCCTTTTACAGAAACTCACCTCCCCTTCAGCTCCCTAACCATTTGAGTTCCTGTTTTCAGTTTGACCTCATAGAGATAGTTCTTTAGAGGAGCATGAAGGAGCTAAGGGGAGCTAAGCAGGCTACCATTACCAATTAAGGGAAACAGGACCTTGGATGGCTTGGTGGGCTAAATATTGGTCTGTAACCAATAGTGCTAAATGGGAAAAAGATGAGGCAATATGTATAGCTTCAAAACTCCGATGGAAATGTTCCAGCCTGTCCTACAGAGAGTGACTCTGAGGAGGAATTAACATGACAGAAATGGGCTTGCTTTGGGGTTCTTTTCTGGATAATTTTTGGTTTGAAGTAGATACTTTTGGTTAAAATTTTAAAAGATTATTTCAGGCCATACTTTGGGGATCACTCAGTGAGAATGGCTCCAGACACTCTAAATTCTATGAAATTTTACATTTTGTGCCACAACTTCACCTTTTTGATCAATATGCTCCTGTGAAATCTCTTTGTCATCATCGTGGTTCTTGAATACGAGCTTTGTACCTTTGGACTGTGAGGGTACCTTGACAAGATTCACTTGTGGAAATCCTAGGTCTAAATTCAGAATGTGTCTCAAAAGATGGATGTGATTTTTGCTTTTACCAAGTACTCCAGTATTACTAGCTAGAAGATACCTTTTATTAATTCATGTGTCAATGTTTTATCCAGAATGAAACTAGTATAAAGTCAAACTTCAAATAGTTTCCAACTTGAGAAGTTCCCTTTCCCTATTACTTCCAGTTTAGGTATAAGCATATCATCAGAAACAGCAAACCCACTGCTCTTACGTCAATTCCAACCCATAATGACTCTATAGGGCAGGAGAGAACTGCTGTCCATCTTCACAGAAGCAGGCTGTCTTGTCTTTCTCTCTCAGAGAAGTTGGTGACTTTGATTATCAGCCCATCGCTTAACTTGCTGTGCCACTAAGGTTCTCCAAACCACAAAAGTTCCATTATAGTCTCCTCACGGTGGTGGTTGACCCATTTCTACTTCCATAAAGAGTTACAGTCTCGAAACCTGCTGGGGCAGTTCTACCTTATCTACAGGATGGATGTGAGTCAGAAAAGACTCAATGGCAGTGAGATTTGGGAATTTAAATCAAGGATCAGCCAACTATTGTACTGTGGGTTGGGTGGTCTCAAAATACTACCCAACCCTGTTATTGTAACATGAAAATAGCCATATCCACTCACTGCAGTCTCAGTTGATTCTAGCTCTCAAGACCCTAACAGACAGTGCGTAGATAGATGTAACTGAATGGACATGGCAGTTGACCCATAAAATTGTATTTAGAAAAAGCCAGTGTCTGACTCATGGGCCATACTTTACTGACTCCTAATCTATTTGGTGGAACCCTGATGGTGCTGTGGTGAAGTGCTTAGCTACTAACCAAAAGGTTAGCAGGTTTCAACCCACGGCTGCTCCACAGGACAAATATATAGTTGCTGCTTCTGTAAATCCTTAGCCTGGGGGAACCCAATAGGACAATTCTATTCTGTCATCTAGGAGCAGTGTATAGGAGCACTTGTATAGAGCAGTAGGAATTAATGTGACTGCAGTGAGTTGGTTTTGGAATCTCTATCAGTTTCTTTGAAGGGAGTTTCTTTTTTTTTTTAAATCATTTTATTAGAGGCTCATACAACTCTTATCACAATCCATACATACATCAATTGTGTAAAGCGCATTTGTACATTCATTGCCCTCATCATTCTCAGAACATTTCCTCTCCACTTAAGCCCCCGGCATTAGGTCCTCATTTTTCTCCTCCCTCCCCGCTCCCCCCTCCCTCATGAGCCCTTGATAACTTATAAATCGTTATTTTGTCATATCTTGCCCTGTCCGACATCTCCCTTCACCCACTTTTCTGTTGTCTGTCCCCCAGGGAGGAGGTCACATATAGTTCCTTGTAATCGGTTCCCTCTTTCCAACCCACTCTCCCTCTACCCTCCCAGTATCGCCACTCACCCCACTGGTCCTGAAGGGATCATCCACCCTGGATTCCCTGGATTTCCACTTCCTATCTGCACCAGTGTACATCCTCTGGACACCATCTTGCTGGATTTAGTGTTGTTTGGATTTCTTTGGAGGAAGCAGAAACTAGGATTTTTTTAGAAGCTTCATTGTGGTATAATTGACTTTTGATGAGCTCTATGTATGTAAAATGTACAGTTTGAAAAGTTTTGGCACATGTGCAAACCCATTTCTATCATCAAAATCAAGATAATGAGCATGTTATTTCCCCAAAGGTTACCTGTGCCTCCCATCTTTTCCCATCACTGACCCCACCCCATCCCTCAAGGCAGGCTTTATCACTATTAATTAGTTTGCATTTCATAGAATTTTATTTAAATAAAATCATATGTGATAATTTTGTTTGGGGGATATATATGTATATATATATTTTGTCTTGCTTCTTGTACTCACATAACTATTTTGAGACATGTCCACATTGATGTTTTACCAATAGTCCCATTTCATTTTATTCTTGAGTAATGTTTCATTGTAGGAATACACAAGGGAGGAGCTTTCGTGGTAAGCATTTTTCTCCCTAGGCGAGCATCATCAAGCAACTTGCTCTGAGTTAGTGGACCCAGTGGCATCACCTGGGAAGGTTCTCTCTGGTCACAGTACATTTTTTCATAAAAGCAATTTCACTGAAACCTCGTTTTTGTGATGACCGATTTAAGAGAACAACATGCAGCTATGCAATTTTGTTTCCTGCTCTGGAAAAATGCTGCATAAACTGTTGTGATGTTGAACACAGTTTACAAGGACAGTGCTATGGGAAAAACTCAAGTGTATGAATGGTTTTCTCATTTCAAAAATGGTGAGATGTCTATTGATGACAAACTTCATTCTAGAAATCTGTCAACTTCCTAAACAGATGAAAATGTCGACTCATAGTGCATTTGGAGTTCAATCCACCAGGTCAGACTGCTACTCAAGCTTTCTATTTAGAAGTTCTGAAAGGATGGCATAACTGTGTGAGACATAAAAGGCCTTATCAGTGGCAGTCAGGGGAGTGGTTTTGCCACCACGACAATGCACCTGCTCACGGAGCCAGTTTTTGGCCCCCAAAAAACATGCTCCTCTTTCCCCACGCACCTTGCTCACCTGCCCTTGCTCCGTACAACTTCTTTTTGTTTCTGCAAATGAAGAAGGACATGAAAGGACAGCAAATTGACGATGTCTAAGAAGTGAAGAAAAAAAAACAAGGGCAGTGTTGCCAGCCATCCAAACAGATGAGTTTGAAAACTGTTTCCAAGAATGGACTCTCAGACTCGACAAATGTATTAAGCATAATGGAGAGTACTTTGAAGATGATAAGATTGTTTTATAAAGAAACTAAAATACATAGCTTTGGAAATAAATTCATTTGTGTGGGAGGGGGCGGTATCCCTTGCACAAGAGCTTTCTACAAAAGCCATTCCCTGCTAAAGAACACTGAGGGGTTTCCCATTTGGGGCCACTAAAAACACAGCTGCTAGAAATCTCTGTTAATTTTAAATTATTTTTTCTTATTTTTAGTTTGGGGTGCTGATAAGAAAAACCAAGGATATTAATTAGGCGCTTTTGTAAACCATTCCAAGGCAACTGTTTAAACATATAAATTGTATTCTTGGTCCCTGAACTATTAAAAAATAAACCTCTAGCTAGATTTGGCCTTTGGCTGGCCACAAGCAGTTGGTAACTTCTGGTCTGCACAGATCGAGGAGGGTGAGGGTGCAATTTTTCCCCCAGGGGCAGACAATGCAGGCTGGTACTTGGGATCAAAGGGAAGGAACCAAAAATGGTGACTTTCAAGTGAGTGGCATTGGACCTACCACTCCCTTTTCAGAAAAGCAAGTATTCAATGTCCACCTGGTCCCCAGCGCCAGCAATGAAAAGCTTTTGAACTAGATCCCATAATCCAGGATGCAGTATAGGTAGCTGCTTTTGCAGCCCTCGAGAGAGTCCCAAGGAACCCTGGTAACATAGTGGTTAAACATTGGGCTGCTAACTGCTACAGCAGTTCAAACCCCCAGCCACTCCAAGGTAGGAAGATGCGACTTTCTAATTCTATAAAGAATTAGTCTCAGAAACACACAGGGTCAGTTCTACTCTCTCCTGTAGGGTTGCTATGAGTCATAGGGACTCACTAACTAGATAGGAGTGGGTTTGTTAGTGAGAAACGTGTCCCAGCATCCTCCAGGGGCCAATATTGCCCACTTTGGGAAACACTAGTGGAGAAGCAGCTGAGCCCCATTTCTGTCGGAGTGTGGGGTCACAGGGCCTCTGATGGTGCTCGAGTTTCAAAGGGAGCGACGTGAAAGCGAATGCTGAGAGCAGCCTGGGGAGCCAGAGCCAACATTCTCCGTGTCCCCCCTTAGCCCCAAGGCAGTGAAGCAAGACCACCAGGAGGGGCAAACCAGATAGAGGACAACCAGATGCCCTTCGTGCAGCTCAGTGGAATGCACACACCACGGGGGAGAAAGAAGAGCTCCTCAGTACAGACCTATCGGTTCCTCGAATGTGGCCCTGGAAGCGCTCAGAACCAGACTCCATTTGATTGAGAAAAGCCAGCAATTGTGCCTGAATGTTGTAAAACAAACATCTGCCACCAGCTGCTGAGTGATACCATCGCTCCCAAGCCACGAAGGGGGCTCAATCAGAAGCAAGCCATCAAAATCTTACCTCGCCATGTTGCATTCTGCAAACCAAAAAGCCAAGGCAACGGCCGGCTGAGCTGACTGGTTTATGGCTGTCTCCTGGGGCTGCGGACTAGAACAGAGCCCCAGACACTGCAGCGAGAACCAAGTAAGAGAAACTCGCCAGGCCTTCTGGGGCTTCTCCACTCCTCTGCCTCCTTCAGAGCAAAAGTGACTTAAGAAATTTTAAATGGCATTAGAACTATCACCATAGACAATTGCCATCGGCTTCTTGTGGCTTCTCAGTGGATCAGCATTCCATCCTTCTAGCGTCAAAGACACCTGTCAGCCTTCCCCTCTGGCCTCACCAAGCCTCTGAAGGGTGTGGATAGTGTGCCCCTCTTGGATCACAGCCCGTTAAGGTGTTTGTTAGATTCTGCCAAGGAGACCACAGCGGCGGCTCAAAGCCTGGTGTGTGAAACAGCATGTCAGCGGCCAACCCGGCCCCGCAATGAGAACTGGCATTTCCTGGGATCCAGGTTCTCAGTGCTAGCTCCTTTTGCTGAAAATGGATGCAGGATCTAGATGAGGCGAGGTGTTATCGCTTCCATCCCCTATTTGATGGCTTATTGTGTTGTTTTGATTTACAACCCACTCTCACAATTCCTGGTTTGGTAGTATCTATTATCTGAGGTTGTCACTTGCAATAATTGAACTTTATTTTCTTCACCGCGCGCCCGTACCCGGGGAGGGTAAGAAATGGCCTACTCTGCGCTTTCATTTTCACGGATCATCCATAAGAGAGTTGACAGCAAAGGCACTCTTTCCGTGGCGCACACACATGTAGCGTGCGTCCCGAAGGAAAAATAAGAACCCGAAGTCAGAAAAAGTCATGAGTAGATTGCCGAGTCTGGACAGAAAGAAAATATGCCGAAGCAGTGCTTTTGCAATAAAAGGCACACCTCAAAGGCAAACCTGGTCCCCCTGCCACTTTCTACGTGAGTTCATTAATATTTCAGAAGTGGTTTTCATGTTGAAAGCGCATTAGAATACTCACTCGCCAATATGTGGTCAAGCTTAAAGGAGATCATACGTGTGGTGGCCGGCATTTGAAGATCCTGCATCAGCCTCGCTCTGGTTGTAAGCAAACAACATGCAGCTACTGTCGATTCTGACTTGGGATGACAGCGTGTGTCCAGGAGGAGACCGGCTCCACGGGGTCATCTTGGCTGTGGCCATGGTGGAAGCTCATCACCGCACCTTTCTTCCAGGACACTGCTGAATGGGTTAGAAGGAGTAGAGGAGCCAGATGTTTGCTCCACCCAGGTTCCGGCAAACAGCACATTCAAACGGAGTCGAGCACAATGCCTGAACAAGGAACTCTTTCCAAAGGTGACAGCGAGGCTGTGGGAAGCAGGGAAGACAAGGTGTTTCCTCCTGTGGTGTCAGCAGATGCTCAGGCCTCTGTCCCGCAGAACCACTGCTGGGTTCCAGCTGGCTGCCAGAACATCAGCAGGACACCTGCAGGGGCCAGGCACACTTCTTATCGTGCTTCATTGATTAACTTCATTATCTTACCAACCCGGCTCGTTACTAGATGAGGGCATCGAGGCAATGTGAAATTAAGTTGGTAAATTCCTAAGGAAAGGCAGCCACAGATGAGGATTTCACTACTGCCATCTTGCCTCTCGAGTCTGTGTTTCTCACCTTCTCACCCTTGCACGCTAGTTCCCAAAAGGAAAGCCTGCCTTCATGCTTAAGCCTTATTTAACATCATAAGAACCATGTACGTGGAAGCAAGGCAGGCAGCAACACCTTCATCCGAGAGATTATAACGCTGAGCTACCAAGACTTGGGATGTCTTTCTTAAAGTCATCCTGAAAAGTAGGAGTCAGAGTAATACTGTGCAGACAGTAGAAATTGTCCAACCAGGGGGATTCTTATTTGAGTGTAAGCTGTGCCGTTTCTGACTGCATCTTGAGCAAGTCATTTCACTCTCTGGGCCTGAATTTCATCTCCTCCACAATGAGCTATAAAACCATAAACCGAACCTGCTGTCATCTAGTCGATTCTGAACTCTGGTGGCCTTATCCAGGTAGTCCTGTACAGGCCCGTCCCGCAGGTCACTATTTGATCAAATGGACTTTACAGCACGCGGCTCTAACAAGAAGAACTGAAATACTGATTGACACACACAAACTTGTTGTGGGGTGCTAGCAAGTCAGCTCCAGCTCACAGTGGCCTTAGGTGCGACAGAAGGAAGCAATGCCCAGTCCTGCACCGTCCTCTCAATGTTAGAATGGGCCAATTGCGGCAGCCACCGCATCAGGTCATCTCATGAGAGTCTTCTTCTTCTTCCCTGACCTTTAAGCATCCCATTTCATTGTAACAACGTCCAACTGCCCTAGATTCATCCTTTGTATGTTTCACGCAGTCAGTATTACGAGGGGTTTGCAGAGGTTTCTTCCCCGTTTGCATCATGACCCATTAGCAAATGCACGTCCCCCAAACTTTAGTCCATTCGTGACACGATGGGCAACTCTACTTTGAGAAGGCAGCTCTTTCCCAATTGTATTCTGAGTGCCTTCTTCCTGAAGTTCTCATCTCCCAGGCTTATATTTGATCGTGTTCTGTAGTTATTTTTGAAGTTTCCAGGCTCTGACAATGTTCCATAAGGTTTTAGTGGTGAATTCCTCAGCAGTGAATGGCCTACCCCTTCTTCATAGTCTGCTCTTGTTCCAGGAGAATCCCTGAGACCTGTTTGTCTGGGTGACCCTGCTGTTATTTGGAATACCAGTGACATAGCTTCCAGCATCACAGCAATGCTCAAGCCACCCCAGTATGACAAACTGATGGACAGAAAACTTAGATGGATAATTAATTTCATTGTCTGTATAATAGGCTTTGTTGTCACTATTTGTCAGCAAGTTGATGCTGATGCATAACCACCCTATAGGACACAGTAGAACTGTCCCACGGAGTTTCCTAGGATGTAAACATTATGGTAGCGGATGGCCAGGCCTTTTCTATAGCAGAGCCACTGGTGGGTTTGAATCATCCACCTCTCAGTTAACAGGGTTAATCAAATCATTACTATTGATTTTTGAGCTAACGAGGGGCTGTCCTGTACATTGTGATACATTAATCAGAATTGTGGTCTCTACCCATTAGCTATCAATAACACCATACCACCACCCACAGTAATAACAACAACAACAAAAAACCATGATATTCCTAAATGCCTCACTTCTCCTGAGACGGGACCACCTCTGTGAAGGGCTACTACATCTAGTTCACGGTATGGTTCCCGGTATTCATGACATGCACAAAGTAAATGGCTAGGTCCAGAGTAGGTGCTCAATAAAGATGAGCTAATGTTACATATGGAGAGACCAGTCCCTGGAGAAGGGCATCATGCTTGGTAAAGTTAGAGGGGCAGAGAACAAGAGGAAGGCCCTCAACAAGACAGAGTGGCACAGTGGCTGCGACAATGAGTTCAAACGGAGGAACGATTGAGAGGAGGGCACACGACCACAGCAGTGTTTCGTCCTGTTGTGCACAGGTCGCTATGGGTTGGAACGGACTCAATGGCACCTTACAGTAACAATATTAAATATACTGGAACTTAGCTGATTCTTAGGGCAGCATAGTGATGTTGCTTTCGTAGGCTGTTGGAAAGGATTAAGAGAACCAGTATATGTGAACATCATTTGATCCCTACTGAGAACTCCTGTGTTCCCTTGCAGCCAGATCAGACTCTACGAGAGGAGAAATCAATCCATATGCTTCATTCCTTGCCATTTTCAAGCTAGTGTCCTATATTGCACCATTTTGGGTGGTAGAAAGTCCAGAACACACACACTCAGCGCTAAGATCATCCCTGTTTACATCCTGCACCCAGCCCCTGATCCTGCATGGAACATTGTTATTCCCAATTATAATTGCAATGGTGTGGATTCATCTTTACAGGATTTGAGTCATTGGAAAACCAAAAGCTCACAGTCCCTTTTTCAGGTTCATTATTCCTACCCCAGCTCCCAGGAGGCCTCCCTGCCCTAAGACCTCTGGCCACCCGTATGCCTTGTGGCATTAGAGGATATCAGCCAGGAATGGTTGCAAAGTATTGACTGACCCTGGGCCAGCAGTTTCCGATTCCTCTTCGCTACCAGAGTTTGAGCAAAATGCAAAAAGTCATTTGGTGTCAATGAGGAGAATCGACAGAAGAACTGCCTAGCAGTAGCACCTGCTGGCAGAAGTGTTTGAGACTCCATCCAGCAACGAGAAGATGTCCCCAATCGGCTTATTTTTTATAGCTATAACATTCATTACAAAAGTATTATCTCTGATAATACAACTCCAGGGCATTTTTGCATTTAATTTAAAGGCCACAGCAGCGGGAAGCCAAACACCTATTAAAACCACCAAACACACTGGCTTTGCTCCCACAAATCCTCTATTTCAAAGCATTGTCACAGCAAGAAAAAAATCACTAGGCATCCATTTCCAGTACACTTGGCCTCAGTTTGTATCCCAGACAAATCAGATCTTGGCAGAATATGGGCATTTCTGGTTTGCTCCTGTTTGGGGACAAACTCACATGTCAGCTCCCATGTGTTCTCTACAGGTGTCTGTCCCCAATCTGTCCTTTGATAAGGAATGTTTCATGTTTCTACTGGCTTCTTTCTTCTCCTTACCCAAATAATCTCTAGTGGGTCGTGACCCCTTTGGGGGTCGACGACCCTTTCACAGGAGTCGCCGGATTCATAACAGTAGCAAAACTACAGTTATGAAGTAGCAACAAAAATCATTTTATGGTTGGGGGCCACCACAAGATGAGGAACTGCATTAAAGGGTTGTGGCATGAGGAAGGTTGAGAACCACTGCCCTAGCTCATCATCAGGTTTAATCCCTTCAAATTCAGCTACCAACTTCTTCCACTGAAGCCCATCACTCAAA
>NW_022103896.1:22370335-22381293 GCF_000313985.2 Echinops telfairi
TAAGGTTTTCTTAGTGCCTGAATGCTCACATTACACTCACAATCACACCCAAGACTGTCCTTGGCCAGTAAAGCACCTTTGCTAAGAAGAAGAAGACTTCATTTCCTCTAGAATCTAGAACCTCGATTCCAAGCTTGACAGATCATTAGAATCATCTAGAGACCCAATGCAACTACCCTGGGCTCCATTTGCAATTTTGAAAATTAGAATCTCTAGGGGGAGGATCCCAGTGATCCGTAGTTTCATCAGACCCTCAGGTGATTCCAACCCGCAGCCAAGTTTGGCAACCTAGGATTTAGAGCAGTGGTTCTTCCTAATGCCGTGACCCTTTACAGTTGCTCATGGTGTGGTGATGCCCAACCATAAAATTATTTTCATTGCTACTTCATAACTGTCATTATGCTACTGTCATGAATCACCATGTATATCATAATGTGTTTTCCTATGGTATTAGGCGACCCCAGTGAAAGGGTTGTTCGACCCCCAAAGGGGTCGCGGCCCATAGGCTGAGAACCACTGATCTGGAGTGTAGCTGATTCTCAAAGGGCGGTCCCAATACCACCAGTATCAGCATCACTTGAAAATTTGTTAAAAATGCAAGTAACCTGCTCACCCCTGCCTTACCTACTTAAGCAGATCCTTTAGGGCTGGGAACCCACAATTCCTGCGTTAACGTCTTCGGGGTGATTCCGATGCCTGCTAAGGAAAGCAAGCCAGTGCTCTAGAGAACACAGCTCTAGATTAGGACCAACTTCCCCTACCAAGACTCACGACAACAAAAATTTAAGTACATGCTATGCTAATTGTCTGCAGCAATATGTAAAAAAAAATTGGCATAGTGCTTATGAAAATACCTCCTGGGGGAGGGAACTATTGGCAAAGAGAGAAGACACATGTTATTTGTGTAAAAATATGATAATGTTACTTGTTAAAATATTAATGTATATAAATCAGTATATATAAGCTTCAACTACTTAAAGCAGGAATTAACAAACTAAGGTCTTAGAGGAGTCAAATTCAGCAAGCTAAGGATGGTATTTAGGTTTTGAAAGGGTCGTAAAGCAAACAGATAGAAATGTGTCATTTCGTTCACTGATAATCCCTTCAGCGGTTTCCCTTCTGTTACAAAATAAGCCCTTGGAATCTTTCCGGTCCAGAGATTTTGCATTCCTTGATTTCCATTCTATGTGGGCTGCCCTACGGATTTCTGAGACTGGAAACCTGTATGAGAGAAGGTCTATGGTTAGCGTCAATGCATAACCCTCTAGGGCTCTTCTATGGGAACGGCTTCCTGTTAGAAATGTATCTTACAAGTAGCCAGGTGACATCTGTACTGACCTCATGAGGCATTAACGACAACAACCAAAAAAAGCCATGCATTTCAAGCTTGTTTGCACCGACAAACACCTATAGCGCTGAAGCTCTGCCCAGCTCCTTGAAGACCCACAATCCCTTCCAGTTGGGCCTGAAAATCCCTTAATTTCTTGGCAACTTTTTGAGAATTGTAAGGAAATCTTCTCCAAACACTTATCTTCATTTTGGAGGTTGATCTGATAACCTAGCCCACCATCGTCCAATTTTTTGCATTTTCACTTTTTAGAAAGAGAAATCCTATTCTATTTATCTTTTGATCCAAAGCACTGTCTCTCCACCCACACCCAGGGACCAAAAGTTATCTGTTCTTTGCTGGACTCCCACAGCACTGCCTTTTTATTTGATTTATAGCACTGACAATATTGCCACTTTCACTACTACTTTCCTGAGCAGCTCTAATCTTTTTTATTTTAATTACAGAGGCTGGGTCTTTTCGATATATCATCTTCTGTACCTAACAATACAGATGCCTGGAACATCTAACTTACCCTGCCGGCCTCTAAAGGAGGCACAGTGGTGGTCTCGGGGTAGCATTAGACCGCTAGTCTCAAGGCCGGCCATTTCTTTTTTGTTTGTTTGTTTGTTTGTTTTTCTTCTTATTTATTTATTTATTTGGTATTCTTTTTTTTTTTTAACATTTTATTAGGGGCTCATACAACGGTTATCCCAATCCATACACACATCAATTGTGTAAAGCGCATTTGTACATCGTTTCTCAAAACATTTTCTCTCCGTTTAAACCCCCGACATTAGGTCCTCAAGGCCGGCCATTTCAAAGCTCCACTGCGCTAAGGGGAAGAGAGGAGGCTGGCGGCTCCTGTAAAGATGGGCAGCGTGGGAACCCCTCAAGTGGGTTGCTGTGAGCTGGAATCACAGTGGGTGTTAGTGTTTGCTGGGCTTTAGCCGATCTCTTTGAGAACTGATTAAAAGAGATAAGCCGCAATAAAATAAATGCAGACCAAACACAGAGAAGGTGTTGGGAAGCAAGGAAGGAGGGAGGGAGGGAGAGAGGGAGAGAGAGAGAGAGAGAGAGAGAGAGAGAATGATGCAAAGTGAACAAGCCAGCCATCGCTTTTCGGTCATTCATGGAGCACTATCTTTGCATCAAATACTGCATTTCTAAGGTGGTGCTGTAGGTTAGGTTTTGGGTTTCCAACTAAAGGTTCGTGGTTCAAAGTCACCAGTCTCTCCAGAGGAGAGAAATGGGGCTGTCTGCTCCTATAAAGGCTGACAGTCCTTTGAAGCCCTGGGGAGCAGTGGTTCTCAACCTTCCTCAGGCCGCCACCCTTTAATACAGTTCCTCATGTGGTGGTCACCCCCAAACATGAAATTATTTTTGTTGCTACTTCATAATGGTAATTTTGCTACTGTTATGAATCGTCATGTCAATATCTGATAGGCAGGGTGTATTTTCTTTGTTACAAATTGAACATCATTAAAGCGTAAGTGCTTCATCACAAAACAATACGTCATATATTGCGAAATGTTTATTTCTAATGACAAATGAATGAAATGTTGTCTTGAAGCATGGTGTAGCATGGGTATGGTCTTCACACCTGGGTACTCGGCTGTGGGCGTATCTGCATGTGGGCAGACCCACCTGGAGACGGATAGAGGAGTGGTGTCTCAGTTCCTGAAACCATCAGAAATATGTGTTTTCCAATGGTCTTAGGTGACCCCTGTGAAAGGGTTGTTCGACCCCCAAAGGGGCTGCGACCCACAGGTTGAGAACCACTGGTTTAGCTGCTCAAGACAGGAAGTAGAGCAGAAAACACAGCCTCGGCTGGCTGAAGTGTGATGCAGTTGTTATTCCGTGTGATAAAATCCAGAGCAGAGATGAGGAACAGGTGCCACAGGGTCAGCTGAGCGGGCAGGCTGCAAAAGGCTGGCACCCAGGGCCCCCAAGGTAACATTTCGTACTGAGCATGCTCAATGGCTACCAGTCAAATGGGAGACAGAAAGAATGTAGCGCAGAAAAGGGGCAAAAGGGAGACGTTTCTGGGGGTAATTTAGAGAGCATCGCGACTGCCATCAACAATAACACCACCAAACAAAAACCACAGGAACAAACACTGATGTTTTCATTTTGTTTTAAATAACCCATCGGCTGGGCATGGAAGGTTCCTGAATGGAAACCCATTTAAAGCTCTCAAAAAGAGACTGGAACAAAGCACCAAATGGGCCAGAGGGGAGGTCTTGAATTGGGGGGGCAGGGGGTAGTGAGAAGAACAAGGGAAGAGACCGGATCCACGGTAAACATCAGGGCCTTTCTTTCTTTATCTATCTATTTATTTATCTATTTATTTAAGTAGCAGAGCCCTTGGCCCATGGCTTATTGGGTAAAAGTTGTGCCAGGGGCGGTCCTTTGTTTAGGCAAGATTAATGCACATGACAGGGTTGGGCTGCTCTTTGGAAACCAGGCTTGGGGAAAACTAGCCTCTCTCTGAGCAGAACGCCCGTCACAGCCACGTGGAACCACCTGGCTAATGAGTGTGTTGAAGGCGTCCTTGTCCACTCCCAGGTCAGCAGAATGAAGCTAATTTCCCATCACTGAAAAGGAAACCACTCTAGAGGAACCCAAAACACTTTGGATGCCGGCCTTCTTGGGAGAATCGGATTTTAAAAAGCTGTATTTTTAGGGCAGCATGAACGGCGGTAACCCCGAGCTGCTGTGGAAGTGGCAAACAAGGCAATGTGCTGGGGCCAGAGCATGCCCTCCATGCCCTGCCATAGAAGGACTTCTGAGAGCCCTCAAATGAGCCTCCTTCTGCGAGAAGCAGGGTGTGTGGGAAGAGAAACCATGTGAGAGCCAAGCTGACGTGGGTTCTACTGCTGACATGGATCCATTCGATCGTTGAGTGGCTGGGCGAGGCATCCCCTACCTAAATGGCGGGTAGAAAGAACACATAAATATTACATCCATGGAGTCCACTCGCATGCTTGTTGACCTCTGCGTGGAGCTGGGACCCTTGTGATGAATAACAGAGATGTAAGAAAACACGTATGGAGAGTCCCGCTCTGTCAGCTGACACACAGACGAGGGAGTGCTCAACTGCTCTCTGAAAGGCCAGCGATTCAAATCCACCCAGCGGCCCCACAGGAGAAAACACCTGGGGATCTTCTGCAGTCAGGAGTACGGCTTAGGAAGCCCTGTGGTGGCAGTGCTACTGCTGAGAGTCAGAGTCAACTGGACGCCACACAGCCGTATCACACAAAGTAAGCAAAATCCCAGTGGGATGATGGTTGGTAGCCAGAGCCAGAGACCATTGAACTGAAGAAAGTGTTCAGGGAGCTGTGTGGAGAATAACTGGTTAGGATGCTGTGAGTGTGCCACTTCACATAGGAAGGGAAGGGAGGGAATGATAGCGGAAACAGCTACACAGAAGGCCGACATGGGGAGGGACATGGGGAAGCACATCCTAATCAGCAGAAGCAGTCCATGCAAAGCTGTCCAGGAACGAAAGAGGGAAAGGAAGTCAGTGTGGCTGAAACATAAGGAAGAACTTCGGAGGCTGGCGTTGGTGATGTGAGAGGACATCATGGAGATGGGTAATCACTGCTTCCCATTCTGTCCTCCTGTCTTGCCTCCCAAATGGTATTTCTCCTGGTTTAATTCGGACTGGTTACTTTGGATGAGAGTGGCCAATTGACATAGCTATGGTCAAGGAGATGAGATATAGTTGCCTGTGGAAAGCCTTCTCCCCTCTCCCCAGTTAAACATTTAAAAGAGTATCAAAGCCTTAAAATATAACCTTGCCCTTCATGTTTCTCTCTTCTTCTTGCCTGGGCCACTGGTAACATGCTTGGAGATGCAGCGGTCATTGGTGCCATGAAGCCCAAAGGCCTGTGGTAAAGATAGAAAGATAGAAGTGCACGTCTGGACGCTTAGATAACTTGCTGCCTGGACTTCTTCTTTTAGAAGATCGCTATACGACAAAAATGAAACTCTTGTTTGGCTAACTCTTTTGTTGTGTTTCTCTTCATTCATCATGGAACTGCAATGGCCCTCTGGTCAGTTTTCTAAGTAAACCAAAGCCAGACCATGAAAGACCTTATAGAACACAGTAGAAGGTAGAGTTCAAAGTATGTAAGCATGTATATACTTGCATACATATGTAAACAACAAAATACCTTTCATGGCACATGTTAGCCTTTAATAAATATGCAATACTACTACTAAATGGGACATATGCATATATTTTGCCAGTTTAGAAAAAAATTAAAATCTTAGGTCCAATTTTTCCACTATAACAAATGTTTCGTTTCTCTCTCAACTCTTCTCCATTCTCCGACCCGAAGTGAAATCTCAGAACATTGCCCGTATTACCAGCTGGGTCAACCCTAGAGCACCATGCTACATTCATACATGCAGCGATTCAACTGACACCATCTGGCCAGCAACACGTTGCCTGGTGCCCCAAAGAGCAAAGGCAGCAGAAGCCGTACTCACTGTGCTGGAAACTTCCAAGTATCAATCCACAGAGAGCTGCCGAGGTTGAGGAAGCAAAAATCTCCAAGTCACCAATAGCTCAGAGTCCCTCACGGGCCAGTAAGTCTGAAGCAGCAACAGAGCGTGTGCAGACTCAGGAGTCATCCCTTCCATCAGACATGCGGAAAGGGGGACCTCAATCTCTAAGGTCGTGCCGGGGACTTCTAGAACTTGCAATAGAACTGTAACAATTCTAGGTCCCCGTGACACCATTCGACCCCTTCACGTGTCTGGCAGCTTATGTTTTTGAATCCCAAGTTGTTGAAATAATTTGAAAACTTTTTATTGAATTTCCAAAAGAGCCTGAAGGAAACATCTCTATCCTCAGCTAGTCTTCCCAGGAGAACAAAGTGCTGCTCAGACCTAGCCTGTCACTAGGGGAGGCTCCTTCTCCCTTTGAGAGGTATAGGTGGCAGGGGATGGGTTAGTGGGGGAGGGATGCGGAGCACCTGGAAAGAAGCCCAGCTCTCTCTGCCCTTCACCATCCCCAGTAACGTTGGGCAAAATTGTCTGGTGCTCGCAAACTGTGATACTGGACGTTCAGCGCCAAGCAGGAGCAATTCAATTATACATTAAAATATATTATAGGTACTTGTTTACTTTGTAATGTGAACTTTTATAAATTTGTGAGTTAGTTAATTGTGCCAGCCTGGCCGATAATCACATGTGGTGCTGGTTGAAAGGCGGAGGGATAAATGGGTGGTGAAGCCTCGCCTTTCGAGTTCTCAGGTCTCTTGTTTTGTGATGGTTGCATTGGGTGCAGCTGCCTTAGCAGTTCCCTGCTTCAGCTTGCAAGATTGACTTCCTCCAAGACATCCCCAAGGAGAAGCCGCATGGATCTATCCCGATGCAGCCCTGGATGCTGGAGCAGCCATGTGGAGACCCCTGCCAGTGCTGGGATGCTTACACGTTCACTGACTCAGCTTTCCTCCTGCAGTCGGCATCATTGCCTCTGTTTTGTGAGGTGAAGGACTTTGTGGACTGGTGTTGGGTATGGGTTAATGTTGGACTTGTGGGCTTGGGCAGCATTGGGTTGGGATGTTTTCGTGATGCACATTTTCTTTGCATAAAACTCTCTCTTATACGTGAGTTGCTGTGGATTTGTTTCTCCAAAATACCTAGACTAATACAATTTGCAATATGCCAAGGAAACACACCCAAATCTTGTTTCCTGCTGGCTTGCTAGTTAGAGAAGCTGAACTTTTTGGAAATTTAAAAAGCAAACTAATTTGCAAATCAGATAGCAAGGGCTTCCATGTGATTCTCAAGTCTAACTTTCAATTTACAAGTCTCTCATCTGTCCTCGCTTTTCATCTGCCCTCTTCCCTTCAACATCACATAACCCGCGGTGGCTCCACCAGCGGGAAGAGTCTGATGACTTGCCTAAAGGCTGCCTGTCGGAGAACAAAGCAGTCTGGTTGGATATTTCTGCGGTGCTTTCCAATCTTCCAATCGTCAGACAATGGTTTCTGGACACCTACCCTAGGTGAACAGATTGATAGAATCCAATCCATTCCAGGCTAACCTAAAATGGTAGTAGTCATAGTCACCAAATAATTTTTAAAACATTTACAACATTGCCTTATTAAGTTATTTTGAAAATCCCATAAGACAACTCTTAAAAGCTGGATAAACTGGCCCAGATTCATCAGAACCACACAGCTATAGGACACCATTTACCCTATAACAGAGGCACCAGCCCTGGTAGCCTTATCGGGTAAAGACTGGGTCACTCACTACAAGAGATCAGCAGTTCCAATCTACCAGATGCTCCATGGAAGAAAGATGAGGCTATCAGCTCCCAGAAAGATGTACAGCCGGGGGTCCCCTACATAGGGTTGCTATGAGCCAGAACAGACTTCATGGTAGTGGAATCTCTTTTTTTTATTCCTTTCTCCAAAGGTCATCATCTTAGCTACTTTTTCTGTGCTGTTCCCCAAGTCACTAAAATGTTGTCGACTTGCATGTTGTCCAAGTGCTGAGGTGAAGACACTGGTGACCTTGCCAGCACATGCTCCAGCCACAGTAAACGTGGCCGACTGAAATCCTGATAGAGTTCTGCCTTGCAGGCTTTCAAACAGCCGTCCACATCCAGCTCAAAGCAGCCTAACCTAGTTTACATGCATCTGTGGCAGGAAGACACGTTGGCATGTGTAGTCTCTTGGTACAGGATGACTCTGAGCAGAAAGGATCTCGACAGCCAATGGGGCAAAGGAGCAGAACAAAGTGACAGGTGACATCTAGCAGTCGGCAAGTCTGCTTATCACAGAATGTACCACAAAGAGGTCAGGTACTGAACGCCTAACCTTGGGTCTTATCAGCACGCAGAGAGAGATAATTATAAGTAACAGCACTTTCAACGTGTCAACTTCTAGATAAATACACCCTCATTATGTAGGCACCGGGAGTGCTGAACACGCGTTGCTCACCAGACCGGGTGACGGCGTAGGACACATGCCAGAGAATGCTTCTATTAATTTTATTTAAATCGTTCTGTAGATTTCTTATTAGACTCACTGTGTTTCCTCCACCGACTTCTGTCTTTGAAGAGTGTGCAATGTAGCGGGGTGATGAGCATGTGAATGATGTGCATGAATGATAACAAACCATACTCGTAATTTTATAGTTGATCATTCTCCAATGAGGGAGCCATGGCAGTGTAATCAGCTACATGGTAGTCTACTAACTACACAGTCAGCAGTTCAAAACCACCAACCACTTTGAGGGAGAAAGACAAAGCTTTCTACTCTCATACAGATTTACAGTCTCAGAAACCCACAGCGGGTGGTCTTGTTCTACCCTATAGGGTCACTAAGAGCCGGAATTCACTCAATGGCAGGGAGTTTTTATCCTTCATAGATTTTTGGATCGGGTGCATATAGGGAAACTTTGGAACGATGTTTACTACTGTACATATAAGATACCAGCCATAGCCAGTAGTAGGTTTGCATTCATTCACTTAACCAATATTTCTTCAGCCTGTCTTAAATACTGGATGTGATGTACATAACTTGGAAAATACTAAGAGTGAATATAAGGTAGGGAGAATGCTCTTTGTAGCATGTAGATATTTGTCTAATTATAAACATGATTAGTGCTACGAAGAAGTACAAGATAGGCTGGAAATGCACTGCAGCGGGGTAACCACCAGGTCTATGGTGGGGCATGGACTCAAAGACTTCCATGAGAACTAGGCCTTCACTCTGAGAGGGGCGGGTGAGATGCTGCCCTGAGAGGAGTGGCAGATGTAAAGTCATGTCAGCAGAAAAGAGCGGGGACTTCTGAGAAAGAGAAACAGCTGGAGGGAAAGGAGAGAGGCAGGGGTCAGATTGTGGAGGGTGTTGTCCATCGTATTTTGTGGTTTGGACTTATTAAGGCCATGAACTAAGTCGCATGAAGAATCTTCACGTGTGGTGTGACACAGATCATAATAACCCAGGAATCCCTTCGAGCGTTTTTTAAAAATCTCCCTAATTCTACAAGCCTACTGGGTAGACCACAATAACGACAATGGCAGGTGGATACTCTGATCCCCCATACTTTACAGATGAGGAAACTCAGCCTCAGAAAAGCTTAAGTAACAGAAGTCAGGTATTCAGCGAAATCCTGATGTGGACGTCTGGCTCCCAAGTCCAGGTGCACCCTCACCTGACACAGCCTCTGGGGACAAGCTTTGTGTTTCAGGAAGGAGGGGGATTGGTGGCAGCTAAGTGTGTTCCATACGCCTGTGTCCAGGGGAATGAGGCATGAAGGAGAGCCCAGAAAGATCTCAAAAGTAAATCATTGGGCATCTACCTCCCGTGAGTGCATTAGGAGTAAGAGAAGAGGCCTTTAGACAAATGTGAGCATCGCCGGTAGATGTGCTTTCTGCAGCTCTGAGACAGCTCACACTTCAGAGACTGCAAAAATGAAAGCCGGGCCATATTTCAGCCGCTTCCATTAAGCTGCCATAGACCTTCCTTGCATTTCCTGCTCTGTGGCAGGTTTTGGATTAATATGACTTTTTCCTTAGTGAAAATGTTGTTCTCATCTGCCATGCACCTTCTGTGTTCTTTTCCTGACACCGCCACACTCTAATAGGCTTCATGTGAGACACACCAGGGCAAAGCTAACTCTGGGGAGAGAATCACGGAGTGAAGGATCGAAAGGTCTTGAACATTTGCTTCACCCAAACCATGAACTACCTGAGCAGAGCAGCGATAATCACCTTCATGCCAAATATGCCTGCTTTGAACTTCTACAGAAGACTCCACCCGCCTTTGTGCTTGGTGTTCTCCTTCATCCGCTGCCATGGAATCAATTCCAACTCTTAGCAACCCTCACTAGGGTCTCTGTGATGATGAAGCCCGATAGGAATGAGTTTGAACTGCTGAGCTAGCAATTAGCAACTCAATATCTGACCCATAGTGCCACCAGTTATCTGTATTGGTATAAGAAATATGAAACAAAAGGCAAATGCTTAGTTCCAGTGAATTGTGTCTGGAAAATTCAGTAACTATAGATGTAGACCTCTGCAGAAATTGTATTTGAATTTTGAAGCGATTGTTTTCTACTTTTGCTGCCGGCCCCATTACCAACTGGGTGCATGGCACCACCCTCCCCCAGGGGGAATTCACTTCAGAGGACAGCATTGAAGCTGCAGCTCGGGAAGAGGGGAAGGGAGACTGGTCTGGTCAGAGCGCATGTGAACCAATGAGGGGGGAAGGGGAAGAAAAGGAAAGAGTGGAGGGAGCACATCCTGGCTCCCTGAGCCCTGGGGACAATTCCTCATTGACCCATCACACCACAGGGGGCGGCACTGGAGACAAACAGCAGGAATTGCACCCACCATGAACTCACCATGCCGAATGCCAGCCTCTGGGGGTATGCATCAGAGCAGCAGAGGGAGCAGAGCAGTGAGGTCCTCAGGGATAGAGGCGATGCCGGGGCATGGCACCCAATCAGACTTGACTGGAAAGCACATGTGAAAGAAAACAAACAGACCCTGAACTATTCATACGGTTATATATGTATGCATATGTGTGTATTGTGGTTGTAGACATTGTTTTACTTTCTGTTGTTGCCTCGTTGCACTCAGTCTGGTGATGGTACATAG
>NW_022103896.1:22383279-22384255 GCF_000313985.2 Echinops telfairi
CCATTTCTTTAAGGGCAGTTAAAAAAAAGCACACAGAATTCTAATTTCCAATCCTTTAAATATTAAAAAAAAATCCAGTCATATCCAAGATCAACAAAATTGTTAGGCCATTTGGAGTTTCTAGGACATAGCTTATGGGGAATGCATTTACAATTCTATAGCTAATGAACCTTTGGAATATTTTGAGTCTTATTCAACAGCTGGGAAATTTTCCTCTGAAGCTCTGGGGTCATCATCACCACCATTATTATTGGCATAAATGGTTTTGTTCAATGAGGCAAAATTCGGTATTCTTTGTTCTTGACCAAGAGCGCTGATGCTGTGGTAGTTACACATCGGGCTGCTAACCACAAGGTCATCGGTGTGAAACCACCAGCTCCTCTTCGGGAGAAAGATGGGGCTTTCTACTCCCCTAGCCCACTGCCATGAGCGGGTCTTGGAAACCCACAGAGGCAGTTATTCGACCCTGTACTGCAGGGTTGCTGAGTCAGAACAGACTTGATGCTGTGGGTTTTCTTCGTTAGCTCTTGGGTAGGTCAGTTCAGAGGGCATACGGCAACAACGTTATTATAGTAGTGTAAAGAATAGTATTGTTTTCCCTTCCTTATGCTCACTCCATTCCTGCCCGCTCCCGACTTAACTACCTATCTTCAACTGCTACTAAGTAAAAGCTAAACAAAACAAAAAACTATAGAGGAATGGATAAACAGCTCTGGGACATTTATACTGTCATTTTATGCATCAATAAAAAACAATGATTACTCTCTTAAACACTGCAAGGCATGGAGAGAACTAGAGAACTCCTGTTTAGCAAACAGTCCATCTTACAAACATAAATATTTAATGTCACCATTGTTATAAGGAGAAACAAAGAAGAAACTCCGTTTATACACCAATAGAGAAGGATTTGAGGACTACAAGGAGGCCATGGAGGGGCGAAGGGCAGAACAGGGAGAGAGGAGGGAATAAAAAAATG
>NW_022103896.1:22386037-22421640 GCF_000313985.2 Echinops telfairi
GAAAATAATTTTATGGTGGGGGCGGTCACCACAACATGAGGAACTGTATTAAAGGGTCGCGGCACTGGGAAGGTTGAACACCACTGATCTATCAGAAAACAGACACATCGCTTTAAATAAATCAACTGCTTAATTTGAATAAACACCTCAGTCACCCCCTTACTTTTGAGACATGAGGGTCTGTAGTTTTGCTGCCCCAATCAGGATTCTACTGAAGGACAGGCCGCATCCCATCACGTTAGGGAGAGCAGGCTGGCGCTATCAGCCTTGACCTCCTCTCTCTACAAGACCGCAGGGCACTGCGTTCTAGAAGCACCTTAGCAGAGGCCAAGCCCTCCAACATGTGATTCGTGATAGAGCGCTGTCCTGTCCCAAAATGGATCCTGCGAGTGTTTTCTCGCCTTTGCTCCCTGCTGAAGTAGATGACAATAACGCCCGGAGAGATTTGCTGCACACCAAGATTCCCTGTGGGTCCCCTTACAGGCAGCACCTCAGCAATACATTTATAAAATTTGTTTTCCCGGCGAGAAACAAGGCAGGCGTGTTTACATCTCAGTGCGGATGCTCAGCGTGTGATTAATAGGCTTTGTTTCAAGACTCTCAGAGTTTAGCAGTTGCCAATTTCAAAGGACTAATACAAATTAAAATGATCTTCTGTACTGAAGAAAACGAATCTGAAGCAATTGCATCTTCCCTGGAATTGTGCTTGCCATGTGGTTGATCAAGACATTGTAGTTAAATGAGTTGAAGAAATGAATGAATGAAGTGTGTGAGTGAACACATTTCAAGGTAAGGGTTGAAGGGTCGGCTTCAAAGATCTCTATAGTGAGGCGCTTCCGTTCCCCTGTGGTCCATGTTTATACCCGGATAAAAGGAGCACCCCAGATGGGAGGTAAATGGGAAAGCCCAGGTGACTTCAAAGGCCCCCACGGAGAATAACAGCCCTAGGAGTAGGGAGAAAGAGCAAAAGAACAAGGAAGAGTTGTTCTCCTTAGCTGGCCCCCTCAGAACTCTCCTTTCGGCAACGTTGAGGATTTCGCCTCAGATGCTGGAAATCGCTCTGTGATTTTGTGTGCATAGAGCAGTGGAGACCAAGCGGACAGGGCTCTGCTTCTTCATTACCAAGTCAGAGCTTACTGAGCCAGGGACTCGGCACTGCCCTTTGCTCTCCAAATTCATACAAGGTGCTGAACTCTGCGAGAAGGTGGAAACTGGAAAAGGAGGTTTTAGCTTTCTGGGCCATTAATTATTCATAGAAAGCTCGGCTCGAAAGAATGCCTTTCTGCTCTTGGGCCTTTGCCACTTCCTGGGCCAATTGAAGGAGTGGGAGCAGAGGACAGTAGCCGGCATTACTGTTCATCCGGCCCTTGTATATGCCAATCTTTCTTCCGCAGCTTCATCTCTGCAAGCACGTGGGCAGGGCATTAGAAAAGAAATATGACTTTGGTTTCTTAAGTCCCTACTGATCCCCATTGGACGAATGCAGTTTGCTTTCTAATGAAACCCCTAATGTCACATCAGATCATGACTCTAAAGTGCAGGTTAACAATACATTTGGTACAGCCAGTGTACTTCCTTCTCCCAAATACCCTCCCACCCACACGCTTCTGCAGGCTACAGGCCCAGGGAAAAGCAACTTCAATTCCATTCACTAGACTGTGTACAGCCACTGCATGGCTTCAATGGTTGCGAATCAGACAGTTGTGTTTTAGCTAATGGGTACCCCTCTGGAGCAAGGAAACCCACGGCAACTGTATTGATGCATTATCTCCCAGGGCTTGGTGGGCACATTTGAAAGGGGACTTCTCTGCAGCTTGAAATCCCTCATCGCTTCCTGGCCTTTATGGTTGAAGAAGCAAAAGAGTTTGGGTGGGGGGAGAGGGGGAGGTCTGTTTGTTGCTTTGTAGTTATTGTTGTTTTCTTTGTTTTTCACAACTGCCAAGTGCTATCGCTACCTCTGACCACCATCCCTTTCTCAACCCAGGGTTCATGCCAATGACCAAGATGTTCTTGATTACGAGATGGCCTGTGTTCTCTCTTAGCCCAAACTTCCCCACAAGGGGATCATCCCCGCCAGGAATTGGTTGATAGTGGAAGAATGGCCTCTGATTTCAGTCCCAAGTGGCACCCTGAGCAACATTTGCTGCCAGGATAGTGTGATTTAAGAAAACAAAAATGACGGCGTAGCCTAAATACACGCCTTCTTCTTTTGGGTAACAACATACATTAGCATTTTAAAATAGAATTTAAACAGGTGTCCAGTAACAGAATGACAAATGTTAAGTGTGAAATCTGAAAGTTAGGAAATTGAACCACATATGGTCATCTCTCTCTCTCTCTCTCTCTCTCTCTCTCTTTCTCTATTTTCCTGCACTGGACTGTTAAAGGGCTTTATCACTGTTGTGCCAATAGGACTTGTAAACCCAGGGATGTGGTTATTCAAAGACAACATTTGCTTGGTGCCTTTTCAATGATGTCTGTAATTACTCATTTAAACAGATCGCCCTGTGATCCAATACAGGGAATGCAGGGAGATGAGCTGAGAAAAACATTCCCTGAAGGCACAAGAGAGCTAATTGTAGAAAATGAGGCTTGTCTCTTTGTAGGGTCATATAGCTCACTGGGTGAGGATGGAGTTAGAGAGAAACATTCTCCAGCAATCTATAAAATGTATATGCCTACAAGCATTTTTTTAAAAAAACAAACAACTAGAAGTCCTAGGGGCTTTGTGAGCTTACGATGCTTAATGGATAAATCCAAATATGCCTCTGGCAAATTCTCATCGTAAAGATGGAGCTAGACCATATTAAGACGCACACAGAGGGGGAAAGGCAGAGGTAGTGATGAAAGTTCAGGGGAAGGTGGAGAACTCGGGTTCTGCCTTCATTGAACTGAACAGATATGCTTTCTGTTAATAAATGTGCTCTGGGTGACTAATTCATCTTTGACTTCAAAGATAACAGTGGAATTTTTCAGAAAGAGAGGGGGAAAAAGAGACTCCACTGTTTTAATTAATCTATGACTCCCTCACTAGGTAACAATCTTTCAGTAAATGCCTTTATCTCAGCAAGCTTCCATTGCTCTATGTGAGAGACAGGGCTGTCTAATTGTCACCAATAAGTTTGCCACTCTCCTGTGGGAGTTGTATGGATGACTTAAAATCTTTTCAAATGGGGTTGATATAAAACTTTCTGTTTGGGCACACATGGCAACACATTCACATCGGTGTGTAATTATAATAAATAACAGCTAACATTTCTTTCTGTCATCGGTTGCTTTCAAGTCAGCTCATAGTGGCCTTATGCAGACCAGAATGAAATGTCGAATTCTGTACCAGCCTTATCATCACATGATGATCAATTTCCTTGTCTAGGTTGTTGTGTTGTAATTCCCAATTACTGTGGTGGGGTGGAGGACTCATCTTTTAACACTGCATCAGACAATACTGGGATGCGGTCCGCAAAGTTTCGTTAAGTAATAATTAGAAGTAAATCAATAGGGCTTTTTTCCTAGCCTTAGTCTAGAAGCTCTGCTGAAACTGTCTACCATGGTTGACCTTGGTATTTGAAATACCAATGGTTTTATGACTTAGTGACAGAAGGGGGATGGGCCTAGTGTTTGCTGAGAACTAACCACCTGCTCTGCACTGGTCCAAACACTTGAAGTGTTCTTAATTATTAATTTCTCATAAACCTTAGTAGGTAGCATCTACTGCTACCTACTCCAGATCACAGAGCTTATCAAAGGAAGCACAGAGATTCAGGCACCGACTTCGGCACGCAGTTCAATGCATACACACTTCCCCTCCTGTCCTTTTAACACTCCTATTTCCCACCAGTAGGCAGGCATGTGGAACACATATATTTCTTTTATATGGGTCCTCACATCACCAAAGAGCTCTAGATAAATCCTGACTGGGTACTAGATGACAGAGAGGCAGATGAAGGGTGAAGAGGGCAATGGATTGGCCCTGATAACAGGACTGAGAAGAACGAGGCCCTGGACACATAAGACGTGTCAGATTAAAGTTCTGATCATCAGAAAGAATGCAAGGCCACCAAGGACAGAGCTCTCCTGCAGGATTCCGGTCATTTCAACGCCCTGGAGTTTGGAGCAAACCAAGAAAGGAGGACAGGGAAGAACGAGGCCTTTGGAACGGATGATGGCAGATACGGTTCTGATGGACTGCTCCTATTCCTAAGAGCTTTACAAGTCCCCTTACAAACTCTTCCTTCTATCAATTAACCATCTTGCACCTTTCTGCAAAAAACAAACAAACAAACAAGGAGCTACCATCCAGAGTTTTCAATTCTGATGAAATGAAATGATTAATGAATGGATGGATGTCAGAGAAACAAGAGCCAAGGCTAAGGGCCATGAAGTAATTCCTTCAGCGCTGCCTCCTCGCTAGTCAATGTGTTTCTGGCATAAAACCAAAGGTGAAACTGATTTTTAAATAGGACCCCCTTATATAAAATATCCAGTTAAAAGAAACCACAGACACCAAGGTTTATTAGTGGTTACCTATGGATTGGCACACACACACACACACACACACACCCCAATCTGATCTGCAGAGCTCTGCCTTACACAAAACGTGGGACTGAGAAGCACTCCATGGTCCTAGAGATGGGAATAATCATCAGCATGAATCTGCCTTTCTGTTTTGAGAGGGAGACGAGGCAGGAGACATTAGGAACCTGAGGGGCTTTAATCTCACATGCTGGCGACACGCTTACTGAGGTGGGAGACAGGTGGGGGTCTCGGCTGAGTAGGATGAGCCATCCGCAGAATGCTGAGTGGCCATTTCGGTGGCGCCGGTTGATTTGTTGAGATGGCACAGATGGGAGGGACCTCCTCGGTCAAGTCCATGTTTTCTTGGCCCTCAGACTTTCAGGAAAACAAATGTGAATGACAGGCCCACATCAAGCTCTGGAGTCATTGCCTCAACCATGACGGATGCCTGCCAGGCCTCTGCACTTGATGCTAGACCCTGACGGTGACATAAAAGCCCTCTGAGATGCCACCGCTGTCATCTGCAGTACGAGTCATCATAAGGTAGCAAAAAGGACATCATTTTGACACTCACCAAATACAAAGTTTCCTTTGCCACCTACATTTTGCTTTTTGAATGAAAAGCCTAACAAACATCAGCATGCCCTGTCCGTGCTCGTTCCTTTGGGTAGAATGTCCTGCTCTTCTGTCTAGCGAATCCCTGGATGCACTCCGAGACTCCCCATGATGGGGAATCTGGAAGGTAAGTGGGCAGAGGTGGTCCTGATATGAGAACAGAAGTCGGAAACCTCTCTTTCCCTACTGGATACTTGTCCAAATGCAGCCACCCCAAGCTCCAGATACCAAAAACCTTCCCATTGGTCTATGGAAGAGAGACGGGGCTTCCTACTCCTGTAAAGACTTACAGTCTCAAAACCCATAAGGGCAGTTCTACGCTGTCCTATAGGTTTGCTATGAGTCAGCATCGACTCAATGGCAGTGAGTTTGTTGTTTGTAGTCTTCTCCCGTGTGTGTGTGTGTGTGTGTGTGTGTGTGTGTGTGTGTGTATACACGTGTGCTTAGAACACTAGTTCTCAACAAGGGAATGAGTTTGCTCCATGCCCCTAGAAGACAAACCTTTGGTCATGTCTGAAGCCTATTTGATGGTCAGAATGGGCAGGGAGGGGGAGTGAGGGCTGAGGAACGCTGTGGATAACTATTAGATCGAGGCCAGGGTTGCTCCCGAGCATTGTCCAATGCAGAGGACAAGCCCTTACAACTAAGAAGGAATCAGTCCCCAATGTCAATAGTGCTGAGGCTGAGAAAACCTGAACCAGAGAGCATTTATCAACCACTCATGTACTTTCCGATTTAATTCTAACAGAAGCACATGGAGGAAAAGAGAGTCCCATTTTCAGATGTGAGAGCTGAAGCTCAGAGGGATTTAGCAGGGACACAAGGTCATGGAGTTGGAAGCACACAGAAAGCACTGGGAGGAATTGAAACTCTGCTCTCAAGTTCCTGCTCCTGTCTGTTCCTCAACCACTGAGCCTCCTATGACTGCCACCACACCACACGAACCTCCCCTTCCACCTGCCACCACGGGCATCATTCAGCCTCAAGTAAGGGCGTTTCCACAGGTTCCCTCACATCCATGTCCATTACTTCGGGTTTCCTCTCTCCTTGGCCAGGCTCTTGGGCAGAGAGGTTGCTAGTTGAGAGCTACATGAGGCAGGGTGCAGTAAGGAACCACTGTCAGTCCTTGACTTTTATGCCCAGCCGTTTGTTCATCCCGTTCTTTTAAATAACACAGCCTTGTCTTTGCACACACTTCTGAATGACTGACCGATTGTCCGTGCAGATAACCTGGTGTCTTCCTTACCTAGTGCAGCCAAAACGACAACCGAAAAAACCACAAGTGGGATCCTTTTAGGAATGAAATGAATTTTCTTATATTTTCAGAGGGTAAAAGTTCTAAATGAGGGTCTCAGTTATGTCAACTCTACAAGTGGTTTTTAAGTGCTCTCCAGTCCATGTTGGCTTGGAGCAAGACCGTGTGGACAGTAGAATTGCTCCGTGGGGTTTTTAGGCTGTCATCTCTACAGGAGCAGATGCTCAGGTCTGTCTCCCTCAGAGCTGATGGCTGGATTCGAACCACTAATGCAGCTGAGCACCACCATGGCTCCAACCATGAGTACTTTCCTCAATCCTTCAAACAAACCAAGCTCTCTCTTTCCACTCAGGCGGGTGCTTCTTCTAAAACATGCTTCCTTCTACAATTTACCTGGCCATCACCTGCTGTTTATGTGGATGCCCTTTCCTTGCGGAGGGAGTCCTGGCGGTGCTGTCGGGCTTCGTGCCAGCCCTACAAGGAAGAAAGGGAAGATTTCTGCTCCTGGGGAGGCTCAGAAGCCACAGTCACCGTGAGTGACAATCGACTCACTGGCAGAATGTTTGGTTTTCTGATTCCTTCGTCTGCGCCCCATCAAAATCAGCCTCTCTTGCCACTATTTTCAGTATATTCCTGGTTGTGCTTATGAACATAGTGCCTGTCCCTCCACACAAGGGAGAGAGCAAACTGCTGTGTTCTTTGTGATCATCATCACCTCAATGGCTCCGACCATCACAAATGCACACACACACACACACACACACACACACACACCAGCACACACACATGTGCATGTGCAATACACACACACACACATCCACATTCACACTGGGCGGGGGAGGGGGTGTAGAAAACATTTGTGGAAAAAATGTAATGAAAATATAATAGCCCTGATTTGACTCTTCCTATTTTTGTTTCCCGTGATCTTCATTTATTAAAATATTTTATTATGGTTGGGGCAAAAGTTTACAGAGCAAATTAGTCTTCCATTCAACATTATACACATTTTGTGTCATGACATAAGTTATATTTCCTTCGGTGTAAGTGCACTCCTCTCTCTCTCTCTCTCTCTCTCTCTCTCTCTCTCTCTCTCTCTCTCTCTCTCTCTCTCTCTCGCTCTCGCTCTCGCTCTCGCTCTCGCTCTCCCTCATTTCAATTTGTCCCTCTTTCCCACCCTTTGCTGCCTTTGAGCTTTGTTGGGGATTGGTGTCCCCCTGTCCTCTGGCTGGTCATTCAGAGGTGGACGGTCCTCATGGGTGTACTTTCATCTACTGACCCCTGCCATCAATTCCTCATATGACTTTTCAGAGCTCAGCTTGACCCAATCTCAGGATGCATGATTGAAGGGAGACAGACTTCAAACTGCCTAAATGACTAAACAGCTGTCGTTTTAATGCCAGTCAGGAACAATCTGTACGCAAATCTGTAACTGAACACAGCCCCTGATGAGTCTATCACCGGTTGATGGATGGTGATACTCTGAATGCATCTTCATTCCTGACGGGAGGGAGCTCCGTGAAGAAGGAGAGGATGTGCACTGCACTGGGCCATGGGTTTTTCAAATTTCTTCTTCTGATTCTTGAGTCCCTCTGTTCCAGAAACTGCACTGGAGCATGCAGTGACCCATCAAGTGTATAAAGCTGACTGTGACTGGGCTAGTTTGGGGGGTCTTCACAGAAAAGGCACTTGGGGTCTTGGTCACCTGGAGATTCCATCTGAAGGGTGAGAGAGTGCAGGGTGAAGCTGCTGCTGAGGGCTTGAATGATCTCTCTCTGAACAGCCTGGCTGTCCCGGTGGGCAGCTGTGGATAGAGAACCACAAGAGAGATGAGTACGGATTGCACATACTTGAGTCGCTGCTGAGACTCCAGCTCCAAGTCCTCTGTCTTTGATCTGGTGGGACACTGAAACCGCCCCTCAAGGACCAGCGTGGCTCTGATAGCCAGCTGCTTTCACTTCGATGAGACAGGGAGAATTCTAATGCAGTGAAGCCTCCTGTGATAAGGGTTTATACCCCCACTCCCACTCACATCACCCCCCACCCAACCCCCACAGTTATCTCTGGGGTCTAGCCTTCCAAGGAGTGGAGTGTGACCATGGAGATAAACCCTGAGAAAAACCTTGCTAGGATTTCTATTTCTCACAGGGCCCTGCTCCCCTTCTATCTCATCAGCATTTACGTCAAAGTGGGTGACAGGAACCAGGAAGCACTTAGAGTCCCTGCAGACCTTTCTGTGAGCAGCAAACCTCACTGCCATCTTTTTTCCTGTCCCAAACGGTCTCAGGAGGCTGTAAAGTTCCCTCTATAGCATTCTGATTGTTCACTAGAATCTTCTATTTGCAGTGAAATATTGGCATGGCAAACGCTGTAAATTCCCTGAAGCCAGATCGAAGCTCCTCAGAGAAGATTAGGATGCCTGAGAAAGCAGTCTTCAAATAACTGCCACTGGTGTTTCTGTACTTTGAACCTCAGTAACTTTCTTGAGATTTAATTTTTAGCATTCTCACCTACCAACTTTGGCCTGAATTCTCTCCTAAAGCCATGAAAGAACTCCTGCTTTCTATTTTTCCATGCCCAAGACTTATCCCAGCACCCATGGCAGTTGCGTGGTAGAATTCTAGGTTTGATTTCTGTCCTATGCACCCCATATACAGCTACTAGCCACCTTGCCTGTCAAGGGGACTTGTGTTTGCTAGGATCCTGAGCAAGTTTTCTGCAGGGCTTCTAGATGGAGAGGAGCTGGCCATCTACGTCCCAAAATCAGTAAATGAAAACCCTATGGTTCCTCTAGTCTGCTCTGCAATTGATCGTAGGGATGACACAGCACTGGGAAGGGTTTCGCTGTGTCGTGCTTGGGAACCCAGGCGTCTGGGGCCAACTCCATCGCTGATGAGTCGAGTGAACACTGTTGTAACGGCAGGCCACCCCCCAGGCAGAATCATTTCCTCATTTCCAAAGTACAGTGATTGTGATTGCACAACTCATTCATTGGACAGGCATTTTAACCAAAGGGGTTGTAGGAGTGGGGTGGGGGATACTCTAAGACTGATGAGGCTGTGACTGTATAATACCCCTTAATATATTTAAATGATTGAACAATTGAACTGTCTGATAGGTAAATTATGTGCCAATAAAACTGTTGGGAATATATATGTATTGAATCACCCTGCATTGCTGGGCAAACTGTTATCTGATAAAGTTTTGTTATTCATCACACACAAAAAAGGGAGAGTATAGTATAAAGCCAGTCATCTATGAATTTTCTGGCAGGGTGACAGAATGCTTAATTATCCAGAGAAGGCACTGCCATGCATTCCTCCGAATGGACTACTACCTTGTCAGAACTTTATGGATGGGGCTGTGGCTCACTCAGTCACCCCCCACCTTCAGAGTTGGACAGAGAAGATACCGGATGGAGACTGGCTACTGGAATCATTCCTATTATTTGACTGATGGGCTGAGCTGACCAGGTGACATGGGAGTTTCAGAGTTTGGGGAGCAGTTTCACCCTCTATTCTGTCCTCTACCCTTTGTCACTGGCCCCAAGGGAGGTCGTCAGTATCATTCCTGCTACAATAGCCTTGATCAGAGAGTGTGTTTCAAAGGCCCCAGGGAGTACCGATCACTTGATGGTGGTTTCACAGCTAGCAGTCACTAAGGACAGCTTGACAGAGGAAGGAATTTTCAGGACAAAGGCTGAACTTTGTCCACGGGGTTTACAAAACACACTGACCTGTGGCAACATGAGCCGAGAGGATCACTTGGTTCACTGTTAGAGACCAGATGTGCAGACTGTGCACAGACAGCACCCCGTCGACTGCTAAGATGAGCTCTTTCGCAGCATCGTAAGTCAGGCCCTTTGGCACACCTGCCAAAAGGGGAAAATGGGTGGCAGCTGTTAGTCAACGACGTAGAAGCTCACCGAGATGGTCCAAAGGGTAGTGGAGCTTTTTCCAAAAGATCAACTTGCCCTTCTATTTTGTTGATTTCTTCCTTAAAATTTTACAAATGAGAATCACTGGACTGTGTCAAGGGGTTGACCATCAATTAAAAGTTCACAGGCAGGATAGAATTGGGGTTATGGTAGTAGTGGTGGGAAGCATTAAAGAATTAGAGCAGTAGTTCTCAACCTTCCTAATGCCTCGACCCTTTAATAAAGTTTCTCATGTTGTGGTGACCGCCAACCATAAAATTATTTTCCTTGCTACTTCATAACTGTAATTTTGCTACTGTTATGAATTGGGTGACTCCTGTGAAAGGGTCATTGGACCCCCAAAGAGGTCACGACCCACAGGTTGAGAATCACTGAACTAGAGGAAGGTTGTGTGTTTTATCGGTGCTATCCTGCACCCTGACTGGCTCTTCCCTTCCTTGTGGCCATTCTGACAGGGGATGTCCAATTGATTACTGATGGGTTTTGGAGGGTAAGGGGGTGGAGGGGGAACCGATCACAATGATCAACATATGGTCCCCATCCCAGGGGGATAGACAGCAGAAAAGTGGGTGAATGAGACAGCAGTCGGTGTAAAACATGAAAAAGAAGAAGAATTTATAAATTATCAAGGGGGCATGGGGGATGGAGAAAAATGAGGAGCTGATGCCGGGGTTTAAGTAGAAAGAAAATGTTTTGAAAAAGATGACAATATATGTAAAGATGTGTTTAACAAACTGGATATATGTGTAGATTGTGATAAGAGCTATAAGAGCCCCCAATAAAATAAAATAATTTTTTAAAGTTCACAGGCAGATAATATCTACAGACTTGGCAATGCAATAACCCCCAATAATAATAACTTATATTTTGAGAGTGTTATTCACTTCACTGTGCTTTTTTTTGTTGTTGTTGTTGTTTTTATGATTTTGTACACATTCTCAGAAGAGAAAATGAAATAACATAGGATTTAGTAACAAACAATCAAGGTTAGCATTCTGGATGCATCTACTCTGAATTTAATCAGATTTTAGAAATACTCTGATTATAATAAACACCTTTACAGTAAGCTTTGGGTGATAAGAGCAAAATCGTGTTCGTAGTTCTTGTAGAATAAACTCAACGACTCTTGGCTTTTTTGGTAAACTACAATACTCTAAAATGTTAGTTATCTAACAGATTACTTCTCAGGAAACTTTTAATAGGGGATCCCATCTTTTTAATACCATCCTATTGTTTGGTTTCTAACACTTCTATTAAGGAGGCTGGTGATGCAGTGATTACATGTTGGGCTGCTAACTGCAAGACCAGCAGTTCAAACCCACAAGCCACTCCATGGGAGAAAGATGAGACTTTCTACTCCTGTAATAAGCTACAGTCTTGGAAACCCACAGGGAGAGTTCTACTCTGCCCTAAGAGGTCACGGTGTGGCAGAATTGACTCACTGGCATGAGTTCTTTGGAGACAGAATATTTCTATTCTTTTATCTGCACCCATTAGGGTTCATTGTTCAAGTCACAGAATGTAATAGTCCAGCAACACCTCTTGGTTCTGAAGGGCATTGTGGGGCACAGGACGCTGGGGATCCTGGTAATCCATCCAACATTCTTATAGGGTGAAAGAACTCAGGTGTCCGACCTGGGGGAAAAACTAACTAAAGGCACGATGGTCCCTTTCTCCATGAATTGCCATGATTTTGTCATGCAGAAGATGAGAGGCGATGACCATGTAAGGGTGCTTGCTTTGGCTAACTCCAGAGAGAAAAACAGAACCAGAGGTCAGAAGTTACGTGAAAACAGACATCGGTTCAATAGCATTGTGTTGGCTGGGATTTGTTGCTCTTGTCTTCTTTTGTAACTGATCAGCACAACAGTGGAATAAGAGAAAGATAAATCTTAGTGAACTAAGGATCACCCAAAGAGGATGGTGTAGAAGGGATTTCAAAGCACTTCTTATATTTTAAGGAGCTCCGGCTGTCTCAGTAGGTCAAAGATCTCAGCTGCTAATGGATCGAACCCAAGTGCTTCACAGAGGAAAGGCGTGGGAGTTGACCTTTCTAAGGACACACACAGCCTTGGAACCTTGTTCAAGGCAGTTTCTGTGCTCCTCCTAGAGTGAGAGGAGTTGGAAACAACTCAACAATGACAATGGGTGCTCCTATTTTAGCTTTTCCTTCAATTATTCTCCAGTGTGGTGCCAGAACCACTCAGAACATAAACGTAGGGCGTTATTAAAAAGACTTATTTCTTGATTCCATTCCAGGATGCTTGGAAGAATTTTATATGGATTAGACTCTGAAATCTACAAGTTTTCAGAGTGGTTCTCAACTTTGGGTGCACACTCGTTCACTAATCAAGGTTAAGGTAGCCTGGCGACCAGGTTTCATCCAACCCCCATGACCTCAGATTTCTGGGGATTGATTCTGGGGCCTCAATACTTTTGGAGCTCAGTTGGTGATTCTAACACATAGCAAAGGTTGAGCACCACACGCTACCATTTATAAGGCACTAAGCAGCTTTTCCTCACAGTAGTTCTCAACCTTGACTGCACATTTTAAGATGCCAAAGTCAGGCCTCATCCCAGGCCAATTACCATATATACTCAAGTTGAAGCCGACCCGAATATCAGCTGAGGCACCTAATTTTACCACAAAAACGACATTAAAAAATGTGCTGAAAAAATTGGCTTATACACAAGTATATATGGTAAGTCAGAATGTCTGTGTGTAGGGCCTGGATATAAGTACTTTTTATAAGTATTTTTTAACACATCCTAGATTACTTTAAGGGGAGCCTTGGTGGCATAATGGTTATCATTGGGCTGCTAACTGCAATGTTAGCAGTTCAAAACCACCAGCCGCTCTGTGGGTAAAAGATTTGAGATGCTCTACTCCCATAAAGAGTTACAGTCTCAAAAACCCACAGAGGAAGTTCCGTACTACAGGATCCCTGTGAGTCAGAACAGACTCAATGGCAGTGAGTTTGGTGTTTGAGATATTGTAATGTGTGGTCGAGAACTGAGAACCATGAACTTAAAGGATTTGAATACTTTCTCTACAAGGGATTTACTTCTAGCTAATTCTTTACAGTTTGAGCTTAGCTTTAATCTCACTTTCTTTTGTTTCATGGACATAATGAGGGTCAGAATGTCTCTAACTCTGTCCTCTAAGGTCCCGGGTACAAGAAGCAGATGAAAGGAATTTAACTATAGGCTGTGGATAACATATGTAATAATTATCATACTTTAATAATAATAATAATAATAATAATAATAGACCTTTTGCGAGCAAACCATGGGTCAAGCTTTATGCTGAGTAGTTTACTTAGACCACTTATCTCATTTAATACTCTTATCAACTTACAGAAGCACAAAAATGTACACAAGGATAGTAATTGTATCATTGGTTATAATGCTCACAAATAAGCAAAAACATACAGCGTACTAAATATAGTTATGAAACCTATGTCTGTGCTAATAAGGCAAGATTTCCAACTGAAAAAAAGCACTGTGCAGAAAAAAACCCATATCAGTGCATAATTCTATTTGCATAAAGAGCCATATTTTAAATAGGTATCTGACTCATAACAACCCTATAGGATAGACTAAAACTGCCCTGTGGGTTTCTGAGACTCTAACCCTTACAGCAGTAGAAAGCCTCATCAATCTCCCAAATATCTATATTGCACATATATTATTACATTTATGTGGATACATAAATATTTTGGGAAATGCCCACACCATCTTATTAATAGGTATTATCCCTGTGGAACAGTGCTGGGCATTACAAATCGAGAGGTGAGAAGACATTTCGGTTATCATTTTATACCTTTCGGTGCTCTTTAAAAATTCAACCAAGTACAAATGTTCTTTTATACCAACCCAATTTAAACATCAATTATCTTCCAGAAAGGAGGTACCTGTCGGTTTCAATAAATGGCTGAGGTAGCCATGGTCTCTGCACTAGCTCTTAAATGAAATAATAAAGATAATCACTAATGAAAGGCTACACTGAGAGGTAGGAATAGGGGAACAGAAGCATCTCAAATTTTAATCCAATTTGACTTTTATCATCCTTTACATCCATGGCAGCTATAACAGCAAAGGCAGCTGCAGCTCAGCGGCTGGCCCCAGGAAAGAACATAGATGCATCTTTGAGTGGATGAGCCAAATGTTCTCAAGCTGGAGCTGAGAAATTCACTGGCTACTTAGTGATATTTTACTCAAGTGGCTGTTTCAGAGTCACCAACAATGACTGCGCCCACCAGGAGCAAAACCCTGAGCTGCACACCCTGCAGTGAATGCTCATGACACGTGGACTGTCTGCCACTGAAAGCAGCCACACTGAGACCGCACCTCAAAAGGTGCTGGGAACAGGTGGGGAGGGGGCATGACCAAACAGCTAACGTCTGGAGAGTTCTCATCCAGACTGTTTGGTAGGACACACGCAGACCTCTAGTTCTGATGGAAGTTCCTAGTCAGCCTTGCAGTGCCATCATGCAGGAATCCTGGACGTGGTGTGAAGCACCAGCAACATCAGCATCTTGTAAATTTAAATCGGCAGTCCTATCTCAGACTTGCTAACTCAGGAACCAGAAGGATGGGCCCCAACCAGGGTCTTAACAAATTTTCTAACCAATTCTGATGCCACCACATGTCAAGAACCACTGTCTAACACTGACTTAGCCAAGACCCATTGGGTCCTTATTTTCTTAGACTGTTGAACTAAAAGATCCTGTTCGCTGAGTCATTTTCAAGTGGTCAATATGACATTGATGAATCACCTTGGCTATGTAACCCAGTATCTTCTGTCTTTAAGATACACAGTATACAAAAGTAATATCACTGTGAGTCAGTAGTTCTTCTGCTTCACGGGCCATTTAAAAGGTTTTCTGGTAATGAAGATGGATATGCTGTGATCCAGACTCTCTTATCTGGTCCTTCTGAGAGCATCTTCATTGATTGGCAGCCAAGATTTTGGAAGCGTTGTGGCCAAAAGCCATAAATATCTCAGGATGAGATAAATAAGCAGTACTGGGTTCATGTCCACAACCTGGCTTCAGATATTCCATATTCAAGTCAACTGAAAGAGTTGGCTGAGAACTTGTACTTATGACATTTCTACTGTGTCCACACATTATGTCATGTACCTAGTTCCTCGAACACTCGCAACTTCCACTCATCTGTGAGTTTGCCTTCCTGTGGGGGTTTGCATATTGCTGCGATGGTGGAAACTGTGTCACGGGTATTTCTAATATCAACAGGGGCCACCCGTAACAAACAAGTTTCAGCAGAGCTTTCAGACTAAGACAGACTGGAAGCAGAATCTGGTGATCTACTTTTGAAAACACTGGCCAGTGAAAACCTTATAAATGACAGAAGAGCATTGTCTTATATAATGCCCGACGAGGAGACCGTCAACTTGGAAGGCACTCAAAATACAATTTGGGAAGAGCTGTCTCCCCAAAGCACAATCAACTTTAATGATGTGGAAGAGCAACACTTGGGGAGCCTTTGCTGACTGATGGGGCACAGCTGAAAATGAGATGAAATAGCTGCAAGCCTCCCTGAATAATCGCAATGTGGAATGTACAAAGTGTCCTCAGGAAGATTAGAAGTCATAAAAGTAAAATTAAACATTTGAAGATTGATAATCCAGGAATTAGCTGAAATTGACTGACACTGGTTCTTTTGAATCATTTAATTCTATATCTACTATGTCAGGAATGACATCTTAAAGAGATCCAAAAAGAATATTTCAAGATAGATCCTGAAGTATAACACAGTAAGTGATAATAAAGCATTATAATGTGATGGAAAGACCTGGAATTAGAAAAACAAAATGTAGGAACCTACTCAGAATATCTGAAGCTGAAAGAAATGAATGAAAGAAACAAGCCTTCAGTTGAAATAGTATGAGTCTACGGGCAAAAGGTTGAAATGCACAGAAAGCACCGAAGGAAAATAGAAGGGATACATAGAGCCATTCTACCAAAAAGGAGTCCTGATGGTACTGTCAGATAAGCATGGGCATCTAACTGGAAGGTCAGCAGTTCAAACCAGCCACCTGCTTATGGGAGAAAGAAGAGGCTACCTGATGCTGTAAAGATTTACAGCTCAGAAATCCTACAGATGGTTGCTAGGCATCAGAATCAGCTCCTGGATATATAGTAGTGGGTTGAGTGCTGTGCACAAAATAATTGTCTAAGAGTCAACTATTTCAAGAGGTAGCATATGACCAAGTGCTGATGATACTGAAGGAAGATATCTAAGCTGCACTGAAGGCACTGGTGAAAAACAAGAATCCAGGAATTGATGGAATACCATGTGAAACGTTTCAGCAAGCTGAAGAAGCACTGGAAATATGCACTCATCTATGCCAAAAGATTTGGAACATAGAGTGTAAGAGATTCCTGTGTGTGCCCATTCAAAAGAAAGGACTGTGGAACACTCCAACAGAATGTGGACATTATCAAAGAATAGTATTATCCACACCTTTGTGGCATGTTATCTGGAGGCATCAATCCTAAGAAAAGAACATCATGGTTGGGAAATTAGAGGGCTGATGAAAAAGAAAAGACCCCCAATGAGCAGACTGGACGAGGGGCTGCAACAATGGGCTGTGAGGATGGTCCAGAACTGGGCAGTGTTTCCTGCTGTCATCATTGGGTAGCTGTAAGTCAAAGCCCAATCAAAAGCACCTAGCAATATCTTTAATAGAACACCTGAATACATTTTTACTGGAGATAATTTTAAAGAGGTTGTGGTAATAGAACTGGTACTCAGATTAAGAGGTAGTTGTTCAAAAAGGAACCAGGGAACACCACATGTTTCAATAGCAGGCAAGGCATACATCAAGGTTGTATCCTTTAACCACATGTATCCAATCTGTACACTGAGCAAATACTTCAACTAAGTGGGCCACGTGAAGAACATGGTAGTAGAAATGGAGGAAGACTCATTAACAACTTGCGATATTCAGATGGTAGCACTTTGCTTCCAGAAACTGGAGAGGGCTTGTGATTTTTAATTTGACGAACATCAAATCATATAGCCTTCAGTGTGGATTACATTTCAAGTCAAAGAAAACGAAATCCTGACAACTGGACCTAACAAAAGTCCCATCGCGAAGAATGGAGCAAAGAGTGACCCCGGGCAGGACTTCATTTTACATGGATCCACAATCAAAACCCATGAAAGTAGCAGTGAAGAAATCAAACAATGCATTGAACTTGGCAAATCTATTCAAAACCAAATATATCCCCTTGAAGAAAAAAGGTGCATCTGCCCAGGACCGCCATATTTTCAATCAACTTATATACACATAAAAGCTCGATGATGAATGAGGAAGACCAGAGAAAATTTGATCTTTAAATTATGGTGTTTCAAAAAATTATGTTTATGAAAAATATTAAACATAATATGAACTTCCAGAAAAATAAAGAAATCTATCTTGGAAGAAGTACAGACAAAATGCCCCATAGAAGCAAGGAGGGTGATCCTTCATCTTGTGGACTTTGGAACATGTACCAGGAGGAATTGGTCTCTAGAGAAGGAAGACATCCTGGTTGAGGGGCAGAGAGTCAGTGATACAGAGAAGGACCCTCCTTGAGATGGACGGACAAAGTGTCTGCAGCAGTGGCCTCGCGCATAGCAGTGTTGAGAAGAGTACCGAGATGAGGAGGTGCTTCATTCGCTGTGCGTACGATCATAATGAGTCCGGAGCAGTTTGATAGTATCTAACAACAGCAATAACCCTCACACCCATATGGAATGACAAATGGTTTTTTATTTGAGAAAACCAAGTTTCAGAAGAATTAAGAATCTAAAGTTCCATTGCTGGAAACTTGCATAAGTAGAACTCAACTGGGGTCATTTAACACAAAGCCCTGGCTTTTCCGACTGCATGCTGGTTCTTTCCAAGCCAACTTGGTCAATAAGGACAGAGACTAAAAAGGTCAGAAGTCAGCGATGCTTTAACCACTGTATGCCAAATTAAAATAATAAAACTATTATAGACGTGAGAGAGGAATTAATGATGTATGTGATTCCTGTCATCTATCCCTGGAAAAGAAAAGACCCATGGATCCAGACAAGAGGTTTCACAAGCGCTGGAGTGTGGCCAGGACTGGCCCCTACGTGTAGGGAATGAGATTCATAAACTCGAGAACCTACTCTCAGCGAAGGGAGAGCCTCAGACACCTCACCCCTCGGGAAAGTCTCCTTGAACCTCTGCTGCCATTGTCTGGTTCAATTTCCTCAATGAAGAGTCTCTATATCTCTTCTTCTTCGTAGCACTTGTTTTTGCTAGTTTCTATCAACTCAGCTGGTACGCACAGTGACCTTGTGCCCAACAGAACTAAAAGGTGCCTAGTTCTGGGCCATCTTCATGATCGTTGATATGCTTGAGTTTCTTGTTCGGGTTCAAGGAGCATTTGACTCATTTTCAGTCTTTACTTTTGCCAGCCATGATGTCCTTTTCTAGCAACTGGTTTTTCCTGAGGATGTGTCCCAAGGTTAGTGGGCTGAAGTGTTTGCATCTATGCTTTTAAAGATATTTAAAGATATTCAGCTGATATTTCTTCTAAAATTGATTTGGAGCACGGACTGCCATCCTGTTTCTGTGTAAACCCTAAACAGTGTCTTTCTCTTCTTCACTAAGTATTAGCCCAATGAGGACCTGCCTTTGCTCAGGTCTGTACTTCTAGCTTCGTCCATACTAAATGGCACAGAGACGGAGCTTCATGAACATTTGCTGGATAAATATACAAAAGGTCAGCCTGGTGTTATTTCACTGTGAGCCATGACTGACTAAAATGTTCGGGTCTAATGCTGCCCAAGGAATTGATTTATTCCAATTTTATTAGCCTTTTCTAGGCATTTTCAGGGATAAATCTATTGTTGTTCTGTGATCTCCTTTCATGTCTTTATCTTTAGTGATTATGCATCTGTCTTGTGCTCACCCGATCTACAATTATGGAGAGAGGAGCCGTTGCTGAAGGGAATCTAGGAGCCAGGAGCCAGTTCTTTTGATTTGTTCCCTATGAATAAGAATCACATATCTATTGTCACAAAAATTTTCTATCACTTAACATTTTCCCCGTAGTACAAATGAATAGGGAACACACCTTGGGGCATTCTCTTATGTGACCAGCGGGGAAGAAAGCATTGATCCAGAGATAATAAGAATAAGATTGCTCTTACCTTCCATGAGTAAGATGAAAAGGTCCTTTAAGATAGTGATGGTGCTGGCCAGAACCAGGATGGAAAAGAGAAATGTGCAGATTGGGTCTGCTATTTTGTAGTCTGGCTAGAAAAGACAGGGTTACCTTGGTTAGCTCAGTTCATATTTTCCACGCACACAGTCTGATTGAGAAAGCAAGCCTCCTTCTTCCTTCTATCTTTAACGCCCATTCACCTGCCTAATCATCATCACCCAACTCTTAGGCAAGACTCTCTCTCAAAGGACTCGGGTCCTGCTGTTCTTCTTTATGCCTTTAAACTACCAGTGTCTAGAGAAGGGAGATTATAGAAGATTCTCTCCACATCATTTATGAACCAAATATGTGTGGGTGTTAGCTCAAGAGGCCTGCTTTCATGTTCTCAAAAGAACAGAATAGAAGCACAGACTACCTGGTGAAACATGCACAAATATTTCAACAATTTGCTGTGACTTCTAGGCTTTAATGATGTGGTGAACTAGAAAAGATCTAATTCTACCAGAGGTTGCATGAAGTCAATGTAGAACTGATTTCCTCCTCGGCTGAGTAGGACACAAACTTGAGGCTGACATTTGGCTCATGTCTTTAGTGATAGACTACTAATGACATGCACCAACACCTCATTCTTTCTCTCTCCTCTGGAGATCATAGCGTCAGGCTAAGCCCACCTACGATCTTGCCCTTAATAACGTGCTTCACGTCAAAAGAATCCATGAGCCTGCACGTCTAACAAAGCATGGATGTAGCTTTTTCCAGAGAACTTTTGGAGCCCATGAACCCTTACAATTTTGTATGGTTTTGAGTTACACTTGAAGCTTTCAATGAGTATTTTGCTTAACTGGATTCAGTTGCTGTGTTTTTGTCTTTGTATTTTTGTACATTCTTTCCCTCTTTGACAGAAAATAGTGCAGAGTCTCCCAAAGCTGGACCATCATGATGCAACACTCTCTCCTTCCATTTGACCTGTGGGTTAGGACTGACGGGGTTGCCCTCCCAAGCCCGCAAGCCATTCCATAAGTAAAAATGAAGTTGGCTGCTCCTGCATAGACTGAGCATCCCAGAAACCCCATGTAGGGTTGCTAAGAGGGGGAATTGACTTGACGGCCGTGAGTCTGTTGTTGGCAGGCACTGTTCCACTGCGTTGGAAATGCTGCAAATACTGAAAGCTCAACCTACTGAGAGTTCAATCTACCGACACTTAAGATAGAAGCTTCATTTTTTTTCCTTCAGCCCTTTCACCTTGAGATATGAGTGTGTTCTTCCTATTTGTCTCTCCATTATAATACTTTATACATGCCATCATAATACCTTGTCCTCTCAAGCTGCCCTTTGAAATTTTCGATTTGGCTCTCTTACTTCATCATTGTTTGCATTTGCTTTAGCTACTCTCTGACCAACAGCAAGTGCCAGAGCCTCTTCCAGCATCCACTTTGACCTTTTCTTTCTTTCCTGTCTTTTGAATGATCTTTTGCTTTCTTCATACATAAAATTCTTGGTAGCATCCCACAAGTCATCTGCCCTTCAATCATTAGTGCTCAACGTATCAGTTCTGTTCTTGATATGTTTTTAGAATTCAGGTAGAATATATTTGAGGTTGTATTTTAACTCCCATGAAGTTTCTCAAACTTTTTTGAGCTTTAGTCTGAACTTGAAATTGATGGTCTATTCCACAGTCAGACCTAGGCCTTGGTTTAGCTGGTGATATTCAGCATTTCCATCATGTTGTATCACTAATGTTCTCAGTTTGATTCCTGTGTATTCCATCTGGCAAGGTTCATATGTACAGTTTCCATTTACGGTGTTGAAAATGGCATTTGCAAGGAAGAAATTATTCATCTTGCAAAATCCTATCATGTGATCTCCATCTTTGTTTCTATCACCAATGCCATGTTTTCCCACTACTGATCTCTTTGTGTCAAATGGATTGCATTCCAATTGATAAAAATTATCCGTTCATCTCGATTGCTTGTTTGATCAAAAAATTGGTTAAAATGCTTCAATTTCTTCATCACAAGCCTTACGGGTTGCTACATTAAATAATAGTTGCATTAACAGATCTTCCTTGTATGTAAATAGATATTATCGTATCCCAGATAATACTGCACTTTAAGACAGACCTTGAAATGTCCTTTTTGAAGATGAATACAATGCCACTCCTCTTGAATTTGCCATTCCTGGCACAGTGAACCATATGATTGTCCAAGTAAAAAAGGCCACTACTAGTTCACTTCAGCTAATGAATGCCTATGATATCTGTCTTTCAGTGCTCCATATCATTTTGGGTGACTTCCAATTTACCTAGATCCTTATTTTGTACATTCCATATTCTAATGACTAATGGATGTTTGAAGTTGTTTCTTCTCCTCTTGAGCTGTGCCCCGTCAGCAAATGAAGGTTCCAAAAGCTTTGCTACTTCCAAGCCACTAAGGTCAACTCTACTTTGAAGAGGAAATGCTTCCTCCACCATATTTTGAGCGTCTTCCAATCCTAGCGGCTCATCTTCCAGCACTATACCAGACTATGCTTTGTTGCTATTTGTAAGGTGTTCAGTGAGGACGTCTTGTTAAAGCAGACTACCACTTCCTGTATCCTAGCCGGAGGTTAGTTCAGAAGTTCTATTGAAATCTACTCAATCTGAATGAGGCTGCCGGTCTTTTAATTTCTGGTGGCATCATTTCTAGCATCACAGCAACAAGGAAGCCACCATAGTTTAACAAACTGTCAGACAAGTAGGCATCAAAGACAAATGTCTTAGAAAACTGAGAATTGCAGATTTGGGGTATTTGTTTTAACTTTGTAAAGTATTTGGGTAGGCAAATGTAGGCTCTTTTGAAATGATTGGAAAATCCATGTTTATGTTGCCTGGTTCATGCAACTACAAAGTTGCCTAAACTCAAACCCACTCACCTTATAGTAGATGATAAGGGCACTAATCAGCACACTGATGCTCTGTAGCAGGTCTCCAAGGGCATGCACAAAAGCTGCTCTCACACTGGCATTCGCCTGTGCTTCCTGGTGAGTGTGGCCAGGGCCACTCTGGTGCAAAAGCACACTTAGTCTGAAAGAAAGAACAATGCTCTTAGCAATATTAACCCTTCTAAATCATAATGCAGCTGAGTGAAGGAGTGGACAATTCCAGGGATTACCCGAAATTGTGGCTACTTCAAATATATGTGTTTTAACATGTATTATTTTAGACTAGTATTTGAGCACAATTTACCATAAAGTTTTAAGGTTTTCACATAAGACCAGACTTCAAAGACTCATGTCAGTTTTTCCATTCATCTACCTAATGCTACTCTCACTCACACTAAAATGAGGAAGCACTTCTTCTTAGATAAATGCCAGTCTGTGAGCCTGAAGTAGGAAGATCATTGATATAGTGTCTACTAAATGTCAGAGATTGTAAACTTGAGATGAAGCTTTGATTCTGTAAGACAAGGATCTTGGGGTGTGCAGTGATCAATACTAGCCATACATAGAAGTATAATCTTTCATACGGGAGAAGAGTGTGAAATTGTTTACTAAAAATTAGCAAGTCAAAAAAAATTAAAAAATTAAAAATAAATAAAAATTAGCAAGTCAATACAAGTTAGCTTATTTTATAATCTGACCATTTTACGCAGAGGAAATTGAGGGTGCAAAAGTTGTATGGCTCTCTCTGTAGTCTTAATTCTTCCTCTAGGACTTTCTGGGCTAACATTAGCTGCCCAAATTATGATTTTGTTGTCTCTGTATTCAGACACCACAGGATCCACTTGCACTTGAAACTTGCAGTTTCAGTTCTTGGAGAGAACATTCAACACTCAGTGTCTTCATCTGTAAATAAACACCCACTTGCACAGGGAGTGCAAAGCTTTTCAATTTCTTTGTCTTTCTAAGTGTGAAAAATATATCTGCAGTGTTAATGTCAAGGGGCAGCGTGGGTGTCTGGATTTAGCAAGCCAACTTTCTCCTAGAGGGCACCAGCTTCATGGGGTAGTTGGCTAGGTAGATCCTTCATGTTTTTGTAGCACTGACAAACCTCTACTACATATAACTCTCAGAAAATTATCAATACTTTTCTTTTCTGCTGCTTGAAGAACATATTGTTCTTTTTTTGGTTTTGTTTTTTTTTTTTGCAAAGGTGATATTATTGACTCCTACTCCATGAGCTATGTGGTCTGGGTTATTTGTCTCTAGGTGTCGATAGATTTGCATTGATCTAGCCATGCGTTACTCTTCTCGTGCCAATGAGAGCCACATTTTCAAGTTAACTTGTTAGAGAGGGGTCCTAGTCAGTGACAGCAGATCAAACATCATTCTTCCAGGTAGCTCAGAGGTCTGGAGTAATGAACTCAAAACTAAGAGGTGGACGCCTGCTGTGGTGAGTACTAAGGTATTAGCCTGCCGTGGTGCATACTAAAGGTATTAGAATGACCTGGGAGCTTTGTCAGAGTGTACGTGCTCTGCTTACTCTCTAGCTAAATATTCCATTATGATTTTCTTAAAAAACAAAACACTGTTTAAAAGTCAAATTTCCCATCATTGTCCTCATCACCTCCGCATACAAACCTACCTTGTATCTTATATTGAGTTTCTTACAAGATACATGGATGATAGACGGACAGTACATTTGTTTCCTCTTGCTGCTGTAACAAATTACCACAAGCTAGTGGCTTAACCAACCCCGACTTATTCTGCAGTGCCTTTTGGAGGCTCTAAGATTGAACCCTTTTTGCTTCTTTTTCCACCTCCTAGAGTCCATCTACATTCCTTAGTTCATGGCCACTTCCTTCATCTTCAAAGTCAGCAGTGTAACATCTTGTCTCCTAAAGGATCATTGTGATTATATCTCTTTCTTATCATGACCATTGTGATTATATCAGACCTATCATCTAAAGAATCTGCACTTAAAAATATCTGCAAATTCCTTGCTGCCATGTAAGGTTACATCTTCAGAGATTTCAAGGACTAGGATATAGCCATCTTGAGGAACAATTATATTCCCAATGGGTGATAGATAGATAGATAGATAGATAGATAGATAGATAGATAGATAGATTAGATAATCTCGTGTCAACTTGAGGGTATTAAGAGTGAAGGGGTGGAAGCTAGCCTGTCAATCAGGTCACAGCCTCATGATGCCTCCTCTAGGGCATGGCCTTTTCATGAGGATTCTGGGAACTTCCTCTCCTCCCTGGAGGTCAGCAACACTGTCTCTCTGCTTTGGTCTTCCTGTTGACAAGACATGGGAGATGTTCTGAGACCTGTGAAAGTCTTGTTTTCTCTCTGCTTCACCTTCCTGCTATTGAGTCACTCAGAGAGCTGGAGGAGCCACCTTGAGACCAGCACCAGTGCTGAGACGCTTCCACTGCCACTGGATCCACAAGACTTTGCACCCATTGACCTGTGCTCTTCCTGCATTTTGCATCATTGAATGTACTCCATGAGTCTCAAGAGAGATTTATGGATTAGTCTCAGACTTTTGGGCTAATATCAGACTTGTGAACTTGATCTGGACTGGGCTGGGATGTTTTCTTAATATACAATCATTCTTTGATATAAAACATTTTCGAATATGTGTGTGTGTGTGTGTGTGTGTGTGTGTCTGTCTGTCTGAATTTATTTCTATAGCCAACCCGGTCTAACATAGATAGATAGATAGATAGATAGATAGATAGATAGATAGATAGATAGACAGACAGACAGACAGACATAGATAGAACCAAACCAAACTCACTGCCAAGCCAATGGTGATGCATAATGAACCAAAAGGGTATAACTGTAACTCCATAGAACCAAAAGGGTGTAACTTCCCCTTTGAATTTCTGAGACTATAAGTCTTAACAGAAAGCCTCAACTTTCTCATAGATAGATAGGTAAGTAGATAGATAGATAGATAGATATAAAAGCAGTGAAGAAGAGAGAAAAGGGAAGTAAGGGAGATAAAGAAATACACTGTGGTATAGTTGCCTAGGAGCAGACCATCTGTGATCGTTAGGTTTTGTGTCCAGTTGGCTGTTCCAGGATTCTTAGTGGTGTGGCAGTTGTGGCCTCCCCCCTGATATGATCTAACATAATGTAAACAACTCCATGGACAGCGAAGCAGTTGTTAGAGTTAGGGAAGAATGAAACCTCCCTACTCAGGTGATAATCATCCTGCAATTGAAAGGACATTTCCTCAGGGGTACGTCATACTCCTGTGTAAGTGGGTTCTGTGGGAAAGCTTGTCCTTTCTTGCTGGTCTGGGACCTACATCAGGCCCTTTGGCCACCTGGTCTTTGAACTTGAGCCAATGGCCCACCACATTGCCTGGTAACCCTGAGAGTCATCAGAGTCTGCTCCCTGACCTGCTACAGCCAGTGGCCCACCGTGTTATCTGCTGACCCTGGGAACCATCAGAATCTGCCTCCTGACCCGTGGATGCATCTTCCTCTGCACCCTTTCTGCTGATCTTCCTGCATTAATCCCTGTAGCTATGCAATTCAAGAAAATTCTCTAGCTTAACATCCAACTGTTGGACTTGAACCAGACTAAACTTACCTGTTTCTACAATTATGTGAGCCACTTCCTGGATATAATTATAGATATAGAACTATATCACTGGTTTTGCTTCTCTAGAGAACAGAGCCTAACATTATATCATCATATAAGAAGGAGTTGTACAATATGATTAATGTAAAATGTATCATTAAATTAAACACCTAAAAAATGTTGTTGTCAAATGTTGTGATAAATATACTGATTGATATGGATATTCATAAAAATAAAAAGTAATTAAATAAAAGCCTCACTTCACCCCCACACCACACAAAAATTGAGAAGGGAAAAACTGATCCAAAAGGGTTAAAATCCTATCTTATCACACAATATTGGATTGTGTAAAATATGGCACACAAAAAAACCTCTTAGAGGGGGGAAAAGGATTCCTGGGGGGCAGGGTTGAGGAGGGAGGGAATAAAGGAGAGCTGATATCAAGGAGTTCAAGAAGAAATAAAATGTTTTAAAACTGATTGTGGTAGCAATGGTACAGTACTGTTTAATGTGATTGAACTGTGAATGTTATGGTATCTGTAAGAGCTCCCAAAGAAATGATTAATTTTTTTAAAATCACATTGTCTTAAGCAATCAAGTAGTTTTGGGGGGAAGCAGATCAAGTTGAGACGAGTCGTGAGACCATTTCCTATATGAATGGTTTGAGGTTGCCTGGATAGGAAAATAATCAAATGAAGCAGGAGGGAAGGAACCCTACAGAAGATCTATTTTAAATGTTTGAAAGAATTTTAAATGGTGTAAGGTGCAGATTTGCCATCCGTGGCTAAAGAGCGAAGAAATAGGACCAACAGTTGTTAGCTATCAAACATGAAAAATAATTTCATACAGTCACAATAATACAAAGACAAAAGAGGCTGTTAGGAAGGACAATACATTTCCTACTGGGAATCGTAAAGTGCTTAATGAGCAGTAGGAAGTTTGGTGCTTTGAACCCACTTAGAGGTGCTACCAAACACCGGCCTGGCCTTCTACTTCTGAAAGGTTCAGCCTTGAACACAAGGGCGGCAACTCTACTCCACAGTGTGGGAGTCATCAGAAGCCAGAAGGTACTCAGTGGCAACCAGCAACTAAATTCCTTGTGATTAGTCTGCTTTGAATGTGAAACAAAGGGTCCTTCTACTGTAAAAGAGAACTCCAGAGTAAATCAAGCTAACGTCAAAGTCCTTTCCAATGCAGCTCCCTAACAAAAGTTAAAATGTACAAAGAATGAAGCTATAAAACTGTAAAATGGAAGAATATGCTAGGAATTTCTCAAGCTAAAAGAACTGAATCAAGCTTTTTGCCACCAAAACTGTTTTATTAGAAGCTAATACAGATGTCATATCATTCCATAGTTTAATCACATCAAGCAGTATTGTACAATGGCTCCCACAATCAGTTTAAAAACATTCTCTTCCTTCTTGAACTCCTTGATATCAGCTCCCCTTTACCCCCTCCTCCCCCACTGTACCCCCTAAGAACCCTTATTCTAATTGCTGTCTCTATAAGTTCATCAATACTGAGTTTCATATAACCAAAAAACATATAACAAAAATTCAGGAGAGTTACCCCCAATGACGAAGTACATCTGAGATAAACCCAAATATAAAAAAGAAAAGAAAAAAAACCCAAGGAAACAATAAAAAACCAAGACAGTATTGAAAATCAGATCAGGGCCAATGTGCATCAGAGAGGAAATCAACTGACGGGGTTTTAACCATTCAGATAAGGTTTATCAGTTTGATTTCTTATAGTCATCCCTCCAATCTATGGCTAGAAGGACATCACGGAGGCTTATATCCGTAGATCTCACAAGCGCATCTTGGGCTTCCACTGTCACCCATAGCCTTCTGCCAATCAGAATCTCACAGTGTAGACTCTGATACTATTCCCTCCTTCAGCCTCAGATTATACGATTTACAGTCTTTCAGTCACTGATGTTGGTGTGCTTCTTCTGTGTGAACTTACTGAACATTATTATAAAATTTCCCTGACAACTAACTCCCATCATTTGTGTAAACAGCATCCAGTCATGAAAATATTTATTCTGTGCAAGTGAATAATTCAGGTATTTGGACCAATAATACCCTTCTCTCAACAATAGTTTTAAAAATGTGTACCAGGGGCTAATCAATGACATTATTAACAGAAGATCTTTATGCTCCAGGGATATGATCAATAAGATTCTCTACTATAAATTAGCAAGGAAGTCTCTAAAGGGAGCCAAAGGAAGATTTAAAAAACATAGATCTAGAAATTGGTTTGGGGCTGGCACTAAATCCTAGCTCCAATGTAAGAACAGTTCATTTGTATATCATAGACCTGCTCAATACTTGCACTCAGGAAGGGAACACAGAAAAGTGTGATGAAGAAATTAGATGGTGCCCAGCGATCAGATAAAATAGCATCTGGAGTCTTAAAGGCTTGTTTCCAAACAAGCAGCCATCTAAGTAAGATGTCAAAGCTTTGATTGCAATATTGAAGGATTTTATGAGCCAAATATTCAAAGAAGATGAAATGAATACACAGAGCCACTGTACCAAAAAGAATTGGTTAACATGCAACAATTTCAGAAAGTAGTATTCAATCAAGTACTGCTAGCATAAAAGAGCAAGAAAGGTATTGTGTTAATGGTACTGATAATTTAAAAAAAGAAGGCTCCAGGAATTGATGAAATAACAATTGAGATGTTTTAACAAACATGAAATCCTGGGAGTATCCACTCGTGTCTGCCCAGACATTTGAGAAACAGTTATCTGGCCAACCAACAGGAGGAGATCTGTCTTTTGGCCTACTCCAAAGAAAGGTGATCCATAGAATGTAGATATTAAAAGCAATATGACTTCTTACAATGACTTCTTCAGTACTTTAGACATGTTATCACATGGGACCAATTCCTACAGAAAAATACTGTGCTTGATAAAATAGAGAGTGAATAGAAGGAGACTGCACAGCTCTTTTTGACATATTCAAGCCATTGAATTGTATGAGAATTATTTGTCAATAGAGCTGTGAAAGATAACTAAATGTATTAATATGTGTACAGACTTTATACAATGCCTAATAAATGTAGGTATGACATATATATGGTTGTTAAAGGAAACAAAATGAAGTAACCAATTCTGTAAACCCAGAAAAACCTATATATTTAAAAATAAAGAAATAAAATCAACAAGAAAAGAAAAAAAGGAAGACCCTCAACAAGAGGGATTAATGCAGTGTCTGTAACACTGAGCCGGAATACAGCAATGACTGTGAGAATGGCTCAAAACGGGGCATTATTTCTTTCTGCTGACATAATTTACTCTGAGTCAGAACCAGGGCAACAGACAGCATCATTAATATTAAACAGAAATAAAATTTCCTGAAAATTTTACAGTTACAGCACAGTTACAACAATCCATAAGACAGAGAACTTCCCAAAAGACAAATTGGATTCAGAAGAGGACGTGCAATGAGGGATATCATGTTAGATGTTAGATGAATCTTCGCTACAACCAGAAAATGCAAGAAAAACATTAACCCATCTTTTATTGACTATGGGCAGGCATTCAACCATGGGGCCCATACAAGTATGGCAAAGATTGGATATTCTAGAACACTAAACTCACTCATGTGAAACCTGTACATAGAACAAGAGGCAATCATTGGAACAGAACAGGTAAAGTGTGCATCAAGATTATATCTTTTCACCACTGAGTAAATATGCTGAGCAAATAATCCAAGAAGCTGGACTCTGAGAACAATGTGGTCTCAGAATTTGTGGAAGATCCAGAAAAAAACTTCTGACATGAAGCTGACACAATCTTACGTCCTGAAATTTGCCAGAATTTGAAGCACTTACTGATGATGATAAAAACTGCAGCCTCTACTCAAGTACTCCCTCAATGCAAGAACACTTAACTTTGTTCCATTAAACTGGCATTCCATGATGATCACCTTCCCGACATGATCGCTGAAGACAAAGCAGATGCATAAGCAAATGTGGTGAAGAAAGCTGATGGTTCCCAGCTATCAAAAGATATAGCATCTGGGGTCTTAAAGGCTTGAAGATAAACAAGTGGCCATCTAGCTGAGAAGCTACAAAGCCCACATGGAAGAAGCACACCAGTCTGTGTGATCATGAGGTATTGATAGGATCAGGTATCAAGCATCAAAGAACAAAAAATCATATCATTGTGAATGAGGGGGAGTTCAAAGTGGGGACCCAAAGCCCATGTGTAGGCAACTGGACATCCCCTTACAGAAGGGTCACAGGGAGGAGATGAGCCGGTCAAGGTGCAGTATAGCACAGATGAAACATATAACTTTCCTCCAGTTCTTTAATGCCCGCCCCCCACCGCCCCACTATCATGATCCCAATTCTACCTTACAAATCCAGCTAGACCAGAGGATGTATACTGGTACAGATAAGAACTAGAAACACAGGGAATTCAGGACAGATAAACCCCTCAGGACCAATAATGAGAGTAGCGATACCAGGAGGGTAAGGGGAAGGTGGGAGAAAGGGGGAACCGATCACAATTATCTACATATAGCCTTCTCCCTGGGGGATGGACAACAGAAAAGTGGGTGAAGGGAGACATCAGACAGTGTAAGGCATGAAAAAATAATAATAATTTATAAATTGTCAAGGGTTCATGAGAGAGGGAGGGGAAAAATGAGGAGCTGATATCAAGGGCTCAAGTACAAAGAAAATGTTTTGAGAATGATGATGGCAACAAATGTGCAAATGTGCTTGACACAATGGATGTATGTATAGATTGTGATAAGAGTTGTACGAGTCCCCAATAGAATGATTTAAAAAGGAAAAAAAAAAAACCTGCAGCTTTCAGTGGAGATCACACTTCAAGATAAAGAAAACCAAGGTTCTAATAACTGCATCGATAAGCAAGGTCATAACAAACACAGATAAGTTTGAAGTTGTCATGAATTTCATTTTGCTTGGATCCACAATCAAGGCCCACAAAAGCAGCCTTCAAGAAACCAAACAGTGAATTGCACTGGGAAAATCTACTACAAAAGACCTCTTGCAATTGTTAAAGAAACAAGGGTGTCTCTTCAGGACTGAGATGTGCCTCTCCTAAGTCGTGTTGTGTTCAATTGCCTCATATGTATAGAAAAGCTGGACCATGGATAACAAAGAGCAAAAAGAATTGACGCATTTGAGTTACAGTACCTGCAAAGAATAATGAAATTGCCATATTCTGCTAGAAGAATAAACGAAGCTGTCTTAAAGGAATGCGGCCAGAATCCCTTCGAAGCGAGGCTAGAAAGACTACATCTTACGTACTTTGGGCAGGTTCTTTGGAGATACCAGTCCCTGGAGAAGAAGAACATTGTGCCCTAGGAAAGCAAAGAGTGAGTGAAAGAGACCCTGAAAGAGATCCATTGACACTGCGGCTGCAACAATGGGCTCCAAAGTAAGAACCCTTGTAAAGACAAGGCAGTAATGGGAAGCATTTCATCCGATTGCACTTGTACATAGAATGGCTGTGAGTTGGAATTAGCTGGATGACATCTACCAACAATACTACAACAACAAAACAGGGCTACATCACGCCCTTCATGGAATGAACAACATGCATGAAAGAACAGATTGCCTGGCTCTGAATCAAATCCTGACTCTCTGCTTCCTTTCTGAGACTCAACTTCATAACCCGTAAAGCAAGAATCTTGTGAACAGTAAGCTTGGTGAATTATATCAAGTGAGCCTAGTACAGTCTTTGACATAGAGGAAACTTTCACAACATCTAACCATCATGGGGCAGTATTAAAGCACCTGAAGTTTTCATTGCCAAGTTTCTTAAAGCAGCTTAACCAGCTTTGTCTTTGATCTGAGAGCTGCTTGAACACCGTGTCTGGTCTCTTCTATCTTCACAGTGTTGTCTTGTTGTTCATTGCTTTGAAGCCGATTCCAAATCATGCCATCCCGTGTTTGCAAACTAAAACTGTTTAGAATGGTAATGAAAACAGATCAGCCAATCTTTTCTTATTGGTTCTGCGATGTGGATTCTAAACTGGCAAAGTAGTTTTTTTTTAATCATTTTATTGGGGGCTCGTACAACTCTTATCACAATCCATACATACATCCATTGTGTCAAACACATTTGAACATTTGTTGCCATCATCATTCTAAAAACGTTTTCTTTCTACTTGAGCCCTTGGTACCAGCTCCTCATTTTTCCCCTCCCTCTCTCAAGAACCCTTGATAATTTATAAATTATTATTATTTTTTCATGTCTTACACTGTTTGATGTCTCCCTTCACCCACTTTTCTGTTGTCCATCCCCTAGGGAGGGGGCTATCTGTCAATCTTTGTGATCAGAACCCCCTTTTTTCCCCCACCTTCCCCTTCCCCTCCTGCTATTGCTACTCTCATTATTGGTCCTGAGGGGTTTATCAGTCCTGAATTCCCTGTGTTTTCAGCTCTTCTCTGTACCAGTTTACATCTTCTGGTCTAGCTGGATTTGTAAAGTAGAATTAGGATCATGATAGTGGGGAGGAGGAAGCATTAAAGAACTAGAGGAAAGTTGTATGTTTCATCTATACTATACTGCACCTTGACTGGCTCCTCTCCTCCCCGAGACCTTTCTGTAAGGGGATGTCCAGTTGCCTATAGATGGGCTTTGGGTCACCAATCCGTACTCTCTCTCATTCACAATGATATGATTTTTTGTTCTTTGATGCCTGATACCTGATCCTATTGACACCTGTGATCACACAGGTTGATGTGCTTCTTCCATGTGGGCTTTGTTCCTTCTCAGCTAGATGGCCGCTTGTTTATCTTCAAGCCTTTAAGACCACAAATGCTGTATCTTTTGATATCCAGGCACCATCAGCTTTCTTCACCACATTGCTTATGCACCCATTTGTCTTCAGTGAGCATCATCGGTGCCAGTCTAACTGGCAACATTTATGGTAACAGATGAACATGCAAACCTTTGCCCAGAGATCAATCTTCACAATTGCCATCAATTCTAACTGACAGGTCAGAACTGACTCCAAAGGGTTACTAGGCTGTGGCCTTTACTTATGCCATATGTAGGCCAAGCAAAAAATCCAAGAAACTGGACTAATCCAGGGAGCAAATCACCAGGTCTTTTCTCTGAGAAGGTGGCTCAAGGATTTGAACCATCAACTTTGTAGTTAGCAGTCTAGCAATTTAACTATTGGACCACCAGGGCTCCTTACACTCACAATAGAAAACAGAACAGGAAAACAAAAAATTCTCCACACTAACACGATTCAAGAGAACGTCATGAGCTGTGTGCCGGTGACTTACAGGAGATTGGCCACCACCGCACAGCCGGAGACCACGCTCATCACGGTTGCTTGGATCTGGTAATCCGGGTGCAGCAGGCGCTCTGAGGCCAGGTACACCAACACACCTGTCACCACCCAGATGCTGAGGATGGAGAGCAGGGCACCAAGGATTTCTGGGGAGTCAAACATAAAAGACATCCACATTTTCCTGATTCACAGATCATCCCAATCTCCCCAAGACCCATAAGACACTGATTCCTCCACACCCACCCTCCCCCAAAAAGCTTCAAATGAATTCATTTAGTGATTCACAAAGCAAATGTGTGAATGGGTTCTGGACTAAAATGAGAAAATGAGGTACTTTAATGCTGCATTCTTAAAACTCCAGCGTCTGAGTTCATTAAGCTGCAGATCACTAAGTGTTTTCCAGCAAATTTTCAAAGCATATTAATTGCTGCCTGCCCTCACTATTTTCCTGAGAGATTTTAAATTTAAACAGGTGTTAAAATGATGGAAACTTATTAGGAGATGAAATAATGAGGCACAAAGAGTAAAATGTGTTTAGAAACACTTAATTTCGCCATAAAACATTTACAGCTTGCCAGCACCAGTACCTTTAGTAATGTAAAACAGCAAAAAGAGAAGGCTTCTCTGAGGGTGCATGATGAAAATGAGCTTCACTTGCCAATACAACATATTACAAACTCAGAGGCACGTGTAGAGACTTAGCAACATTCTGAGTGTATTTTAAAGTAATGGTTAGGAAAAGAAGCCTCAAAATCATAGCATCATCATCAATCTTTACAGCTAGGGGACTATTCCACCTGCCCATAAAGTACAGCCGTTGTGTTATTGTTGGGCCCCATTTAGTCGGTTCCACCTCATAGGAAGTGACCCAATGTACGACAAAGGAAACACTGCCCAATCCCATTGGCATCTTGACAATCGCTGATGTGTTTGACCCTATTGTTGCAGCTGCTGCGTCAATCCATCATATTAAGGGCCTTCCTCTTTTTACTTGACCCTTCACGTTACCAAGCATGATGTTCTCCTTCAGGGATTCGTATCTTCTGATAACGTGTTCAGCATGTGGGAAGTGAAGTATCGCCATCCACCCTTCTAAGGAGCCTTCTGTCTGTACTTCTTCCAGGACACATTTGTTTCTCCTTCTGGCAGTTCATAATAATTTCAACACCATAATTCAAATATGTCATTCAACCCCATAATTCACCAGCACCGTAATTCAAATGGGTCAATTCTTCTTTGGTCTTCCTGATTCAGGGGCCAGCTTTTCCAGGCCTATGAGGTGATTGAAACATACTATGGTTTGAGTCACACACCTTATCCTCAAAGTGCCCTATTTTGCAGCAGATGTTTCCAGTACAGTTCATCATTTGATTCCTTGAAAGTTGCTTCTATGAGTGTTGATAGAAGATGCAAGTAAAATGAATCCTTAACAATTTCAATATTTTCTTAATTGTTGTTTATTGGTCCAGTTGTGAGAATTTTTGTAATCTTTATGTTGAGATGTAATCTAAAGGCTGTAGAGTACAATGGATCTTGAATTGTAGAACCTAATGTGGGTTCTTAAAGCCCACAGATGTCTAAAACATTCTGTGAATCAGCAACCAGCCACATTCAATAATACATTAATCCTATATACTACTCCCCTTTAAAGACAAGTAATTTAACATATTGTTTTACTACGTGTAATTATTATTTCCCAGACTTCAGTTGTTCACATACAAACTTCATGGTTTTTATCATACACACATGCCAAGTGCCTTGTTGGAGGTCGTAGGTGCTGTCTGATAGGTTCCTACTCATAGGACCCCTGTGCACAGCATGAGGAAGCATGGTCCTCTCTGGTGCCGTACTCATAGCCATTACTATGTTTGAACCCATTGTTGCAGCCGTTGTGTCAACCCACCTGTGAGAGTTAGGTTTATTGTGCCAACCTGGCCCATAGGAACAGGTCAGATTAATCAGGTTGCAGTTTGATTGGAGGACAAAGAGATAAATGGCTCTTCAAGACCTGCCCCCTTTCCTCTTACTCTCTGGTGATCAGAGTATGCTGGAGCATGCTGCTGCTTTAGCTAGTCCCCTGCCTCAACCTGTGAGCTACACCACCTGTGGGCCAAGCCAACCAATGGATTATGTTGCTAGAGTGTGAGGCTCCTTCGCGACCTGTTTTGCCATGCTGCTGGTGCATACATTGTTTGAGATTGAGGCTGGTGGATCCTGTCGCCTTGCATTGCTTGGGTTCGGTATCCCATCCAGGCCTGCT
>NW_022103896.1:22422353-22458203 GCF_000313985.2 Echinops telfairi
ACCAGGGTTCCTAAACATATTCAAAATATATGAGACAAAACCTCACCACCCTCGCTTCAACTACTTCTTTGTAGACTGGTTTGTTTGTTATCCTGGCAGTCCATGGTACTTTCAATATTCTTCATCAATGCCATAATATAAATGCATCACTTCTTTTCTGGATTAACTTCCTTATAAGCTGCCCAGCTTTATGATGCACCAAAAATATCATGGCTTTCATCGGGTAGTCAATGCCGACTCCTAGCAATCCTATACAACAGGGTAGACTGCCCCCATGAGTTTCCAAGACTAACTCTTTTTTTTTAAATCATTTTATTGGGAGCTCATACAACTTTATCACAATCCATACATATATCCATTGTGTCATGCACATTTGTACATTTGTTGCCATCATCATTCTCAAACATTTGCTTTCTACTTGAGCACGTGGTATCAGCTCCTCATTTTTACCCCTTTCTCACGAATCCTTGATAATTTATAAATTATTATTATTATGTCACGTCTTACACTGTCTGACATCCAAGACTAACTCTTACTGGAGTATAAAGTGCCATCTTTCTCCCAAGGTGCTGGCTAATGGTTTGAACTTATGACCTTGTGGTTAGTGGCCCATTGAGTAACCACAACACAAGGGCTCCAGGCACACTCTACTCCTCAAATATATTGGCTCTATTAAAAATGTTAAAAATCTTTTGCAGCAGATTTGCTCAGTGAAATGCACTTTTTGACCTCTCAACTGCTACTTTCATCGGCCTTGATTATGTCTTCAAGTAAAATAAAATCCATGACAACTTTAATCTTTTCTTCATTTATGATGAATTAGTAAATGGTTCAACTGGTAGGTGTGCTGTTTTGGTTTGCTTCTCTCTGTGGAGGTGTGATCTGCATTGCAAGCTGTAGTGTCTTTGATCTTCCTCAGTGAGTGCATCCTCTTCCCTTTCAATGAGCAAGGTTGTGTCATCTGCATGTCTTAGGTTGTTAACAGGCCTTCCTCCTATCCTGATACCATATTCAACTTTCTTGGATTGCTTGCTTAGCAAAGGATTGAATAAGTGTGATGAAAGAAAACAACTTCGATGCGCATATTTCCTAATTGAAAACCGTTCAGCATCTCCTTGTCCCATTTGAGTGACTGCTTCTTCTTGATTTAGTCACACGTTCTGCATGTGCACAGTGAGTGTTCTTCAGGATGTTATCCATCATTTCCTAGGATACACACAATTGAATGTCTTTTTGTAGTCAATAAGACACACATAAACATATTTCTACATCAGGCAATGTTCTACTGCTATTCATATGGTTTTCAGGGGCTAATCCTTCAGAAGTTAACTGTCTAGTGTTTATCTTAGTGCCACTGAAAACTGTCCAGCATTGGTGGCCCTCCTGGCATATATAAAACACTGGTAGCCTAGCTTCAAGCATCATAGCAACACACAAACCACCACAATACAACACACTCACAGATGAGTGGTGGAACTGGGTTGTTAGTTAATTAAGAATTTCTCTGAACAAAGTCATTTGTTACACTTAGCCATTCCCTCAATAAAATTATCTATGAAGTTACATGTGGGATGTGCTAATTCATTTGCTAATATATATTAGAATGATCTTAGGATATGTACTTGTCATCCACGTAGTATTTAAGCTCACTCAATTTACCACAAGTGTGTATTTTTCACACTGTGGAAAATGCTGGTCTAGATGTTTATGGTAAGAGTCCAAATGTCAGCATATGTAGTCGGCTAGTTATTGACTGTGTGACCTTGGGGAAATGGCTTAATCCATTTGCACCTGAGTATCCTTATTTATGGAGCCAGTTAAACATCAGAGGCATACTATTGGCATATGATGTATAATAAGTTGCAATAGAGGCAATACTCAAGAAATACTATTTCATTAGTCTTCATAGGCTATTTTAAAGTTCCCCAGTGAGATGTTACATGAACCAGGCCCAAGAATTTCTGTCGTGGTAGTGGTGTCTGATGCCCCCTAACTTCTTGAGAGAGCGAGTTCAGCAGCAGCATTAGGCTGATTCTTATGAGGTAGAAGTCAGGCATACCAATGTTCTTGACCCTTTTACCAATTCTGAAGGCAGCCATCCCTCCCATGGCATGATCTACTCTTCTCCGGGGTTCAATAATGGTTGCGATGGCCACACAGAACTCACTGGCGCTACTCATCCCCAGTCATGGGGTTTACTAGGGCAGTGAAAGGTGACACTTTAGGAATCAGGGAGACTCAGAATGCAGTTCTTAAACTAGGACAGGTTCTTCTCAGCTATGCCCACAGGTGGGCTTCTTCCTGCTCTCTGACCTAGGCCCTCACCCCCTCCAACTCTCATGACATAGCCCTTTCACTCCACCTACACATGCGCAAAGACACCCCCCTCCACCGGCAAGTCTCCTTCCTGAAAGTGCTCAGCTCTCTCACTCCATGGGCCCAGAAGCCCACTCTTCTGTCTCCTGCTGTTCTCCTGGGACTTCCACTGCCGTTTCTCTGCCACTTCTCCTTGTCTAATGCGGTCTCCAGATTCACAGCTCTCTCTGTGTGTCTGAGACCAGGTGCCTTCCAATGCACGAACTTGAGGTCTAAAGGACACAGCCCACTCTTGGTTCTTCTTTCTTAATGGTTGTACAATCCCTTCTCTACTTCAGGTTTAGCTCTTTAAGCTTTCAAAGATGGCAAATGACCAATCACCTTATGAAAAAGGTCAAAATCAAGCTCACTGCCATTGAGTCAGTTTAACTCCTATCAACCTTACAGGATGGGATAGAACTGGCCAGTGAGTTTCCAAGACTATAACTCTTTATAGAAGTAAATGCCTCGCCCTTCTCTCAAGGAGTAGCTGGTGGTCTCAAACTGCTTACCTTGTGATTAGCAGCCTAATTTGTGACCACTCTGCCCCCGGGGCTCCTCAGTCCCCTCATTAGGGTCCCTTTACTTTATGGGCACTGTTCCACCCCAGCAAGTATGCCATGCACCTCTTCTTTCCTTTTTTGCACTATTAGCAGCTTCCCACCCCCACAGCACCTTTGTTTCTTCTTCTCACCTAACCACACGATAGGAGCTACAAGGCTATGGCAAGGAGAGTCATATTAAGTGACTCAATGCACCTGAGAGCTCAGACCAGAGCTAGCCAGTAAACCGTATCCAAATGTGATCCCATGACCAGAGAAGTATCGTGAGGACAAAGCCCAAATAGCAAGTCCGAAGGCAGGAGGGGGGGCCCAAACCTAAGGACAAAATAAAGAATCCAAAAGGAACTAGTGAGGAAGAGGAAACAGTGATCATTGCTGTACACAGGCCATGGGGATGGCCAGGCTAGTCTCTGGCTGGGCTGAGCTTACCTACAAGGTCTACAGTGGCACTATTCCCCCTGTGTATTCCCCTATGGTATCAGAAGAGTTTAAAAATAAAACTGCCATCAGGTCAATCAATTCTGATTCATAGTCCCCTGATACATGGTTTCTAAGAATGTCCATCTTTATGGGAGCAGACAGCTTCATCTTTCTCCTATGGAGCAGCTGGTAGATATGAACCACAGACCTTACAGTTATCAGCCCAAAGCCTAACCCACTGTGCCACCAGGCCTCCTTTAAAAGGGTTAAATGCATGTAAAAATGTACCCAGCAAAAGGCCTATGCTCTTAAGTGTCGCTGGGTTCAGGTACTGGCAAAGTGCATGCTGTGATACCACTGCACTGTCCTCTTATTGCCTCAGCGCTCTCTCTGAACTTCAGGGCAAGGCCATTCAAAACCTCTTCAGTGATAAGTTGTGTGCTTTGAAAAGAGAACATCCTATAAGGCTTTCTACTCTCACAAAGAGTTAAGGTCTCGGACACCCACATGGCCAGTTCTGCTCTGTCCTACAGGGTCTCTCTGAGGCAAAATCAGTTCCAGGGCAGTGAGTGTGGGGTTTATCATCCTAAGCTGGAAAAGTCATGCTCCATGCTAGTCAGTCTATACCCTGGGGTCCGTGTTTACAGTGCCTTTCAGGAAAAGCTTCCAGGAAAACGTGGTTTTACTGTTCATGCTGGCTGACATCCCCACCACTTTCACACTGCCCTCAGTCTCCTTCACATTGAATGTCCCTGAGTTAGTTAATTGTGCCAACCTGGCTGATAATCACATGTGGGGCTAATTGAAAGGCAGAGGGATAAATGGGTGGTGAACTTCGCCTTTCTAGTTCTCGGGTCTCTTGCTTTGTGATGGTAGCACCAGGGTGCAGCTGCCTTAACAGTTTCCTGCTTCAGCTTGCAAGATTGACTTCCTACAAGACATCCCCAAGAAGAAGCCACATAGACCTATCCCGATGCAGCCCTGGGTGCTGGAGCAGCCATGTGGAGACCCCTGCTAGTGCTGAGATGCTTATTCGTTCACTGACTCAGCTTTCCTCCTGCAGTCGGCATCATTGCCTCTGTTTTGTGAGGTGGAGGACTTTGTGGACTGGTGTTGGGTTCATGGGTTAATGTTGGACTTGTGGGCTTGGGCAGCATTGGGTTGGGATGTTTTCATGATGCACATTTTCTTTACATAAAAGTCTCTTCTACATGAGGTGCTGTGGATTTGTTTCTCTAAAGTACCAAGACTAATACAATCCCGATCCATACGAAGTTCTGTCCTTTTTCTCCTCCGCTTCCTCTTCCACCCATTTCATTCTCTTCCTTCTTCCTTTTCCTCCATATATAATTGAGCGAGATATCCAGATGAGCCATTCTCTGGTGTGTGCTAAGAGCGAGGAAGCCCAGATTCTATTTCCTATAATCCATTCTGAGAAGCACTTAAATCTCTTCAACCCATTTAGGCTCTCAGTGCCTTGCGTTCCAACTTGGAAGAAGCTTAACCCCTGTCCCCTATCCCAGGGATACAGAGTTATTCAATGAGGAACATCAAAGCTGGAGCCATACACCGAGGCCCTAGGGTAGAAAGGGGCTGTGTGCTAAAAGGAGACACATGTTCCTTTCGTGCAACAGCAGAGATGGTGCTATTTATCTGCTTATTGTTTACATGAATGCTGAGTAGCATCTTTCAGCCCAGCGGTTTGTTTTAGCCTCTGCACCAGAGCTGTGCCTCTAGGAGATATGTGAACAAGGTTTTGCTTGGTACCTGACATTTTGACCCTTGTACTTTAGAGCTCTCTGTGCTTGCTCAGTCACTGGACTGTACCTAGGCGGTGCCATCCAAATGTCAGTCTTTTGGAGGCTGGCTTCGAGGACAACCACAAGGAGAAGAGGCTGAGCAGGAAACTGGTCAGGTCAATCAGGAGGTGAGCAGCATCTGTGATGACGGCCAGACTCCCAGCGATGTGTCCGCCTGGGGGATACAGACAGTTACTCAAGGTGACGGCTCCCAAAACTTGAGAATAGAACAGGATTCTAACATCCGTTAAGCCACCTTTCTTTCCAACTAGACAAGTAAAGCAACTGAGACCAGACAGTGTGTAGGATTCAAACTTGGAGACGCCTCGAGGGGAAGATCATTCTTGGTAGAGCAAAGGCCCGGCTGTTGGGAAAGGGGAGTCACATTTAGGAACGATCAGCTGGGCCGGACAACGGGGAAGCATAAAAGAGGACTGGAGAGAGATGACGATGGGAAGACCTAGGTCATCTTCAATGGGTCTCACACTCCAGGCTCAGTGCCTAGACTTCTGGCTCTAAGTCCAAGGTCACAATCTAGCCCAGACACATTTTTAGTGGACTTGTCGTCTCACCATCATTGTTGCCACTTCTGTTTGTTTGACTAATGTTCGTTATCCACCCAAACCCTCAAGCTCTGACTCTGAGGTCGCTGCCATAGACAGGGGAAATCACACGGGAGCATGGGCTTAGTGCGTGAACAACAATCCAGGCTAGGGAGAGCTAGCTAGCCTGGCTCTTCTCTCCCTGTGGCACGCTCTCCCTAGGAGTCCCTAATTCTCCTTTGGGAAAAGGCTTCCAGTCTTCCTATGGTTTGAACTATATCTGCCCCAGCATGAATGTCCTAATTGCTCGCCCCAAGTCCTGTGGTTGCAATCCCACTTGAGAAGAGGATTTTCTTTGTTAGGTTAATGAGCCCAGGTCTGTGTGAGGTATGTTTTAAGGCAGCCCAAAGGAGAAGAAAGGGAGTTCAGATGGGAAAGGCTGATACGACACAGAGATTACCAAGGCACTGGGGAAGATGAGACAAGCCGTACTGGAGGCACATTTTCTCTCAGAGCAGACAGAGAGATGGGGGAAAGAGGAGGCCTTCCACTACTATAGTGAGTATCAGTCTTAGAAACTCACAGGGGCAGTTCTACCCCGACCTGCGGGGGGCGCGATGAGTCAGAATTGGCTCAATGGCCATGCGTTGGTTTTGGTGGAGAGAGAAAGATCTTCCCATAAAGCTAGTACCCTGTATTCAGATCCCTAGTGGGTTAAGCACTCAATGGCTAACCCAACAATGGGCACTTTGAAGCCACCCAGCAGTTCAAAGACAAAGACCCATTGGCTGGCTTCCGGAAGGTTTTCAGTCCAGGAAGCTCTGATCTTTCCCATCGGCTCAATCAACTTCAGGACACCTAACAATAACAAAATCAGTCTCCTCAAGGGTGAGCAAATGCTCTTTAGAGCCACCATTGTGCCTGTCCGTTTGTGCCGCACCGCATGACTACGCCAGGCCTTTCAAAAAGGACCCTGGCCATGTCCTTCTGGCAGCAGGTTGTTGGAGAGCAATAACCTTTATTGCTCTGACTACAGCTTCTCTGGCAAAGAGCTTTTGCTGACTGATTAGTGCCCCCAGCAGCTGTTTATTGCCTTGGGTGCTACCAAGCAACGGGCACTGTCAGTCATCAGCTTCTCCATCAGCAGGCTCACCTTGTCTCACCTAATGATTTTTTAAAATTACAGATATGGCTCATAATTGCAATCATGCCCACAGACTGCTGGCTCTGGCTGTAGTTAATAACGGGTTTGTCAAAGTTTAATGGTCTGAAGCAAAGCAGTCTTCAAGCTTTTTACTGTGCTGTCAGGGCAGAAGTCAGAATGATTCATTAGCCAAAAAGCAACATTTTGCTAACAAATCAGCTGTCCTCCCAATTATCCTCTAATGTTGCTCTATCTGCCAAACGTGGGCCCGATAATAAAGCTGTGTTAATAATGCATTATTCCTCACCCTGAGAATGACTGCATGCAGACAAGCAGTGTGCCCCAATCTCCTCTGTGAGTGATGATGATGATTCCACAGTGCGAGGCCAAAAACGTGGCCTACGTCAAGGAAACACAGTCTTACCGGGCTTTGTTCAACAGGCTCAACTGAGTCAGGAGACAACAGCGAAAGAAAAAGGGCTTTCTTTGGAAAGAGCACGTCCATCTGGGAGACGTGGAAGCGAGAACCATTCTGCAGCCATCGGAGCTACTTAGAAGAACAATCCAGAAAAGAGTGGTCTGTCAAGCTGAGTCCTAGGAAGCAAACTGTTGGCAAGAGGCAGTTTGCAACTGATTTTGCATTTGCTTCTGAAAGCATGGGGTATTATTGACAACTAATGCAATCATCCAGCCAGTATTGATAGAGCTCTGACTGTGTTTAGTGCCAAGGAGAAGATACACAAAAATAAACAAATCCCTCCCTTCACTGCCTGAAGTTCATTATAGTGAAGGTATGTGTAGTGGGCTACAGTCTCCAAGAGCCATACTTGCTGGAAATATTGAAGAGCTTTTTACAGAACAGAGGCAGAGATGAGCATGAAGAAAAGGGTTGTGCAGGAAAACAGAAGTCTCTGGCAGTTAAATTTTATGGCAATGTGAACTTTTCTGAAAATATAAGGAGAGTCCAACCTGTCAATCGTAGGCCAGACCCTGGAGTTGTGGCCTTCTTTTAAGAAAGGTGGAAACCTCTCCTCTCTCCCTCTCTCTCTCTCTCCCCCTCTCTCTCTCTCTCCCTCGCTGCCTCCTGAAACTCTGACTGCCTCCAGGGATGGCCCCATATGGGCTGCCTGACTCTGAGAGCTATTGGTCGCATTCCATTTTTCCACCAACCTTGGATCCCTGTGACTCTGCCCCCACCAGCCTGTGATCTTTCTGCTTCCTGCATCACCAGCCCACAGCTACGTGAGTCTGAAGAGGCCCTTGGCCTGCAGCAGACTTCTGGAGTTAAATTGGACTGGGCTAGGATGCCTTCTATTGCTCTAAGAATCCGTATTGCTGCAAAGCTTTTTTTACTTAGGCATATCTGAATGTCACTGGATTTGTTTCACTAGACAACCCAACCGAACACAAAGTCTAGGAGCAAAAATGCACAAAATGAAATAAATCCACTTAGCAATAGAGCCTGTGGTTCTTTCACCATCTAACCATATCTTTCTCTAAGAGAGAGGTCTTAAGACTTTTTCTTCTCTAAGATAGCTATCCTTTTCGCTAGCCTGCTTCTCTGGGCTTTGTAGTCTAGTCTTGTCATCTAGTATTTCTTACATCATTACTTCACTCTGAAGAGTCTGCTTCTGATACTTCTCCCTGGACACTCTCATTTTGCCTACTAATGACCATACTTGAGCTTAGTTTTCTATGCTGTCATTAAATTATGGTGCTGGCCAAGAATATTGATGGACTGCCAAAGGAACAAACAAATCTCTATTGGAAGACGTGTAGCCAAAATGCCCTGACAAGCACTACTTTATGTTATCAGGAGAGACCGGTCCCAAGAGAAGGACATCGTGCTTGGTGAAGTAGAGGGAGAGCAAAAGAGAGGACGGCCCTTCACAAGCTGGATTAATACAGTGGCTGCCATGATGGGCTCACACACAAGGATCATTGTGAGAATGGAGCAAGACCAAGCAGTGTTTCCTTCTGGGTCTATAAGGTCGCTCTGAGTCAGAACCTACTTAATGGCCCTGAACAGCTAGCTGCCTCTTTTGAAACAGAGATGCCTGTGGATGTCTGCACTGTAACGCCTCTTCAGGGTCTTTCCACAATTACAAATATCCACAAGCATTTCACTAGGTTCAAAGGTCCTTGAACAAGGGGCACATGGATGCTTTCACCCTTCATTACTTCCTCCGTACTCTGTACCGTATGGCCAGTTCTCTCTCTAAGCGAGGCTCTCTGGCTGGCCTCTTCTCAGTTCACCTCCATTACAGCTCTAGGCCCAAAGGATGAATCCAGACTGCCTAACTGAGTCTCTAAGTCTTTCTTGAGCACCCCGTACCATTGTCATGTTAATGCTCCCCCACACCAACCACACACACATCACTGCTTTAGCTGTTGGTGATGTTGTTAGGTGATTTCAAGTCAACTCCAACCATAGTGACCCTGTGTACAACAAGCATTATAACATATACATTTACATTAATTAGGTAAGTCTGTCTCTGGAAGAAGGGTAGGAGCACAGATCAATAAAACTCTCTAGGACTAAATTCTATTACTTTTAATTACCTGATAAACAATAAGAGAAAGACTTAAACAAATTCAATGGGAAAAGAATTATTATTCTATAAATGATGCTGAAAGTTTTGTTACCTGTTTAGGAAAAAAAATTTTTTTAATACTTAGAGCATATATCTGATTCCAGATTAGTTTAAACATGAAATGCAAAGAAAATTTATCTGTATGTATCTGTTCACTAAGTGGGGGAAGGATTACTGAGCATTAATGTGGTAAAAGTAGTAAAATAATTGAAAAAGTTGATATAATTACCTTTATATAATGTCAAACTTCTCTTAGTCAACCAAAATATTAAAATGCAAACAACAAACTGGAAAAGTATGGATAACAATTATGACCAAGGTTTGACATGTGAAGGAACTCACAGAAATCAGTCTAGAGAATTTACAAAGCTCTCTAAAGTAATTGGCAATAGACATAAAAGGGCAAAGAAATATACAGATCACTACAAAGCATACAGAGAATATTCTATCAATAACTATTAAGTAGATAAAATGGATCATTTTTGCCTTTATAATAGCAATGATTCTGAAAGTTGTTCTCATGCAGAACTGACAGAAGCTTTCAAACTTCCTTAGCCTTTTGGCAATATGCATGCAAAATTTAAATATTTATGTCTTCTAACCAATTATTTTCTCTTTTAGGGATCTGTTGGAAGGGAATGGCTGAAAAGGCAGGCAGAGTTTTATTCAAGGGTTTTCATTGTATCATCGTCTGTCAACAGAAAAAACGCTCCCTAAATTTCTAACAATGCAGAACTGGGGATGTTAATCACAGCAGGCTGACTTTAGAGTATTGTTCAAGTCTTAGAAATGAGTTGGATGGCATGGTCCACAGCATCCAGTAAAGAAGGCTGTGAAATATGAATAGAAACTATTCCCTATGTACCGAGAGGTTATCACTTAAATGTGAGATAGTGATGGCGTTTGTTGTGTTTCCTTCTATTGTCCAAGTTGTCGGCAATGACCTATTTTCACTTGACAATTACAGAAAGCACAGCAGGCTTCTTTTCAAAGAAGCACCCAGGTGACCCTCTAGTACTGCTGCAGGGGTTGTTTGTTTGTTTAATCAGAGAAGACTTTTGAAGCAGTACGCACCCACGACTTCTGCAATCATGAAAACGAAGCAGATTGCTGAAGCAGCACTGAGTTTCCACTTGGCTCGGACTTGTTCCTTGGCCCTGTTCTCAGCGGCCTTGCAGTGGTTGTGGCAGTGATGAAAGGTTCCTGTCTCCGGTTCCTCCGGCTTCTCTCCGAGACATTGATCTTTATTCTGGGGCTTCTGTCGCAGTTCCACCCTGTGGGGGAGTTTGACAGAAGCAAGAATGAGCATGGTTGCAAGCAAGCACCTCGTTGAGAGCCCGTCCATCCCTGGGACACTGTCAGGGCATTTACTCCCTACCTAAGAAGTTATCATTCACAGTTCCCTTCCACAGGCAGGGAATGTCCTTTTGAATTCTCAACTGCAGAGAATTTAATTCCCCCAGGTGATGAAGAGATGTCGAAGGCGTAGGAGGAAGAGAGCAGGTCAGCTTTGAGGTATGTCTTTCCTAGTTACCAGCTGGCGGGACTGAGACAGCAAAGAAAGGCGTGGTTGACTGTTAGCTGCCAGAGTTGCTGTCCCCTTTCCCCCACACGCTCACTCCTTGACAGCAACCCAATGCGCAGCACAATGGAATCAAGTGGTCCAAGGGTTGCCGGCCACAGAATTGTGATCCCTTGGGCTTCATTGGCGGATTTCAGAAGCAGATCACTAGGCCTCTCTTTACAGTCGGTCTTAGTCTGGAAGTACCGCTAAAACCATCCAGCCCTATAGTATAAAATGCATTGATGGAAATTGAATGCAGGTCTCCTCCATGCGAGGCAAAAATCCCAGCATGAAACCACCATGGCCCATTGGAAAGGGAAAACACACAACACTCTCCCGCCCCCCATGGCAACATCATTAATAGATGACAGCACTTTTTGCTGCTGAGTCCCTAAGAACCCCAGACCTTACTAACAATCTCTACCAGCCATCAAGTCAGCTCTAACTCAATGAGACACTGCCCAGTCCTGCCACAGCCTTGCAATTATTGTTATGCTTGACACCATTGTTGGACTCACTCTGTCAATCCTTCCTGCATGGAGGTCTACCTATGGTTTGCTCACCCTCCAGCTGACCCCGTGTGATGTCCTTGCCCTGGGACTGATCCCACCAGACAGCATGACCAAAGCACGAGAGGGAAAGTCTCACCATCCCTGTTTCTAAGGAGCATTCCGGCTGCACTTCTTTCAAGAGAGATTTGCTTGTTCTTCTGGGAATGTTTTGCCAGCATTATGTCATTTCCCCTCCTGTTGTCCTTATTCCATGTCCAGTTTGCACGTGCACGGGATATGATTGAAAATACCGAGGCCTGAGTCAGCATACCTCAGTCTTCAAAAGTTTGACTACAACGTTTGGTTTTGATGGATCAGGATACAGACCTCTCTGTATTCCGATTAGAGTTTGTGAAGCTTTCTGGGTTTGTAAGGTAGTGTTTTCATTGACGTGGGGAGGATTTCAGCCATGAGTGCTTTGAATGGTTTTATGCTTCTTTCTCTCTTTTCTTACCTTCTCATGTTCCCACTACATACGTATCCATGGACTCAATGGCACACTCCATGTCCCGGGGCTTAGTTCCCTTCTCTGTTCTGTTCCCTCCTTTCTTTAGATGACCTGATCTCCATTAAACTCTTCTCAAGATTGCTGCTTCTTTCTCCTGTCAGCTCAAATCTACTGTTGAACTCATCGAGTGACTTCTCCATTTTTGTTATTTTGCTTTTCCACTTCAGAATTTTTATTTCTAAGTTCTAAACTATATAAATGATATCCTTTTTAAGTGATAATGTTTGGATCTTTGATGATATTTTCTATCTGATGAGACATTATACCTCATCGCCCTCACTGAATGCTGTAAACAAGACTTCCCTCTCAGTTCTCTGAACACATGTACAATAGCTACCTTGAAGTATTTTTCTGCTGTGTCTGACATCTCTATGACCTGCACTTTTTACTTTGTCTGGATCACATTTTCCTGTTTCTAGGAAGGCTAGTTCGCAGAGAACGGGGCATCTGAAATAGTGCAGGGCAGTCGTTTTGGATGCTTGGCCCTCCCAGGTCTTATGTTTGGTGCCTTTGATTTTCACTTGTTTTCTAGTTTATTTGTTAAGAGACTCACCTGGACCATTACAGTGGAGTTCGTTTCCCCTGGTTCCCTCGATCATATGCAACCTCTCTTGTTCCTCAGCACATTTTGGGGTAGGTGCACAGGCTCTCTTGCCTTCCCTCTCTCCCTCCTTCCCCTCAGCAATGATGGTGGCTTGGGGTGAGTTCTCTTTGTCTTTCTCTTCCATCTCAATGGTAAGCATCTGGCTGTTCTCATTGTATCGGTATCAGAAGCAACTCTTATCCTCCACGTATTTCTTGCTGATTTCTTTATTGTTTTCAACAATTTCTTGAGCCATAAATTGCTCCACAATCTGTTCTAATTAAAGTTAGACCCATTACAAGGGGATTCATTGAGGCTGGTCTTTGCAGCTTGCTCCAGATCCAAGAAGGCTCACCTTACCCTTATCTTTCCCTCCTTTTCTCTTTTAAACTTCTAGCTGGTCCACCATTTCATATGTTGCTATCATAGACAAACCAGTCTCCTCTCAATTGCTCAGCACCAAAATCTTTATTGTTTTTAACAGTGTCCTTAACTCAAAACCCCTCAAGCTTTCTTCTAAATGAGTTTCTTTCTGGTCTACCCAATAAATTTCTGGTTAGTGTGTCATCAATTTATGAAGGGTGAGTAACAATTCTCTGTCCCCATGGCCTTTTTCCCTGCCTGGGCAGAAACTCTGTGCCATTGCACCAAGCAAGGCTTGGGAAAACAGCAGTGGCCCACTTCTCTGGTATAACACACGCTCTCTAAGCAGAGGGTGCTGGGCAGGAAAAATAGCCCTTGGTCTTCTTGGCTGGTACAGAACTTCTGGCATAGAATTTCGGCCCTGAAAATATGCAGGGGCCCTTGGACCGTACTGTAGAGACTCTGCCCTAAGCATGACTGTTGAGTACTTGAAGGGTACATTCTCCTTCTGAGCCACGTCTGCATGAAATTGACATTCTGCAACACAGAGCGAGGAGGGTAAGAGATCACTGCAGGCTGTCCCTCTCAAGGTGAAGGCATAGCCATTGACTGAGCCGGCTGTCCGGTTGGCTGTGCATGCTCAGAAGACAGTCACTGCCCTGGAGTCCATGCCGACTCAGCGTGACGCTATAGGACAGGGTAGAACTGCCCATGTGCATGTCTGAAACTGAAACTCCTTATGGGAATAGGAAGCCTGCGGTTTCTCCCACAGAGTAGCTGAGGGTTTCAAACCGGGGGGCCTTCATTTAGTAGCCCAATTCGTCATCACTACACCGCCAGAGCACCCCACTTAGGGAGTAGCTAATTTAGGGGGTTGTGGTTCAAATGCCACAACTCTCTTTTTACTGAAATTTAGTGTCAAATTTTGAAAAGCTCCATAATTTTTTAAAGTTCTTCATTTGTTCCTAAGACAATTCCAAGGATTTTAAAGTTTTTAATTAAAAAAAAACATTTTATTGGGGGCTCCTACAGCTCTTATCACAATCCATTCATCCCTTATGTCAAGCACATTTGTACATATGTTGCCATCATCGTTTTCAAAACACTTTCTGCTTGAGTCCTTGGTATCAGCTCCTCATGTTTTTCCCTCCCTCCCTCACAAACCCTTGATAATTTATAAATTATTATTTTTTTTATGTCTTGCAGTGACCAATGTCTCCCTTCACCCACTTTTCTGTTGTTCTTTCCCCTGGGTGGGTGGGTGTTTATATGTCAATCATTGTGATCAGATCTTCCTTTCCCCCTCCCCCCATCTTTCCCCTACCATCCTGATAACACTACTCTCATTATTGGTCCTGAGGGGTTTATCTGTCCTGGATGCCCTGTGTTGTGAGCTGTTATCTGTACCAGTGTACATGCTCTGGTTTAGCCGGATTTGTAAGGTAGAACTGGGGTCATGATAGGGGGGAATGAAAGTCGTATGTTTCATCAGTGCTTTTCTGCACCCTGACTGACTCATCTCCTCCCTGTGACCTTTCTATAAGGGGATGTCCAATTGTCTACAGATGGGCTTTGGGTCTCCACTCTGCCCCCTCCCTCATTCAGTTTGCTTTTAATACAATTTGTCCGCTAGGTGGTTGCTCTGCTCAAAGAGCACCACCCGGAGAGTCTTCCACTCCCGTATTGAAACTCTGACCGCTTCTCCCTACTTCTTCACTTTTCCAGCACTTTTCATAAACACAACTTAGAAAAAGGAGAAGCCAGCTCTTTTCCGTTCAGCTCGAAACAAACCATATGCAAGGTGCAAGTCACCATTACACAGGTGACTTTTTGCTGCCACAGAACTTCTTGCAAAGCAGGGGGAATCACAGGACCAAAATGAGGGACGAAAGCAAAGGAAACATAATGGTGATGTTCCCAACACCTACAGGGGCCAATAGAAGTACTTCCTGTGGTCCCTTGTGCTGAAGGATGATTTCCCAGGGTTCTTATCAGACCTATATGCACATGCCTTCACTAGGGGGAGTTTATGTTCCCATTTCTGGAATCCGAGTCTTGGGACATGTTTAATCTACTCAAATGTGGTTAAAAAAAATCATGTTTAGGCCTTCCACCGTAAGTGAAATGACCCCTGAAAGGCTTCCCGGCTATCCGCAAGGTAGGAAAAACACCATGGTAAGAACAACGGCCCCCAGCCAACAGCCAGTACAAAGAGTGGACCCATGAGTTGAGCGATCTTGAACTTTCCAGCCCAGGCCAACCTCCAACCAAATGCAAAACCTCATGAACCAACCCAGCTGACCTCACACGAAGCCCTGTCCAAACTTTGGCCCCATCCAGTTGTGAGTAATAAAATGATGGTTTCAGCTACTAAGTTTTTGGAGTAGTTTATACACAATATTAAATTAACCACTCCCTGGGTGACTTAGGTGACAAGATTTCTTGCAGATTGAATTTCTCAAATGGAGTCCCCGGGTGGGACAGACAGTTAAGTAGACACCGACTAGCTGCAGACCCGTGCTTCAAAGGCCCTCAGAAAGGTGATGGTCCGCTGCTAAAATGTCAGTCACGGAAGCCCGTGGAAGGCTCTGTTCTGCCTGGGCTGCAACTGCCACCCACAAAAGTAACGATGTAAATGGGAAGCCGGTGGGGAGGTGGTAAGAACGGCAACTGGTCTATACCACTCAGTCTGTTCTGAATCACAGTGGGCCTATCCGGCAGACTAGACTTGACCCAGAGTCTTCCAGACTATGTTCTTCACAGGAGCAGATGGTCAGGCCTGTTTTCACACACACACACACACACACACACACACACACATACACCACCCCACCATCACCACCAGGGATCCACTGGTGTTTGGCCTGCCAACATTCTGGTTAGCAACTAAGTGCTTAGGCATTGTGTCACTAGGGACCCTTAGATAAAAGGAGAGAAAGAAGGGGGAGAAAAAGCTGTGGATAGTTTCTATAAAATGAAAGAGCCCCTTCCAGAAGAAAAGCCTTGGTGGCCTGCATCTGTAGAGATTTACAGTCTTGGAACCCCTAGGGGGCAGTTCTACTTTGACCTGCAGGGCTGCTATGAGCTGAAACCAACTTGATGGCGGTGCCATTTCCAAGACTGGAAATCTTTACAGACACAGACCACCAAGGTTTTTCCTCGGAGAAGGAGCTCCTTCATTTTATAAATAACCCTTTTGGTTTGGTATCTATGAAATTGGGGGCAAATATCTGAGGAAAGAGGTCAGGGATGTAAGAGGCAGCATGGTGCAAATGCATACAGTGGGGAGGGGTGGGGAGGGGAAAGGAAGAGATGCTAAATGAACAAATAGAAGGTATAGATCCCGATCCCGATCCAGTCATAGTGAACCACCAGACCTTCAGAAAGGCCTTTCTTCCCACTGACGTTTCATTTTCTAACATTAACATGAGGGATTTGGATAAATAGTTTCTTCCAGACTTAACTTTTTTAAAAAGAAAAGTGAATTTGACAGTTTTTTATCAGCCCTATCAAAAAAACCATGTCTCTTAAGAAATGAATGATATTTGTGACTGGAAACAGCTTACTTCTATAGCAGCGTGCTCAAAGCACATTTTAATAATGAGGGAAAGACTGTTATTTCAGTAACTGGGGATTGTCCATTAATATTATCCACAGTATTAGCAATTTGTGATCTAAAATTTCTGCTTGACCTAATTTGGGATTTTTTAATGTTTACAATCTTGATAGATGGCACCTAAAAATATTTTCTAAGATAAATAATTCTTATAATGTGAGACAATAGATGTTCTAGGGCCTTGGTTATACACTTTTAAGGAAAATTACAAATATCCCAAGAAAAAAATCCCACTGTATGTCCTCAAATACTTGATGATACAAAACTAATGTTATTCTTTGGTCGTAAGAAACCAACAACAAACAATAACACACACACAAGTAGAGCTAAAGAGCAGGTAGCCTCTTACACAGAAGTAGAGCTCAAGAGCAGGTAGCCTCTTATCATATAAATTAATATCAGATTTTTATCTATTTGTACTGCGTGTGCCCCTTTCTGTTCCCACTTGGGAAGAACCACTTCGGCTCCTCCAACATGATCAAGCACTCACTCTTCCATGTGTATACTTTTACCTGCAATCCATCCAGTCTGCAGAACTGCCCTTTGTTCCACGTGGGGCCTTCTAACCCTACTCTCCCTCCGCTTTGCGTTCTCAACCTTGCTACCATTCTCTTGAGAAAAGCAACTCCCTGATGCTCAAAGTGCAGTGGGATTCCTATTCGGCTGTGGTTTTCTCACTGCCCACCCCAGCACCCTGCTCCCCGCTCCGTGGTTATCACATACTGTTTTTTCATGGACCCCAAGCTTCCGTGAAGCAGAGGTCTAGGACTTGGAAGAATTTCATCTGCATGATATATCCAGCACTTCACCCAACATGCGCCTAATCAATCATCATTAACTAAGTGCAAAATGAATCCATGTCTTAAATGTGTCCCTACTGGACATATGAAAGGAACTTGACGTTGCAGAACAGTCCAATCAGCTGTACTTATTACATGTGCGTACACTGACAACGTACTTTAGGATTAAGAAAACAGTAAGTAATTTTAAGATCGGTGTCACCACAATTTTGCCCCATTGTTGACAAACATATATATATATATATGTAACTAAATATCATTAATAAAATGTACTCTCTCCAAGGAGGGAATAACTGAGGAAGTAACAGGAAAACACATGAGCATATAGATATGTATTTTACCAAAGAGAAACCACAGATTTAATTTTGCATTCATAAATTGTTTCCTTTGTGCACACAGAATATTTAAGAAATCAAATCCACCATATAAAAACCTTGGCATTGTTCAGGCCCTGAATTTGACAAATCAGTCAGCACCTTATAAAATTTTACAAAACGTCCCCCAAGTTGCAAAGCACAAGTTTCCAATTCTGAAGCAATAGCAATAGGCACTTCTTGAATATTCAAAGTACAGAAACCGGTGAGGGAGAGAGAGATGTCCATTACCTGTCTAGTGGGAAGGCATACCTCTTGGTAGCTTTGTCAGTCACAAGATAAGTTCTTTCTAGAAACTCCATGGCGGTCAGGATCAGAACGTTTGATGTTTTAACTCTGCCCAGGTGGCAAGCCAAGCTGTACCCCGATTACTCACAGGCTTTCACAGAAAGAAAGAAAGAAAAAAGGCTTCCAGGATGCAAGATTACAAGCCTCGGTGGAGTATCACCTGGCTTCACGCTCTCACCCACACAGCCTGCTCTGCTGGGGAGATCTGTATGAAGTTGGTGTGAGGGTGGGTGCATGGGTGTGAGTCCGTGTTCCCATGCCCACTGTGCTTTCCATGAGGCACAGGAGCTCAACGTTTGTCTGTTGGTTGCTGACGCAGGGCTTTGGCCTTCAGAACACACCTGGCTACCCAGCAAACAGCTACCTGCTATGTACACTAATCTCTCTCTCTCTCTCCCAGGACCTAAAAGAATCCCTCCTGCGCTTGAGCTCTAAAATGACCTCTAAACAGCTGTCAGGGTTTACTTCTCCTCCCATAGGGCCATTTTCAGATTTCACTGCTGCAGGGGAGGACAGGGGTCATTAGTTACTGAAGTCTCTAATCTGAAGCGGCTCCTAGTTCGGCAGCTTTGAAGCCTTCTGGCAGGCAGGAGAAGGCCAGACTCTGCTTCTAACTCAATAACTGTCCTCCATCTCACAAGAACCAGACCGAGCCACCTGCTCCTTGGCCACGAGTCCCTAGTTCGGATAAAATGCTATCAGGCAAATCATAACTCTTGGGAATGGAGCCTGCACCCGTGCTCCTGAGAGATCACCCCCCAAACTCCCATGAGTTCATTGCAAAGCTGTTTCCTTTCCAAACAAACAAGACACTCGGGCCCAGTGGCATCAAATTGGACAAACGGCAAGCATTTGTGTGGGCACCAAAGAGTTCCCGAGTCCTAAGCAGGGACATGTGGGGGTGTGTGGACAGAGAAATGGCAGAAAATATCAAACCTAGTCCTCCTTTTCCTCCCTTCTCTGTTGCTCATTAAACTCACTAAATCCCCCTCGAGCCAGTTTATTGCTGTTGGGTGCCAGTGATCCTATGGGAGAGTGATCTTACATGTGAGAAGGTGACTGTCCCATGAGGTTGTCTTGATGGGGATGGATTGCTAAGTCTTTCTCCCACAGAGCAGCTGATGGGTTTGAGCCACTAACTCTTCAGTTAGCAGCTGAGTGTTTAACTATGCACCACTAAGACTCTTTAACTAAGTGTATGTCAAGATCATTTTGTCCCCAGAACCCTCCTGTGGCCCAGCATCATAGGAAAGTGCCCACCTTGCTAAACAAATACTGAAGCAATGATTGTCCCTTGGGGCTTGAAAAGCCTTGGAGTAAGCAATGAGGGGAGAATCACCTTTGACTGAGAGTGAGAAACACAAGGTGATCTAGCCTATTTGTTTTACCTCTTATTTCTCTAACATTTCAAACACTCACCTCTCTAAGAAGGAGGGGGGAATCAAAGATCTTCTTCTATGATCCTGTTGCCTAAATAACGGTTCCTTTTGTTCTGAAGGATGAGTGGGAGCCAGAGAAAAGGCTTTGGAGAAGCCAGGGAGGGGTAAAGAGACTGTCTTTCCTTGCAGGAGAAGCCATGGAATTCTGGGCTGAGTGCTAGCAGAATAAAGCTGAAAATACTTCTTTCTTATGAATCCTTACTCTCAACTCTATAACACGTTAGGTCAAATGAAGGAAGCTAAAAAAGGCTCACTACTCAAACCATGGGATGCACCGCCGTACTTTAGAGCTTGAATCACCTGTGAGTAATTGCTGACACATGATAAGAGAACTCAAATTCAACTGAAGTAACCTTCCAAGAGGAGAAACCTAGCCCCAAATCAAGTTGAAATTCATTCTGGGTACGTGCAAAGAAGAAACAAAATATTCAAATTCAGTATAGAGAATATTCGGCTATCAATAATCTGGGAGTTTGAGATTCAGAAACATGATTTTGTCATTAGTACAAACATGGATAGACCAATATATTTAAGCATGTTTCTAAGTCTTTGAGTGTGGAGAATACATACATGGTTAAGTACGCATAGCCTTGGAGATGAGAATAGGATAAGTTGATACAGGATAAGGTAAGGCAGAGATGGGAAGTCCCAGAGGCAGATTGGGTTATGTGTTGGGTGGAGAATTGCAAGGTAATCAGTATGAACCCACCAGTCTCTCAACCAGAAAAGGAGGAGGCTCTCTGCCGCCCTAAAGTTTGTAGTCTTGGAAGTGCTCTGGAGGAGTTCTGGCTGTCCTGTAGCATTTCTGTTTGTCTGCATCGACTTGATGCCATAGATTAATGAAGAGATGAGAAAAGAAGGAATAGGGGACCCTACCAAGAAAGGACAAATGCACATGCACATATTCTATTGTCTCTTTTATTTATGTCTAGGGTGAGATAGATGAAATTGCTATTTTTTTAGGCTGAATGTTGTTTCATACCCACAATTTCATTTGGCTCAACATAAATATATATGCACATGTATATGCGCATCTATGAAGTTATAACTTTATCAATGCACTTATATAATAAAATTTAATGCTAGCCTAAATGTGCATAGCTTAAATGCAATTGGAAGACCAGGTACTGTTGGGGGTTTTTTTGTCAAGTTTTATCAATTTTAAAGTGCTATCCTTGGAAATAACTTTTCAACTATTAATCAGCTTCTGTTGTGAATAGTCTAAGAGCAAGGAACAGAGAATTCCAGCCAATAAAACTGTTAGGTTAAAAGAAAGTGAGTTTTGCATCTATAAATTTCAATGCAGATAAGTTAGGATTGAGAATCACATGCACATTGCATTATGTAAAATATTCATCTGTTGGCCACCTTCTCTTTTTACAAATTCATTTTAATGTTACCTTCCTGGCTCCTTCCTCCCCCGTATTGTCAGCACAGTATTTACTAATAATGGCTCTTTCTTCCTGGCTAACCCCTGTCCCAGTTTGGCATGCACTGTCCATCCAGGGCCAATGGCCCTAATCAGGCTCCACAATAAACACAGATGATGTATTTAGAAAGAAATGAAGATCAAAAAAAGAAAATCTCTTCTCTTGTTGACAGTTGGTTTTAGGTAGGCATTATGCGGCTCGTCCCAGTTTCCTAGGCAACCGGCTTCCAAACCATCCTGAATTACAGGTTGTCTTCCCTGCCCACTCTCCATCACAAGCTTGTAGCAACTGGAGGGGCAAAATGCAATTTATAACAGTTACCTCTAGGAATAAATATTCTGTCAGCCACAAGAGCATCGCTGACACAACTGAAGAACTGGCTTAGCTCCTCCATGCCGGCAACGCTTTCTTAACAGGGTTTTACAAACAGTTGTTAACACTGATGCAAAAACATTATTCACACAATTGTCTTACACACTGTCTGATGTCTCTTTTGCAGTGAGGACCTTGTGCTTAAACAAAGCCAGTGGCCCAGGAACTGAAGGACGGAGTACTAGTGATTTGCATTCCTCAAGATTTCAAGATTTTTTTTGTTTTTGTTTTGTTTTGTTTTCAGAATTCCATCTCATTGCCATTGTTTGCATGGAACTGGGAAAAGGAGACATGAAGGTGTACTCGTTTTAAAATAATAAATATGCCTTATCTCTTTCTGTCCCTAGGTGGAGGCAGCATGGTAAAGTGATTTAACACATAGCCTTTGGAATTTGATTTTGTTTCCATCTCTGGGTTGACCCTTTCTTAGATGTGTGTCTTTGAACAGGTTACCTGGCCTCTATCCTATTCCGTTTCTCATTTAGAAAATGGGGACATTCATAGAGAACTCCTTTCAGAGTTCTTGTAGAGAGTAAAAGTGAGAATGCATAGAAAAGTTTGTAGTATAATCAGTGACACGGTGGCTATGTGTTGGGCTGCAAGGTCAGCTGTTGAAAACCAGCAGTGGCTTCGAGGAAGAAGGACTGGGCTTTCTACTCTTTATCAGGCTATCTATTCTTTCCAGTCTCAGAAATTCACAGGACCCCCGTTACCTTGTCCTACAGGATCACCATGAGTAGGCCTCGACTCGATGGCAGTGAGTGGAGTTTCGGGTTTGGGGAGCATCATCTCTTGGCATACTAACATGTTTGCAATAGAAGTGAGCTTCCTATCTAATTGACCACGTCTAAGTAAAATGGTCTGTCTGTCCCTGGCAAAGGAACCCTGGGGGCGTAGAGGCTAGGTGTTTGGTGGCTAACAGAAAAGTCAGCAATAGGAACCCACCAGCTGCTCTGAGGGGAAAGAGGAGGATTTCTACTCCTATGAAGAGTTCCAGGCTTGGAAATGCACAGGGGCAGCTCTGCCCTGTCTTTTAGGATCCCGAAGTTGCAATGGACCCTGGCAGTGAGTTGGAATTTGGTCCCTGCCAAATTAGTGTCAGCCTTACCTGGAGTCGCTGTCAGGTAAGCATTAGACTGCTAACCGCAAGATGGGCGATTCAAACCCACCAGCTAGTCGGCAAGAGAAAGATGATCCTGTCTGCTCCCCTAAAGACTGTAAGTCTTGGAAATGCTATAGATGGTCACGACACATCAGAATCGACTCTATGCTTGTTGGTTTGGCTTGGGTCTTAGTGAAAAGCCAAAAATTACCCATGAAGAATTATCCAATGAAGAGTCCATTGGGAAAGTAGATCGTTATAGAAAGACCTAGGTAACAGAACTTGGGTAGGTCCCTTAAAAGTTCTGAGCTCAACTTTTTCAAATAATAGATTGATGCCTGCTTCCCACTGCCTTCCTCCTGAGCAAGTGTCATTGAAAATGTGTCCTCGGGAAGTGTTCTCATCTACAACAAGGGAAGAACGTCAAGTTCAACTAGCACGATCACCTACTAAAGATTCTAGTCTGACAGATGCCTACACATACGAGACAGAGCTTATTTTGTCTGAGTTGGCCAGTGTTTCCTTAGTAAGGTGGTATGCTGGTTATTAGTACAGTGTGAGTTTTTAAAAAATTCCCTTCAAAACTTGAAAACATGGGCCATTTAATTGGATTGTATTTTAAAGGACTTGATAAAATTTTTATATTCGTCTAACGTAGGCATGCATAAAACACAAGCCATTTTTAAAATATTTTACACATTCATGGGAGATGGACTGAAGTCTGTCTGATTTTTATGTCCTCCTTGATAAATGAAGGCTATATAACTTTTTTTTAACATTTGTGCTTTTAAAGAGCTCATGCTGTAGAAATATTTCCATTAAAATGCAGTCGGTCTTTTGTTGCAAAAATAAAGGCGTGATAAAATATTGATACTAAAATAATAAAATAAATATTTTATTAAGCTTCACAGACCCAAATAAATAATACAAAAATCGGACTAGCTATGATCTGGTCGGAGGGAAATACTAGATGGTTAAAAGGTTTGTAAAGGGAATTTCCCTTCCAGCTAATCCCATGTATCAGACGTCCTTTTACAAGCATCCTACAAACTCAAGTTTACTAATCCTTAAGAGTGACCCAGGGCCTGGATGGCTGATAAGGTTGACTGTGTCTTGTAAACTCCAAAGCATTTCTCTTGGCTTCACATTTGCAAAACTGTACTTGTCTGTCTTCTTTATAGTACTTCTATAAGCAAGCAAAAGAGGGTTCCACAGAGTAAAGCAGGATTTGAAGGTATTACAATTTTAAAAAAAGAAAGAAAGAAACAGGGCAAAATATACTTTCTAATAGTCCAATTCCTTGGTCTAAAATTACACAGAATCACTACAAACTAAAGCATGAAATCCCCGAATTAAAAGAAGGTAATTACGAAAGACATCAAACCCTCTTGTCATTAGTTAGAATGACCCCATTTAATTTTCATGAGTATAGTGAATTTTCCTATATCAAAAAGCCCTAAGCCAAAAAACCACTGTCCTGGAGTTCATTCTGATTCCCAGGAGCCTTATCAGCCAGAGGAGAACCTCCCCGTAAGGTTTCCAAAGGTGCCTCTTTTTCCAGAAGCAGGCGACCACAGTGGGGCCAGCTGCTGACCCAGTTAGCAGGCGAGCACTAAGTCACTGCGACACCAAGCTTCCCGGTGACAGGCCTGGGAGGCCCCTGATTTGCCTTAAGGAGAAGGATTTCCACCGAGAGTCCCCAGATAAATGACAGGAGCGCAAGCTCCGAGCTCATCTTGCCCTTTGAATCTCGAAGCCTGGATTTCTTTGACTCCTGGCTGACAAGACTGCCTCTTGGGAGACAGTCCGAAGACAAGCTAAAGGCCGCCTCACGGCTTTCTCCGGAAAGGCTCAGTCACTACTTTTCATGTCGAATCCAAAACAGGTCATCGTGGGAAGGCAGTGGTCTTTTCTGCAGGGAAGCACAATCACGAGGCACTGCAACTAATTGATCTCTTCTTTGGGCTCGAATGAATTTGCTTCCTGTCAGCCCATGTCTAGAAGTGCTGCAAATTCAATGGTATCATCTGTCCCCACCACTATCGAGGGACTAGTTCTTTGAATTTGCATCCAAAGTATCTAAGTGCGGCATCATATTACCTTTTAAAATCATAAACTCTCTCACTAGACATCTTGATATTGACCAGTGGACAGATGATAAGGGTTCCAATTCCTTTGCAGTCAGATCACTCTGAAAAAGAAACAGGGGTGGGGGTGGGGGGGGAATGTTTATTTATAACAAGCAAACACAATGCATCGTTGACCAAATTATATTTGGCAACAGATTTTCTGAAACGTTATGTGGCTAGGCTAATAGCCCCTTTATGACTTAAAAGCGGAAACTCCATTTTCCTCGAAGTCTTCCCCAACTGTGTGACACTTCATCATTGACAGAATGAAAGTTTCCTTTTAAACATTAGAGAAGTCCAGCTTCAATGGTTACCCCAAAATGCCAAAGATAATGAGACTAGGCTCCTTCTCCTGCAATATTTTTGCAGCAAGAATCACTATGACAAAGCAGGATAGACAGGTTGATGAGAAGGAGGATTTGGAAGAAGCTGAATTTGCTCGTCACGAGTCAGGTTACAAGAAAGCTGATCAGCAGTAAACTCACAGCCACCTTTGACCACTGGCTCTGGGAGGAAACATAGCCAGGAATCAGTCCTATGGCACATGCAATGTCCCAGGTCTGATGAAGTCACCATCCGTTCTTGGCCTCCTCATCATGTTAGGTGTTGCTATCAACACACGAAGACCAGTTCATTTTGATTTGCTGAATGCTACAAAGTCAAGTCTCCTAAGTTTTAAATAAAACCCTGATTAAAGTGATGTGCACTGGTCAACCCTAAACTGTGAAAACAAGAGGTCACTCGGCTTGAATGCATTGTTTATATTGCTGACTGGAAGAGAGAGCTTTAAGCATTCTGCTCAAATCCATGGGAGCATTAACTACTCATTCAAAACTGCTTTTCTTGCTAGGTAGATCCTACTGCCAGCAAGTGCATTCTGACTCATCGTGACCGTACAGGACAGAGTAGAATTGCCTCTTCGGGTTTCTGAGACTTCAAATATCTGCAGAATTGGGCAGCCTTCTCGTTCTACCTTCAGAGAACTGGTGGGTTCGAATCACTGACCTTGGGGTTAGCAGCTCAATGTGTGACCCTCTGTGCCATGAGGTTTCTTTCGCTAGGGAGATCTCTCACTCACGACCATAGAGTCAATGGTGACTCATAACAATCCCCTGTGGGTTTCCAAGACTGTAACTGTGTCCAAAGTACATGAGATGAAGTCTCCCCATCCTCGCTTGAAGGAGCCTTGGGGCTGTACTTCCAAAACAGTTTGCTTGTTCTTCTAGCAGTCCACAGCACTTTCGAGATTCTTCACCAATACCATGTCTCAAATGCGACAATTCTTCTTCCATCTTTCTTGTTCCTTGTCCAACTGTCACATCCATATGAGGTAATTAAAAAGACCATGGCTTGGAGCAGGTGCATCTTAGTCTTCAAAGTGACATCCCGATTCTTCAACACTTTAAGGGGGTCTTGTGGGCAGATTTACCCATTGCTATACATTGTTTTATTTCTTGACTGCTGCTTCCATGAGCATGGAACCAGCTGTTGGTTTTGAACTGCTGACCACAATGCTTAACCCATTAACAGATCGAAGCCCGATGCTTAAGCACTCCACCACCAAGGCTAGGTACATAGGATTATCCAAATTCTACCCATTGTCTCAAATTACATAATATATTTCTATGTTTGAAGCTCTGCTTTAAAGAAGTTTCTCCTGAGTCGTACCATCTTTGACACCCAACCATTCCGTTTTACAGTTCCTGCTCCTGAGGGGGCATCCTGTCATGTAGAAGACACCCAGTTGGTGAATTTGGGCACTGCGAATTCTAACTCTTTCTCCTCTTAGTGATTTTCAATATATCCAGCAATAGATCAGCTTGCTTCTTTCTGCCCCAAATTCCTCTCTGGAAACAGCTGAATGATGGTGATGAGTCACCCTGGCAGACTCTCCTGAAGGAAAATTATCCTCTTTCTCCTTAAAAGTAATCAAACATTTCCAAGGGTGTAATATTTCTTAAGACTCACATTAAAGAGAGAAGTTGTTTACTCACAAAATGAATGAAATGTACCATCGAAGTTTTTTTTAATTAAGAGGTAGACTCATATGGGCAATGAAGTGTGGTAGATAGTGAACAATCAATCCAGCTCTCACCTAAGAGGGGAACCTGGGCAGTAGTTATTGTGCTCAGCAGCAAACGGAAAGGTCAGAAGTGTGAATCCACCCAAAGGCAAAGAAAACCTTGGCAATTTACTTCTGAAAACTGATGACCTAAGAGAGCATTTCTACTCCGACACATTTGGGCTAGGCATGAGTCAGAGGTGCACAGATCCGCCTAATGCCTGGGGGCATTTTAGAGGATACAGCCAAGTTTAAGAATATACAGAATAGCTTTATAAGATTCGTGGTGCATTTATGAATGTACGCGCACACACTCCTTTTTAAAGTCTTATTTGACAGATTGGCGGCTGTGGCTTTCTGGTAATTCCTAAGGCAGCATCAGGACTGAAGCTGTCTTCTTTCTTAGTGCTTCCCCGAGACCCCAGGCCTCCTCCTCCTCATCCTCCCAGGAGCCAAGCAGCACAGTTCCACTCACCATCTCATGTCTTGTTTGTTAGCAAGTTGAACCAGTTAAAGTTCACTGATGTGGCTTTCCATTTGGGAGAAAAGTGTAAGAAGGAAGCAAGGATCTGCAGGCGACCACTCAGTTCAGTTATCAACCCAAACATGGGTACCTCTCACCATCCTTCTCCTCCTCCCAAGCTTGGTGACATCTCCCCCTCTGGACAACACTGTGCTAAGCTCTAGCAAGTTCATGGTCAGGTAAGTGATGTGCAGCTAATCAGAAGATTGGCAGTTCAAATCTACTTGCCAACAGAAAGACACACAACCTTGCAAACCCCATATTAGATCACTGTGAGTCAGAATTGACTCATTGGCACTGCCGTTGTTGTTGTTGTTATTGTTGTTGTTAGGTGCTATTGAGTTGGTTCTCACTCGTAGCAACCCCAGACACAATGAAATGAAACACTGGCCATTCTGCACCACCTCACAATCCTTGTCACGCTGCAGCCCCTTGTCAGCCCTCTCCTCACAAGTCTTCCTCATTTTCGCTGCCTTTCCATTTTACCGAGCATGATGTCCTTTTCCAGGAGCTTGTCTCTCCTGATGTCATGTCCAAAGAACATGAGCTGAGGTCTCCCTGTCCTTGATTCTAAGGAGCACGGGGCTGTACTTCTTCCAAATCAGGTTTGTTTATTCTTCCAGCCGTCCACCATACCTTCAAGATTCTTCACCAACACCATAGCTCAAATGCAACAATTCTACTTCCATCTTTCTTGTTCCTTGTCCAACTGCCACCTGCATATGAGGTGATTAAAAAGACCATGGCTTGCAACAGGTGCACCTTAGTCTTCAAAGTGACATCCGGATTCTTCAACACTTTAAAGTGGTCTTGTGCAGCAGATTTACCCAATGCTATACAGTGTTTTATCTCTTGACTGCTGCTTCCATGAGCATGGACTGTGGACCCAAGCAAACGGTGGCTGTTGGTGTCTAAGAATGTATCACCTAAACAAGAACTGAATTTGAAAGCAATACATTCAGAACTGGATAACAGAGCAATCACAAACTGGCAGACATGCCATAAGATGGCCAGCATATGCATAGCACGCATTCACAAAGCCTGCACCAAGAGAGGGGACAAGAGAATGGCCCTAGCCCAGTTGCCTTTGGTACCAATACTCAACTTACTGCCATTGAGTCATTGACAACTCATTGCGACCCTATAGGACAGGGTAGAACTGTTGCTGTGAGTTTCAGAGACTGTGGGAGTGTACTCTTTACGGGAGTAGAAAACCCAATCTTTCACCTGCAGAGTGACTGGTGGTTTCGAACTGCTGACCTTGCAGTTAGCAGCCCAACTCATAACCACTACACCACTGGGGCTCAATGGGTAACAACACTAGAAATTAGAAATTGGTATTTTAGCCCCTTGGATTCTGAGATATGAGCCTGTCAATCAAAAACCGTACTACACATCACACATGATTTCACATGTTTCATAGCTTTAAAACATGTCACTCTCCTAGCCTGAAATTGCAGACTTGACGCTTATGACATGGTTCTGAACAACGAGACGGCATAAAATGATGCATCTACTTTGGCACAGGAACCCAAATATTTTCCACACTTGCAAGGAAATGTCACAAGAAGGTGAATCTTTCCTGGCAGTAGCTAGTTGTGGAAGTAATGGTAGTTGCTCAAAAAAAGAATATCTCTTCCAACACCCTCAGGGCAAAATTATCCTTGTCACACTACAAGGCAGATCTCCCCTACAGCGGGTTTCAGTTGTTTTAACTCTTCAGCATCGTGTTTTCAAACACTCCACAACTGATCAGTAAATGAGAGGAAATGGGAAGAATCCCAAAAGGAGTAATTTAACTAAAACATCAAGTAAAGTGAAACAGTCTAATGTAAGCTGTCCATCAATTTTCCCTCCAAACTTCCACACAGGAGATTTCTGTCGGCTATGTTTCAGAAATAAAGGTGGTCCACACGACCGTTAGACTTCAGAGTGGTTTCATAAAATGAACACCTTAGACTGTCACGGTGGCTGTTCTAAGCACCAAACACGGTGGCCGCGAGCGGAGACAGATTGCACCTAAGTGTGGTCTTGCTTTCCAAGTCGACACTCAGAAGAGTAAGGGTCAGTTGTCTGGAGAGGATCCTCCTAGACAGCCCCTCCTCCAACCCAGCTCGGTCTTCGGGGAGCCTTTCCTCTCCCGGCTCAGACCGCACCTGCTCCGCGATCGTCTCAGTTCTCCTGGCTAAGGTAGGGGGATCCCAGCCATTGCCGGTTCTCCCCTTCACGTAACTGGTGTTACAATGGTTTGTAATAAGGACTTCGTGTCTTCGTTTGTTATGTCTTTGAGGACCATGGCCACTATTCCATGACTTTCTCAGGAGTCAGCCATGATGATTCCACTTAACATTCCATGTCTCGTTTACTAGAAAATGCAACAGGTTACATTTTGGAGAAGTGGCTTTGTGTTGGGAGAAAAACGACAGAGGAAAGCAATGAGCCATAGGAGGCAGCTCAGCTCAAGCACCACCTGAAACCTTGATCCATCCTCCTCTTCCTCTCCCTCCTCCTCCCAAGCCAGAGGAAATACCTGCGTCTCTGTGGCACTGTGCTAAGCTATTGCAATAGAGATAAGCATAGCTCCTGCTTTGTGAAAATCCACAATCTGAGAGGGAGCGCAGACGCTGCCCCATGAGAACATAAGCTGGTGGAGGGCAGGAGCTCTCTTTTCACATAATTGCATCCCCAGCTCTTCGTATATGTTGTTGCTTTTGTTATTGTTAGGTGCGATTGAGTCACGGATTAAATGAAGCATCATCCAGTCCTGGGCTATCCTCCGAATTGTTGTTATGTTGGAGCCCATTGTTGGAGCCATGGTGTCAATCCACCTTCTTAATGGTCTTCCTCTTATTCACAGAGTCTCTACCAAGTATAATGTCCGTTTCCAGGGACTGGCAGCTCCCAATAAATTTTGCCACCCTGTCTTGTAACGAGCATCCTAGCTGTACTTCCTCCCAGACAGGTTTGTTTATTCCACTGGCAGTCCATGGAACTTTCAATAATTTTCATCGACACCATATTTCAAGTGCATCAGTCTTGGGTATATAGTGTCTAGCATATCACAGATGAATGTGCTATGTCTCAGAAATCACTATTTTAGAGTTTTTAGAGTCATATTTTTTAGAAATCCATAATGAGGGGATGAATAATTGGATGGCTGCATTGATAGATAGGTGGATGGATGGATGGATGAAATATACTGATGAAAAAAATATCATATGGTGTTTAATGAAAATATTGTGGTGATTATATGGAAATCAGATATGGAAATGGCTTGGCTGTCAAATTTGTATATGGATCATTATAAGAGTTGCTAGAGAACTGGAAACAGGGAATCCAGGACAGATGATCCCTTCAGGACCTGTGGTGAGAGTGGCGATATCCGGAAGGTGGAGGGAGGGTGGAGAAGAAAGGGGGAACTGATTACAAGGATCTACATATAACCCCTGCCCTGGGGGAAGGACAACAGAAATGTGAGTGAAGGGAGATGTCAGACAGTGTAAGATATGACAAAATAATAATAATTTATAAATTATCAAGGTTCATGAGGGAGGGGGAATGGGGAGGGAGGGGAAAAATGAGGAGCTCAAGTAGAAAGCAAATGTGCTTGACACACAATGGATGGATGTATGGATTGTGACAAGAGTTGTATGAGCCCCCAATAAAATGATTTTAAAACAAAAGTTACTAGAAGTGTAGAAACATGTTTTATAATCCATAAAGTGAGGATAATTATATTTTTATCATAGGATTGTTATAAAAAGTAAATGGTTACAGTACCTGTTTACAAATAAAGGATATTTATATTAATATCTCATATATGAAAATCAACCTGTTATCAGATAGGCACATGTGTCTGCATAACTGTTTTGTTCATTACAATGTTCATTCACAGAAAAAAAAGCTTTACCGCATTGGTCTTTTCTGCCTTTAAAATAATAAATAAATAGCATATGGAATTGGCAGGGATATTAAGCTTGAAATTGCACTACTAATTGTCATCTCTTACCCAGATCTGTAAGCGTCCTTGGGTGGGGAAAGAGACGGTGAAATAGATGAAAAGATCATGCAGGCTGATAATTTTTAAAGCAAATATATACACACAACTCTGCAGAAGAGTCTGCTAGATAAACCGTTACATTCCTAGACACCATTGTAATTATTTGTTTTTTAAGATACAGACATTGTACTGCCTTATTTATTTACAGAATGTATTTTGTTCTAGTGCTACTGGAACATCTAAGTACATTTGAACAGTAAAGATGCATTTTAAAATATATGTGAGGAGAGCCGATTTATTACACGACACAAAGAACTCTGCATTATTTCTCATTGGTGCAAAACTAATTGGCTTTTCCAAGTCATTGCACAAATATTTATTTTTCCATTTTATCATTCTTATAATTGCAGCCCAAATGGAGAAAGGGAAAAATCTGGAGCCAGAAGCAGGCATATACAGCATAGTAGAAAGCTCCCAAATCTCCAGAGTCTATTTCTGATAGAGGTCCCCAACCCACTGCAATTACTGGCCCTGTTAGAGGACGGTGAGTCTGCTCTGACCCACAACTGCCTACATAGAACAAAATAGAATGCTGCCCGGTCCTTCACCAACCTCACAATTATTGTTGTACTTGAGCTTTTTTTTTAATTAAAATATTTTATTGGAGGCTCTCACAACTCATAACAGTCCATACATCAATCGTATCGAGCATGTTTGCACATATGTTGTTGAGGCCATTATTACAGACCTATGTCCATCTCGCTCCTGGACGGTCTTCCTCTTTTCACAGGCCTTCTACTTTATCCAGCATGATGTCATTTCCAAGGACTAGTCCCTCCTGATAGCATGCCCCAAAAGGTGAAGTTGCATGAGTCTCACTTCTAAGAGCATTCTGGCTGTATTTCTTCCAAGACATATATCTGTTTGTTCTTCTAGCAGTCCGCAGCACTTCCAATCGTCTCTCCCAGCGTCATCATACAAGTGCATCAATCCCTCTGCACTCTTCTGTAGTCACAGTCCAGCTTTCATGCGAGGCCATTGAAAATGCCATGGCTTGGCTCAGGAAAACTTCAGCCCTCAAAGTGACATCCTTGCTGTTCAGCAGTTTAAAGAAATCCTCGCAGCAGATTTGCCCAATGCAATGCACCACTTGATTTCTTGTATGCAGCTTCCGTGGGCATCGATACTCCTGGAAACTCTCTATAATGCAACCTCATTAATGATTCCGTCTCCATTCACAATGAAATTTATGTATTGTTTTTCTTGAGTCGAGATGGAATTCCTAAAAAAAAAAAAAGTTATCTGAAGCTCCAGAAAGAGGAGCCATATGTTTCCACTGAGTTAACTCAGATTCATACACCCTTCTGTGTAACAGGATGAAGAGCAGCTCAGTTCTAGCCATCTTCATGATGGTTGGTATGTCTGAGTCTATTGTTGAATCAGCTCTGACTTAGTCATATTTTGAGTGCCTTCAACACTAAGAGGATGATGAATTGACCTGTGTTAGATCAGGTTGACTTGAGAAAATGAATGACCAAGGACATGCATATGTGGGTAAGAGAGAGCTTTCTATCCAAGAGCAATTGTATAATAAGAGAACATCCTAGCCCAGTCTATATCAAATCCATAAGTCCAATATTAGCCCATAAGTCTGATACTAGTCTACAAATTCTTCTTCAGACTCACACAGTACATGCAATGATGCTGCATGCAGGAAGATCACAGGCTGGTGGGTGAAAAGTCTTGTGGATCCACTGGTGGTGGAAGCATCTTAGCACTGGCACAGGTCTCTATGTGGCTCCTCCAGCTTTCCTAGTGTGATTCCTCAGCAGGAAGGTGAAACAGAGAGAGAGTCTGTCCCAACTCCCGGAAGAAAGAGAGGAAGTTCCCAGAATCCTCACAAGAAGGTCATGCCTCCTCAGGCTGTGACCTGGTTGACAAGCGAGACTCCACCCCTAGATTTATTTATTAAGTTGGCATGAAATTATGTAAGCACTGCATGACCATTAGATCACACAGTTCTAGGATGATGTCTGTTCATGTTACATTGAGAAAGAGCGATGGAAAGTATAACACGAAGAAACAAACCCAAACCATAAGGCAACATTCCGTTTTCAAATTTGAGGCCAGACCTCTTAGAGTCTCAATTAAAAGCAACAAAGAGCTGTCTTGAATACTGAAATTTCTTATCCTGATAAAAAATCCAGAGCGTATTCTGCTATAACTCTCTAGGGGTGCCCTGCCTCCTTGATATCCTTGGGTTTAACCCTAAATCCCACGGTCTATGGAAATCTGATCTCCCCTGTATTTTGGCAACTTCCTTAGAGAACATGATGGGGTAAAGGAATGAGAAGCTGTCTAATTCCAGGTTCTCTACTACATCATTGTCGTCATCTAGAAACCAGTTAAACCAAAAGATGAACGGCTCTTATTTTCCTACAGAAGAAACACATGCCCACAGTGAGCGGATTGAGGCTGTAACTGGACGTACTGAAGACCGAGGGCAGAGATGGGAAGGAGTGACGTTGCAGCCACATGAAGAACTTGAAGCAGATGGCGGGCCTCGTGGTGCTGAGAAGGTGCTTCTCTCCTTGCACCTACACATTTGAGGTTTTCATCAGTCGTTTGTCCATGCTTCTCAGTCTGTCCTTGCTGATCTCTATCTCTTCACTCCTTTTGTTTCTGTTGTTTTCCCTTCTTCTTCCTCTTGGAGGCACAGCCAGTGCTTAACCTTACCAGCGAGTAAGGCAGCCATCCACTTCTGTTGCCTGTGGTTAGTTTTCATCCTGCAAACTAGGGTGTCTACCATGATATTCACCCCACAAATGAAAGAGTTCTCTCAGTATAAAGACTTCTGATGGAAGGATTTTGGTTTCACGGCTCTTATATAGTGATCTACGCAGGGCCAGCTTTACTGCTATTTCAACTTTGAATTCTCTTTCTAGGTACCTGGGAGTATTCCCTGGTCCTTTAGGATTCGATATGGTCATACCAATAGTTCCCAGTGGGTGGAGAGTTAAAGCCACATGATTCCTTTTCTTGTTAAAGTGCTTGAATAGCAATATGAAATGCCCTAGCAATGATTTTGCCCTTTTGTGGCAAGCATAAAAGCATGGGTCAAAATTAAGCCTGAGTCACCCAGATCCCTGAATGATAGAAATTAATGAGCATAGCGCCCCTAATGAATTGGTACACAAGGAGAAACACATAGTTGTAAATGTAAGCGTCTGAGATAAGTGTTGTTGATTTTTTTGTTTTATTTTGTATTTGTCTTTGCAGCAGCATCTAGCCTGTTCTGACTACTACAATATTTCCAAGGATAGGCACAATGCTTTACTTCCCTTTCCCTAAAAAGTTTCCCTAAAAGTTTTAATCCCTTAGACCAGCGGTTCTCAACCTGTGGGTCGCGACCCCTCTTGGGGGTTGAATGACCCTTTCACAGAGGTTCCCCAATTCATAACAGTAGCGAAATGACAGGTATGAAGTAGCAACGAAAATAATTTTATGGTTGAGGGGCATCACCACAACACGAGGAACTATATTAAAGGGTTGCAGCATTAGGAAGGTTGAGAACCACTGCCTTAGACGATGTCCACCCTGTGAAAAATAGACTCTTAAGACAGGTTCTACCCTTTGACAATGATCTCTTTGAGTCAAAGGCCTAAAAAGGCGCCCTTTTTAAAGAATGCGTTCATGGGGATCAGTTGGTTCCTTCTGTAAATCCCCACTCTCAATGCCAAGTTTGCCTCTCTCTTTGACATCTCCTATTAAGATTCTATGACTTGAAAACTAATCAAATTTACTTCTCCAGGATTGGATTAGAATGTATACGCAAAAGATTAAAAATGGGAAGTTTCATCACAGCAAATCACCATCCTAATTGCACTAATCAACACTACATTCAAGTTCTGTTTTCAATTTTTCCATCAATAGCTTCCAGTGTCTTCAATATCCTTCATGGGGTTAAACACACATGAACATGAATTTATTAAATGAATCAACTATTACATGTTTGAAGCTGGTTAAAAATGACACATTCTGTTTTAAAATTAGAATGTAATGATGGTTACACAACTCTGTAAACTTAATAAAATATATTGTATTATACACAGTGATTTTTCTGGTGTGTAAATGATAGCTCAGTAAAGCTGTCAAAATGACAAACTGAAATATGTAATTAATTTAAATAAAATATATTTTAAAATAAAATATGTCTTTGCATTATGAAATTTTTATATTGGTCTAAACACATAAAAGGTATCTCATATTTTTAATTTCAGTTTTAAAGTAGTTTCATCATCATAACCCAGGATATGAATGACAAATAATGAAGTTGGTTCCATTTTCTAATTAATGCTACATTTAAAGACCCCATCATATTATTTTAATATTGATAGCCTGTTTATGTAAATGTCATCATTAGAGTCAGTCTAATGTCTGTTTATGCATTGCATAAAATGAGGAAGATCACGTTGTTAAAACATGAACGCATCTTGGTCGGGAAGTAGACACAGTTGAGCTTTGTGCTGGATTAGAAGTCTCCCTATCACGGTCCGTGACTTTTTCCTCTCCCATCAGCATAATTTAGACTGAGTTTGCAAAGGCAATGCCTGGCTAAGACCAAGGTGCAGGCTGTTCAAGGGTCTCTTCCTGTTTGCCACACACACTGCAGTCAAACAATAAACCTGTATATAATTCTTAGCTTCATAATTGCAATTAACACCTATAC
>NW_022103896.1:22459108-22462278 GCF_000313985.2 Echinops telfairi
TCTATAATTCACTAAGATTTTACCATCACCTGCTAGCACTACAAAAATAACTGGCTTAATCACATCCCTGGTCTATGGTTGGGATGGGGTGGGGATTCAATGGAGGCTTTTTGAACATGAAAACCCTGCAAATAGAGTTTGGGTTTCACTGTCATCCATAGACTTATGCAAAGTGGGTGCTCAGAACTTAAGTTCAAATACTCTTCCCTCCTCTGTTCTTAAATTTTATTATTTGCTTTCCTTGAATGTCATAGGTTGATGTGCTTCTTCCTTGAAGACTTAGCTGATACCTCACTTACATGGCGTCTAGTTTTAAGACCTGTCAATAAGACCCCAGAAGCTATTTTTTTGATAGCCTGGCACCATCTGATTTTTCACCACAATTTGATATATCACCCATATCTTCACTGATCTCTTCAATTGGGCAGGTATCGAATAGGGCCACATTATACAAACTAATTGTCCTACACAGAAGGAAGTGGAAGTGAAGTTATGCTTGTGAGCCCAGGCCTATTTGATGACCAAGTGAGGGAGTGTTTGCCAGGGCTTAGTGTAGCAGACTTTTCAGACCACAACAGAAAAGAAATGGGTGATCCAATTGAGTTCCCCTTCCTTTTGGCTGTTAACAGCCCAGGCTTTTTCCTTAGCGTAAATTTTAGGGTATCAATCAACTCTCATTAAAAAAAAAAAAGCAGGAAACCAAGTGAGAACAAAAAAGGTGACCATTCGCTGGGAAACATTTGAATGTCATGCTTACAAACATGTAAGTTAGTTCCACAACTTTGAACCTCTGTAAAATGAGGTTCTGTAAAATTTCATCTGTAAAATGAGAAGGTTGAATTAGATGATTACATGCTGGCTGAATATATGATGTTCATGCCCATTAAGGAGAGGAGGGAAAAGAACTAATTGTTTGATGATGATGATGATGATGATGATGATGATGATGATGATGATGATGGCTAAGATTAAGTGCGAACCCAAAGTCCATTCATGTAGCTATGGTTTATATATGACTTTGGATCACTTTAGATCACTGTAAAATGATAATTATCATTGTATTGGGGAACATTATAAATCATCCCAATGGGATAGTATCATCAATTTAGCCAATGGTATAGAATTTAAATCATTATTGAGAAAAGGAAAGTACACGTATATAGGGCAAACTTTTGGGGGGTAAAAATACATGGAGTTTTGACTTGTAGTACATTGGAAAGTGGATTATTGAAGATGTAGGTGGTTAATATTTAGCACCTTATCATTTATTCTCCCTTGTGACCCATTTTAAATTTAGTTTTAGTATTTTCTGCTTTCTTTTCGATTAAGGTTTTTTCCTGTTTTACTTTGTTATTCTTGCTGGGGTATATTTGATAGGTCTTATCTGGTATGTTTTTCTGTATGTGAAGTCCAGGCTAGATAAATCTATGAAGGTGGTAACTGGTTGAATGAGTTTGGGGGGTAATGGCAGGGGAAGTTGGGGAGAAATGGGAAGGTAATAACAATGAGTACAAGAAAGAGGAAAATGTTCTAAAATTGATTGTGATGATAACTGCACAACTTTTAAAATTAAGATTGAACTATTGAATTTTATGTTATGTGAATTATATATCAATAAAACAGTTTTTAGAAAAGATAAATGGCTAAATCATTGTTCAAGTAATAAAAGGCCATATTGGTGAGCTGGTTCTAAATATCAGAGGAAATTGATGATATCTTTGAAATGGGAAGGCATGCTAAGGAAAAGAATCAGATATGCTTAGAGACGTTTACACTTGGGATGGCTGATCTTTCTTAATATGGAATTTGTGCAAGAACTAAAAGAGGCTTATTGTAAAATATTACTCAAATCTACATTAATTGTAGGCTGCTATAGACCTTCGAGTTCTGCAGATATGACTGATTTGGCTTCAGGAATGCATTAAGAATGCTCTGTGGTTTTTTTCAAGAGAGCTATTGATCTTAGAAGATTTTAATTTAGATTAGTTCACTTAAAAGTGTAATGGCAGGGTTCTCGTGTTGACTCACTAAGGCAGCAAATATTCTAAGTGTATCCGTGTCTCTGCTTCCAATTTCATCCAATCATTTTATAGAGTTTTTAGACAGTGTTTGAAATAGCCACATAACCTGTCTGAAAAGGGAGTTTTGTGCTGTATGTCAAAAACTGAAGAAAAATTCAAAAGACAACTCTGAGTTTTAAAAGACCAATGATAACAGATGGACGGTTGCTTGTATTTTATTTGTGAACAACTGTTGTTTTGCAAGGCTTTTTTTTTTAGCGAGAGAGAGAAAGGGGGGAGGGGGGAAATAGGTAAAGCATCTGAACTAGAAAAATAACCCAGAATATTTCTAAGTTAACTGCATCTGCTGAAAGTCTTCAGTAAGTTGGGATCATCAATTATGCCACTTAGCTGACCTCTAGGAAATGAATTCCTGGTCACATTTCTAGGCAAAGATAATTTTTTAAAAGAAAGAGACAGACTCAGCGGTTAGCATTAACTTAGTTTTACCTTATAAGCCAAAAATTTCAACGGAAAGGCCTTTCTACCTCAGACCTTCCTGGTTTCAATGTGGAGGTGCTCACGGTGGACCCCATGTGCTACAGCCTCCCTCCCAAACCAGGTAGACCTGCATCTGGGGAACTGGGACCACAGGCCCTCCCTTCAATCCCATCCAATGCATCTAGAGCCACCTTTCCCGACATCTGTACATAGAGCAATATAAAACGTGACAGCGTAAATTACATCTGAGGCATTCATCTGAAATTCTATTTCAGTGTTCAATAATTAAAAGTTGAACGTCTCTCTGTAGCTTTATTACAACTCTCTAAGAAGAATAAATTTTCTTGATGAGGCTTTCTCCTCAACAGTGGAAGCCTCAGGCACATTCTGCAGAAATTAGTTTAGTGATTAATAAATTGTATCCTCTAGGATCTGACTCCACGGTGGAAGCTCTTATTGAGGTGGTGTTCCATATTCAAAGTTTCCAAATTACACATGTATGTACACGTGTGTGAATTTAGCATAAATGTCTTTGGGTTTTTTCATGTGCAAAAAGGGATGTGATAATCATCTACCACACAAAATGGTTGCAGGGACTAAGGGAGTTCCTTGAAGCAAGGTGCTCAAAGCACTGCTTGGCACAGATTGCAAATGCTACATGCATGACTA
>NW_022103896.1:22463087-22465237 GCF_000313985.2 Echinops telfairi
TCTAGAGTCGAAGTTATTGATGGTTTCCATCTTCTTGCTATTATAGAACTATCTGCCATAAACTTAGGTGTTTGTTTGTGTTTTGTTCTTTATTTCTTCCGAGTATATACTAAGTAGAGAGATTTCAGCATCATCAGGTATTTGTATTTACATTTGCTTAAAGATGTACCATATTTGGTTTCAAAAGAGATTAGACTAGAAAGAGAGAGAAAAAGAGATGCAGGGAGGGAGATGCCACGCCTCATGAAGATTGCCAAGGACTGAAAGCTTAGGAAAGGCAAGGGCCTGCCCCCCAAACTGACAGACAGAACTGGCACCATGAATTTAGGTTTCCAATCTCCTAAACTGTGAGAAAATAAATTTGTTTGTTAAAGCCTAATAATAATAATAAATAAAGCTGTGCCATGTTGATTTCCACAGTTGTTGCACAATTTTACTATCCCACCAAAAATGTCTAAGTGCTCCAATCTCCTCACAAAGCTCTTCGGCATTTATTATTTTCTGGTTTGTTTGTTTTGCTTTGTTTTACTAAGAATGTCAGTATGAGGTGATGGCTTGTGGGTGTAAGTTGTATTTCTCCTATTGCTAATGAATGTGAACATTTCTTCGTATGGTTATTGGTTGCCTGGGTGTCATCTTTAGTAAATTGTCAATTCATGTCTTGTGCCATTTTTTTCATTGAATTATTTCCATTTTTCTTACTGAGGGGTTGTAGTTCTCTAATTAGCTCTTTACCTTATATCATTGCTAACTAATTTTCCCAGTCCGTGTGTTCTCTTTCAACTCTTGAAAAGGTCTTTGGATGTGCACACGTGTTGTAGTTTTAGATCATCTCAGTTCCCTCTTTGTCTTCTAGAGTGTGGGTACTTTTCCTTATTTCCTGTCGTGTATTTGTGCCTTGTATGAGGCCCTTCCGTTGTCCCAAGTTTTCCATTGACAGTCTCATGGTTCGAGGGTGGATAGTTGGGTCTTTAATACTCTGGCGTCATTTATGTGCATGGTGTGAGGTGTGGGTCCTGTTTCATTCTTTTACAGGTGGAGATCCAGTTGTGTGTTGTTTTTTCCAGCACCCTCTTACTGCAATTTTTTTTTAAAAATATGAACTTTGTGAAAGGCTTTCAGGCATGGTCAAGCGACAACTCGGTGGAGACCACCAAAGGAAATGCGTTGTTGTTGTTGTTGTTGTGAGATGCCATAGAGTCACCGATTCTGACTCATAGTGACCCTCTGTACGACCCGTGGTCCTGTACAATCCTCGTAGCTGTTCTTGGGTTTGAGTTCATTGTTGTTGTCACTGTGTCCGTCCGTCTCATCAGGGGCCTTCCTCTTTTTGACTCTCTCCTTCTGGTCTCTAGGGACTTGAAAAGTATGTACCACAAAAAGAAACAAAGAATATGGAACAGACAAAAGAGGGGTGACATTCAGCAAAGGCAGTCAGTATCTATTCACAATATTGCTTGCATCACATGTCAACTTCAGCAATTCCTATGACCGATTTTCCATTTGGAGAAAAAGAGAATCAGAATTGTAATGCACAGACCCACGTTCTCATTTCTGAGGCGGTCACCAATTCTTGGCAGCCATTCTGGAGGACTGATATGCTCACATATCTATGGAATGTCCTAGAGCCCCTAGGTATGCAAACAGTTAAGGCCCTCATTTGCTAAGCAAAAAGTCAGAGGTTCAAATCTACCCAGACATACTTCAGAAGCAAAACTTGGCAAACTGCTTCTCAAAAATCAGCCACTGCACTACCTAAAACAATGAGAATCGAAATACCATACTACCCAGCAATACTTCCGCTGGGCACAGACCCCAAAAAGTAAGAGGTAAAGCATGAACAAAGATATGCTCTCCCATATTCACTGCAGCATGGTTCACAATAGTGAGAAGTTAGAAGCAGCCTAAATGCCCATCAGTAAAAGAATGGAAAATAAAACTCTCTGTGTGTGCATACACACAATGAAATACATCCCTAAAATGGGTTTATTGAAACCACGAAACACATCTTAACTTGGATGGACCTGGAAACCATTGTGCTGAGTGAAGTTGGTCAATCACAAAAGGACAAGCACTGTATGAGACTACTGTCAGGATAAACACCCCGATAGAGAGACAGCTTCTCCTCTCAGGTCATGTACTCCTCTAAT
>NW_022103896.1:22466588-22467592 GCF_000313985.2 Echinops telfairi
TGTTTTGAGAATGATGAGAAAATGAAAGTACAAATGTGCTTGACACAATTGATGTATGTATGGATTATGCTAAGAGTTGTATGAGCCCCTAATAAAATGATTTTTAAAAATGATAAGCATGTCTCTAAGTGAATCAGAATCATATATAAACCATAGATATATCAATCAATTTTGAGTTCACACTTGATAACAGCCCTAACCTAAAAACATTAGTTCCTATGACACGGACTTCTTAGATACTCACCCTCATGAAGAGATCGCTGAAGATATGAGTGCTACGGCAACATGTGATGGTGAAATCCGCTGTTGCTGAGCTATCATAAAGAACAGACTATGTGGTCGTAAAGGCGTGTCTTAAAACAAGTAGCCATCTAAGTGACGCAGCAACTAAATGCACATGGAAGAAGCACACTGACCTTTGTGATCCAAGGATTGTAAATAATAAAACCCAGATCTGAAGGAGGGACTGGTATAAGAGCTTAAAATCTGAGCACCTGGTTTGTGGAAGACTATGGAAGAGAGTAGATCAACATGCATTTGCAGTGTCCCTACATGGATGAGGCCTCTGGTGATTCCTCTCTGACCACAGTCCAGGCATGTCAATAGCCTTGTGATCAGACAGAGAGCATTGTAACGTCAATCATGGCAGATGCAGTTAGGTGAAAATGTAATACCTGTTCATTTTATCTCCCTTCTGACCCATTTTAAAGCTGTTTCCATTTTTAATGTTTGTTGCTTTCTTTTCTATTGAGCTTTTTCTCTGTTTTGTCAAATTGTTGGCTTTTTGTGTCTTGTTTTGCTCTGTGTCATATCCTATACATAAAATTCAGGATAGGTAAGTCTACAGTGACAGCAATTGAGTTAATAATTACCTAGAGACATGGCAGGGGAGGTTGGGGGAAAATAAAGAAGTGAAAATGAGTATGAGAAAGAAGAAAATTTTCTGAAATTGACTGTGGTGATGATTGCACACGTTTTTAATGTGACTGGTCTTTTAAATTGTA
>NW_022103896.1:22469648-22482956 GCF_000313985.2 Echinops telfairi
TTGAGTTGCAGGGGACTTCATGCAAGCTGTGTTTTATTTTGTTTAGATGAAATATCCAATGGCTAGAGAAAAATTAACCTACCAAATATAAAAGGAAATGGCTCTCTATCACATGGGAGAGTAACTCTCAGTAGGCCCCATACTCTACATGTCATATAACTGAGAGTCTGCTGGGGAAAAAGTAGAAGTTACAAGCCAAGTTCACTAAACAGCCAAATAATTCACTTTTTACAATATAACACTGTCCAATCAGAAGGACAGGAATTTTAAAAAGATCCCTGACATCTCAGTGGTTAAGTTGATTGCTAACCAAAATATTGGCAGTTACAACCCACCACCTTGGGAGAAAGGAGGTATATCCAGCTTCAGTAAAGATTACAACCTTTGAAACCCTTTAGGCAGTTCTACTCTGTCACTTTACTCTATCCAATTGATTGTTATATCACTAGGAGTCAGGATCTACCTGATGGCAATATTCAAGTATGTAAAGCAAAGGTTCAACTTAACCTGTGATCAGGACTGTGAGCATATATGTAGAGTATGGAAGGCATGGTGCCTGCCCTAATTGTCACTAAAGAGGAGAGGCAAATAACCAGTTTCTATTCACCATTAGGATTCCATCACCATCTGTGAGATAGCATATGAAGAAGAATGTGGCATCAGGATTGGAGGAAGGCTTATTAACCACTTGCAATAAGCAGATGACACAACCATGCTTGCTGAAAGCAAGGAGGACTTGAAGCACTTGCTGAAGAAGATCAAGGATTGCAGCCTTCAGTATGGATTATGACTCAATGTAAAGAAGGCCAAAGTCCTCACAATTGGACCAATAGGTAACATCATAATAAACGAAGCAAAGATTAAAGTTGTCAAAGATTTTGTCTTGCTTGAATCCACAATCAATGCTCATCAAAGCAGCAGTCAAGAAATCAAAAGACGAGTTGCATTCAGTAATTCAGCCGCATAAAACCTCTTTATTGAAAAGTGAGGATGTTACTTTGAGGAATAAGGTATGCCTGACCCAACACATGGTATTTTCAATTGCCCCACATGCATATGAATGTTGGACATTGAATAAATAAGACAAAAGAAGAACTCAATTCATTTGAATTGTGGAGCTAGATGGGGAAGAATATTAAAAGTACCAAGCACTGCTAAAAGGACCCACTGATCTGTCTTGGAAGAAGCCTGAGTGCTCCTTGGAGACAAGAATGGCAAAACTTAGTCTTTCATGCATAGGGCATGTTTTCAAGGGAGACTAGTCCCTAGAGCAGAGCATCATGTTTGCTACAGTAGATGGGGAGCAAAGGAGGGAATGACCCTGAAAGAGATGGATTATCACAATGGCTGCAACAAGGAGCTCAAGCATAGTAACAATTGTGATGATGGCTTAGGACAGGCAGTGCTTCATTCTGTTGTACATAAATTCATTATAATTCATGTGGTAGTTACATAATCCATTGTCACTTTGAGACTTAAGAATGAAGAGGTGGAGTTTAACCTGTCAGTCAGGTCGCAACTTGATGACCTCATTTGGAGGTGCTAAGGAGATAAATAGCTTGCTGGAGGCAGGACACACACTGACTCCCTGTGAGACATTCCTGTGGACAAGACACATGAAGCCTGGGAGCTGAAGGAGCCACGTAGAGACCCAGGCCAGCACTGAGATGCTTCCACCACCACTGGATCCACAAGACTTTCCACTCACTGGCCTGTGATCTTCCTGCATTCAATGTCATTGCATGTGTTGCATGAATCTGAAGAGGAATTTATAGATTGGCATCGAACATATGGGCTAATATCAAACTTATGGACTTGATCTGGATTTGGCTGGGATGTTTTCTCAATATTCAATTGCTCTTATATATAAAGCTCTTTCTTATACACATATGCGTGTCTATGAATTTGTTTCTCTAGGCTACCTGGATGAACACAGGTCAGAACTGACTAGGTGGCACCTAATGACAACAACGTGAGTCAGAATCAATTTGATGGCAGTGGATCTTTAACTCTTTCATAATAAAAACAAACTCTTCTAACTTTATTAATATACTCTCTATCATTACTAAATTATTGCTCCTTGGTGTTTTTAATGCTGTATTGCACAATCTGAGTAGTACCTGAGAGGTCTAAGTTGGGAATGACCATGAGGCCAGAAGGTAGGGGCTCACCACATTGGCATGGTTTTCCTTATCCAAACCCTGATCTGATTTCATCTAACAGTTACTCCTAGGTGTAGACAGGCAGTAATAGCATGTTCATAGAGGAAATTTATAAACCTTGAGCTAGGAAAATCTCCTGTTCCAAAATGGCATGTGTTGAATTCTCTACCTTAATGACTAAAAGACTATGTTGTTTCTCTCACCTGAATAAATCATTTTCTAGAGATCAGGTGATATTTATCTCTAAGACCTGTGGGATTCTCTTGGCCAAATAGTTGTGCAAGTTGCCAAAGAAGCAAGAGTAAAATTTCAACCTCTAAGTACTCCGTTGTTCCTATCATTACTTGCTGCCCTATCCGTTCTGACTCAGTACAGTCCCATGCACAGCAGAACAAAATGTGCCTTCATCGCAATCATTCATATGCTTGCATCTATTGTTACTGCGCTGTGTATTTTGTGACCCTCCAAACCAGGGGCTCATCTTCCAGCTCCACATCAGATAATATTCTACTATTATAAGGTTGCATATTCTCATCATATTGATTCAATTTGTGTTCTGGGGAAGTCATCAGAGAAATTGGATTATATGAAGAAGAATGCAGAGTCAAGACTGGAAGAAGTATTGTTAACAGATGGCACAACCTTGCTTGATGAAAGTAAAGAGGACTTGAAGCAATTGCTGATGAAGGGTTTCATCCATCAATATAGAGAAAACAGAAATCGTCACAAGTGGACCAACAGGTAACATCAGGATAAACAGAAACAAGTTAGAAGTTGTCAAGAATTTCACCTTGCTTTAATCCACAATCAATGCTAATGGAGTCAGCAGTCAAGAAATGAAAAGGGAGCTTGCATTGGGGATATTTGCTGCACAAAGATGTCTTTAAAGTATTAAAGAGCAAGAATGTGACTTTTCGGACTAAGATGTGCCTGAGCAAGCCATGGGATTTTCAGCTGTCTCATACACATGGGAAAGTTGGACACTGAATAGACCAGAGAAAATTGATGTTTTTGAATTATAGTGCTAGCAAAAACTGTTGAAAGTACCATGACTTTCAAAAAAAATAATAGTAATAATACAGCCAGAATGCTCCTGATAAGTGAGGAGAGTGAAACTTCATCTGACTTACTTTGGAGATGCTCTCTGGAGAGACAAATCCTTGAAAATGGACATCATGCTAGGTAAAGTGGAAGGGCAGTCAAAAAGAGGAAGACCCTCAAAAAGGTGGGTTAAGACAGTGGCTGCATCAATTAGCTCAAACATAACAATAATTGTAAGGATAGTGCAGGAACTTGCAGTGTTTCATTCTATTGCGCATGAGGTCACTATGAGTCAGAAGTATGTCAACAGCACCTAACCACTAATGACAATTGTGTGAGCCATTTTCTTAATGTAATTATCTATATATGTATATAGAGAGATATGTAGACATATAAGTTTAACACTTAATACTTAACCCTTAGCCCCAAACCCTGGTCTTGCTTCTCTATAAAAACTAGGCTAAGACATATGTATGTGTGTAAAATGTTTATCACAACAATGTCTATAACTTGTAGCTAAAAAGAACTATGAACAACTATTTGAGGACACCTTAACAAACCTGTTAGTCACATCTCTGAATCACAGAGACAGAGAATCTCAATGCAGGAAATTATTAAATGAGAATCCAATTCCAGTTCCTGGGCAATGCAGCCAATCCCAATACACAGACACTTCTCCAAATCTTAACACAATAACAACGCTTTGCTTTTAGATGACTCGCACACTCTTGCAACAATTTTCATATCCAATCTTCCCAATAACACACGGAAAGATAGCTACTATCTCCATTTTGAAACTATAACATTGAGTCATAACAGAGAAAGAGCTTGCTTCAATTCCATAGCCAGCATCAGATCAAAAAGTTGGCAACTGGCAGATAATAGCTAGTTTATCATCCCACTAAATCACCTCTTAAATTTTCATGTGCATGAGATCTGCGTGAGGGTCCTATAAGTGTGCAAATTCTTATTGATTTACTTGGGTGGGACATGAAATGTTATATTTCTAGCCAACTCCTCCAGATACTACAGTGACCATTACCAATACAGCTTTGTAGATCAGCTCAGTGAATACTCATTGACTTCATGAAATAATGAATGGCCAAGGATGCTTTACTCACTTTTTCTCTCTCTGCTGTTTTAAATGCCATCAAGTTGGCCCCTGAGTTAGACAGGGTTCTCTAGAGAGATAAAACCAAATTCTTGATAATATAATATATTTATTTATAAAGGTAATTAATATATAACAAAAAATGAAATGTTAAATCATAAAGATAATTAGATATATAACGAGAAATGAAATGTTAAATCATGTACAGATAAATATACAATCTTAAATCATATACACATAAATATACAATCATATACAGATAAATACACAAGAAATAAACAGTTAAATTAGAAGCACTATAAACGGCTTAGTGCAACTCACGTCCGTGAGAGAAAGTTGAGAGACTAGCAGTCCTTCCAGTCTCTATCTGATGCCAGATCTTCCTGTATTTGTAGAGAGCTAGGTTATGTCAGCACAGCAGCCAATCACAAGGCAGGTCACCAATTGCCAGTTCCCAGCTCCAGAGAAGTCTTAAAGGGACCTCAACTTACAGCAACACAGTCCACAGGCTAGGCGTCCCACAGGCTCTGTAGCCTTTAAATTAAAGCACAAAACAAGCAAGGCAGCCGCACACTGGTCCGATGATCACAGAGCGAGAGACAAGAAAGGCAAGGCTCACCAAGCCATCCATCTCTCCGCCCCTCAGTCAATCCCACCTGCGTTTATCAGCCAGGCTGGCACAATAAACTGTCTCAGCCCCCGATGCATGGTCACCCCAAGTCTATTTGGATTGGTCCACAGGGATCAAGAGGGATTTTCATTGGCTAAGTCTTGAGAATCAGCCAGCCAGACTTTGCTTCCTAGTCAATCTCAGTTGGAAGTTTGGTTGAAATCTGTTTAGCATCATAGCAACACACAGGGCTCCACTAAGAGATGGTGGTGGTTTTGCATGAGGTCCATTGAGCAGGAACAAAATCCAGTCTACCACGGAGCCAGCACTGCCCTTGTTTGCATCCCCAGTACCTGACTAATGGATGACCACGCAAGAAAGAAGCACTGAAGTGATGAATTCACAAAGTTGTGAGTGAAGCCAAGAAGTGCTGACTATGCAGAATCCTATGTCTTCATGTTCGATGGAAAGGCAATGGACTTCCAAAGCTGGAAAGTCTTTGGGACACTGTCCCACTTTTACCCTGGCCTAGCTACAGAGTCCATAGTAAGATAGTTTGCTTATGTGATTGCATTCATCAGAGTGTATTCTTGACTTTCCAAGTCTTAGGATGACATCTTGCAGGTACTTTTTTGTGTTTTAAAGACATTGCCTTCCTGAAACTCCCTGCCAAGGCTCAGCGAAGTAACCAATTTTAGCATTCTTATTTTTGCTCTGGGAAAAGGCTCGGCATGGTCCCAAGTCTCTCAGACAGAGCTGAAATGAGAGCCCAACTTTTCTGCCTCTTGTACCAGAACTTGACACTTAGCTATGCCTCCAGGGTGTTTTGCTTTGTTTGTGTGGAAATATATATATATACGAATTCCTTCATCTGCACAACTCTTTTATGTGGCGGATGGGGAGTTGTACTTCAAACTAAATACTTAATTGTTATGCACTGAATTTTGAAATCAAGGACTTTATTAAGAGTAAGGGATGACTGCAGCAAAGCTTAATTAAAATTCTCTCAACAGTTGGTGAGCTAGAACAACATAGCTCACATTAAACCATTTCCCGGAATCCCACCTCTCACGGTCCAGGCCTCAAGACACCTGGGCACTTTGAATATATCTCAAGAAAGCATGAAAGCACCTGTCATTTATGAATGAATCCATTACTGATAGCTCCCCAAACTCCTGGCAGCAATTAAATTGTGCAGGGAATGAGGTTGGGGTGAAGAAGCAATAGGCAGAATGGAAAAGATGGGCTCTCATGCCTCTTCTCTTCTGGGGATTTAGCCCAGCTGGGCCACCTACTTCCTTGTGGCTGCAGCCAACCTTCCTCTTATAGCCTGGGGCCACATGACTCCTCCCTGAGGCCCATTCCCTAGGACATTTCCCAGGAGGCAAAGCGAATCCAGAACTGAGAACCTTGTACTTTTCCATTGTGAAGATGAAGAAAGATGAAAAATAACTGGTTTTCCAAAAAAAGAGAACTTGATATTCAAGTAATTGAAACATTCAGGAGCAGACCTGGTTTCCACTCAATTGCTTCAAGCAATATACAGCCCCCCTTCAGCATCAGAAGAGTGCCCCCCTCAGACTGACAAAACAACTTCCAAGCCCATCAGATCTACCTCGTACCAAGCTCAGTAGTTTATCTGATAAGAAAGTATCTTGTTTACTAGTGGCTTTCTCAAAAGCCCTGGATTCACTCTGATTATATTAGAGTAGCTTAGTCTACTTGTTCATAGCTAAAACCATCCAAGTAACTACGGACTGTGTGCTCTGAACACCAGGCACCGGCACTATGGAGTGGAACCCCACTAAAAGGATGCTTGAGGTGCTATTACGAAAAGAACAAGGAAGCAATGATGAGTAGACAAGAGAAATCCACTACCAGCATATCATCTTACATTTTGTCTAAATTCTGTCAGTTGTGTTCTGATGGGTTTTGAGAAGCTCAGTCCCTATCTTGGACACTATTTCTGATAACTGGCTCTCTAATCTCAGGAGAAAGAGGTGGCCACCTTCTTCTAAGAAAGCAGCCATTAAACCCCCTGGAGCACAGGTGCACTCACCAGTGACTGCTTTTGGTGTCTCTCTTTGCATCCGAGTCCTGCCTTGATAACTTCACTAGAAACAACACTAACAATAGTTGCTTGTGCTTACTCAGTGCTTCACGCCAGAATGTGTGCTCAGTGCATTATCTAGTTTATCTGCTTGGATCAGCACAAACCTCTCGGAAGATCTGTTTTGCCCACACACCGTGTTTAGTTGAGCCCACTAGACCTCTGAGGTAGCATGGCAGTAGTAGCAGAACTGAGACATAAGCAGGGTTTGGTTTCAGAGTCTGAGTGGTGAATCACTATACTTGGGTAGCTGGCTATCTTTTCATGGATTTGCCTCCCAGTGATGCTTTCCTTGTTTTATGGAAAATCATTTGATGCCTTTGGACCTTATTTCCCACCTCTGTAATGTAAGAAAGATGGTATCACCATCGATGTTGTCGTGTTGACTTCTAGCAAGCCCACGTGGCAGAGTAGAACTGCCCAGAGGGTTTCTTGCCTGTAATCTTTACAGGAACAGAACACCACGTCTTTGTCCCAGGCTGCCACTGGGTGCCTTCTAACCATCAGCCTTTTGGTCAGCAGCCAATGCTAGACCTTTGCACCTGCAAGGCTCCTTGAGAACGATGATACCTGCCCTGATCTAATGTCTTGTCTTTCAGGGGTATTGTGAAGATTAAAATGAGGCAATGTACGTGGAGCATGATGATCATGATTACCCCTTATATACTCAAGTAAAACTACAGGCACAGTGAGGAACTGGGATAGAATAAACACTCAGTCACTCACTTGCAGCTCCGCCATGCCCAGACATCCTTTTCTGCCAGTTCCCGGGCGCACTTGGCCAGCTGAGGGCTCAGTCGGCTTTCTCTCGCTGAGAGGTAAATCTGCATTGCATGCCCGTGTCCTGGTACCCAGCCACCTCCTGCAGATCCTTCATTTTCAGCTTCCCACCATCCTGCTCTGCGAATCTGATGGCCAACGCTGGGGGGACAGCTTGTCATTCTCTGGGTCCCTGCTCGCCGCCCAGTACACCTTGACGCACAGTGACCTTGTGTCATTGCTGTTACTCTTTTCATTTTTCAGCACTTATACCCACAGGACTGGAAAGACGTTCTCGGCCCTGACCATCAGAATGAGCAAGTGACAGAGTGCACAGCGTCAGACTATAATGTCCACCCTCTTGGTGTCCTTTCCCCCCACCCCACCCCCTAACTCATGTGGCTGAATTCCTATAAAGCTCAGCACAGTGGAAAGAATTTGGATGTGTCCACACCTCTTTTTGGAGCTCAACCCAAGCATGCATAGCAGCAAACATTTCTGTCATCTTATTATCGTTCCTGTGAGGTGCTGACAAGCTGACTTGTAACTTCTAGCAACCTCAGGTAGTTGAGTAGAACAGCCCTGTAGGGGTTTTCAGGCTGGACCCCATATAAGGGCAAATTACCACGTCTGATGTTTGTCTCCTGCAGAGACAGACGTCACTGGTCTGTCTGTGAGAGCTTCACTGGTGTGCCACAAAGACTTCTTGTCATCTTAGAGGGGTTTTTTTTTGAGTTAATATGTCTGTGATTTGAATAGTCTTAACAAGAATGCCTACCTTACACGGTAGAATGGGGATATCAGAAAATTAAGAAATTCTACTTTACGTGAACAAAGTGCTTTGGATTTCAGTTCAAAACAGAGAGAATATGGAAAAGCCAATTTAAAAAGACTAATTCTAAGCATTTTCCTTATGACAGAGGCTGAACTGGCTCTTGCACGAAACCACTTCGTGACTGGTGATTCGCTTAGATCCTCCCTTCTCCGAATCCTCCCGATTTGTCCTGAGAAGCACTAAGGCGTGTTGTTAAAGACGTTTTACCTTGGTAGACAAAGTTGAAAAGCATGCTAGTCTGTTGAGAGAGCAATTTTTCAACTTAATAACAGTGTGTCTCCAACAGACACAAATACGATGTTGTCATGTAAATGGGTGTTTCAGGACTGTCAGATAAGGGGCCTTCATTAAACGCATGGGAACAAACAACGTTCCAGCTAGAATCTACTCGGGGTCTCTTGGTAGTTTATAAAATCCGTTAAGTTGCTGCTCCTGTTTCTGTTTCCGCCCCCCCCCCCCAAATTTGTGATGAATGAATCCAAAAGAGGAATGGGGTGCTTGTTCCTAGTCTCGGTGGCCAGGGCTGCAATCAGTCCAGGGAGAGTTTCTCCAGAGAGTTTCACCAGGAGGAGCCTTGGTGGCACCGGAGTTACAGCACTTAGCTGCTAACCGAAAGGTTGGCAGGCTGAACTCAGCAGCTCCTTGGCAGAAGAAAAAGGTAGCAATCTGTTCCCTTAAAGACCAAAGCCTTGACAACCCTGGGGGGCAGTTCTACTCTGGACTCTTGGTTTGTTGACTCAGGACAGTGTTGACTCCACAGCAATGTGTTTGGGCTCAGGGGTTAAGGACTTTGTCCCTCCCGTTCATCACCATCCTTTCCTTAGTGATGCTATTTCACCTTCCTGAGTCTCGGTGCTCTCATTTGTAAAATAACCATCATTTTCATTTGCCTGTGGGATGTAGCCATTGCTTTCCTCTCTGCATCATTAAAACAAAGCAGTCGCTGTGGAATTGCATCTGATTCAGGTGTGTCCAAGTAGAACTGTGCTCCAAAGAGTTTTCAGAAGGAGAGCACCTGGTCTCATTTCTGCTGTGCTCTAAGGGCCATCCCTTTGGTGAGCAGTGAAGCACAATCCGTCTCTAGACCACCCAGGGATTCCCTTGCCCAGCCTTATTTCCTTCCTCTTTCTTCTCACACCTTCTGGAGATTTGACCCTTCCCCATTCAAATGAACTTAACCAAGGAGGACCACACACATCCCGTCTCCAAGATTAAAAGCATGACACACACCTGGCCAACCTATAGATCCAATCCCTCTGCTCACTGTGATTGGTGTAGATTTGGTTATTTGATGCAGAACAAAACCCGTGAGACTGAATCCCAGGACCTTTACTGGAATTGTCGGCTGAGAGAGACATTCCTTCTCTTAGCTTCTAGGATGGATGCCAGAGCTCTAAGGGGCTACCTCAACTGGAGGGTTTGCCTGGGGACAAAGCAGACACAAAGGAAAGCAAAGATTCTAATAAACGGATTCCATTGAAGGAAGAAAACAAGTGAGTAAACTCTTAAGTCGTTAACAGCCATGATGCGATAGTCACACACAGTAAGTCACACACAGCAGAGTCCATCTTACAGGACTCCAGGCGGCAAAGCAGGCCTGCCTTGTAGGCTCTCCAACACTGTCAGCTCATGTAAGCAAACCACCACATCTTAATCCCAAAGAACGCCTAGGGGGGTCGAACCACAGACCTTTCAGTTAGCAGCTAAGGACTTTTTTTTTTTAATTTAATTTTTTAGTTTATTTTTTAATTTTAATAAATCATTTTATTGGGACCTTTTATAACAAGCCATACATCAATTGTATCAAGCACAGTTGTACCTATGTTACCATCATCATTTCCAAAACATTTTCTTTCTACTTGAACCCTTGGTTATCAGCTCCTCATTTGTGTTCCTCCCTCCCCCACCCTCCCTCCCTTGTGAGGGTCACAGCCATTGTCACAGCCACTGAGTCACAGCCACTGAGTCAATCCATCTCATTGAGATCGCCCCCTTTTTGAACGGCCTGCCACTTTTCCAAGGACTTTGTCTCGCTTGGTAACATGCCCAAATGAGGCAAAGTCTCCCCATCCTTGCTTTCGCTCGTGGAACAGAGAAGGACCGTTTAGAGCTGATACCGCTTAATGTGTCAAAATGCTGCTTGATGTACTTGCTATTGTTAGGTGCTGGTAAGTTGATTTTCAACTCCGAGTGGCCTCATATGACATAGGAGAACTTCCCATGGGCTTTTCTGGATTGTCGTCTTTTCCAGGGCAGATGGCAAGTCTTTTCTCCTGTGGAGCTGCTAGATGGATTCAGATGACCTGCCTTGGGGGTTAACAGCTGAACGATTAACCATTACACCACCAAGATGCCTTTCTACTTCCTTAAAATTGGTTTCTCTTCTTAAAAAGTGGAGCAAGCAGGACCAGAGCTCAGAGTCTTCACACTCTACTCTCACTCAAGTTTCTCCAGCAACTTCTGGAATTTTCTGTCACTAGGAAGCTATGTGAGTGAGGCAGGCTACATGCCTCGTCTACAGACCTGGCTCCATCACTTGTGAAACGGGATAAAAGGGGGAAGGACCCTTTTTTATCCAACAGTTCAGGTGGGTTGCTACAGACATCCTCTCTGAGCATGCCCACTCCCTTGCTAAAGCAGAACTGACAATGCAGAGCCCTCTCTAGGAAGAGTTTCTGTATGAATGAAACTGAAAAGAATTAACATAGCATGTTAGACCTGATGTGGCCACCATGACATTACTCTAAACACAGTTCTGCTTATTTTCGTCATCTGGGAACATTTCATTTTAATTTACCCATTTAAATATTGGCTTCTTCTATAAATGTCCCACCAACAGTCCTTGTGCAGGCAAAAATTCCCATTTAATTTAATAAAAGTTTTACACATGCAATATTGTTAGGAGGCCACTGATATTTTATTCATACGGCTGATGATTATTTTTAATGTTTTAATTGCCCCCACTGGTACCCTAAGGCTGCTTATGGGAAAAGCCACAATTTTATTAATCAAAACAAAGCATTATACAAATATAAAATGAAACTGATAAATATTAAACCGTAAACTCGCCTGTAAGTTTCTCCCCTGACCTAAAAAAAAATTAACGCTAAAGGCCTAGTTCTTGTTCTCTCCTTTTGAATTGGCCCTGACTTGAAACCCTACGTACAACAGAATGAAACTGTCCTGTCCCCTATCATCCCAGGTTGAGGTTGAGAACTGGGGTGTTGTGATCTATCGGGCTAGCGGCGTAATGATACGTTGAGCTGTGATCTGAAAGGTCAGCAGTTCAAACTCACCAGCCTCTCTGAAGGAGAAAGATGGGGCTTTCTACTCCTGAAAATACTTACCTTCTCTAAAACTCACAGAGGCGATTCTGCCCTGTCTGACAGGGTTGCTATGAGTTGGCATTGACTCAATGGCAGTGAGTTTGGGGGAATTTTGGGGCAGCAGATCTACAAGCTTTCCTTCCAGCTGCACTGGAATCTGTTCAGCATTATGTCCAAACCAAAAACTCAAAGCCACCGCCAAAAAGTAAGTGCCAGTTCATAGAGTCACTGCCAGTTCCAACTTTATATAGGGTTTCCAAGACTGCAAAGCTTTATGGGAGCAGACACCCTCACCTTTTTCCCCTCAGAGCAGCTGGTGGATTTAAACCACCAACCTCATGCTTAGCACCCAGCACCTAACCCACAGCACCAGCAGGTGATGAGAACAAAAACTAAAACAAACTCACTACCATTAAGTCAGTTCTGACTCATAGTGACACTATAAGACAGAGTAGAACTACCCTATTGTGTTTCCGAGTCTATAAATCTTTATGGAAACAGAAAGCACCGTGGTTCTCCTGTGGAATAGATAATGGTTTCAAACTGCTGACCTTGCGGCTGGTAGCCTAACACCTGACCCATTATGCCACCAGGACTCCTCCGGGTGCTTATGGCAGCACACAAACCTCCACTAGCGGACCAGTGGTGCTATGCATGAGATGCAGTGGCGAGGAATTAAACTCAATCTGCCACGTGGAAAGTGAGAACTCTACCACTGAATCACCAGTGCCCCAAGAGCCCTATCCTCTGTACCTCACTGTGGACCAGCTTGACAGCAGACTCATTAAACACAGGATAGCCAAAACAATGGGCGTGAAAGACAAATCATTGGGATTGACTTGTTTTTGATTCACTTATTATAACTTAGAGACATTTCTGGAGCAAAACATCTTTCCCACCATCAAATCACTGTCTCTGAGTGATAGTTGATTTTATAATGGTCTACATTTATCCCATAGATTTTTCAGGGTTGGTTGTTGCTGGGCTGTTGGGGTTTTTTTGGCTCAGCAGATTTGGAGCGTTAGGCTTAAGGCTCTGATGCCCAATCTAAATTTGGGCTTCTGACAGCAATGTATGAATGATTCACCTCTCATAAGAACGATGGAGCCTGAATCGTTGTGCCAAACACAGGTTGCAGATTGAATGTCTGGCCCCAAATAATAAAATGCTCCACAAAAGAAAGCATCGTTTCCCTCCCTTAAATAACAAGGGCATTTCTAGCTAGTATTGGAATTTCATCTTCAATAATTGATCAGTGTGACAGAAAATCTGTTGTTGGGAAAGCATGTTTAAAATTATGTTATTCTCCCACGAGAAGAATTTATTTCAAAGCATGGCACTGAATCTGCAGCTT
>NW_022103896.1:22484755-22495616 GCF_000313985.2 Echinops telfairi
TTTCAGTCAAGCTCCATCTGACATCAGGAATGATAGCTCTCATCCTAAGTCCTCTTCTGAACATCTCTTGAATTTTTGGCAACTCCCTATCAATGAGGGAGGGGAAAAATGAGGACCTAATGTCGGGGGTTTAAGTGGAGAGGAAATGTTTTGAGAATGATGAGAGCAATGAATGTACAAATGCACTTTGCACAATTGATGTGTGTATGGATTGTGATAAGAGTTGTATGAGCCCCTAATAAAATGGTTTTTAAAAAAAGATAATGAAAAATAAATAAATAAATAAAATTAGGTTATTCAATCTTTCTCATCTCAGGGACACTTTCCATCTGGTCCCCAAGCCCAGTATACATGGCAAGAGTCAGGTCCCTGTTCTCCAGCAGGGGATCACCAATATTCTTTAAGTTTACTTTCTTTCAAAAGAGTAAAGGCAAACTTTCCTCAGAGTGCTTCACAGCCTACAGTGTAGCCTTTCATATGAAATTAAATGCAGAGTCAATAAAACCTCTGGTTTCTGGTGGAATTCAAAATGGCTTCAAGCTCATTCTAAACAGGGCAGTGCCCTGGCCAAGGTACCCTGATCATATAAATCTGTTTGTTTTGCACAGTGGAAATGAACAAATAGATTTATAACACAAGAATGTGATCAATGCCCCAGCGATAAAATCTTAGGATGTTCTGTTCAGTCTGTGTCTGTCACACAGAAATTTATGGAAAAAGGAGAGAGAGGGGGCAAAAAAAAAGTTTCATGTCAGCCAAGTGGCATTTCTCTCCAAGGAAAATGTCGATGATCACATGTTAGGAAATAAAGGGATTTTTATTTCTCCAATAAAACCTATGAGGGTCACACATGACTGGAAAAAAAGGCCCAGTGGCATCCTTGCAAAGGTCATGGCCATGTCACCAGCCAACTGGCTTCTGAAAGAAAACAAATGCCAGATCATTCTGCCACGGTACAGGCAAGATGTCATCATTCTTAAACTATGTGCATGGCTGAGTTCCATTTTTGAAAGCATTTGTTATGGATAATCCAAGGAGGCTCTATCTCCCCAGCAGAAAAACAAAGGTTTTAATTAGATGATGAGGCCATACAGGGTAGGGAACTAAGCATCGGATTGATAGTGACTTGACCAAGTTCTGGGACGGATGCTACTGCCAGCCAGCTCTAGCCTGCAGCAGCTCACTTGGCCTCTGCTTCCTCTTCCATGAAAGGAGGTTGACCAAATGACCCCCGACATCCCTTCTTCCTCTCCCATCCTCTGAAACAGTAATCGGAAAGCCATTTATCCGTAGATCTTTATCAAACAAACTCAATATTTAGAACTGCTCTGCCCAATGCAGTAGGCAAACGCCATCTGAGCATCTTCTCATTTAAGGATAAATTAATTAAGCGAATGTTGGAGTGCAGTACTGCAGTCACACGAAGCCCCACTGCAAGCATTCAAGAGCCGCGTGTGCTGGAGGCCACACTACCAGGGCTGATGATGGAGCATTTCCGTCATCCCAGAAAACACGAGTTGATGAAGATTAGTGTCCACCCCCAGGAGCCTGCTGAACCTAAGGGGGATGTGATAAATATTGGTGGAGTGAATGTGTCCAAATATGAGACCAGAGTAAAGCCAGTACTAGCCCAACAAAGTCAAACAACTGAACAAAATAATTATTTGTGTATTCAAAATGAAAATACAAGCGTATTCTGTTATTACATTCGTATTAAAGCCACACTTGAAATGTCATGTATTGTTCTTCTCTATGCAATTCAGGAGAGGCGAGCTATCAATAAGAGATCTTGGTGGCACTGAGTGTTGCACATTGGGGTGCTAACTGCAAGGTCAGCAGTTCAAACCCACTAGCCACTCCATCAGAGAAAAATGAGGCTGCCTGCTCCTGTAGAGATTTCCTATCTCAGAAGCCCTGTATAAGGTTACTATGAGTCAAAACCAACTTAAAGGCAGTGGGTTCACTTCTAGAAGAGTTTCATTGCCCATGAAAATAGAAGACTGTTGTAAAGAACATCAGTAAACTTTATGGAAAATTAAACAGTTAGGCCCCATCCCACCACGTCCCCACAGCTTAAGGGTGACATTCTACCTGCGTAGGATAGAGTGTAGCAAGTTCGTACCCTCAGAAACAATATGCACAAAAGAGAGGGATGTGAGTTCCAAGATCTATATCCAGAAGTGGGATTTTTCCAAAGTATGTCTCATGGCCAATAATCGCCATGATTTGAATCTATCTGAGCAACCAGCGCTGCGTTAACAGGTCTCTGTGCTTTGTGACTTCTGGTGGAACTTCAGTCTGTTCACTTGTACGGGGAGCCTCTCCAGGCAGTGCCGCCGTGAGCAGCAGCCACACACTCGTTCTGCTGTTGGGTCTTTTTGTCATTTGGCTTGTTGTTGCTGTGCTTGCTATTGTTCCTGCTGCTGCTGTTAGGTGCCATCAAGTAAATTCTGATGTCTAGTGACCCTAGGTACCAGAGAAGCAACTGCTCTCAGGTCCTGTGCTAGTCTCACAATTGTCGCCAAGCTTGAGCCCATTGTTGCAACCACTGTGTCAATCTGTCTTGTCGAAAACTTTGCTCTTTTCCCGGCACCTCTCTACTTCACCACCAGCATGTCCTTCTCCTGGACGCATGTCCAAAGGATGTGAGACAAAGCCTTGCCTCTAAGGAGGATTCTGGCTTAGCTTCTTGCAAGACACATTTGTTTATTATTTTGGCAGTCCACAATACTTTATATATTCTTTTTTTCTCTCTTTTTAAATCATTTTATTAGGGGCTCATACAACTCTTATCACAATCCATACACACATCAATTGTGTAAAGCGCATTTGTACATTCATTGCCCTCATCATTCTCAAAACATTTCCTCTCCACTTAAACCCCCGGCATTAGGTCATTTTTCCCCTCCCTCCCCGTTCCCCCCTCCCTCATGAGCCCTTGATAATTTATAAATTGTTATTTTGTCATATCTTTCCCTGTCTGGTAGAGGGAGAGTGGGTAGGAAAGAGGGAACCGATTACAAGGAACTATATGTGACCTCCTCCCTGGGGGACGGACAACCGAAAAGTGGGTGAAGGGAGACGTCAGACTTTGTATATTCTTGACCAGCATCATAATTCAAACTCATCACCTCTTCTCTGGTCTTCTTTATTCAATGTCCAGCTTTCACATGCAGATGACATGGTTGACTTCCTGATTTTAAACCATGTATTATTCCCTTGTTCTGGTCCCACAAGTGCCTCTTGGCCCATGTGCAATTTCCTCATGAGCACAATGAGGGGTTCTGGAGTTCCCAATCTTCTCAAGGTTATTCCATGGTTTATTTTGATCCACACACTCAAATGCCTTGACAGAGTCAATACAACACAAGGGAACACGGTTTCTGGTATTCTCTGCTTTCAGTCAAGCTCCATCTGACATCAGGAATGATAGCTCTCATCCTAAGTCCTCTTCTGAACATCTCTTGAATTTTTGGCAACTCCCTATCAATGTACTCCTACAACCATTTTTACATTATCTTCAGCACAGTTTAACTTGTGTGTGATCTTAATGATATTACTTGATTACTCCAAATTCTGTTGGGTCGTCTTCCCTTGGAATGGGCACAAGGCTGATTCTCTTAGAGTCAATTGCCCAGGTTGTTACCATCAAGAGTCCTTAGCTTAGATGAGTGAGTGCTTCCAATACTTCATCAGCTTGTTGAAACCTCCCCACTGACATTCCATCAATTCCTGGAGCCTTGCTTCTTCTGAATGCCGTCAGGGTACTTTGGACTTCTTCTTCCGTGAAATCGGTTTTGCATATGCTACCTCTTAATATGGTTGAACATAGACCAATTCTTTTTGATACAGTACTCAGTCTATATTTTCCCACTTCTTTTGATGCTTCCTATATTATTCAATATTTTCCCATGAACTCCTTCAATATTACAAGCTAAGGCTTAACTTTTTTCTTCAATTCTTTCATTTTAAGATATGCTGAATGTATTCTTCTTGTTTGGGATTTCTAACTCCAAGTCTTTGTACATGTCATTAAAATACTCTATTTTGTCTTCTCAATCTGCCCTTCGAAACTTTCGCTCATCTCTTCTCCTTCATTGTTTCTGCCATAGTTTGTTTTTGTTGTTGTCTTGCGCCATCCAGTCAGTTCTGACTCGTGGAGACCCCTGTGTTATGGAGTGGAACTGTTCCCAGAGTTGATGACCTGCGATCTTGACAGAAACACATCACCAGAACTTTTCCTCTGGGGTTCCACAGGATGGGTTCAAACCACCAGCCTTTTGGTTACTAGCTTGGTCAAACAGTTGGAATTAATTCCTATTCATAGCAACCTTGTAGAACTGCCCATCTTTCTCCTTCAGAACAGGGCTGATCGATTCTAAATACCAACCTTTAAATTAACAGCTGAATGCTGAACTATGGTGCCACCAAGTATACTTCATAAGCTTCAATTATCAAGAGTCCTAATAACTATTTTGGTAAAATGGTAGCCAAAGCCTATTCATTTGGCCTTCTGTGAATGGATAGCTCTTTTGCCAAGTCCAATTTATTTTTGCATGAAGCTTTCTCCAAGGTGTTTCAAAGGCTGACTTGTGTTCACCAAGGTCTTTTTTTTTCTTCTTCCTGTTTGGCTGACCTTTCCAGAAGGTTGTTACTTCTCTCTTTCCTGAACTGTCAATGCTTTTGTAAAGGAGACCATCCCTGGTTAAGCGAAGCAGTACTGAAACTGGAGAGTTGGGGTTCTGGAGCGAGACACTGTGTGATATTTGTTAAGATACTTGACAAATCCTAAGCCTCGTTTTCAAACAAAGACTGGTGGCATTTTAACTGAGACCTGAGACCTGAATCATAAGGCGTCATCCATGCAATGATCTGAGGGAGAGGTGAGGGAGGAGGGGGCCGATGATTAATCTAAAGAAAAGATACAGCCCAGCTACTGCAAAGACCCTCAGGGCAAAGATTTTCAAGCACAATGGGAAGGACTGGGCTGGAGGCATTCCAAAGCTGAAAGCCTAGGAAGGAGGATATGCATCTTAGACTTTACCTGGCTTGTAGCACAGTGATTCCATTAGCTGGTAAATGAATTCTCTCTGTTAGAACTTTCTCTGCAAGTTTAACCTATTTTCTGATATTCCTAACTATACCCAATCATTCTGTCATGAGCAAGAACTCTGTACACTCTGTGTAACTTCACTCCCCATCTGGTGTCTGTTTCCCAGCTTTGTAATGGCAAACTAGTGTGACAGTCCTTGAAAAGCATTAGACATTTTCACCTTTTCCCCAGAAGCCAATTATCCATCTCTTTCATCTCTGCTTAGAGATTTCTCTGATTCATCTGTAGCCTTCTGCCCCCAAGCTAATGAAATTGAATCGCTTTTTTCCCCCTAACAACAGTATTATCAAAGGACAGGGGGACAATCTCCCCTACATGCTGGGACTTGGTGTTTGCTTGTGCTCCATCCTAAACAGACTGTTTGTTTTCTGTTATTGGGTCCCGTTACTAAATCAAATCTCCTCTCTGCCCACTGCTTCCACGCCATCTTCACAGCTAGCTTTCCAGAACATTCGGCTCTTGCCCACTTGGTGTCTGTTTCAGATATCCTCTCTGCAAGTGGCCTTTCAGTTTCTTTCCAAGTTGAACCAAACTTACATGCCGCCCATAACCCCTGCCATTTTTTTTGGCTGGAATCACTTCTCAATTATTTTTCTGTTTGGCAGTATTTGGGGACTCCAGCCATGTGTGGACATCTCATCCTAAAAGCATAACATTGAAAAATCTTAACCAAGAGACATGCATGCAGCTTTTCCTGAGATTGGGTGGAAGATTTCGAGAAGAACAGATCTCCAAGGACCAAGTCTGTGGTCCTGGATTTAGGTTGTGATTCTCCATTCTACGGGGGCCTTCGGCCAGTCATGTTCTCCTTATGGGGCTCAATTTCACTGTCTATAAAATGAGGGCTAAAAAACTACATGTGATGGCTAATGTTACATGACAACTTGGCTAAGCTCTGATTCTTAGTGCTTTGGCAGATACTGGATGTATGGTTCTTCTCTGTTGTAATAGAATGCAATCACTTTCCATGAGGAGATCTGATTGATGAACTCATCACCAGAAATGGAAGACACTCCTTAGCAGTGTGGCTGCTGCAGTATCACGATGTCTATCCACACAGCTTCTTTCCATTCAACATTGCATTCTTCGCTTCCTAGGGAGTCTCCAGCCTGTCACTGAACTTCCGGGGCATTCGACTTGACAGACTACACTCCCATGAGTAAAGACAGGTTTCTAGGCTGCGGCCTGACCTATGGATTTTGGATTTGCTAGCTCCCACAATTGCACAAGTCATTTCATCTAAGTAAATTTATATTTTAAATTTTTTCCACATTTATGGCAATAGCAGAAAATTTACTATCTGACTATTTTGTGAATTAATCATGTAAATTTGTCAATAACAGATGGCAAGGGATAAAGCAAATGTAACACTGGGGCTGGAATGCTTAAGGTCATGTGTCAATGGGGCTGGGCCATCATTCTCGGTGGTATGGCAGTAATGATATAACTTGCCAGTTATGTAATGATGTAATTTTTTTCGAGTTATGTAATGATATAGTCAGACTTCATGTTGTGATCTGATGAGCTCTGAGTGGAGTGTTTTTAGTGGGATGGCAAGTAGTCTTGTTTCCATGGCAACCCCAATCACTGGGAAGCAATAGTGTGGATGTTGTTGAGGAAGCCCTCATCTTCCCTCAGGAGGAACAAGTGTCTTCATTGGATTAGTAGGAGTGCAATGTTCACCCAATGCCTTCAGCAACCCTAGCACTTCTGCAGAGACAGCGAGCTCTCCTTCCCAGCCAAGCTCTTAGATAAAGCACAGTTCAGTCCATGCCAGTACAGAAGAGACACCTCCCTTCTCCTTTCTGAAGTCTCTGGTCACCACTGTGAGCAGAGGAGTTAAAGGGAGAGACAGGCTGCCCGGGAATGTGCACAGGAAGAGATGGCAGTGCAGGGGTGGAGTATTGCAGCTCCTCGTGCCCTCTGGAAATAATTACCTTCTTGTTTATGATGTTATGGGTTTTTTTTAAGTGTTCATTTTTACTGTCTAGTACTCAACACAGTTTGTAATTCAATAAGTATATGAGCATGTGATTAACTCCTACGCCTCCCACCAGACTATGAACAGAGCACCCCAAAGGCCGAAGCTCTCTATTTTTCGTCCTTTGAATCCAGCATCCACTTCACTGTCTGGCAAGTAGAGGATCCTCAACAAATACTGAATATGCAACTAAGTGAGTGAGTGAGATGGTGGATCTTGGAAAGCATTATTGAGAGGTTTAGACCATCTTTGAAATGTCCCTATTCTCAGGAACATTGTTTGTATGTGATTTTTAAATTTTTCTTTTGTGTTTAACTCGCTTTGGGTAATGGGGTTAGGGGTAGGGAGAGAATGAGTGCCAGGGTATGACTGTGTTTCTGAGTCTGCTATGCTTCCTAGCAGGCCGTGGCCTCTCCTGGAGAGGGAAGACCCTGCGCACAGGCTCTCCTGTCGTGCAATAGGGTCAACCCTGAAATGACACGCAAAGCTGCGCTCAGTGAAGTATTCTCATGTGGCCCATAGAAATGCCTTCATGCTCTTCCCATGTTAGCTCTGTCTGCATGGCTGGAGACAAAGAGGAAAAAGACGATCAGGGAAATACATAAGCAGGGATTGACGAGCCCACGCTTTATTCTTCTTTCTAATCCCAAGGGTTCTAAACCAATTAAACACAAACAGAGTTTCTGATCACTGTGACTTTGTGGGGCCCCGTGGCATTCATTACCCTTACTGCCAGGGTAATTCCATCCAACAAATATTTGTTGAGTTTTAGTGCAGGCTTCCTGTGACAATGCCAGATCCAGCTCAGGGGGTGGAGCAGGAAGGGAAGGCTGGCCACACATCATGAGTTTCTCCTTGGAGATCACAGGATACGCAACAAAAGGGAATAAAGGGTAGGAAATTAAAAGACTGTGTTTGAGACAGGAAATCCCTTCTCCAGCGTCAGGGGGCACCTGGTTACACACATCCTCACCTTGAAACTGGCTTGACAGGTGCCTCTTTGTGAGACATCGTCAAAAGGTTGGTAAATCATAATAAGAAAGTTCTAGCGCTCTGTCCCTTGGACTTTAAGAACTGACTAGAATTTCTGACAGAACTGCTTTGGTTTTACCACTGGGGGCAAGTGGTCAGGTTCCTGAGGAGATGAAGAGTCCCTGTCAACGTAACGACAAAAAAGAAAAGAATAAAGATGTTTTCAGACTGTTTGTGAGACCTGGTGCTGACTGTGGGTGTGTGCTCGGAGCAAAAACAATAATTCATGGGGGGAAATTTTCACTCATTCATTCTAGAAACATTTTTTGAGAACCTCTACTATTGACAGTAGGTCCTGAGCTGTCTGCTATACTACATCAATAAAAAGGCTTGGACTTTGCCTAGAGGAACACTGTCTAGTGTGGGGATGCATTAACACAAAATGCAAACACAATACAGTGTGTCAGGTAAACAGAGCTTTAAAGAGAGAAATCCACGGTGGCCAGATGCATTCAGACACAGAATGACCCAAAGGGCAAAGGAGAACGGCTGTCTCCTTCAGGTTTCAAGAAGGAAGAGGGCAACGAGATGAATGATGAAGAAACATGACGTAGATGAAGAATGCACAGGTATGTGTCCCTTGGATTTAAAAGCATGTAGATTACATACCACCCCAACGAGCATACGTTTTTACTCATTACCTGAAAAGATATGCTTATATGCACCTATGTACTGCCTCGGGCATCGAGGACAGTTGTCATCCTTCAGCTGTCTACTGATTACAACATCTAACACATTCAGCTGAACATGAGCTTCACCACCAACATCTGGCCTCATGCACGGGATTGCCCACCACCATCTTTGAAGTCATGTATGGGGTCTATGAGGACCCTGGGTGCATGGAAAAGGAATGGAAGATTCCAAAGGTATTGAAAGCTACCAGTCACATACTACAGAATGGTGTTTCTGCTGGCTTTTCAATAGCTAGGGAGACAGGAAAACCAAGGTGCTTTAGACACCTTGAGTTGACAGACTGCTCTCCTCTGGCAGCTGTGCCTGGCCATGCTCGTCTACAGGAACAAGGCAGGTGTGCCTGTGTTCCCCTTTGTCCACCTGCATTTGAGAAGCAGTGATGGAATGTTTACAACGTGCCAGCTCTCAGCAGATGTTTGGGTTACAAATGTGTGTAGCTGTAATACTGCACCTTTCAGATTTGAAAGAAAGGTCTACAGGTTCTGAGGTAGTTTATTGTGCCAACCTGGCCGATAAACACATATGGGGTTAACTGAAGGGTGGAGGGATAAATGGCTCAGTGAACCTCGCCTTTCTAGTTCTCAGGTCTCAGGTCTCTTGCTTTGTGATGCTCGGACGAGGGTGCAGCTGCCTTAGCCAGTTCCCTGCTTCAGCTGGCAAGGCTCACTTCCTGCAAGACATCCCCAAGGAGAAGCCGCATGGACCTACCCTGATGCAGCCCTGGGTGCTGGAGCAGCCGTGTGGAGACCCGGCAGCGCTGAGATGCTTACGCGCTCACTGATTCGGTTTTCCTCCTGCAGTCAGCATTGGGTTGGGATGTTTTCTTGATGTGCACTTGCCCTTTATAGAAAACTCTCTCTTATGCATATGAATTTCCATAGATTTGCTTCTCTAAAGTACCCAGACTAACACAGGCACTAAAGTCAAGGAAGAAATTGGAGAAAGACCAGTCTCCGGGAGAGACCTCTAATAAGCTTCGTAGTGAGTCATTCACCATCAAGCCTGCCTTGCCACAAAGATTAACAAGGAAGGTATCGTTTTGTGTGAACATGACCTTGCCGCTATTGTTTGTGAAATAGTTAACTCTGGAATTCCAGGGTTAGGAGATGTTTTGACCCCTTCCTGGCCTTGATAATAATTTTAAAGTATTAGCCAGGAATGGCTCTGATCTATATTTATGTTTTATCTTCAAGTCTTTCCATTGATGAGGTTTGGGGAATTCGTCCTGATTCAAAAACAAATGTGCACATAATCGAAAATGGCAACTGGCAACAGCTTTAAATTTTTAATTTTCCTTTAACTGTTGTATAAGCTTAGTGATAAGTCTTGCTGGTGAAGAGCATGAGCTAGAATCAAAGGAAACACTCGTGGAGTTGAACTTACACCTTTGCCCACTCTGAAGCAACTATTAAGACCCAGAAGAAGACGTAAGTGCAAGATTTATAAGAACATAAGCAACAGAGAGCTAAAAGGAGAAAACCAGTCTCATAGAAGAAACCAATCTGCAGGGCTAATGTCCTGCATAATTCACAGTCTCAGCTTACATCTTCAGACCAGGACTAGATTGGCATCTTGTTTCCACCACTGATGGTTTTGGACAGGACCACAATAGAGAAACCCTGAAAGACCACGAAAAAATCATGAAACAGAACTCATATGCTGCAAAAGCCCAGGCTTCCTGGATCCCTTGAGACTGGAAGACTCCCTGATATATCCCCCCAGAGATTCTCTTTACCCCTGAAACAGAAACGCTGCCTTGAAGTTACCATTTAGTGAAATAACAGATTGGTGCACAAAACGAAGGATACCACATATGAGCATGGTGCTCCTTTAAAAATCGAGAGGTCAACTCTAAAGCACAGATGGAAAATTCAGAGCACAGGGAAACCAGAACACCAGGAATGGATCCACCAGGACGCAGTGAAAGAGAATGCTGGCACATAGTAGACAGTGTACCTAATGTCGCTAAACAATTCACATGGAAAGGGAACATATATTGCTGTGTAAGGTTTCACACACTCATAATACAATGTTATTCATTT
>NW_022103896.1:22496485-22498390 GCF_000313985.2 Echinops telfairi
TTGGGAGGGGGGGGTGGTTGTTGGAAGTACCAAGGAAAAGAAGATAGAGCCTCCCTCCTCCACTCACCTTAAAACAATTGTATGCCCTTCCTGCGGTCTTCTTTTATGTGAGCCAAGAGTCAAGTGAGATATGAAAAGTCCCAATGCCCACCATGTGCAGCAGCTCAGGAATGTCTACTCAACCCTTCTGTGAAAAATGGAGAACCGGTGTGTGGCATTCTGCCACCCCCAACCTTGGGATCACCATTCTTCTCTTCATGGATGCCTAGGAAGAAATTCTGACTGGCATGCTCACAAGAAGCAGACCCTGGAAATGTAATTTATCTCCTCCCCTGCCTCTGCCGATGTGGCTCCGCTCCCACTAGACTTGAGAGCCCGGCACTGTAAAACAGAAAGCTGGAGGCTTGCTACACTTCATTGGCCAGAAGTGGGCTCATCGACTAAGCAGATCCATTATGTTCCTCTCAAAAAAAGAATTAAAAAAGCACCAAAAATGTTCTCAGTGTTAGGAGAGTGCTGAATATCCAAGAGTTCTATGATTTGTTTCTGCACCTTTGTCCTTGGGAACCTTTGTCAGGTAAGCATTGGGACTTCTAATTGCAAGGTGGGTGGTTCAAACCCACCAGCAGCTCTGCCTGCCGGAGAAAGTTGAGGCTCTCTGCTCTTGCAAAAGTTCATAGCTTAAAAAATCCTACATAGGGTGACTACGAGTTGGAATCAAGGCTGTGGCAGTGGGTTTGGCTTGGTGTTTGGGTCCTTGTCCCAGTGAGGGCATCTTGAATGCTCCCTGAAGACAGGATGGGACTCAGAGGCCGGCTGTCCCACGGCCCACGGCCCTCCCCAGGAGTCAGTGTGTATCAATGAAGCAGCTTCCACAAGTCCGTGAACAAGTGGAATTAAGAGATGCTGGCATTTTTAACAGACTTTTAAGAGTGCCCTGAGATTAGTCAAGCCGGGGCTAGGTTAGGCTGGGATATGACATGCACCTTTCATCTCACGAACAGCACAGTGAAGCTTTCTTTCTCCTTCCTGCGACATGTCCACGCAGGTCTGCAAAAACTCTGCTCCATTCAAGACTCACATCCCCTGAGACTTTAGCAGCGAGGAGCTGCATCATCTGCAACACTTTCTTCTTTGTGTGGCAAAGAACGAAAGGTGGCATAGGGCAGGCTACCTGGGAAACAGACTGTGATAATGGTTTTGTGTTAACTTGGCTGGGCTAGGATCCTCAGAGGTTTGGCAGTTAAGACCTAATAATGTTCCACGAAGTGATCTAATTCTGTCTAATAGTCTCTGTCATGGGATCTGTTCTGAGTAGTTAATAAGCTGTCAGGAGATTAAGGTGAGCTGGCATGCTGGTACTCAGATTACAGCCCTGACCCAGTGAGGTGAAGGAAGTTTCTTCAGGGATGTTGCCAGCTTCCAAGGTAAGCGGATGCAATGACCATGCTTGCTTGCTTTTCGCCAGGTTAGCATCCTGCATCTGACTCCTCTGTGACCTTGAGCCAATGGCCTGCCATAGTGTCTACTGACCCCAGGAAGCATCACCGTCCTGCCATCTGACATGCTGGTTTTGGTCTAATTTACTTCAGTAGCCACAAGCCTGGTGGGTTGTCTTGGATCCATTTGCCTTGCAGCTCCCAGCCTGCCATCTTCTTATTGGTCTTGGGGTCATCTATCCCTGATGGTAGTGGGACAGGAGAAGCTTCCATCCAACATCTGGCCCACAGATGTGGAACTTAGCCAGACTTAGAACTCACCCCTTTCTACAATTGTATGTCATTTTCTTGATATAAATTTCTTCTCCCTGTTTTGCTAACAGGGAGGGTAAAGGGAGAATGGGTAGGAAAGAGGGAACCGATTACACGGAACTGTGTGTGACCTCCTCCCTGGGGGACAGACAAC
>NW_022103896.1:22498815-22500154 GCF_000313985.2 Echinops telfairi
GATAAAGATTTGTATGCAGAAAGTTTAGTGTGGAGTAAGTAACAAATCTGTACCTATGAGATAAAGGGGAGTTGGTTGGGCAGGGAGAGTTATTGAGGTAGTGACCACTAAGACTTTGGCTAATCCCACGGACAGCTCTGGTGGGGAGCGTTTTCCCTCAGAATGCAAGAGGCACAGGCCTTTATTATCTCATCTCAAGTCATTTGAGGTGGGCCCGATCCAGAGAGAAGGTTAGCGGGCTCTTCTCTACTGAGGACAAATCCTGGAGAGCAACCCAGCTGAGGGTTATCAGTGGTCAACTTCACTGCCTCTCGAGGAACATGAGTTTCAGTCCTGAAGAGCAGACATGAACAGAACAGCACAGCCCAGTGTTCACTGCAAGAGGGCGTGCGATCCTGTGCAGGAGCTTTCACTGTCCCACCTGGCAGTGATACATGGCATTTTATTACTTCATTGTTTCTGCTCCTGTCAATGACCAGAACTAGTCCTGTGGTCCTCCCCCCCACCACACCCCCCAATTGCAAGGAATCTCAGAAGCATGGAGGGAGCAGATGTAGTATTAGGGAGGCTCATGCTTACTGCCACGGAGGACAAGAGCAGTCCCTCAGAAGTTACCCACTTCCACATTCAATGGCGTGTGCCTTTCACTCATGTGGTTGTTGTTAGGCACCATCAGGTTGGTATCAACTTAATAGCAAGCGCACGTGACAGAGTAGAACTGCTCGATAGGATATTCAAGGCTGTCAGCTTTACCAAGAGAGTCTCTGGACGGGCTCAATGAAGCACTGTGCCACCTGGGCTCCTTTCATCACAACACTCATCAGTGTTGTACTTTCCTTCCAGTGACTTTCTAATGGCATGGCCATTTTGGACCCTGCTCTCCCTTTCCTAGTCATTGCACGGGCTACTTCTCTCTGAGCTGAAGACGAGATCCACTTCCTGGGCCTATGTCCTATCCCGTCCCATAGTCAACTGCCTATGTTTTCCTTCTCTTCTGACACTCCCACACAAAAAGTCAGATTCATCTTCCATTCCTGATCCAGCCCTCACACCATAATTTTTCCTAAACCAAGACGTTTCCCAACTAATGCAGAACCCGGAACTCGACACCACTCCAGTAGATTCTATTACGTGGCATGAATTGCTCAGCAAATTCCCTAGTCTTTCCACATCCTCATGTATAAATATATTTACGTATTATTTAGACCTCTCTAAATGCCCTTTGCCTCCTAGCTCTTTCCTCCATTTCCTTTTACTTTCCTCTTGTCCCACTATCATGTTCAGCCTTCATTTGGGTTTCAGTAATTCCTCTCAGTTACATTACCCTTGGTCACGCCCT
>NW_022103896.1:22520104-22536431 GCF_000313985.2 Echinops telfairi
CAAATCTGGCTAGGCCAGAACATGTAAACTGGTACAGATAAGAGCTAGAAATACAGGGAATCCCAGGAAAAAAAACAAAACTCTCAGGACCAGTACTGAGAGTAGCGATACCAAGAAGGTAGGGTGAAGGTGTGGGGAGAAAGGGGGAACTGATCACAATTATCGACATATAACCCCCTCCCAGGGGGACGGACAACAGAAAAGTGGGTGAAGGGAGAAAGCGGTCAGTATAAGACATAGAAAAAAAAATAATTTATAAATTATCAAGGATCATGAAGGAGGGAGAGTCGGGGAGGGGGGAAATGAGGTGATACCAAGGGTTCAAGTAGAAAGAAAATGTTTTGGAAATGATGATGGGAACATATGTACAAATGTGCCCGACACAATGGATGGATGGATGGATGGATGGATTGTGATAAGAGAAGTAAGTGCCCCAAATGTGTGGGTTTTTTTTTAATCAAGTGCCTGTATACTATGGTAATGTGGCAGGGTACACTGTCACAGTATCACTACTCCGTAAATTAATTAAGGCCATGATCATACTTATTTTAAGAAATTGTTCCATTTGTTCACTTCATAGTATGGCTATTTTAATCTGAAGCCAGCTCTTGCTTGTATTTCACCTGACGTGACATTTTGCCATTGAGGTCCTCGTTCTGAAGCACATCTGAAGATGAGCTTGTAGGAGCTGATGCTAGGAACCCCTGATAGAAACCCTACAGGGAATGAAAACCAGGTTCTAGCCTGGCTTGCTACAGTACCTCCAGTTAATGGGTAAAAATGTAATATTCATTAAAAAGAATTCAAACTTCAATCACTCTAATGATCATGAAGCTTCTTTCATCAATGCATAATAGAACAAAAAGATTGATTTTCATTAGGAATGACTTTCAGTATGGTTTCTTTTTCTCCATTTCTTCTTTTTTTTTAATACTTCTTCTGTAAAAATGAATCTGTTCAAAGTCTTAGAAGATCTGTGAGATTTCTGATCAGCTTGGAAACAGGAGGTATGTTTTTATACAGCTTTCCTGCCCTTCACTGCTGTAGTCAATTTAGCTGGTGATATTTAACAGCTGAAAATTGTCTTTGATTCAGAAACCCCTCAATTGTCTCCTTGTGCTCAGCAAAATATTTATTTTTTAATCGTTTTATACAAAATCGCTCATACAAAAGTATTTATTGTTTTAAAGATATTTAACATGACATTCTGTCACTTTGGGGGAAAGCATTTCCTATGATGGGCTATGGAAAAAAATGTGGAATAACTGATAGCCATCAATAAAATGACCTCATCAGAACAGCCTGGTCCTGGTAAAAGGATAGATGCCCAGGCCACTGGGACAGGATAGCAAACCCAGAAATAAAAGAATCCACCTATAAGCAACTAGTTTTCAACAAAAGACCAAAAACCTTACATGGGAAGGGGCAGCCCCTCAACAAAAGGTGCTGGACCAATTGGATCTGCATCTGCAAAAAAAGAAACTCTTACCTCACCTGATGCACCAAACCAAACTCAAGATGGATTAGAGCCTCAATGTATACCCCAGAATTATAAGGATAAGCCATGAGGAAATTGAAACAAATTTCAGGACCCCATTAAAAGGCACACACAGACTACCAAATATAATAAAGTGGAAGGAAAAAATAGATGACTGGGACCTATTAAAAATTAAGCACATCGAAATACTTCAACAAAAGAGTATAAGCGCTCACAGCTCAGAAGAAAAAACTTTAGCAATGACACAACAGACAAGGGACTAATTACTAAAATCGGTGGAATTCTGCAACACTTCAATCAGAAAAAGAAATCCCATTAGAAGGTGGGAAAAGGTCCTGAGTAGACAATTCACAAAAAAGGATGCTCAAATGGTTAGTGAACACATGAGGAAACACGATCACTAGCCATCCAGGAGACGAAAATCAATGCTAAGAAGGAAGATACTTTACATCCACAACAGTAGCCCAATTTTTAAAAATACCTCGTGACACAGAGGGACCTGGAAACCATGGTGCTGAGTGAAGTCAGTCAATCACAATGGTCGAATACTGTATGAGTCCACAGCTATAGGGATCAACACCAAGAAGAAGGCAGGCTTTTGTTCTCCAGCCCTGTAATCGCCTAATTCAGTCTCCCAGGCAATGCGGTAGAGACCCTACCTAGTGCCCATGAAGCATGCATCACCCCCTTGACGAGCACATCTTTAAAACCACTTCAATAAAGGATTCCTCACGTCGGCAGGGTCAAATTTTCAAGAGGAGAGGACAGGAGAGGGAAAGGACCGTCCACTTGCTGTCATACAACATTGTACGGTCACCCCTAAACAACAGGCACTCCTACAAGAGTGATCATTGAACTTGACCAGAAATTCAAGTCAGTATGGAGAGTAGGAGACATGTATGTCTGGGGAAAGGCAATTAAACTTCTGTTGGTGAGTAAACTGAGAGGAGTAGCCCCACTGGAGAGGGGGCACTTAATAATACTATAATGCTGTACACTACTAGGCCTTTAAACTTTGCCCTTTTGAGGCACATAACGTCCTACATAGGCCACACAAGGATTCGATGTGGAAACCCCACTAAGAGAATTGGGTTTGGCCTCAAACTCACCTGTAGCAGATTGAAAACACTGGCATACTCCCTTGGACTAAAGACTGAACCGCCTCATGGGAGAAGCGGATGAACGCCATCCCAGCCTCATAGAACTGGTGGTTGTTGGATTTTGTTTTGGATCTCTTACTGTAAGGGTGGAGAAGAAAGGTGGCCTGGGCCTACTATGTATTTACTATTTTAATGCCACACCCTGCTTTCTTATGACATTTATTAATCTGGTAGGTATGGCGTGGCCATTGTGAGTGTTACTTAAAGTTTTTCCCTCTCACCAACCCCTGTTGTTTGTGTAAATAATGTTGTCCCTTAAGAGTTTAACCTGTACATTAATAATTCATATATTGCTCTTCATAGCCAGCTTATACTTGTATAATTTCCTTTTCTTATCAGGGTTTTTAATTCGATACCATTGGCTAAATTCATGATACTATAGATGGAAGTACACTATGCCCCAGGGGAATGATTGATAAGTTCTCTATCATAAAATGATAATGATGAACCTAAAGTGTACTATATATACCATAGATATATTGAATGAATTTGGGGCTCACACTTAATTTTAGCCCCAACCTAAGAACAATTAGTTCTTATGACAGGTCTGCCGGATGCTCACCCTCATGAAGAGAGCACTGAAGATACAGGTGCTATAGCAAAGTGTGGGGAAGAAACCGCATGGTTCCTGTATATCAGAAAGAATAGAGTCTGGGGCCTTAAAAGCTTGTCTGCAAACAACCAGTCCTCTAATGAGGCAACACTAACTCCACTTGGAAGTACACCAGCTTGTGTGATCCAAGGATTGTATATAGTAAAATCTCAATCTGAAGGAAGGAATAGTATCAGACCTTAAATTTTGAACACCCAGAAGACTAGATGACAATGGAATCCCGAAATCCATTTGCAGGGTCCCCACATGACAATAGTCCAGGGATGATACTAGCCTTTCTATCAGGTGATTATGATGTATGTGGTTGGGTTAAAATGTAGGGCCCTATTATTTGATCGCCCTTTTGACCCATCTTAAAGATGTTTCCATCTTTAAGATGTTCTGCTTTCTTTTTGGTTGAGATTTTCTGTTTTGTCTACCCATTGCTATTGATTTTTGTTTGCTTGTCTGCTTCCTGTTTGTGTTTTATACGATTTTCTGTCTATGGATCCAGGATAAGTGCCTATGGGCATGGCAGGGGATTGGGTGGTGGGGGGCACAGAGGGAGCTAACAATGAGGATGAGAAGAAAATGGTCTCACATGGATTGAGGTGATGATTGCACAAGTCTTCTTAATATGACTGAATGATTACATTATATGATATGTGAAGTATATGCCAATAAAACTAAGTAACCAAATAAAATGACCTCATTATTCACATATAGAAGGACCACCCTGGTGGTCTGGTGGACAAAGCACCCTGCTGCCAAGTTCTAAAGAACAGCTGTTGTCACCCACCAGTTGGTGTGCAGAACAAGTTGGCAGTAAGCTCCTGCAAACTGTACAGCCTGGGAGCCCCACTGGGGAGTTTTCCTCTGCTCTACAGGGGCGCTACGAGTGGGAACTGACTCCATGCTAATGGGTTTGGTTTTGAATTGGGTTTGGTTCATCTATAGCCTTTCAAAATTAGGAAATGATTCCTTCATGTTTTCTAAGGGTCAATAAGGGACTGAATAGCTTCCCAGCAGGACTTCACCTGCATTAGCATTTTCAGGTGTCTTAAAACCTTGTCTTAAAGACAGAAGAGTTCTCAAGAATGCGAGGCCACCTTATTAGATTGTACAGACTTGCTTTGTCCTATTAAGATGGAGTCTTTTTAGACTTGAACGTCCATTTATCTACAAACTTGTTTTGTAAGTTGCTATTGCATTGGCCTAATTCATGACAATCTCATGTGCAACAGAGCCAAACATTGCCTGCCTCTGCACCTTCTTCACGGTGTCTAGTATGCTTGCGTCCATTGCTGCAGCACTGTGTGCTTTGAGTGCCTCTCAACCTGGGGGGTTTATTTTCCAACACTATATCAAACAGTATTCTGTTGTGATCCATAGAGTTTATACTGGCTGATTTTCAAATTCAGATTACCAGGCCTTTCTTCCTAGTCTAAAAGTTCCACTGGAACCTGTCTACTACCATGGATGACCCTTCTGTTATTTGAAACACCAGTGACAGAGCTTCCATCATCAGTTATTTGCGAGCTAAAAAAGTACAACCAATTGACAGACAGGTGTTGGTTTATAAGCTCAAAAGGGTAGAATTAGGAGAATCTTGGAGCCTTGGTGACATAGTGGTTACACATGGGGCTGCTAACTACAAGGTCAGCAGTTCAAAACCACCACCCATGTGTCAGGAGGAAAACAGAGCTTTCTACTCCCACAAAGAGTAACCGTCTCAGAAATTCACAGGGCAGTTCTACCGTGTCATAGAAGGTTGCTACGCACAAGCATTGACTCAGTAGGCATGAGTTTGGCTTAGGGGTTTGGAGGTCACGTATTCCACTAGTCCGTTGGATCATTGCACTTGCCTGACCTCAGTGATTGATCCAAGGAGGGGCACCTGATCCAAATCAGTGAGCTGAATGGAGACTAATGCTAGACAGCTTCAAGGGAAGCACACAGTGCTGATACTCTCATGTCGCAATGGTTCTAAGACTAGTTCATGACTGCCACTTTATCAGTGTGTGCTGGAATTTTATGTAGTGAATAAATGGATGTATGTCAAAATTAAAGCCAAAAGAGATCACCCTCACTGCCATCGAGTTAATTCCAACTCATGGAGACCTCCTAGATAGAGTAGAACTGTCCCGGGCGGTCTCCAAGACCATAAATTTTTTCCGGAGTAGTTTCACCAAAATCCCCAAAGAGATGATCAAGGGAGTATGAAGACTCTTTGCAGAAGAACAACAAGGGAAAACAGCTTGCCAACCAGCTCAAGCATGAAAGGCATCTACTGCCCCAGCTTGTACCATTCATCCAATGCAGGCCATCCACCTGTAGCAGAGTGGAGACCAGGAGGATGAAATGAGAGCTCCCTTGGTAACATTTTACACTCACAGAATAACATATAAAAATCAACATAAAATATCATTCACGTAATGAATTCCAAATTAAACGCACACTCAGGTGTGTCAAGAGACAGAGTTTCTTCACACCCCAGAGTTTATCCAATCTTCGCCACAAGCTGGATAGCACAGGAACAAATTGAAATCTATCTTATTGACTAAACTTGATACAACTCAAGAAACTGTAAAATCTCTTGATACGATCCTATCTTCCTTGGATAATTGTCCTTTCCCTTCAGATTCCCTTCCTCTCCCCTTACTCCTCTCCAAGATAGCAAGCAAATGTTGAGGGGATGGGAAAGGACAGCTCAGAAGGCCTCCTGATGGATCTGTTCTCAGACACGCATCTCCTTGGGCTCCCCTGATCACTGGGAAAGTGTGTGGGGGCTGTCGGGTGGCGACTCATTTTGCTTTACAAATGCAAGATGTGTGGCAGATGAAATCATGCCTGCTTCTCTTGTGATCTGCTCATCTGGCTCCCCCTTAGAAACTGCTGGTGACATACACCCTCCTGAAAATTGCTGTAATTCACTGCTGATCCACAGCCAGAATGTTCTGCCCGGGAGTTGTTAGCTATAAGCTCACGCCACACCCCTGAGACACCCCTTCTGGGAAGCTCACCAAAAAGCACCACTTTCCATATCTCTCTACAGGACATGTGAGAATTTCTCAGTTATCTTCCTGGAAATGGGATTGACCCTCTGCCTACACGGTGTACCTGCAGGACTTCATGCTCCACTGGCCTCCACAGATCGGTGTGGAAGGGGCAACCGGAGAGTTGTTCTCTTCTCAGATTCCTCTGATGGAAAAGTGGGACAAAGGCCCTTCTTCCTTCGAACATTCTCGCCATTCATTCCTGACTATTAAACCTTAACCCAGGAACAACGGATGTACTGTGAGGGGGAGAGTGCATTTGGAGTTCATTCCACCAGGTCAGACTGTTAATCAAGTTTTCTGTTTAGAGGTTCTGAAAAGATTGCATAACAGTGTGTGACCAAAAGGTCCTGATTTGTGGCAGGCGGGGGACTGGTTTTCCCACCACGACAGTGCAACTGCTCATGCAGCCATCTCAGTGCGCCAGTTTGGGGCAAAAACAACAGCATGCCTCTCTTGCCCAGGCACGTACTCACCTGATCTCACTCTGTATGACTCCTTTTTGTTTCCATGAATGAAGAGGGGCATAAAAGGACAGCGATTTGACAATGTAGAAGAGGTGAAGAAAAAAATGAGGGTGGTGCTCTCAGCCATCCAAACAGATGAGTTTGAAAACTGTTTCCAAGAATGGAATCTCAGATTTGACAAAGGTATTAAGTATAATGAAGAGTACTTTGAAGGTGATAATGTTATATAAAGAAATTTAAATACATAGCTTTGGGGAAAAAATTCCATTGGGGGGAGGGGTACCCCCTCGTATTATTCCATTTGTTTATGTGTTTGCGTCAAAGAAGGATCTGGCTATCAAGAACACCTCGCCTTCTTCACTGAAGGAGGTTGTGTACTTTGAAAGCAGCTAGCCTGATTTACAATTTGCCGATTCTATAAAGAGTCACATGGATACGTGTGGCCCCTCCCCCATGTGTGATTTATTCCTGTGATGTTTCCACATCCGTTTACAAATGGACATCAAAGCGAAGCCCTTTGGCTGACCTACCCTTAATCCAGCTCTGTCCAGATCATCACCTCTCAGATAAAAGAGAGATTTAGCAGCTGCCAAAGGAAGGGGGAAAACTCTCCCTAATGTAATTGCAACAACAGAGAAAAGGAAGTGTTTGGGAAAGAGGGTGCGCAGCTATCCAAAGCATTCCTGCCAAGAATAAATATTTATGGATTTGTCTATTGATGGGAAACTCTAGCCCCTGCTGATGCTCAGGAGTGTGTTGGTCTCTCAACACTTCCCACGAAGCCACACTCAGGAGGGGAGGCAGGGTGGGGCGGGGGGAGACCAACACAGAGTAATTCAGCATTATGTCATGAGCAGCTGGTGCTCAAGGACCTCCAATGGCATTCTACAGCAAAGGTCCCAGCCCTGTGCACACGGAGGCGAGCCATTTTAAGTGAGCTCGTAAACCAGGAAACGATTCTTTCTTCCTCGGGGGCTATTTAAACCCCCTCTGTGATCGACGTCAAATGCCGTGACTACAGACCAAACGCAAGGGTAAGCCCAAAGGGAACACGGCAACCAGCCTGGAGTTGGAAGGAAGAGGAATAGCATCCCCAGTCACCCTGGGGTTTTTCCGCACAGAAGGGCACATGCAAGCTGTCCTCCCACCTGCACAGTTTCCTAGCTCTGACCTTGGCCTCGTGACTACCCATGCATGCCACTCTGCATCCGTCTGTCTTCTCCCTGCTCGTCGTTCCTGCTGCCATGCCACTCCCTCCCTGCCCTGTAGCCAACCAGCTCGGTATGGCCCGCAGCCTCATCGTTTGACCCAAGTGGCTCCGTCTCAACATGGAACTGTCCGGGCCTGCTGGAGTAGCTTTGTAAAAGGCCCAGTTCTTTTCAGGCTTCCCTCTGCTTTGACTACTATTCCCTGGGTACATCTAAACAGCCTCCTGTGTGCACGTGTGCGTGTGCGTGTGTGCGTGCGTGCATGTGTGCATGCGTGCGTGTGTACACGAAGGACAAGATATAGGTTGGTCCTCTTCTCTAGCATCACACCTTGAGATGAAGTTGATGGTGGCTCGAATATTCTGTACCAACACTCTAGAAATGGAATCTCTGGATGCAAAGAATTGCATCCCACCCCCCACCCCCTTTTTGGCTCTTTCACAAGGATTAGTGACATGTACGTGGAAGCTTTGCGGTGGTCTCATGGCTGGCACAGGCCATTTGGTTGAAAGAACAGCCTAGGATTCTGCAGGCTCCTTCGCACAGTCCCAAGTCTGATTTTTCCTCTTCCTATCTGTGAGTCTCAGCCGTCCCTTCTGGTTTACCCACTGGCTTTGTCCCTCCTTTGAATCCATTCTTGTCTGTCATGCTTGGCTGTCTCACACGATTCTAAGCTCAGCCCTGCTGGGCTGATGCTCAGGGAGTCAGCCAGTAGAATACCCGTGGCTGACATTGCGTTACAATGCACAGATAAAGCCTGGTGGTTGCTCACCTCCCCGGGTCTCTGCCAAGCCTCTTCATGCCCCAGTGCAGCTACAGCTTGGGCAGTCCAGGTCTTGGCTTATCATTTAGAAAGGATTGTGCTGGTCATTGCGACCTAGAAAGAGGTCATTGTCCAGGAAGCATTTTAAATATTTTGGCGGCAGGAAGATCTCCTTTGAAATGAAAAGTGTCTGTGACACATCTCGACAGCAGCTCCGTTCTTAGAGGATCTTTATCCTAAAGAAGTTCACGCTTACAGGACTTGTTTTCAGGAGAAAGATGCAGAGGAAACGCTTGGGCTCTGGAAGGTCGGGCTATGTGCCATTTATCAGGTATAAGAATCCTGGAAGAAATTCATGGCGCGTGTGCACGCGTGCGTGTTCATGTACATGCATATGCACCCAGGCAGAATCCTCTTTCACAAAATACAAGGAGGCTTCAAAAGTTCTTGGAAAAACTTCATTATCTTTTCATTCCATTTACCCATGAACCTTTTGGTTCAACCCTCACACATGCAAGTTAGAGACGGGTAGTTAGACGGTGTCTGATTTTGTTGTGTAGACATTTATCAATGAAAGAGAAACCTAGGCTCGCGGTGAGAACCACTGAAAGGGGTTTTAATCATGAAAAACATGATCTGACTTAATTGACCAGAAAACTCCTCAATTTCTGCGCTCCAGCTATTGACTGCTAAGAAAACAGCGGTGTCTGTCTACGGAAAGGAGAGGGCTTGCTGAGTGAGTGCGTGAGGCATCACAATAGCACAGTCACAGAACACCTCCGTCGCGAAGCCAACGTAGGAAGAGAAGGCACAGGGGGGAAGGCAAGCAGGGAAGGAAGACTGTGAGCCCGGAGTTCCTTGAAAACATCTCTGCGCCCAAAATACGTCTTGAACCAAAAGAACAAAAGTACAGGCAAGGTCATCAAGGGAAAGGTACACCCTTCGAGAAAAGACCCAGAGGGCTGAGCAAGGAAAAGGAGCGTTTCCCTTGAGACATTTCCTCCCCTCTGTTCTTTTGGGTGGCCGGGGAACATTTGTGATAAAACAAAGCGAGGACGGAGTCCACAGGAGAGTTCAATCTAATCAGGTTGAGGAAAAGCCAAATTGTCTCTGGAATGGAGCAGGGGAAGGCAGACGTTTTATAGAGTACATAGGGAGGGCATTATTTACTTCTCTCTGGAACATTGATAAGCTAGCAGGTAATGAAATTTTTATTGCAATATTCACCGCAAGCTGGCTTGGTTCTCGGCATCTATATTGTGGCTTTGGTGAGTCCCTCTGCTGACCTATCTTGTTTGGCATCAGGGTCCATATGGTCTCGCCTTCATTACTTCTCTTTCTGACTAGCACTCATAGCATCCCGATTCCTTCCCTTGTTGTGCGGCTTCTCACTAATTCCGACACCCCCCTGGCTTCCTAGATCATGCCTCTCCCTCCTTCTTCCCCTCTTGCCCTTGACATCTGAGCTCGGTAGAGACCTCTGTCTTGTGTTACTAGGCCAACCAAGAACTACCTCCTTTCCCAGCCGCAGCTATGATCTCTTGGGCCCAGGCATGGCATCTCCATCTGCCAGTTTGATGAGGTGGCCTCTCCTTCTTCAACTTCCACATCCAGTCAATTGCGCTGCTACCAACTTTCCATCTGTTCCCTCTGTTCTCACACTGGTTCAGAATTTTGTTCCTTTTTGCCTGGCCTACAGGGAATGCTACCCCACTGATCTCTCTGCCTTCCCCTCCTCCGATCCATCCTACACATCACTCCCAGATAACTCACCCTGAAACGCAGTCCCAATTTCCTTGTACACCCCCAGTCATAAAATGTTTCAATGCCTGACTGTCATTGGAATTAACCACCAACACACTGTCCTGGCATCCAAATAACTTGACTGTTTGAGTCTTTTTGAGCTCTGGTGGTGTAGTAATTATGCATTGGCCTGCTATCAGCATGGGTGGCTATTGAAAACCATCAGCAGCTCTGCTGGAGAAAGACTTTCTACTCCCGTAAACAGGTACCGTCTCGGAATCCCCCACCTCCCCAGGGGGTCTCTAGGAGTCAGCATTGACTCCAGAGCAGTGAGATTCTAACGACGACGACACATCTGTTGAGATTTATCCACCATCACTATCTTCTAACTAAACAATATAATGGAGAATGTCTAGAAAAATCCAGACTTGGGCTTTTGCCTGGACTGGAAATTTCGTTCTGACCATTTTTCATGGAAAGTCCTGTGTGAAGGCCAAGCATTAGCCCAAGGGCAAGGAGGCTGTCTGAGACCAGACTCTGCTAACTGCATAGCACTCCTTTGCAGTTCTTTACTCTGTAAATAGTAAATGCTCCATGAATTCTCACTAAGCAACTTGTTTTTACTGCATTTTAAGCTAAGGTTCAACATTTGGACAAATCTCAGCAAAGACCAGATGTTTTCTCATGCTCCCTAAAACAACGGGACTTATTATTCTCCAGGTTTTCTGTTGCACACACGCTGTTACAAATATAACCCTCACCCAGCCGAGGGCTCAGCAGTGTCTTGATGGGGGGGGGGGGGGGGGGGCGGCAAGAACTACCAATACAGCCCCATTGGTAGCAATTGTCCTTTTCTCTTTAATCCTTTAATCCTTCAACTAACCATGCATCCAGCCAGCCCGTGAGATGCCTGAAGATTGAAGACACTCCAGGGATCATGTCGTCAGGCTGTCGGATAGTCGGATAGTCGGAGTCTCAGAAATGCAACTCCACTATCTTACCAACAGCATCTCCAGTTTGTAAGTTCCCTGTAGCCTACAAAGTCCTTTCCCAAACCTCATGTACTTTTTAACAATCCTTGCAGATAGGCAAACACAATGGTGTGCACACTCGCCCTGTAAGTTTGCCCACCCTGTGCCAGAAAGTCGATTCTGAGCCCTAGTGACTCTCCCTGGGGTTTCTGAGGCTGTAAATCTTTACAGAAACACGCAGCCTCGACTTTCTCCCCTGGATTGAAGCCATCGACCCTGCCGTTCGCAGTCCAACTGTTTCCCAACGATCCCACCAGGGCTCCTTTATGAAGGATTTGTTCGTCTTTAGTAAATAGTTCAGCCTTGGGCGTCTATATGGTCCCTGTCTCATTCAGTCAACTTGATCTTGGTAGCAGGCAGGGAGCATAGATCACACAGGAGTATCAAAGAATTCGTGTGTCTGTGTTTCCATAAAGCGTTATTTATAGACCCTGAATTTGAATTTCATATAATTTTATGTGCCACAGAGCTCAATTCTTCTTCTGACTTTATTCAACCATTTAGGAGTGTGAAAAGCACCCTTAACTATAGGGGAAAAACAGGAGCCGCGGCGAGATTTGACCGGGGCCCTAGTTTGCCAGTTCCTGCTCTAGTGTCACCCTCGTTCTGCCGGCGAGACCCTGTGGCTCCAGAGGTGGAAATGTTTCCGTCTGAAATCACACAGGACGTTAGGAAAGTCATTAGTGAAAACTGAGTGTTCTGACTGGAATTCTAATCTCACTTCACCGATGCCGCTCGGCACTTGGAAACATCCAAGCATGGCCAGGAGCCTCGGTGGGGTCATTGGGCTGCTAAGTGCAAGGTCAGCAGTTTGGAGCCACCAGCTGCTCCATGGGGGGGCGGGGTGGGGGGGCGGGCACACATGGTTTTTCTATTCCCACAAAGATGCAGTCTCAGAAACCCACAGGGGCAGTTCTACTCTGTCCTACAGGGTCCCTATGAGTCAGCATCAGCTCGTGGGCAGCTGGTAAGTTTTGGAGTGGCCACCCAATCTTCCAAGCAATGAATTCCACATCTAGCATGGAGACAAGCTCAAGGAAATACCAGCGTCCATCCTCCCAAAGAGTTCATGAATGATGTGGGACCACTCCAAACTAAATGCAGAATGTGTGTATGTGCCTCTGCGTGCATGTGTGTGCACAGCAAGGCATTTTAAAGGCGAAGAAAGTTCAATGCTCTAACCGATTCTTGAAAAAGATCTATGAGGGGGCTTCCCAAAATTCATGGACACCTGAACTCACAAGAGAATGGAAGCCCCCAGGTATGATCATAAAAGGAAAGAAGGTTGCTAGAGAGGAATGTCCTAAGGAAATACAGTCTTCCTGTTTGGGAACTATACACGACACGATGACTTGTAAACAATCGCGTACAGAGGCAGAGCTCCAAGGAGACATACTTCTGAGAAACAGAAGCACAGCAGCACCCCACCCTTTGGTTGTGAAAGAAGTGAGAGGAGCCAAAGTGAGGCTGTTCTGAAAGCAGCCTCCACCCCCCGGAAGAAGTCCTGCTGGTTCTCCCATGGAAGCTGAGGGAGCTTCCTGAGCAGGGAGCCAGGGGCAGGAGAACGAAGGTGCTGGTCCCTCCACTGCCATCTACATCAGGCTGCAACATCTGGTAAATAAAACTCCAGTCCCTCCAGGTGTCCTTGAATTTCAAACAACAAATACAGTCTTGGCACCAAGCCAGGGTGCAATGTTTCGGGCATCCTTGTACTAAAAGGCTATTTGCTGTGTGTCTAAAATTCAAATCTCACTGGGAAATATTGTCTGACCCGCCCAGTTTTAAAGATCATCTATTTCTAGCTTAGACCTCCATCTCTCAGTCAGATTCTCCTGCCACCAATGAGACATAGATCCAACACACTTGTCCTCCTGCACCACCTGACCTTTCCGCTGCAGGCTAGCCTTCTGGTCATTGTCTTCAGGGTCTCCCTCCCTAATGTAGATGTAACAACCTACTTCTTTTAGGTCCCTTCTACTTGAACTTGGGTGGGATTGAAATGTTTGGCTGCTAAGAGTCAGTGGTTTGAAGCCACCAGACATCCCATGGGCCAAGGATGCAGAAGTCAGCTTCCGTAAAGATCTGCAGTCTGGGAAGCCCAAGAAGGATGCTCTACTTTGTCCTACAGTGTTGCTATGAGTCAGAACCCACTTGGCTTGGATTTATAGCTGAAGAGCCTCCTAGCAGGTATCCACCTTGATGTGGAGATGCCAGTGCTGTAGATATACAATAAATAAAAATAAAAACAGGCATTAGATGGTCTCATCCTTCTATCTGCCATCTGCTCGCTAAGTTCCCAGTGATGTTTGTAGGCCAAAGGGAAATCTGACATCACACTTTGTCCTCAGGAAAATTTAAAGCTTCAGTTGGGATGTCCACAGGAGAGGACATTAGCATTTATACCTGTGGATTCCAGTCCAAGTAAACAGGTCGATTTCAAAAGTATGTGCAGAATCCTCGGCTGGCCTTCCTAATACCTGGGTACCTGCATAGCACGCAACAGCGCGCCCTTCATGAAGATGAGATACGAAGGCCTTGATATATGCATTCCTTCTACTGCGGCGGTCATTGGGGTTTGGACTCACAGCAGCCCTACGCAAACAGAACAAAATGCTACCCTGCCAAGACTGTTATGTGTGAGCCCCTGTGGTGGCCCCGGTATCGTGATAGTAGCAGTAGTTAAAGTTTGATTTCTCTGAGCCCATCATTCCATGTAGAGTGATGTCCAAATGGCCACAGTACATTATGCTGAACTGGAAACAGATGATCACATCGGGGTGAGGCTTTGTTCCACAGCACCTCCAGAATGCCTTCAGAAAATAAATGCTCATTGGGGAAATAGCACGACCCATGGAACTCAGATTTTAAGTAACATTTGGGATCTAAATCAAAATGACATTCTAAAAGGGACTGTGGAGGGGGCCCTGCTGGTCCTGTGATTGCTGCAGCTGATATGAGAAGTCATGCTGGGCAGCTCAGCCACTGTGGTGGTCTTCGGGGAAGCCGATTTAAGATTTGCTTCAGTAGCTATAATTTAAGGGGAAGGGCAATGGGAGTTGAAATCGGGCCCTCTCTAAGTGCATAAGCAAGGCGATTTGCAGCCACATGACAGAACCTTTGGGGCCAAGCCACAGCCTTTCTGTTTTCTGTCGTCTTTTCTGCAATTAGAGCACAGACCAAGTAGGCGGAAATGGTCGCCCACCAGCACTGTCTGATCATTACCAGCTCTAGGCTCCTCTGAGCTCTGCTCTCGGGAGAGGGACAGGGATCCGGGCATTTCCACACCCTGACTGAAGCTCGTGGCAGCAATGTGCTTCTGTAGTTCCATGTCACCCACTCCATTTCACAGATGGCCACGGGAAGTCCAATGAGTGGACTTCAGTGACTGGCGCAGCCAGTGAATTTCCAACAAATGGAAGCAAAGACCCAGTTCTGTCCTCTTTGTACCTGACGCCATGTCCCTCCTTCCCTCATCAAAACATTGCCAAAGGATCAGAGTTCAGTCAAGATATAACAGGTATCTTCTGGCTAGGGATATAATGCCCCGAGGGGCCCTTGTACAATTTGGGGAGCTAGTGCTTTTTGTCAAACTATTAAAAGCAGGCTACTTGATTATCCATTTACCGTGTTTAGAAACTCTCACATCCAAGCAATACATTCTGTAGCTAAGACAATTTCCACCATTCCCCTCCATGATCCTATGGTTGTCAGGTGCTGATAAACCCGGGCCAATATTTACTCGGTGCACCCTGATACATCGGAATGTAATTGCTCCAGAGGGCTTGCTCACCTGTCACCTTCCTGAGGGCACATCACCACAGAGTTGCGAGGGGAGGATGGCCTTGGGGGGAGGGTGGGCTGGGGATTCTAGGAAGCACCAGGTGCTTCACAGAGGCACCACATGGGCTCTGTCTCCATTATTCCAGACCCATCATGATGAGCAATCCCAAGCTCACTCACTGCCTTTGAGTCAGTTCCAATTTGTGGCGACCCTACAGGACAGGGTAGAACTGCCCCTGCGGGTTTCTGAGACCATAAGTCTTCCCAGGAGGAGAAAGCCCCATCTCTACCGTCATCAGGAAAGGACGGGGGGCGGCGGGGAGTCTTACCGGTTGTAGTTCAAAGCCCGAGTGCTGCTCAGTGTAACCAGCAGGGACTCAATGTTCCTCTGTGTGTTTGCATACTGATGATGGTGAACAGAAAGCCAGTAAGGATTACACATCATTCGTCCTTATTGGTCACCTCACCTACGAAAGGAGGTGCCAACTGCAGAGGGTTGTTGGAAGAGTAAGCTGGATGGGGTGATGTATGTCGAGGACTTAGCAGCACACCCTGCATAGACCGAGCCTTTCTCAGGGTTAGCTCTGCCTGCTTTCGACTCACCGACAATATGGCAGGAGAAGGGCCATATTGCAGAGACTTGGGATCTGAATGACCCAAGCACTCATGTCTGTCACGCGAAAAGACCTCCTTCTTCCCTCCAATACAGGTATGAGGCTTGTATAGTCTTCTCAGAGCTTTGTTGTTTGGGGTGATGAGGCGACATTAAGTCAGGACTGACTTCCTGTGACCCTCTGTGTCCCACAAAGAACATTTGGAAGCATTGAAAATCCATGCACATAACACACGAGTCGTTCTCTAAGTCACTGTCATCGTTTGGTCTCTGCTACATGATCGACAACAGGCACTGGCTCTCGTAGAAGAAGGCGTGAGAACCAAAACTAAGCTCAAACAACCACTCAGAAGAGGAGACTCACCAAACTCCTCATTCCTCTAAAATCCATGTCCTAGAACGTCCTTACAGATCTG
>NW_022103896.1:22537329-22538350 GCF_000313985.2 Echinops telfairi
TTTCTGAGACAGTGACTCTTTATGGGAGTAGAAAGCCTCATCTTTCTCCTGAGCAGCTGTAGGGTGACCTTGCAGCTGGCAGCCCAACACATAACCCATGGTGCGACCACGAGCCCTATTGCTTGGCTTCGTTCATTTTAAGTAGATTTCTCCATGTAATGAGTATCTTGGTGGGCGGTCAAAAGTTGGCTTGGCGAGACAGAGGACAATACCTTTATGTCAGGACTGTCTCCTCTGTCACGGGTTTCTAAGCAACACTGGCCTCAGCCCATTAAGAACTTCCCTGATCTGCCCTACAAATGCCAAAAAACACTCCTCATTGCTGACACCACAGCCCCTGAGAACTATTGTCCCCCTGAATCCGTATATTCTTAACAAACTCCGAAAACTATAGGAATCAAGTCACTTTATCTCCTCTCCCTTCCTCTGGGCCCCACTTCATCCTCCAAATCTGAGGCTACCATCTCTTTTTCTACCCTTGCTTTCAAGTAAAAATATCTTTTAAAATTGGATTCTAGCAACATCTTTAGCATGACCACGAAGCCTCTCCTAAGGATCTTCCACCTGCCAGTCCTGGAGGGTCTAAGAATGCAATCCATTGGGCATTTGAGCACTCTCTAACAGAGGAGGGGCCTTAGCAAATGAACCGGGGTGACTCACCTCAGCTCACGTCATCACCCATCTGCAGACATCAGCAAGAGCCTGCCCCTCTCCGGCCTGCCCACGGAACCCCTTTGATCTCTGCCTTACTTGTCCGCCTACATACCCCTTCCACCCATGACTTCAGTCCCTGTGTAAGGAGTCAGTGGGAGAGCAGGTAAAATGCTAGTTCCGTGCTTCCTGTTAATGTCTCTCGTAAGAACTCAGCTGCGGGGGAGGAGAATCCCAAAATGGGTTTCCACTCATCCAGCGCTCTGCTCCCTCATTTCCATGGCTAATTACAACCCTGGCTCTTGGAGAACCACTAACCACTAGCCACGGTGATAACCGCTCTCCTTGGTGAACACCTCCCTCGTTGAAG
>NW_022103896.1:22541796-22543064 GCF_000313985.2 Echinops telfairi
GTGTGTGTGTGTAGACACACACCCCGACTTGAAGGCCCAGAATGAGCAGAATTTAGTGCCCGCCCCCTCCAGGAGAGCTAAGACACAGATTCTATTTGATGCCACGGAGAAACAACACAAAATGACCTGAGTACTGAAAAGCTGCACTCACTCCCCAAATCTCCCTGGTTGGCCTTCTTTTCCATCATCGGCATCATTGATACCATGCATTTGCTCAGTGAGATTCTGTTTACAGAGTGAAAAAAAGCTATGAAGTTACCTGCTAGGACACGTGACATCCCCAGCCTCTCACACGAAGGCCTGATGTTTCCAACGACCCTTTGTCAAGTGCTCAGTACAGCCTGTGCTGGCAGCAATCTAACCTGGACCTGAGCTGGTTTGGGGGTGGCTTTTTCTTTTTTAATACAGCAGGGAATGGTGCAAAAGTACTGGCCTTAGACTAATACGGAGTCTTATTTTCAGCGACCAATGTGAAGCACCCAGCGGCGGATTGATGGTGCTCATTCATTTGGCGACTGCTTGCTGGGCAGCCGTGCCAGGCGCTTTGCCAGGAGGAACCTCACAGTCAGCATTTTTGCCCAAGTTTGTGGAGAAAAATCCATTATCTTCGAATTCCATTTCCCATGACCTTTCTGTAGGCCCCCTCATACAACATATTAAGCCATCCTACAAATCAGAGAGAAAAAGAAAGTTAGTAAAAACAAGGGGAAACTACAAACCAGACTCATGCCGACCCCATACGGGGCTCCCGAGGCTGTAAATCTTTACAAGAACAGATAGCTCTAACTTCCTCCCCTGGAGTAGCTCGTGGGTTTGAACACCTCACCTTTCGGTTAGCAGCCCACCCCTTACCCGACAGCACCACGGGGACTCCTAAGAACAAGGTAGCCTGCTTTAAAACAAAACAAAAAAATTAAAACCTAGCCACCATCAAGCCAGTTCTGACTCCCAGCCACCCCTTCGGACAGAGCAGAACTCCCCTTGTGGGTGTCTGAAATTGTCACTCTTTACGGGAGCAGAAGCATCATCCTTCCCCCAGGAGTGCTGGTGGTTTCAAACTGATGTCTGAGTCAATTAGTTTATTGTGCCAACCTGGCCGATAAACACACGTGGGGTTAATTGAAAGGCGAGGGATAAATGGCTGGGTGAGCCTCGGCTTCCTAGTTCTCGGATCTCTTGCTTTGTGATGGTTGCACCAGGGTGCAGCTGCCTTAGCAGTTCCCTGCTTCAGCTTGCAAGATTGACTTCCTGCAAGACATCCCCAAGGA
>NW_022103896.1:22543526-22550270 GCF_000313985.2 Echinops telfairi
GGCACTGAGTTTGATATTAGACTTAGGTACAATTGAGTCCATTCCAAAGCCCAACCCCTCAAGTGACAAGCCAAAATGGCACCTCGGGGTCTGCGAGGCTCCAGTCTTTGTGGGAACAGACCCCTCTATACCCACAGACAAAAACAACTCTTTGTGTCATGTTGCTTCTGACTCACGGCCACCCTGTGCAGGTCAAAGTGAAACTGCGCTCCATGAAAGGCTGCGATTTTGCAGCTGTGGGTCGCCAGGCCTTCCTTCCGCAGCACGCTGAGGGGATTCATCCAACCTCTTGGTCAGCAGACCCTTTGCACCACCCAGGGACAATCCAAGCCATGGAGCCACTTGAGCTGAAGGCTGGGCGTATGGGATGGAAGCATAAGGGAAGAAAACCTCTTGGTTGGATGCTAATTCCCCTCCCCTCCCCTTCCACCGGTACTGCAGTCCTTGTTCCAATCAGCATCTGGGGCTTGGATTCTTGACATCAAATTAGATGAACACATTTAATTCTGATCCATCCCACAGAATCACAACATGGTCACCCTGAGGCGAGAATGACCCACCCAGGAGAGGCCACAAGATCTGTGACCAGGAGATCATCTCTCGGAGCCTGCCCCTTTGCCCTAGTCAGTCCTGACTCATAGCAACCTTGTACATAACAGAGCAGAACGTTGCCGGTCCTGGACCACCCTCACAATTGTCGCTGTATTTGAACTCATTGTTGTGGCCACTGCGTGAATCCATCTCATTGAAGGCCATCTTCTTTTTCTCTGCCCCACTACTTTACCAAGCACGACGGCCCTCCTAGGGACTGGTCCTATTTGTAACATGCCCAAAGTCTTTGCCTCTAAGGAACATTCTGGCCATACTGCTTCCACGGCAGATTTGTGCATTCTTCTGGAAGTCTGTGGTGTACTCAACACTTTCAGCCAACAGCACCATCCAAAGACATCGATTCCTCTTTGTTCTTCCTTTTCCTTTGGGCACCTTTTGTTTGTAGAGGAGATGACTGAAAATACTTTGACCTGGGTTGGGCGTCCTTCAGTCCTCTGAGTCACACTTATCCAGCGTCACCGCCCTTGTTGGACTCGGGAGCTGCTATCACCCGACATCATCCTCAGAGAGGATCCCAGCCCCTGAACCTCTGAGAGCAGGTGGAACCTAAAAGCATATCTGGATAATATCCTTCGCCCTCCATTTCCTCTAAGTCTGATGAGGAATTAAAACGGGAACTTGAGCTCTGGAATCAAATAGGGGACTTGTCCCTTAACAGCCCTGTGACCCCAAACAAGCCACTTCCCCTGACTTTGGGTGTTGACGTCATTGACTATAAAACAGAGAGGCCTCTGGCAACAGTGAGACGAGATGGGTACCACGTGGGCGGGCACTTCCTCCAGGAGCTGCCAGGCCCATACAAGCCTCACTGGTTTTTCTGTCTGGGTAACCCAGCCTAACACGTACCCTGGCTCTCCAACAGCCATGTTTGTACTGTGGGACCCTGCTTCCCACTCACCCACAAGCTCTGGACCCCAGAGCAGACATTCCCTTGGCTACCGAGCCACCATCCCTAATAGGCCTGGCTCTGAAATAAACAACTAAGCAAACTGGGCCATTCAAATTCCCCTCTCGGGAGATTAGGTTGGGCAGGGGTCGGGGGGAGATGGGTAGAGGGTAAGGGTGAGCCGGTACGCCATGAAGGAGAATGTATGAGCAAGCTCAATGGCTCCTTCAGTGCCATGCAGTCAAAGGTCAGGGGGATCTTCGAGGAGCAAGCAGAAAGCCCGGAGGGGGCAGTGGGAAGGGCAGGGCAGACATGCAGAGAGAGGGAGAGACCTTAAGAAGGGACGCAGCTTCCTCCTTGGTCCTGAGCTCTGCTGAGCTTCCACTTCCAGTCCAGGGGGCTCCCAAGGACAGTCCCAAGCCAAACCACGCCTAGCGAGTTGCTTCTGACTCAGAGTCCCTAGGGGATAAAGCAGAGCTCTCCCTTGGGGTTTTCGAGACTGTAACTCTTTACGGAAGCAGGCAGCCTCATCTTTCTCTCAAGGAGCAGCTGGCGGGTTTGAACCATGAGCAGTCCTGCTCCTAACCCCCTCCTCTCCAGGCCTCCTTATAAGGTAGCTCGGGTGGAGCGGAGAAATTGATAAATATCAGTGCCTTTGATTTACATTTTGACTTCTACACTTACTTGCATTGACACCCATCCATCCGTGCCTCCACTCATTTATTTATCAAGTTTCGAAAGCATTCCCGACCCCCTACTCACTGCTAAGTAGATCTTCCCGGTCTTATCTGTGGTGCTTAGCTGTGTTTCCTTCCCCGAGACAGGGACTTGTCACTTAACGTCCACAATATGTTCTGTGAAATAGGATGCTATTGCAAGTGTCGTATTAAAACATTGGGGTGGGGGGGCTTATAAAAGCCCACTTGCAGTTGTCCTCCTCGCTGCCACAGCCGCCAGTGGCCGGAGGGACAGGTGCTGGCCACAGCAGCAGTTGAATGGGATGGAGGGAAGGGAAAGTGGGGGGTGCCCGTCCTCTCCCCCAGTCTAATGCCTGAGCAGCAAGAACAGCCCGGGGCTCGGCAGCCTCCAATTCCGCTGCCCGTGCCCGCCTGCCCATCTGACGGAGGCTGAAAGCCTGCGCCCACAGCCCTGCCCTCTGCCGCATGGCCTCACCTGTGGGGCTCACCTGTGAGCACTTTAAAACCACCAGAGCAAAATCAGCAAAAGGAGAACTGGTTTCTCTTTTTTTTTTTAAAAGCATTCTGGGATGATAAGCACATGTGTGGTGGAGAGTGTCTGAGAGGGGCTCCGTGAGGACCACGTTCGGGACCTGGGCAGTGGAGGAGGAGCCCGGGCGGTGCATAGGTAAGTGCTGGCTGACAAGGGAAGGTTGGCGGTTTGCGTCCACGAGGAACTCAGTGGGGGAAGAGGTGGCAGCGGCTCCTGTAAAGATGATCCGCCTGGAACACCAAGCACAGGGCAGGACGACTCTGCCCTGCCAGGCTGCTGGACAGCAGGGGGCCCACCTGGTCTGGGCATTGGAGGGGAGAGAAACACACAGATTCATTCCCTAAAAGGGCAAAGGAGATGGTGAAGGAATGAATAGAAGATTCATCCAATTGCTCATGGGTGGGTAGGTGGCCGGGAGGGCTCCCCTGTGCTGGCACCACCTAATTCGCTGGAGCATCTGTCCTGAGACGAGAAGAAACCACCAGACTAAAGTCCGCAGTCACCTCCTTGTTTCTGCTTCACCCAAGCACCCTCTCAGCTGCTGCCCCATCCTGCCTTTCTGAAGCAGGTAAAGCGTTTCTCCCCACACGTTTGTCCCCAAGTCTTCCTTCTATACCGGCATCTGTCAGGGTGGTGACAGTCCCAAGTAAGCCAGCTTCAAGGCTGTGGATTATTTTCCACCGTCAGCTTTAAGAGAGAGAGAAGAAAAAGAACCCCGTCTCCCCAGGCTCTCCTGGAAGCAGGGCAAAGTCTCAAAGGCATAAGGAGAGTATCGGAGATCTGGGGGCAATCGGCTGCCTCGAGGAGGTCTGTCACCTGGTCTCTGGTTCCCGCTAGGGCCTTGGCGTCCAAACATTAGACAGACAAGCAGATGGCTGCTCTCCTGGCTGTGTCTCCGTGTCACAGCTGTGCCACAGTTGCATGTCATGAAAGAACTGCTGCTGAGGGCCTAGTGCGTGTCACGCTTCGACCCCGCAGTTACCTTGCATCGGCCCATCCAGTGCAGGTTCTTCAAAGATGGCAGTGGGACCCAAGTGAGCACATACTGTCTGTCTGTCTGTCTGTCTGTCTGTCTGTCTGTCTACTGAAGGGCTGCAGTAAGCTTTGGACTAGAGCGCTCTAAGCTTGGGCTGGCTGTGTTAAGAAGTTCCCAATAATCAGAAACTTGGATTCGCAGCTAGAGAACTTCCATGAAGAGTTCTTTAATGGTGGAGTTCACAGAAGGTCATTTGTGGGGTAGGTGGAAATCTCTCAGATCTGGGAGGGGGCATGCTGACGTGAGCTTGGTAGAGAGCGTGATTAAAATTATTCTTCTATGACTTTCTCTGGAGCCTTTCAGCTTCCCTGCATCCTGGGTGTACAAAGTACCCTCAGGAGGTTCCCTGGCAAAGACGTGGGGACAGTCCCTAGGAGAGGAGCCATGTACCACAGGCCAGAGTGCAGCGTCACCAACCTGGGCTGGCTCAGGGCAGTCAGACTGCGAAAAGAAGGAAATTTTCCTTTTTCAGAAAGGATTTTTTTAAGATGAAGAAGAGAATGTTGTCAGTAGGGAAATTAGCTCCTGGCAGGCCGAGAAGTGTTAAATCCCTGTTGGATTTTCGGACTCATATTTGTTTAATGCATCTCGTTGATGGAGCCATAAGGGGGGAGCCCAGCTGAAGCAGCAGGCAATTACCCGCTGGCCCTGAGGTGCAGTGCGCCTTTTCACCGCAGGATGGCAGCACGAGCCCGCATTTACCGCAAGAGGCCCAGCTTTAGGCTGGCAGATTCCCCCTTCAGACACACCACCTCCCAATTAACCAAATGTGGTCCTTTGTGTCCAAAGAGACAAAAATAGGTTTCTTCTTTCCCTCTAATCGATTTCAAGTTTCCTTTTGTTCCAGCTCTGCCCGGAGACGAGAGCCCAATTTCTCAAGGGTTGATCTGTTTGAGACATCTATTAAGTGGGTCATATAATTATAGGGCCCCCAAGACAAACATGCTCTCTGCCTGCCACTCTGAGAAACTGTCCAAAGTGATACACCTGTCTGTGTTGTATGAGCCCGCTGACAAGCCACGGAGGCGCGGGCCTCTCCCTTCCTTCCATTTCAGACCAAATGGTTTATTTATGAAACAAAATTCATCCGCTGTTATGAGGCCTCTCAGGGGTGGCTGCCATATTTTAAAAGGTGACAAATTTGCCCTTTGGCCCATTACTGTGTTCTCAATACTTTCATCAGGGAATAGCGTCTGTTAATGGGGACACCCCGCCTCAGCCCGGCACTTAGCATTCGGCCGGTAACTAAACCGGGTTGGTTTCCCTGGCCTTCCCCCCCCCCCCCACACGCCCACTCTGTTGCTCACCAGCCAATCAAACCAGGCTCTGTTCCAGCGCGTCGAGGCTGATGCCGAGCGGTGGACCCTACAGGACGGGGTAGAACTGCACCTGTGGGTCTCCAAAGCTGTTAAGGTTCTATGTGAGCAAAAAGCCTCATCTTCCTCCTCTGGTGGTTTCGAACTGCTGACCTTGGGGTTAGTCGCCCAGTGCTACCAGCAGCTCCCAAAATGATGAGTTTATACTGGGTGGTGGCTTCGTTGAAGCCAAATGGCAAACGCTCCTTTTAGCAGCTGCCTCCTCCCTCCTCTGGTGAGGATGTATCGTCTCAGAAAGCACATACAGAATCGCTGCGAGTCAGAACAGAGACGCTGACACACAGAGTTTAGTTTTGAGGGCCGGTATGTTAGTTGTCGTCCATTCCAATTCAGGAGGGCCCAGGTGTGCACAGCAGAACTGCTGCCGGGGGTCTGTCTTTAGACTGCGGCCTTTCAGGGGCAGATCACTAAGTTTGTGGTCCAAGGTGCTCTGGGGGAGGGGGGGGGGGGGTTGTTAAACCACCAACCTGCGAGCTAGTGATTGGGCACTTCATCATTTGGCTGCCTAGGGGCTGCTCATAAGTTGCCTTGTGAGTCACACCCAGTTAACGCCCACATCTACGAGGACTCCTGCCTCTTCCAAAACACAGCAGCCTTTCCACCAGGACACAGTGAGCCTGAGACACCAGGAGGTGTCAGAAGCCACTCCACACACCTGCAGAACCTCGGGCTAATCCTTTCGAGAAGAGCCCCTGTTTCCCCAGGGGGCAAGTCTCAAAGCAGGATTGTAGAAGCAAGGAGTGGAAACAGCTCAGCAGAGTGGGAGCCAGCCAGGCCGCCCTGGGACCACATTTCCCCATGGCCCCACCTCACAGACCCGCCATGAGGGTTTGCAAAAACTTCCCTGTACCATGTCCTCCGCATGCAGCCGCAGAGGGCTCGAGCGCTGTGGCTGCTGTCCATATGGCTCCCGGGGGAGAAAGCTCAAGGTTCACTGCCATTTCCCAAAGCAATGGCAGAAAAGCTTTTTTAAAAGTTGTTTGTTTTTTTTAAACCATTGATACATATATTGGCAGGAGGACGTTGGGATCTTATTGCTAGAACTAGGGTGGCATCACTCTTCAACAAGACACTGCCATCCTCTTTGAGTGTTACCAACGGTGGAATTCATTCTCGTGTAGATTAGAGAGAGCGTGGCGCAGCGAAAGTCAGAGGCTGAGATGCTGAAATGGCCTGGCTTTGTATTTCTGTCCACACACCGGGAGGAAAACCAGGAGTAGGGGTTTGAGAGGAAAGCTGTAATAACCTGAAATTAGCTTACATTTCTTTTTCCTGATGCAGAACTATTCATTGAGAGATTTATTTTCCTTCACTGGCCAATATTTCCACTGTCTACTCCCCTGAATGGAACTACAAAAGGCCGGGGAGGGAAAACAAGACTGTGAACCAAAATGCATGCGAACAGGAACGAGGGGAACAAGTCACTAAAGCAAGCACGCACACACACACACACACACACACACACACACACATCTTCACCTATAAGCAGAATCTTCCAGTTAGCTGGAAAGCAGTAATCCAAATGCATCTGTCACTCGTAGAATTTGGAGGACACTGTGAGTTCAAATTTTATGTCTCAAGAACATCAAGACACTATTTTCAAT
>NW_022103896.1:22551148-22559765 GCF_000313985.2 Echinops telfairi
GAACTTCCAATTAGCAGCTTAACCCAGTGAGCTACCCAGGAGTGCCCTCTAGAGTAGCAAAACAACAACTCATGGCGACCCTGTAGATTAAGGTAGAACTGCCCCTGTGGGGTTCCCAGCTGAAATTCTTTCCAGGGGTAGAAAGCCTCATCTTTCTCCTGCAGAACAGCTGGCGGTGTCGAACTGCTAACCTTGCAGTTTTGCGGCACACCTCATAGCCCCTGGCCACTAGGGCTCCTTCACTAGAGTACACACAGCCTAAAACAGAAAGCAGGCAGCGCGTGAAGTCACTGGCTCATAATACGTTCACGCCCTTGTCTGTATAAGCTGTCACTGACCTTGCAGGACGAATCTGAGAATCCATCACCTACAAATTCCTTCTTCGGCTGGACATTAGAAATCACTCTTTAGGGCATTATGTGCCAAAGTCCCGCCCTCCTCCGAGCCTACCTCCCCAGCAGTCCACCAGCACGTCCCTGCGCCCGTGAGGGCGCTAGAAAACTTTGACGTGACTTCCTTCCCTGTGACTCTGTTGTGCTTTGGAAGCCTCGAATGAAGCCGATGTGCATCGTTTCAGGACAATAAAACGGGCCAAATGGCAAGCCTTTCGGTCTGGCACCGCGGCGTTCAGCGTGCATCTGCACATGCCTGTGTGTGTGGCTGGGAGCTTCTCCGATCTGCTATTCTGCGAATGTCACTTGGACACCGGGTCTTTGCTTTCTCTGTGGGAGACAACCCTTGGAGCAGAAAGCATCATCGTGGGGACAGTGCTTCTGGACCACGGGTATGTGGCTCGCACATGAGGGGTCTTGTCATATGAAGATCCTGTCCCCGTTGGCCGGTGTGTGTGAGTCTGGGTGTTTCCCTCGAGCTCACGAGGACGCTGCTGCTGCTGCCCACGGACAGACGTTTGGAAATGAGCTGGGGTAGAGCCCCCTTCTCTCCAGACTGGGCTGCCTGAGATGGAACCAGTTGGCTCCCGACTCACAATCAAGTGTGAAATGGGTTGACTGTGCAACGTTTGTGAAAATGAAGTCCATTTGGTTTCCATTTCGGTTGAGTACTGGTTGTTGTTGGTAGGTGCTGCCGAGTGGGTGGGTCTCAGTTCACGGAGACCCCCATGTCCCTTAGCTGCCCCGGGGGGCTCCCCTGCCCGTGCTCCTGGTCCGACTGCCAACCCAGAAATGAAGTCAGGAGCAGAGGCTTCCCTTTCCTCTTTGTTGCTGGAGCATTCCAGCTCTCACTTGCCACTGCTTGTGTTGCCTCCCGGTTAGCAGTGACGGCTGCCAACTCTATCTTGCAGCTAGATTAAAAAGCCCACCCAAGCCAAGTGCAAATCCGTCCCAGAGCTGCCACACCAGCGCACGTCCATCTGCCACCAGCATGACACAGAGCAGGGTCCGCTGTGGCCTGCTCTGTTTTGCTCATCCGAAGCGAATCCCGTGTTGCGGGCCAACCCAGATGTCATCTGGGGCGATATTACAGAGAGATTCCAGTAATTAAACTGGGTAACCTATGACCCGCTGGTGTTCCCCTTCTTGTAAGGGCACAAATGCTTCCTTCTCTTGTAAGAGAAGCTGTCTAAAAGCTCCTCTGTGTTCCGAGTGAGCTACAAGCTCTCAGGAAAATGACCTCCGATGGCGTAAGCCCAACATGCCATGGTGATCCAAAGCGCGTGCGTGCGTGCGTGTGTGTGTGTGTGTGTGTGTGTGTGCATCTACATAAGCGACAGCCAAAAGTCACAGCCATTGAGTCCTTCTTCCTCGTAGTGATTTTACAGAACAGCGCACAAATCCTCTTCAGTGATTCCCATTCGAAATCTTGATGAGAGTAGACGGTCGTCTTCCTCCTAAGGAGAAGCCGGTGGGTCTAAACGGCCGGACCTTGCCGCTAGCTGCCCAACGGCTGAACACACAGTGCCACCCGGACTCCTTACACACAAACTAATGGAGAAAGAGAAAAAGTAAAATCTGGATTTCATGTTAGTGCAGGAAGATGAGCATCGCGCCTACCAGAAGCAGCCTCCATGGGGGAAGTTAGTTCACCAAAAGGCCTGGCAAAGAAGCAAAGGTTAGAGAACAGCAGGGAAAAGCCAACATTTAAGGGGGGAAAAGTAAAAACTGGTATTGGAGACACAAAGTAGATAAGCGTTAAAGGCATGGAGTACTCCTTCAGCTAATATTGACGGATGCCTTGAACTTGGGATAAAGCCCTTACCATTAAGTAGCCTCAAGTCTTCGGTATAACTTATCATGGAGGCCTCACCGATGCCCTCCATTTTCCTCCAAGAGATTAACAGGCAGTCGGGCGGCAGAGGTGAGGCAGACTGGCACTGCGTGCTGTAGATCGCTCTGATGCGGACCCTGTCATGACTACGGCCGTCGCCCCGTGAGTACAGAACTTCAGCTGCATAGAATATGTTGACAAAACAAGGTTACAACAAATAAGAAGCATTTGCCCATGGGACTATTTTTATCTAAGGAGGAAAACAATAAAATTAAAATCACTACTACAAAATTCACACCCACACGGGACTTCTGTTTAAATACACCTAAGCACTTGCAGAGCCCCAAGTGGTAAAAACGGGACGCATGCTCATCTGCTAATCAAAAGGTTGGAAGTTCAAGTGCACCCACAGGAGCCTCGGAAGGAAGGCTTGAAGATCAACTTCTGACAAATCGATTACTGAACACCTATGGAAGACAGGTCTCCTGGGACCCATGAGTCAATGCACTGGCAACCAACCGGTTATGACTGTAAAGGGCAGCTGTATGAAAGAACGATGAGCAATTGATGTATGGATTGTTATAAGAGCTGTAAGAGCCCCCAATGAAATGATTTATTAAAAAGGAAAGAAAGCATGCCAAAAGTAGAGGATTCGTATTAAATCAGGCAAAGTAGCTTACCGTGACCATGGGTTTGCAGCCGTTCTCAACCTGTGGGTCGCAGGGGTCACCTGATTCATAACAGTAGCAAAATTACAGTTATGAACGAACAACAAAAATGATGTTATGGTTGGGGGGGTCACCACAAATGAGGAACTGTATTCAAGGGTCGCGGCATGAGGAAGGTTGAGAAGCACTGGTTTAGAGCATCAGGTGTTCCCAAAACAAGGTTGATAGAATCACTCACCTCCACATCTTTGGAGTCCAAGTTTACTACATCCGTCACAGATGCAAATTCACAAGCCTTGTGACCCTCCCACTCTGCTAACGTGTGCACTGATCGGTGCAAAAGATACCCATGTGGCCTTGTGACGGCAGAAAATGCAGAGCCAGCCAAGGGTGCGTGAGACCGGGAAAGATGCTGTCTGCTTGGGAACCTTCTCGCAACAAAAGACTGTGCGGCTGAAGAAGAAAAGGCTCCATCTCACCCTGGTCAAGACACACTGTTACCCTCAGAAGAAAATATACCACCAAGCAGTAGATAGCATTGGTGGTTTCTAACAAGTAATCAACTCTATGCGAGTAGAAGCTCTGTTAAAAGATGCCTGGTAAGCCAGAAACAACCTGTGCTTCTTGAAAAAGGAACTGAGGAGTGAAAAGAACATTTTAAGTCTCCCAGTGGACTCTCCTGTGTCGTTTACACTCTTTATTGCCATGTGCCCACATTGATCTTCAAGAGAAATGTTATAAAACCCCCTGTGTGTTAGGGGAAAAATACATGGAACAGCTTAAGGGGAGGAAGTATGTACCTAGCTACAAACACTGTAGCCATTTCTCCAACCACTATTTCCTTGCATCTGACCTCAGGATGGCAGTCTAGCACTTCTGTTTTTCCCTTACCCAGCCTGCATTGAATCTGGGTGCCCCCTGAGGGTTCTAGAACCTCACCTGCAACAGCTGAGTCCGCAGTGAATTCAATTCTTAAGGAGCTAGTTCCCCAGAAGGAAGATGGTGGTTTTATTATATTTAATCCACCTGATTTGCTTCCTCTCTGACTCTCCCCATCTCTTTCAAACTCTCACCAGCATATGGCTGCTTCCTGCACAACAGAACCAAAAACCAACAGCAACAACAACCACAACAAAACACTGCGCATCAAGGTGATTCACACTCCCCGTGGCCCGTGTAGGGCTTCCGGGGCTGTATTCTTTATGTGAGCCTCATCGTTCTTCTGCAGAATGACAGGAGTGTTTGAACCGCCAACCTTGCAGTGAGAAACCCAATGCCAAACCCACAGCATCTCTGGTGCCCCGAGGCTAAAGTGGGGCTCTCCTTCCATGAGCATGATTGGTGGTACACTCACTGCCAGGCTCTCCCTCTGGCTAAGGTGCATCCTTTAAAACCCTTACAAGTATTTTCTTTTGTTTACTCACTAGAATAAGTGGCGGTGATTTTTGTTTTGTTTTGTTTTGTTTCTCATTCCCTACTTAGCCTCTCTCCTCCAGTTTAAGACCGTCTTCTACAGCCATTTTAGGTTCTCCCCCTCCCCCGATAGAATATTTTCTCCCCCATCATGCTTGGTCAAGCAGAGGGGCAGCGACAAAGAGGAAGACCCTTAACAAGACGGATGGACCCACTGGTTATAACCATGGGCTCAAAGGTAAGAGCAATTGTGAGGACGACGCAGGACCGGGTATGGATGGGAACCTACTCAATGGCAGCTAACCACGTGCGGACATGGACAGGTGCTGCTCGGGGCTAATGGGCAGGAAAGCCTGAAATAGCTGCTCAGTTTCTCTCCCATGGCTCGCCTGCCCCTGGGTCTCACTCTCTCTCCACCCCATTCCCCAACCCTATGGGCAAGTCTTGAGGGTTTATCAAAGATGCCTAGGGTTCCGCAGTTACTGGTGATGGTTGGGTGCCATGGAGAAAATCTCAGCCCATAGGGACCTCATGTGAGGGCACAGAACTGCCTCCTGGGGGTTTCCAGGCTGTAATCTGTTGGGGAGCAGAGAGGGTCAGGTCTTTCCTGTGGAGCAGCTCAGGCAAGCACACATTGCCTGCGAGTCGGTTCCAACCCACCATGGCCTGTAGGGCAGGGTAGAACTGCCCCTGTAGGTTTCCAAGACTGTAACTCTTCCTCTTTCTCCTGCAGAGCACCAAGGTAGTTTTAAGGTGCTGACTTTCAAGTTAGCAGCTGCCACCGGGACTCAAACTGCCAACCTTCTGCTTAGCAGCCGAGTGCTTAACCGTTTCATCACAAGGGTCCTTGAGGTTTCACAAGAGGAGTTTAAGCAAAGAAAGCCACCTGTAAGGAAAAGGTCCCCTCATGCCATCTTTTCATAAAGAGGGGACTCCGCCCAGGGATCGGTCTGCTCGTCGGAGCAGTTAAGAACGTGAAACCCGTGTGTGCCAGCCTTCCAGGAAAAGCACACAGCCCAGGTGCGCGAGGGCAGTGCAACAGATTTCTACCGACTAAAATTCCCACCATTTAAAAATAAAGGTGTGAACAAAGATGGTGTTTTTCAATCACTCTAAGAACATGCAATTTATCTAGAAAACTTAGGCTACCAGACCTGTTTTCCTGACATGAAAACAAAATGGCTTTCTGTCGTTCTTTTTATTGTGATTTTCCACACAACGAAAGCTCTTGCTAATTCTACACCTGCTCGTTCTCTCTGGTCCCAGGCAGGGCTAAGACAGCGGCGGGGCTCTGGGGCTCTGGGGACGGCTTTCTTCTGAGGCAGGAAGATATAGCACTTACACCTTGGAGCCCACCAAGCTCAACGCTCACTCTGCCTTGCAGGTGTGCTGCTGGTGCGCAAGGCCCCTTGCTATTAACCAAGGCTGTTTGTAAACTGTGTGGTGCTGTAGTCATCAGGGGCTGCACTGTCTGGGTGCGAACTTCAGCTCAGGCACCTTTCAGCTGTGTGACATCAGGCAAGTCTTAACCTCTTGGGCTTTCCATTTCCCCAGCTGTGGCTGGAGTAAGTAATAGTGCCCACCACATGGAGTTGTTAGGAAGAGTAAGTGAGTGGGTAGGTAAAGCTTTTAGTACCATATGCCTGTATTAGTAGTTTTAACTATTAAATGAACACATATCAGCATTATGTACTAAGAATCAAACTACAGTAGAAATGGTTCAAAAGAGGGGAAGTGCTGGGTGCTTTGGGGCCCAGGACTGAGTGTGGGCGCTGTTGGGAGTTCAAAGTTTCCAACGTGTCTCCTGTGATGTGATTTATCATTCATGTTACTATTATTCACATGTGCACATTTTGAAATAATACTTCGATTTTATTTTTTAAACACTTGTTTTAAAAATGTACAAAAATCCATAGTCCTGGATTGGGTCTTTTTGGTCCAGTTGCATAATCCCACTGAATCTATTTCCTGTCACACAAAATGGGAATAAGAATGCCATTCTTTGTTCCCTTCCTATCTCCCCTGATCCCCCTGAAGGAAACACGGTGGCTATATGGCCTTGCAAAGGGCCTTCCTCCTCCTGGCCTCCCTCAGGATTGTACCAGGAACAGCAAAAGGGCTGCCCAGCAACGAGCCCTAGGCTCACCTTTTGTTTCATCTGTGTGCCTCCTCCTCCTCCCTCCTTCTCTGGAGACTCCCTCCTGTGGGCACGGAGTCCCAGATCCGGCCACCATCAACGAGGGTAGGAAGCCTATCTAAAGAATAGCAGACATGATGGTTCTGAGAACCATCAGAAGTTCCCAGAGAGCAATGTGGTTCCTTACAGATGTGGACAACTTCAGAAACGCAGACACAGCCCTGTGGAAGACACACACGCAAATAAATAAATAAAATGCAAGGTGTTTTGTGAATGTGAGAAAGTAGAGTTCAAGTAGGCTAACTGGCTTCTGGAAGCTGAAAAGTAAGTCAATTATAATTTCACACTCTTCATAAAATATCTCTCGACCATTAACCTTCCATTCATCTTAGGGGAGAAAAATGATCCAGGGTCCCCTATGTGCCTGGCATTGTGTACTAAGGCTATAACATCCATTCTAGAATGTGATGGTGGTCATCGGAAGACTCAAGCTCTCACTAGGAAATCAGATGATAAGTCCCCATGCCCCTGTGGCTGTTAAGTGCCTGCTCTGACCCATAGCGACCCTGTGCACCACAGAAGGCCACCCTGCCCACTCCCGCTCCGTCCTCCCAGTGGTCACTACGTTTGAGCCCATTGCGGCTGCAGTATCATCCCGTCTCATTGAGCTCGCCCCTCTTGTTCTTCCTTTCTGCTTCAGGAAGCAGAATGTTCTTTTCCAGGGACTGGTCTCTCCTGACAACGATCCAAAGCACCTGAACCAAAGATTCAGCATCCTTGCCTCTAAGCAGCGTTCTGGCTGTGCTAACGAGACAGATTTGTGTTCTTCCTTTCTGCTTCAGGAAGCAGAATGTTCTTTTCCAGGGACTGGTCTCTCCTGACAACAATCCAAAGCACCTGAACCAAAGATTCAGCATCCTTGCCTCTAAGCAGCGTTCTGGCTGTGCTAACGAGACAGATTTGTGTGCCCTTCTGGCAATCCGTAATACTCTCAGCATTCCTCACCAGCCCCATAATTCAAAGGCATCCATTCCTTGGTCTTCCGTGTTCATTGTCCAACTTTCACATTTATGTGAGGTTATTGAAAATACTATAGTTTGAGGTGCACCTCCGTCCTCAAAATGACCTCTTTGCTCTTCAGTACTGTACAGGGGACTCGTGCAGTAGAGTCACCCAGGCCAACACATCCTTGGATTTCTTCTTTTTTTTTTTTTAATCACTTTATTAGGGGCTCCTACAACTCATCACAATCCATACATCCATCATGTCGAGTACATTTGCACATGTGTTGTCATCATCATTTTCAAAACATTTTCTTTCTACTTGAGCCCTTGGTATCAGCGTGTCATTTTTCCCTCCCTCTGCCACCTTCCCTCCCTTATGAGTCCTTGATAATTTATAAATTATTATTATTTTTTCATGTCTTACACTGACCCATGTCTCCCTTTACCCACTTTTCTGTTGTCCATCCCCCTGGGAGGGATTATAGGTAGATCATTGTGATCTGTTCCCCCTTTCTCCCCCAACCTTCACCTTACTCTCCTGGTATGGCTACTCTCAATATTGGTCCTGAGGGTCTTATCTGTCCTGGATTCCCTGTGGTTCCAGCTCTTATCTGTACCAGTGTACATGCTCCGGTCTTGCCAGAATTGTAAGGTAGAATTGGGGTCATGATAGTTGGGGGGAGGAAGCATTAAAGAACTAGAGGAAAGTTGTATGTTTCATCAGTGGCTTGTCTCCGCCCCATGACCCTTCTGTAAGGGGCTGTCCAGTTGCCTACAGATGGGCTTTGGGTCTCCACTCCACACTCCCCCTCATTCACAATGATATGATTTTTTTATTATGAGTCTTTGATGCCTGATATTTGTTCCTATAGACACCTCGTGATCACATAGGCTGGTGTGCTTCTTCCATGTGGGCTTTGTTGCTTCTGAACTAGATGGCCACTTGTTTAGCTGCAAGCCTTTAAGCCCCAGATGTTATATATTTCGATAGCCGGGCACCATCAGCTTTCTGCACCACATTTGCTTATGCACACATTTGTCTTCAGTGATCGTGTCGGGAAGGTGAGCATCATGGAATGCCAGGTTAATAGAACAAAGTGTTCTTGCATTGAGGGAGTACTTGAGTAGAGGCCCAATATCCACCTGCTACCTTAAAACTAAACCTATAA
>NW_022103896.1:22560541-22563258 GCF_000313985.2 Echinops telfairi
TCAAGACTTCAAATGAGCATTTCTATGAATTTCTAAATGCATCTGTCAAAGTCCTAGAAAGTGCTATGATATTAAGCAGCCCTGATGGCACTGTGGGTTAAGTATTAGGCTGCTAACTGAAAGGTTCAAATCCACCAGGTACTCCCTTGGGGAAAAGATGAGGCAGTACGCTTCTGTAAAGATTGACAGCCTTCAAAATGCTATGGGGCAGTTCTACTTGGTCCCATAGGAGCCCTAGAAGTTGGAATCAACTCAAGAGCAGTTTTGTTTCATTCTGTTTTGTTTTGTTTTGTTATGATATTGAGCACATAAACTTTGGAACCAAACGGGTTTATGTGACAACTTGTTCTCTTTTAGCGTCAGTGATGGGATCTGTAAAGAGGGTCTAATCACAATGCCTACATCACAGGATTTCAAGAAAATTAAAAAACCTAATTTTAAAAGACATGCATTTCCTAATGTGAGGGAGCTTCAAAAGTTTGGGGGAGGGGGGCTCTATTGTCTTTTCACTCTAACTTTCCACAAACTTTTTGAAGTTCTCTCATGGAATGCTAAGAAAATTAGACGTATTTATAAATTTGACCCAACGTTATTCTTAATGAACAGCATGAGAGATTCTAACTGAGGTGGTGCCTAGAAAAACAGTTGTGTCCGTTTTCTCTTGTTATTTGAGTCAAGGGATCTGCTATAATCTTCAATGTTTGTCCCCAATATCCTGAGATGAGTGTTGTTTTTATGAATAAACTTGGGTGGGGGATAAATCTGTGGTCTCCAGTAGTTTGTAGCACCCAAAATGTATTTCTTGTCTTGAGAATTTTCCAAGAAGTGATCTCTTTCTGCTGAGAAAGCACGCCTCTATGAAAAAAAATATTCCTGTCCTCCTTGGGCCCACACATGGCAAAAAGGTCAAGAGCCACTAGAAATGAGAACGTCCTACTTGACGTAATGGTGGCCTCTTATTGGCCAACAGAATCCCAAGTACATTACACTAGTGTTTGCTATTCAAGTCCTTGCAACTTTTCAGAGATTTACATTCCAGGCCATCTAAATCACTCAGCAGAAGCTAAACCTACCTTGACCGAGCTCTAGCCTTCTCAGGTGATTTTAAATTTGGAAAAATGGAAGTTATCCTGACACAGCTTAAAGAGTTTTCATCCAAATCTGTCACGTTTAATAACTGTGGCCAAGCAGAAGTTTCACCCTTTCAGTCTGACAGAGGAGAAGGCAGACCAAAGCAATCGAGCTCAGACATTGATCATGCCTTGGTTTCCCTCAAAAAGGAACTGGTAAGCTATTGGAATGTGGTTAAATGGGTGCCAGGAGAAATGTGGGAGGCAAGGGGGGGTGGGGAACCATAGCTTGTCAATAGTTAGCAATAATTTTAAGAAGGTAAGAAACACTGTGTATACTTTTTACTTTGCAATGAACATTTCTTTTTTTTAAATCATTTTATTAGGGGCTCATACAACTCATCACAATCCATACATACATCAATTGTGCACAGCACACTTACACATTTGTTGCCCTCATCATTCTCAAAATTCGCTTTCCGCTTGGGTTCCTGGAATCAGATCCTCATTTTCCTCTTTTTGTGGTTGTTTTTTCAATCAACCTTAAACGTGAGGCAGATGTTTTCCAGTTGGAGAAATGCAGACACGCATGGCAACCATTTGGAGCTCCTGTGCTTTGAACCTTGCCCCTGAGCTTGGAACGGCGTCTCTTTTGTCTTGTCTAATAATTGGTTTCCAAGTGACTGCTCCAAAAGTGACTTTCTCTTCAAGGCCAAATGCTCTGACATTGGGCTGGGTGAATTTAAACCTGCTCACAGTGTTAGATGACTGCGAACAAGCCACACAATTCTATAGAGGAGAAAAACGATGTTTCCCGTTCAATTCCAATAGTTTGCTTGTTTATAATTACCTTTCCATTACCTCGGTTGTTTGTCTTAATGCGAGGGGCCACAGGGCTTCATTAACCAGGCGCTCGAACAGGAGAAGTTTGGAAATATAGACCCACTGGCAAAGCCCCGGGATGAGGTGGGGGTGTGATGATTCTAGCTTGAGACATTTAACAGCCTTTGTTTGCGTTGGCAAAGCAAGTCTCCATTATGTAACTGCCTAACATTGTTTCTGTGGCTGGCCTCCGTGTGGGGTAATATCTGCTGGGATGTTTTGACCTTGCAGATTTAACTCTGAAACAGAATTTCTGTTCCTGTTCTCACTCTTTTTGAAGAAAATGAAAATGAGCAGGGAAACTATTAGAAGCCCGAGTAGAAGGTGCAGCTTTCACCAGGATAGAATGCGGACTTCTCTGTGTGACGGCAAGAGTCTACATGGTAACAGTAGGTAATGGGTCCATCACACAGCCAACAGGAAACCCCACGGTAATTAAGATAAGTATGTCCTTGGAATGGTACCACCCATGACTGCATGGAAAACACAAGGACAATGCAAAATAAAATCTTCAGGAAAAATGCATCTGCCCAACCCAGGGGACAAAGGATTCCAGCCACATTTAGACAATGTTTGAAATAGTGGCCTGATCCTTAGGTAGGATCTTTTTAAATGAATGCACTTTCCCCACCAGCCCCGATTTCTTTCCCATTTGATCGTCTGGGATAACATGAAGCCACACGGCATTACCTGCTGACTAGGAAGTCCTGCGCCGCCCTCGGGCACAGGAGACCGTGTCCGGATTATCCTTCCAATAAACGGGGG
>NW_022103896.1:22563655-22566328 GCF_000313985.2 Echinops telfairi
CCTTTCTCCTCTGTAGGAGGATCTTACCTTGCCCTTCACCTACGTTAACAGCTGTCTGCCCTCCTGCCCTCCCTCTGCCTCACGCCCCTGGGAACCATAACATCTGTTTCTTTGGGTAGGAAAGCTTTCACCTTGTTTTCTTTCTTTTGTAACAGTGATCTTCAATGATAGTTGGGCTTTAGTGACTGACTCACTTCCCTCGGCATAACGTCCCACGCATCCGTGCATGCCTGGGAAGTTTCACAGTTTTATGGTATCCTTTACTCGTGCATGACAGTCCCTCGTGTCCGCGCATCACAGTTTATCGATTCATTACCCCACTGATGGGTGTGTAGGTTGTTTCCATCTTAATTCTATTGGGAACATGAGGACACGTCTACCTGAGCCTGCATACATCTGCGCATGCTCTATTCTTTATTTCTGTAGGGTATGCGCCTTGTAGCTCAATTCCTGGGTCACGTGGTACCTCTAGTCCCAGGTGTCTGAGGACACACAAAACCACTTTCACACTGGTTGTCCAATTTTACAGATGAGCAGCAGTGGGGGTTCCGTTCTCTGGCACTCTCTCAGGTGTTTGTTATTTTCTCTCTTTTTTTTTAACTTTGCTATCAATTATCATTTAATAATGACTATATTTACCCATTATTATTAAATATATATGAGTAACTTCTTTTTTCCCTCATTGTATATACACATTTATATATACATATCTGTGCACAGTTGGCATTGGTGGATCCAACGCCCTCCTTCCACCTGCCAATGTAAGCTATGAAGAAAGTGCTCAGAGCCTGGGCGATCTGAGGTTCGGCGGATCGTAGTTTAGAAGAACTGTTTGTTGTGCTCCAGCAAAAAGGTGGGGTCATTTCTTAACAGACCAGTTGCTGTCAAGTTCGTTTCAACTCATGTGACCCCATGTGCTTCAGGGTAAAACTACACCCCCTGGGGTTGGTTACTGGAGTTCAAAAGTAGATCACCAGGTCTTGCTTTGGAGGCACACCTGGATAGATTCCAGCTGCCGATGGAAACTCAGTTGGCAGCCATGCACAGAACCAAGGACTCTCCTTAAAACAGTCTTCCTACCCTGGTGGCACAACAGTTATGCATTCAGCTTCTGGCTGAAAGATTGGCAGTTCAAACCCACCCAAGGGTTCTGTGGGACAAAGTCCTGGCAGTGTGCTTCTGTAGGATGGCAGCCAAGGAACCCTTGGGGGACAGTTCAGATATGTCACATGGCATTCCTAGGAGCCTAACTTCAGCCCGCAGCAACAAGAACCTTATCACTCGTATAAAGGAGAACCTAGGTATGCTGGAAGCTGCAGAGATGCAGACAAAGATGTAGGCCAGGAATCAGTCAAGCCAGCGTGGGCTTCTCCATTCCAAGTGACTGGACACAGTCCAGCAATCCTGCAGGGAATACAGATGCACCAGGGACAGGGCTGTGCTGTGTGGGGCATCGGCATTTCTCCAGTGCTCTCTCCCTTTTGTTTTGTTTTGTTGTTTAACTCTTTCATGATTTTTTTGTTGTTGTTGTTGGATTCATATTTCAGGGCAATTGGTGGTCAGTTAATCATTAAACCAAAAATCTGATTTTTCTTCTGATTTCATTTTTGCATCAGTCCTTAAATTTCTCAACCTAGGTGTATTTGTGGTGCCCACGAACAGCCTTGTCATCGGTGGATTTGATATTCAATCAGACAAAAAGCCTTTCTCTCAGGGAGCTCTTCTTCCTCATCTCCTCCATCTTCCTCCTCCCCCAACACCAACAAGCAGCCCATCCACAGGCAGCATAGCCTTCCATACTAAGCAGAGTTCCCAGAAAGTTGAATACCTAGGGAGATTTTTTTTTCAATTGGCCAGACACTGTTTTAAATTCTTTTCAAATATATATTTAAGCTCAGGGTAATCCTAAATAAATATTTTGTGGATGAAAACACATAAGCATGCCCACAGTGGCACTGCAGGGGCTGGAGCCAGGTTGTAATCAGCCGGCTCTTTTCCATTGCTTCCACCTTTTCCAAAGACGGAGATAGGGTGGGGTGGGGCAGGGGACCAGGGCAGTGGGTGGGCATGAGAAAGCAAGGAAACTCTATCCAGAAATGGAGGACTGAGAATGGCTTTTCCTTGTCCTGGCACCAGACAAGATCCTGGGAATCCGAGTGAGGTTGAACCTCATAGTTAAGCTTCTCACGAGGAGCCCAGCCTCTGTCCAATGAAGAGTGTTCACCGCGGGCTCTTGACGGAAGAGACCTGGATGCTCTTCATTATGTCAGTTTCCTGTCTCGTTCTTATGTCCGTGTCTACCAATAGCCTAGCATTTATTAGTAATTCTTGCCTGTCATTTAGTTCTCCACTCGGCTCCCGTTCATTGGCAGTCACCCATTCAACAATGTGACTGACAGTCTCTATTCAGAAGAGGCAAGTGATTAACAAGGAAACAAGTAACAAGGAAAAACCTCAGCTAAATAATTGCATTATCTGGGTTTCCTGGGCATTTCCACCAAGATTTGAAGCAAGGAAAGGAAATAGCTGGAGGAATCATTTTCTAGGCAGGGAAACCGCAAATCTTAAAAAAGGCCCTGAAGCTGAGAACTCGATTTCTGGGACAAAACTGGACAAAAGGACAGTGTAGACCTGTGAGCCCCAAGGAGGGCCATGATGGAAGGTGTTGGAAAG
>NW_022103896.1:22566894-22568952 GCF_000313985.2 Echinops telfairi
ATCCTCTTCCTTCCTCACAGTCGGGACCAGGGCAGTCCATTGGGGACGAGCAGGGACTACAGAGCCAATAACACGTGGGCTCCAATGAAAGATCTGTCACTTTACTAGCAGGGTGGCCTCCCACAGGTCACCTCACCTCTCTAGATCCCGGTTCCTGGTTTTGACAAGGACATACCTATGTCTCCCCAGTCCTTCGGAGAAGATCGAACAAGTTAAGTATCGTGATTGGGTAGCACTGGGTCTGAAATGCTGTAAGTGCCCCATATGTGTACTTGTTTACATTGTCTTGTGTACCCATTTTACAAATGCAGGAACCTTTGGGTGATACAAAAAGTTCATGCATGCACTCAGCTACTAACGAGAGTTTGGAGGTTCAAGTCCATCCAGGAGCGCATTGGAAGAAAGGGCTATCTAGCAATCTACTTCTGAAAGTTCATCCTACTTCGGAATTGAAAACACATGGAGGCAGTTCCGCTCTGATACCCAGGAAGTTGTCAGGTCGAATCCTTGGCAACTGGAAAACCAAGCACCAAAGAGATACAGGGACTTGTCTAGGGCCTCACCTTTGGGAGGGGATGGAACAGAAACTTTAGATACTTCATTGAAGCGTGGTGCACCTCTACTGCAGTAAATCACTACAAAATGAAGAGAGCTTCATAAGCCAGTTTCCAGCCTGCAGGAGATGGTATCAAGTACAGCAAGAGGAAGGTCAATTTCTGAGAGCCTGGGATTCGTTTAAGCATTGATCTGAAAAAATCTTACACAAGAATTTATTAAGGGCATACTTGCTTCCCATTAAGCATTTCTCTTTACAATTTTTTGCTAAGTAAAAGGAAGAAAAAAAATATCCAGTCCGATGCTTGTTTAAAAGGAAAACAAAATCAACGGAAGTTTGATAAAACTATGTGGGTGCTCTTGACGTAGTTCATCCATCGACCGACAAAGGGCCCATGTGGAAGACAGACAGTGTTATTACATCTGATGCTCAGTACTAAGTTCCAGATATGCTGACAAAGCCACCAATCCCAATGAACTCCTTGGGAGTTAATTATAAGTGAAGCACACAGAAGTCAGCCAGGAGGTTGTAATCAACGAGATTTGCAGAACGAAGACTTTGTTCTTTGGTGAAAAGATGACAGGCCGCTCTCTTTCCTGGTCCCTGTCTTCCTGGTCTTCATAACTCCTAAAGGAAAACCCATGAGGAGGAAAAGGGCGCGGTAACTCTGAGCAGTAAAGGAAACCATCGTCTTGGTCGTGCTCAGGGGAATCTTGGAAATCCACGCGATGCAGAAGGCCTTGTCCTCTTTTTATAACCTTCAGCCGATGTCATGTCCATCTCTCCGGAAGAGCATCCATCAGTCGGCCACTCATCAAGCACCTGTCCTGAGAATGGGACTGAGAACTGAACGCCTTGGGTTGCAACACCACCAGAACCACAGGCCCTGGTTGTTAGTAAGCCCTGATGTGGAAGCCAAGAAGAAGATTCCAAGAGCTGTGGCCCTGGAGGAAAGGGGTCCATGAACCTTGAAAGCAAGAAAAGTCTGGCCCACGAGGATCTGGTTGAAACTGGGAGCTGGGTGCTGATGGTCTGCCGCCCCCTCTCTCGGACTGGCTGGAAGGAGAGTGATGTTGCTGTTAGGGGCCATCAAGCTGGTGCTGATCCACAGGGACTCTGTGCAGAAGGAAACAGAACCCTGGCCGGCCCTGCACCCTCCTCACACTCGTTCTTATGTGTGAGCCCACTGTTACAGCCACTGGGTTGATGCATCTTGTTGAGGATGGATTTTGCTGCCCCTCCCCGGCAATGATGGATTCATTCGTTCATTCCCTCAAAATATATTTTATTGCAAACATATCTGTGGACGGAAAATAATCTTTCCCTTAGTCATTCAAGAAATTCATTGAGAAAATGGTTTTTGCCTTCCATAATGTCAGTTTGGAAAGAATGACTTGTCCAGTCCCACTCAGCTCTCACATATTGAGCTATGAGCCATGAGACGCAGAAGGCCTGCTCCTCTCAAAGCCAGCTGATCCCTCAGGGAGAAAGACAAGGCATTC
>NW_022103896.1:22569755-22588140 GCF_000313985.2 Echinops telfairi
GGAAGCATTTAAGAACTAGAGGAAAGTTATGTTTCATCATTGCTACCTGTTTCGTTGAGACCATTCTGACTCCTCAGAGCCCATGTGGCAGAGAAGAACTGCGCCCAGAGGATTTCCGTCTGAAATCTTCACAGATTTCAGGAGCCCTGGTGATACAGTGGTTCTGCGCTGGGCTGCCATCCGAAAGGGCAGCAGTTCGAAACCACCAGCTGCTCTATGGAAGAAAGACGGGACATGCTACTCCTATAGAGTTAAGGTCTCAGAAACCCACAGGGGGAGTTCTCCTCTGCCTTATAAGGTCGCTATGAGTCAGCATCGACTTGATGACAGTTTAACCTTCACAGGAACACATATCCAGGTCTTTTCTCCCTCACAGCGTCTGGGCAGGCTGAAAGAGCCAACCTTTGGATGAGCAGCAAGCACGTAACCATTGTGCCTTTCCTCAAAACCACTGCCTTCTGACCCTGTCCGCATTTCAAACAACTCACCAACAATTCAAAAAGCAAGTGCGGTACACTTTAGTCTCGGCTCCACCACTGACTAATCAACCCCAAACTTTTATCTAAAATGCTCTAAATGCCCAGCAGGCCAAGAGTAGCTTTTTAGGTTTCTGACAAGTTGCTTTCTGCCTAAGCTAAGTGCTCCATAGAATCCCGCACTTCCTTTGACGCCAGTAGAAATGCAAACCAGTCTTCGGTTTCTGGGACTGAGCTGAAGAACCACCACCAGGGCCTTGGGAGGAAGGAAAGGACAGTGGAGACTACAGTCTTGCCTTTACCTTGGCTTGTGGCCTCAGTCTCTGCGTCTCTGGACTAGAAGGTCAATTTCAAGAGAACGGAGACCTTTCCTGTCCGCTTCACTGTAGTTCCGGGTCAATTTGACACTGCCCAACACTGGCTCTGATCTTATTTCTGTTGGGTCTACAACCGTGCCAGGCACAAAGTAGGCACTGAATGAATATTTTGATGCATCAAAGAGCCACAAGCATGGAAAATACTGGCTTGAGATGCTGTTGAGGAAAAGAGATAAATAAATTAAGTGAATGGGAAGGAAATCTTAACAGAGGGGACTTTAAAATGTTTGTAGAAAAAGGGAATGAGAAGATAAAGGAATTTTCCCAGAAACTTTTGGAAGCCCCCCTCCTATGACTGTTTGGCACCTTCGGCAACGGAAGCAAGCAGCTGGCAAGCAGGTTATCATAAAAACACAAGACAAACCCAACCAAATTCACCGACCCAAATGATTACACTGCTTCAGTAATACTGATGATGTTCAAAAGAGCACTGCATAGATCAGTTGGAACAGGGCAATTCCCCAGGATTTACTGTCCTGAGAAACTCTTCAAACCTTGACCCCAACCTAGCCCCTGAGGTCACCTTGAACTAAAGAACAGATGGACTCACAAAATACAGAGCATCCATTACCCATGGGTCTGTGCTCCTTGTGAAAATAACCTACGGGAGGCCAAGGGATCAACAATTTCTTGAAAACTCAGTTGATTTGGAAAGGAGGAACTAGTATGGAAATGATAGGACTATTCACAAGTTGTGAAGAAGGTAACCAACATCATGGAGAAAAATCTCTGTAGAAACTGTCGAATGTATATCTAAAGTGTTATGAAAACTTTCACCAAAGACATCCATAAAGTTTGTTTTTTTAATTAGCCTTAGTAGTAGGTTCAGGAGCCTTGCTAGTACAACAGTTCAATTGTGCCCTGCGGGGGCTTCATGGGAGAACAGTCTGATTTTTCTAAAGATTACAGCCTAGCCCACCCTATGGGGAAGTTTTTCTCTGTCACATGGAGTATCTATGAGCAAATGGACACAGGGTTTCCAACAACAAGAATTCTTTACTTACATGAACTCGGTGAATCGCACACGTTTACCGATGGAATCGCTGAGGCACCATAAGGTCAATGATTGAGGACCCAAGGTCACAGAGCTGGGTAAGTGGCAGAGCCTGGAGCTAAAGCCAGGCACTCTGGTACTCCTAACCACCTTGCTCTATCCTAAACCTCCCTCCTCTTCCCTGGTGTTCTTAGCTTGCTCCTGTTGTGAACAAGTTAACAGCATCGCCCATCGCCTGAATTAGAAACATAGATCTTTCTGAAGTCTGTTTTAGAAAGCGGATGGGAGTATTATTGAAACATTGAACTACAAAATTTCAGAATAAATGGAGGAAGAAGAAGAATGGTTTTTCATACTGTCTTCAGCCTCTGCCCTCATGACAAGGAGAAAATTAGGCAAATATTTTCTGCTCCCCGTTAAGCGGGTTTGTAAATGTGCATCTCTCGCCTAGTGCGCTCACTAGAACAATCTTTCTGTCGGTTATGAACTTGCTAGGTATATTGATGTGAAACTTGTGATAGCTACAGATACCCTGCATTAAAGTGACGAATGTACCTGTGTGCAGCGACACACCAGGCAACCACATGTGAGAGCTAGGAGCTGTTGGAACCCAGTCCTATGGAAGGGAGGCTTACGATGAACACACTGTGACATAGCTCAGCCAGGACATTGTGTTGGCAGCTGCATTCACCTGGCCCGTTTCTTCCTCTTTTCAGTTACGGGAGCCTAATTTCCCTCCTCCTATAGAGCCTGGCTCATCCACCATCTGATTATGTGTCTGATCCTCCACAGATTAGATCTATTAAACCCCCTAGCTCTAAAAGCCTTCTATCAAGCACTAAGTTTCATTCAACCTTTAATGCCCATTCATTCCATGAAGATTCACTTACTGAGCCTAAGACTAGATGCACTGCTCAGATTCTAACTCTCCAAAGTGTTTTCCCGGGCACCTGCCTCTTTTATTCTATAATAGCCCAGCTGGAATTCCTGGGCTCTTCTGTCCTGAGTGAACTGTCCAGGTTGGGGTCACCTAGCCAAAGGTAATCTCTGCCCCCAGCACTATATGTTACCAGTGCCTGCTCCTGCTCCCCCTCTTTCATGCCTATTCCATTGCTGCTTTTCCTTTCTTTCCAAAGCATAAGATACCAATGTCTTCTGTCAGAAGTGGACCTATTAAACAAATACCCCTGCGCATTGTTCTGCGTTTTCAATGTTTGACCCCACGACCATCTGAAATGTACCCATTTTGAGAACATCAGTTACAGAGAACATAGCACTGATTAGGACCATTCAAAGTGAAGAATGTGGTGTGGCCACTTTGGCCTCGTCTGGTTTAATTAATAATATTTTCTACTTAATGCAAAGTATTCCATTATTGGTCAAGTGTCCCAGAGAGAGTACCCCAAATACCAAGAACTAACTCTGATAAGCACAAGGAAAAAATGGTCTATATAGGAAACCCTTTAGGGCCCAAGTAGAAAGCAAATGTTTTGGAAATGCTGATGGCAACATATGTACAAAGGTGCTTGACACAATGGATGGATGGATTGATTGTGATCAGAGCTGTAAGAGCCCCCAATAAAATGATTTTTAAAAGGAAACCCCTTACCCTCCATTACTGTCTTGTGCCATAGACTGATGTGACTCAGGATACTCCCCTCCCCCATCTCCTTTTTGCCCACCTCCGATCAGATCTTCAACGAACCCACTTTAAGAAATTCAACTCTAATGCGACAAAGATGAGCAAACAGGGTTTTCTGAATGGAGGAGCTAAAAGATGTACAACAGTGTTAGAAACAATCAGACTGTGATGCTTAGTGGGATCAACTGCGTTTGTTAAGAGTGAACGGGGAAAACAGAAGTGTGTGCCAACTAGTGAAGTCGCTGCTGCTACTATCGCCGTGCTTTTTTAAATTATCATTTATATGCCATTTCACAGTGCTCTGATCAAAGAACTACAGTTCGTCCTTCAACGGTTCCCCAGCCATGCCGAAGAGCTGGCCCTGTGGAGGGGACAGCACCCTGGAGATAGAAGTCTTGGGACAAAAAGAAACTTTTTGGTCCACCAGCTACCGTCTGTTACTTCAAAGTGAGGGAGTCCCTGGGAAAACAAGAAGGGGCATTAATGAATGAGGCTGGCTGGCAGGGGTGCATTTCATGATAAGACTCCCAGAAAGCTCGGAGCCTTGTTAGGCTTCAGGTGCATTGTTACAATTTTATAAAGAACGGTTTGTTTGACGTTAGCTGGAAGATTCTGTAGCAAGTTCATTTTCCCACCAAGGGTGGATACACCTATTGCTCCATGAACTGGTCGCAGTCCCCTCTCCTTCCTGCCTCCTGGATTCCGCGCATCTGGCTTTCCTCTCCTGCCCTGTTGCCTTCCCTTTGGTTTGGGGGCAAATGCCGACTTGGGTCCCATCGAGCTGGTTGTTGTCAGGAGCACATTCCCCATGCGTGTTGTCATGGGTTTCCTAGTCCCACTTGTTACTTAGCGGAGAGGGGCCTCCAGGAGCACCTTCTGCTTCTAATAAGAAAGCTGTCTGGGGGTTCCTCCAGTCTCTTTCTGACCAGTAAATCTGGTTTGGTGGGGGTGGGGGGGGGTTTGATTGACTTTTTTTTTCTACATTTACTGTTCTACACTGTTTAACCCTTTCTAACTGAGACCTTCCACTGTGGTCTTGGTCACAGTGATTTTCCAGCTGTACAATCGGGGTAAAGAGCACAACGTGTGCTTACGTGCATGTGCAGAGGGTACATGTGGACTGGTTGATGAATTTCATTTGAAGCCAATGGACCTGCTGTTTCCACTGGAATGGTGATGTCAACTTAAGTTTACGTTCTTCGTCTGTACAAGTCTAGAGTATAGAAAAATGTCACGTGAAAGGGAGCCTGGATTGAGTGTCATGGGGAGCAAGATGGCTGGTTTTCTTGCTTATCGAACTCATGGGTTGGTGGTGTTATGGTTAGCTGGCGTCAAGTTGACCCCGACATAGGGCACCGCATGCATAATGCATGGGACTGCTGTGCGCCATTGGGTTTCTACTGGCTGATTCCCAGAAGTAGATCACCCAGCCTTTCCTCCTAGGCTACGTTCTAGTCAGGAAACTGCTGAAACACGTTTGACATCCTAGCAACAAGCATGTGTCTACTGAGAGATAGGTAGTACCTGTGCTACCTGTGTTCCGGGTGCTTTGGCTGGGAATCCCATGGCAGGCAAGAATTCTACCACTGAACCACGAATGTTCTCTCTGATGCTTATAACTCTCCATATATCTCCCTTACCTCCTTCTCTCCTGCTCTGGCTACTGGGGTGATTTCAACTCATAGCAACCCTTTAGGGCAGAGTGGAATTGCCCCACAAGTTTCCAAAGCTATCACCTTTATGGAAACAGGCTGCCCCATCTTTCTCCTTCAGAAAAACTAGTAGATTCGAACCAACAATGTTTCAATTTGCAGCCAAGTGCTTAACCACTACTCCAGCAGGATTCCTCCTTCTCCCCTAAGAGACTATTAATCAACCAGTAGCCCATTGCCATAAAGTCAATTTGAACTTATCCCAACCGCATATGTGTCAGAATAGAATGATGCTCTCTAGAGGGCTTTCAGTGGCTGATTTCTCAGAGGTAGATCACCAGGCCTTTCTTCTGAGACAGCTCTAGCAGGACTCAACCCTCCAACCTTGCAATTCGCAGCTGAATATGTTCATCATGTGTCCTACTCACCAAACCAAACCTACTGCATCGAGTCCATTCCACCTCATAGCAGACTGCCATGCCTTTCTCCTCCCATGTTTGGCTGATGGGTTTGAACTGCTCATCTTTCTGTTAGCAGCTGAACCTTAACCACTGGGTCACCAGGGGTTCCTGTTAATCTCTCCCAAGAACAAGTCCCAGCTGGATCCAGAAGTCTGACTGTCCATGGCATCCTTCAACTTAAAGGATTCTGGGTTAAAGATTCTTCAGCTATGAAGGCCCAAGGGCTTCGTTAACATAATTGCTTACAATTTATGCTTCAATCTGCTGCTACTTAAATATGGCTGATAATGGTGCACTAACACTCAAATGACCTACCGAGAAGAGTTTTTTCATTTAGCCTGTCTATTCAAACCCTCTAAAGAAAAATAAATAAAAAGGAGACGGACCAGGAAACAGAAGTAAAAGGAGGCGTTAAAACAAATCCCTCCCAAACAGAGATCATCTCCCCTGGTTTGGCTTCTCTAGAAAACTCAGCCTAAACCTGTTACCTGCAGAGATTCATCACCAGATGGTTGAAGAAAAAAAATCCATTTGAAAGTATTTTAAACACTTTTGCCTTTTCATGAAAGGTTCGAGTGTGACCAGGATGGTGTGCGATGTCATTGTGTGAAGTTACTGTCTGGCATTCAAGGGGACTTCTGGAATTCTTCCAGCAGTTACTTGTTGCTTTCGAATGCTTCTGAGACAGTGAGCTTCTTGATACTCCATATTTGGCCATTTTTGTCTTACTATTCACAGTCTTCCCTTACACTATGTTCATTGTCTCATGTGAGGGACTAGTACAGATCTGCGCATAGCTTCTTGTACTTACTTCTGAATCTTGTCCAGTGAAAATGCTGTCATATATTTTTTTCACTATATCCAGCATAAGTAAAAATAGAGAAAACACAAATCACTCCGTATCCCCTCACTTCCCGAGAGGGAGCTTCAGACCCATCTAATTTCCACAAAACAAGAATTTCCATTCTAAAGCCTGTACCTAACTCTAGGTATATATAACAAACCCATTGCCATCAATTTGATTCCAACTCATGGCATATCTATGTAGGGGATCTAAAGCTTAACAAACACTCACCTTCCATTTTTCTCCTTCTGAGAGGCTCCTGGGTTCGACCCAACAACCTTGGAATAGCAATCCAAGGCTTCCCCAACATGGAGCCGGGGCTCCTAGGGGTATATAATGCCAAAAAACAAATGCAGGGCTGGCCATAGCGTCAAGTCCAACTCATAGTGACCCTATAGGATAGAGGGAGCCTCTCCTGCACTAAATACCACGTCCTCCTCTGGCAGTGGATCCCACTGGATGGCATACTCAAAGCAAGAAATCAGAGCATTCTTTCACAAGCCATAAAGTGGTCCGTGGCTAATCTCCAGAGGCAGATCTCCAAGTCTTGTATATATGACAATAGGTGGAGTGAGCCAAGCTGACTTAACCTTCCAAATCCTGCAGAGTCATCTCAGAGAGTTAAACAACTTGTCCAAGTTCCCCGCAGGAACGAAATCATGAACTCACAGATTTCCAAACCCAGGTCAGCCGTCCCTCGCCTGGTCACTGTGAGGCTCATAACGCCTCTCCCGGAATTATTCTGGACAACAAGAGCTCCTGCAACAAAGGGTGGGTCCTCACTGGAGGAAATCTCCCTTGGCAAAGGCTGCCAAGGTCCAGTCACCAGGCTTGCGTTTGGGAGAACATATGAAGTTCCCATAATACCTTTCAGGCCTCTGTTGTAACGGCACTATGATTAAGCTTCTCCCTCTGTCTAATTAGGCCTCGGTCACTACCATATGTGTGTTATTCCCAAGCACACTCCCCTCATGAGTCTTGTGTACCACTGAGCCCCCTTTTTTTTTAAAACTCATAAGGAAGAGAAGAACTATCCTATTGTGTGATCTCAGCTGTAATCTTCATAGGAACAGATCACCATGTCTTGGTCCTATAAAGCTGCTGGATGGGTTTAAACCCACATTTCGGTTGGCAGCGCAGCATGAACAGTTAGTTGTACACCAGGGCTTCCCTGACAAAACAAGTATGCACAAAATTCCATCTCATAGTCTGTTTCTGGGTAACCAACCTATGACACACAGAAAACCAGGGCTCTTGACCTTTATCAGAAACTACCTCTTCAAATCAAGTTTGTTGACTTGCCTGCAGAACTCCTGAAAGAGATGATGAAATAAATCATGACGTTTTGAAAATGTGCAATTTCCAAACAGGGACCAAAAAAAATGTTCCCATGACAGACTCAGAAATGCAGCATAATTTTACGTGAATTGTCGACTCAGTCACCAATTTCTCAAGGGAAATCGTTTATGTTCTCTAGTACAAAGCTGGACAGAAGGCCTTCATCACATTGGTTTACTCTTGGCTGTCTTCCTGCCATTTTAAATAGTTTGATGAACAGCTTGGCTTTTAGTAGTATCACTTTTATAGAGTTTTATAACATCTTGCACCCTGGCATATCAACTACTTTTCAGATATAGACTTTTTAACTTTTCCTGTGGGTATAACAGTTCAGTGCTGGCGCTAACCACAAGATCAATGGTTCAAACCCCCTCAGCAGCTCCATCAGAGAAAGACCTATAAAGATTACAGCCAAGTAAACATCATGGGGCATTCTACTCGATCAGCATCAACTCAATGGCACTCAACCACAGCACTCATACTCATAAAGTCCTGGTAACGTGGACTCTTAGGTCACTGACACTGTGTGGATAGTCACGGAGTCTCAATGATATGCCAAGTAGGCAGGAAATAGACAATTCTCCATCTTCGGTGGCCATGGAAATCCTATAAGCGAGGTAAGAAACAAAGGACAGTGATCAAGTTTCACCCAGTCCTTCTACACTTTCCAGGAAATAGGATTTTTTTCACTTTCTCCCAATATTTTCTGATACAAAATACTGGCCTCCAGGTTACAATCTATGAAATTCAGAAGGGTCACCTTACCATTCTAAATATCTCCCATCATTGACTTGACGTGTATATACAATCTCCCCATTAAGAGTCTTTCTCTAATGTTAGTCTCAGCTGCCTATAGGAATAACAGCCCTTTAAGCTTGTTCAGTCCATTATAGTTCACTTATGAGCATAGGTTTGGGACTCAAATAGCCCATGGTTCGTGTTTCACTTCTACTTGGTCTTGATGGTGGTGTTGGGTTGCTAACCAAAAGGTCAATGATAAAACCCACCAGCCACTGCTAGCGAGAAAACACTCAATTGCCATTGAGTTGATTGTGACTCACAGTGACCCTATAGGACACAGCAGAACTGCCCCACAGAGGTTCCAAGGCTGTAATATTTACAGAAGTAGAAAGCCTCATCTTTCTCCCACAAAGCAGCTGGCGCTTTTGAATTGCTAACTCTGCTCCTAGCAAATAAACACGTAACACACTATATTATCAGGGCTTGAAGAAACTATCTGCTCCTTTAAAGATTTACAGCCTCCAAGACTCCATATAGCAGCGGTTCTCAACCTGTGGGTCACGACCCCTTTGGAGGAGGTCAAACAACCCTTTCACAGGAGTCACCCAATTCATAACAGGAGCAAAATTACAGTTATGAACTAACAACAAAAATAATTTTATGATTGGGCGGTCACCACAACATGAGAAGCTGTATTAAAGGGTCACAGTGTTAGGAAGGTTGAGAACCACTGCCATATAGGAGCAGAATTGACTCAATGTTGGTGGGTTTTACTAAAAGGGGATTTTGATGACTAAGTGGTAGGATAGGTGAATGGATTAGGAAACCACATTGTTCGACAAGTTAATTGTCCATTTCACTTGATCTTCAGGTCATACCACATTATTTCACCATTACAGATAGGTCAGTAAATTATCCAACATCATATAACTAGAAACCTACAGAAATATTTAAAAACAACAACAACTCAACCCATTGTCATTGAGTAGATTCTAAGTCATGCGGACCCCACATGTTCCAGAGTAGAACTGCACCATAGGGCTTCCAAAGGCTGTAGTGCACACAGCATGTGTGTCAACGAAAGGCCCTGCTAGAGTGATCGATACCTCATACTCTAACAAGACAGGATCTACGAAGGAGGGGGATGAGAACTTGAGAAAAGTGAGCAGGAAATGTAAACTGAGGCTCAAAACTCATCCTTGACTTCAAGAGGTATCCTTGGACTTGCCTCTGGAGCTGAAGGCAACACGGGGTTCAAATAGTGTTATGGTATAGAGCCATCTAGCATGGGATTAAGAACTAGGGTTTGGAAATCAGAGCACTTGGTTCATGTGCCAGTTCTCCTATGTATTAGAATGTGACCTTTGATAAGTTACTTAGCCTCTCGAGGCCTTAGTTTGGGTGGGAATGAAATAGCTATCGGAGAGGCGTGCTGCCACTGAGGTAAGGTGGGCTAAAACTGTTGGTATGATTGCCTGCCACAATTCTCACCTCACATCAGAGCTCTGTGTCTGAAGGAAGGAATGAGAGTTTTGTTCATCTGCCAAGTGAGCACACAGCTCTTCAGAAAGAAAATACATAAATTTGGCTGAGAAAGTACAAAAACTGCTTTGTTCCCTTGCCTCAAGCAAAAATCCAGAATGTTAGTCACTAACGGGTCATTTTCCAACTCTAAAATGTTAGTTGCCGTACTCCCAACATAATCTACTTCAGAAAAATGAGGTGAGGGACAGAAAGCGATTTTAATTTTTATGAAGCTGAAAAATGCATAATTCATCCAGAAACAAATGCCTCCAAAACCTGCTTCCTGGCGCATAAACAAGAAACATCTTACCTGATGTTCTAGAAGGTAAATGCTGTCTTCCTCGCCATCTCGCTCTCTCTACCTGGAGTGGTATGAGTAAGGTAGCTGTCTACCTTCGGGCATGTTTTCCTCTGTACTGGAGCATCAACCTCACTCAACTCCCATCTTGGCCCCATAGAGCTTGGTGATGGTACTGAGCATCTCTGAGCTCGATGTCCTTATCTGTAACTTCAGACTTTGCCGGAAGACTTCCAAAAGTTCATGGAAAAACCGGGTTTAAAAGTAATGGAGTGTTTCCACGAACTTTTTGAAACCGCCTCTGAGTGCCTAACTGCAGCAGTTAAGGTGGGTTGCCTACTAAGCAGCCAATCTCCCACACTTCTTGGAAGCCAGAAATTCTTGAGAAGATTTACCATCTCTGAAAGCCTGTAGAGGGGTTGCTGTACGTCAAAATTGACTGGATGGTTCTGGGTTTGGTGTATGCACAAGATAAAGAACAAGGTCACACACAAAAGGAAGCCCTTCAAAGAGATGAACTGACGCAGTGGCTGCAACAATGGACTCAAACAGAATAATTGTGTGGAGGGAGCAGGCCTGGGGGCAGTGGTTCGTTTCCTTTTACATAGGGATGGTACATGAGTTGGAGCGGGGGCCATCTAACCTCAACACACACAAGGCCTTCTGGGAAATACGGTATTTCTGACTCTAATAACAACCTGCCAGGTGATTGTTATCAGTCTCATCATAAAGTTCAGGAAACTGGGGGGTCAGAATAGTTAAGTAAGTTGACCAAAGCAGCACAGTGAGTAAACTGGTGTCCAACCTTCAATTAATATGCTTATTTCAATACTTGCTACTCAAAATGGGAGTTCTTATTATATAGGATGTTGACAAAAAACGATTTGTTGATTAGCCATATAGACTCTAAAATGAGAAGGACTATATTCATTACTAGGTTTACAGAAGGCCTTGGACTTCTATTTATCAGAGACAACCAGACCCTGCATTTCAAACTCAGAAACAAAAGAGCAACTGTCCTGAAGGCTACAACAATCAGTGGCAGCATTGCCTGGTCCTGCACAATCTTATGCCCCGTGTTCTTGAGTCCACTGTTGAGCCACGTGTGTGTGTTGTGAGTGCCTTCCCACCCACCAGGCTTCTCTCTCTGCACTACATTGACTACTATTCTGTGGCAATCCATCTATTTTCTATTGGCTAGTTTTCAGAAGCACATTCGTAGAGCGGGCTTCCTAGTCGGTCTCAGTCTGAAAGTTCCACAGAAACCTCCCCGCCTGGGGATTCCTATCGATACTTGAAGTATCCGTGGCAAAACGTCCACCACAGGGCACAATGGTACAATAGACTGACAAAGAGTTGTGAAGATATATAAATTGTACATTTAAAATAAACTACTTAAGGGCAAGGACTCCTAATGGTGTCATGGGTTAAGAGTTAGGCTATTCCATCCCCCCCCGCCCCCCAAGTAGACAAATAACAGAAATATGGGTGAAGGGAGGCAATGGACATTTAAGATACGGAATCATAGCAACATATAATTGATCAAGGATTCATGAGGGTCAGAGGGTGGGGGAGGGAGGAGGAAAAAGAGGAGCTTATAACAAGGGCTCAAGTAGAAAATGTTTTAGAAATGATGATGGCGTCATATGTACACATATGCTTGAAACAATTGATGTGTGGAATGTTATCAGAGCTGCAAGAGCCCCCAATAAAATGATTTGTAAAATAAAGTTAAAAAGCAAAACAAACAAAAAAAGAGTTGAGCTACTAACCACAAGTCACCAGTTCAAAGCCTCCAGCCACTCTTTGGGGGAAAGACGAGGCTTTCGACTCCCGTGCTGACTGGCAGTCTCAGATACCCCAAGGGGCACTTCTAGCCTGTCCTACAGGGTAGCTATGAGGTAGCTGGGATCAACTCGATGGCAGGGAGTTTGGATTTTTTTTGTTTGTTTGTTTTATTTAAGTTCTGGTGGCCCTGTGGGTTAATCATTGAGGTGCTAACTGAAAAGTTGACAGTCCAAGACCACCTCAGAAGGAGGCTTTCTGCTCCCACAAAGTTAGTCTTGGAAAACTGAGGAGCAGTTCTATTATGTTCTATGAGCAGAGTTTTTCTCTTAATTGAACCTGACAGCATCCTGCTACGGCTATTAGTATTGCAAGATGTCAAGTAGCTGCCTCATTCTAAAAATATGGTAACTATTGCCATGTTGAAGAATAGGGAAGCAAGTTAATTAATAAATTAATCTTGCCTTTTCATTAATTAAGTTTAGTTCATCTTTCCATTTTTCATTGAGCATTTGAGCCTAGAAATTGGGCTACCATCATTTTTCTGAGTAATACAATTGGCCTTTATCTGCATTGATTGAGAAATGGAGAAACAGGCTCAAGCGGAGGAGCAATTGTGAGGACGGTGCAGGACGAGCCCAGCAGCCCTCTGCTGGGCACAGGGTCACTGAGTCAGGACCGACTCAGCAGAACCTCACGACAGCAACAGTGTTGTTTATTGGTCCCGATGTGAGTTTGTTTTTCTTTACGTTGAGTCATAATCCCTGCTGAAAGCTGCAGTCTTTGATCCTCATCAGGAAGTGCTTCAAGTCTTCTTCACCTTTAGGAAACAAGGGCTGCATATTGTCGATTCCTAATGAACCTTCCTCCAATCCTGATGCTGTGTTCTCCTTGTATGGTTCATTCCGCTTCACTAATTATTTGCTCAACATACAGATTGAATTAAGTATATAAAGAATAAAACTCTGATATACATCTTTCTGATTTTTCAACCATGCAGCATTCCTTTGTTCTGTTCAAGTGATTTTGTCGTGGTCTATGTACAGATTCTGCATGAGCATAATTAAATATTCTGAAATTCCCATTCTTTACAGTTTTATCCATAGTTTGTTAATATACATACAGTCCAATGTTTTGCATAGTCAATAAAGCATAAATAAACATCTTACTGGCATTCTCTGCTTTCAGTCCATATCTTTTTTATATCAACAATAATATCCTTCACTCCACATCCTCTTCTGAAGCCAGCTTGGATTTCTGGCAGTTCCCTGTTGATACCCTACTGCACTGTTTGTTTGTTTGTTTGTTTGTTTGTTTAATTATCCTCAGTAACATTTTACTTGCACGTGATATTAATGATTTTTTTTTTATTTCTGCATCCTATTGGGTCACCTCTCTTTGGGATCGGTACAAAAATGAATCTTATCCAGATGATTGGCCAGGTAGCTCTCTTCCAAATTTCTCAGCACACATAAGTAGTACCCTCCATCACTGCCTTGGTTTGGTAAAACACTTTGATTGTTATTCCATCAGTTCCTGGAGCCTTTTGTCTTGCTATGCCCACAATGTAGCTTGGACTTCTTCCTTCAATACCATTGATTCTTGATCACAGGTTACCTCTTGAAATGGTTGACCGCCAGCTAATTATTTTTGGTATCACAACCGTATGTACTGCTTTCATCTTCTTTTGATGCTTCTAGCATCATTCAATACTTTGCCCATGTGGTACCATTAAGTTAGTTCCCACTCACAGTGACTGATGAACAACAGAACCAGACACCGCCCAGTCCTGCACCGTCCTCACAATGGTTTTTATGTTCAGCCCATTGTTGCAGCCACTGTGTCACTCCATCTCCTTGACAATCTCCTTATTTTTTCTTCTTCTTTTCTAAGCATGACATCCTTTTCCAGGGGCTGGTCCAGCCTGATAACAAGCCCAAATATGTGAGATGAACCCTCACCATCCTCAGTGTTACCCATAGAATCCTACAACATTGAAACGTGAGGCTTGATTTTTTTTTTCAGTTTTTCCACTTAAGAAATGCTGAACGTTTTCTTACATTTTAGTTCACTAGGTCCAAGTCTTTGCACATTCCATTGTAATACTTTACTTTGTCTTTTAAAGCTGCCGTTTAAGATGTTCTGTTTGGCTCTTTTTTTTTTTCTTTTCCCCTCCCTCCCCACTCCCCCTTCCCTCATGAGCCCTTGATAGTTTATAAATTGGTATTTTGTCATATCTTGCCCTGTCCAACGTCTCCCTTCACCCACTTTTCGGTTGTCTGTCCCCCAGGGAGGAGGTCACATATAGTTCCTTGTAATCAGTTCCCTCTTTCCTACCCACTCTCCCTCTACCCTCCCTGTTTCGCCGCTCACACCACTGGTCCTGTAGGGTTCATCCGCCCTGGATTCCCTGCATTTTCAGTTCCTATCTGTACCAGTGTACATCCTCTGGTCTAGCCAGACTTGCAAGGTCGAATTCGAGTCATGGTAGTGAGAGCGGGGAGGAAACATTTAGGAACTAGAGGAAAGTTGTATTTCTCATCGTTGTTACATCGCTATTTCTCATTGTTGTTACATTGCCTGTTTGGCTCTTTTGATCATCATTCCTTCCAGTTGCTTTAGCTACTCTTTGTTCAAGAGAAAACGTCAGAGTCTCTGCTGACATCCATTTTTGACTTTTCTTTATTTCCTGTCTTTCAAATGATCTTTTGCTTTTCTCATGTATGATGCTCTTGCTGTCATCCCATAACTCAACTGACCTTCAGTAATTAGTATTCAACTAGCCAAATCTGTTCTTTAGATGGCCTCTATATTCAGATGGTATATACTTAAGGTTGTATTTTGACACTTAAGAACTTAATTTTATTTTCTTCAGCTTTAACCTAAATTTGCCTACGCGTAATTGATGGTCTCTTCGACAGTAAGCCCTCTGCCTTGTTTTGCATGCTGATATTGAGCTTCTTCATTGTGTCTTTCCACAAATGAAATTAATTTGACTCCCTGTATTCTATCTGATGAGATCCATGTGTATATTCACTGTTTATGTTACTGAAAAAAAAATATTTGTAATGAAGTCATTGATCTCGCAAAATTCTATCATGCAAGCTCCAGCTTCGTTTCTCTCGCCATGACCATGTTTTCAAATTACCGATCCTTTCTCTTAACGTCCAGCATTCCCATGCCAATCACCAGCTATTATCAGTGCATCCCAATCGCATGTTTGATCAACTTCAGACTAAGTCGGTAGAATTATTCAATTTCTTGATCATTGGCTTACCTGGTTGGCACATAAATTTGACTAGTAGTTTGTACTAACTCATCTTCCTCGTAAGTGTGGAGATACTATCTTATCTAAACAATAAATCTTGATATAGTGTTTTCCACGATGTACGGACACCATTCTTCTTCAATTTGTCAATCCTGGCCCAGTTACACATATGACTGTCCAATCCATCATGGCCACTGCCAGTATTTTTCAGCTCACTAATACTCACAATATCGACTTTTATACATTCCATTTAACTGTGGAGATGTTCCAATTTTCATAGAGTCATACTTTGTACATTCAACATTCCAGTTGTGAATGGATGTTTAGAGGAATTTCATCTCGTTTTGAGTAGTGCACCACCATCAAGTGAAGACCCCAAAGCTGGGCTCCACCCATGTCATGAAGGTGCACTTCACCTTGAGGAGGCCTCTCTTTCCCAGTTGGATTTTGAGTGCTTTTCACCTTGAGGACCCATCACCTGGCATTTTACCAGACAGTGTTCTTCAACTATGCACAAAATTTGCATAGCTAATTCCTCAGAAGAGGACCACCTCCTTCTTCTACCTACTTTGGCTTAGTCTAGAAACCTTTCCAGGATGGGTGACCCTATTTGTTATTTGAAATACTGGTGAGGTAACTAAAATAAAACTTTAAACCCTATTTCCAAATCAATTTCACTTCGAATTTAGGTTTGGGTAAATACATTTTATTCCCCTATCTGGACTTAATCCAGTACAAAATCATCTCAGAAACAAGTTACATCCTTTTTAACTGCTTTAATTTGGTAACAGCCTGACCCTTAAACTGTTTATCAACCCCCTTGTAAATAATCTAGCAGCTGTGAACATTCTATACATTTAGCAAAGAAAGATTTTTTAATGGCGCACGGGGAGAATGTTGTAAATAATGAGTTGTAAAAATTAGTGCTTTTGCATTTTATGGTTTATCTGCAATGAATTACAGATTTCATTTTAAACCTTGCTCTGGGCTCCCAGCTCATAAAGACACTGACCAGAATAATGGACAGAGTGTTCAGTTCTTCCTCTTGTCATCATTGATTTCTGGACACTTCGGCTTCTACAGGTGACGGGGGAGAGCGGGCAGGGCGCTGTGAGCTTATTTCACACCCTCAGTCTCTTGCTCAAATGTGTACACAGGTTTGCAGTAATTGCACTTCAAGTGTCATTCTGATTATGAGCAGTTATTTCGAGATATAAATGTTGCATGTATTTTCTTTGCCAAAACGTGCTTTAAAGAGTAAACTTGTTCTTCAGGGATTCACCTTGAAGCAGTTTAGGGGTCAATGTTCAAATTGCTTTCTATGTAGAAACTGGCACCAACCATGGCGTTGGGAGTTTGCCCATGTTTCCCTTTGCGTCCACGCTTTCCTTCTGAGGAGACTATTCTGTATGCCTTTCCAAAGGGCTGCATGCCACTGACATGGAAAACATCAAATCTCAAGGTCTTATGACTAGTAACTGAATGTTCAGCTGCCAATCTCTCTCCAAAGCTTACCATTTTAGACACAACATCACAGATAGAGTTTGTCTGTGTATAGGGACACACATGGGTGGCTACCCTAAGGTCCACTGAGGATAAGGTAATAGCTTTGCATATATCCAGGATTTCCTTCCAACTGGGAGGGAGAGGAAAGACATAGACGGATAGGGAAGGTGGGAGAGAGAGAGATAAAGATGAGACAATAGTGAGAAAGCGTATAGGCAGGGTTGTAAGAGCCCAAATAAAGATAAGTTTAAAAAACAGTATGGGTGTTTGAAGTGTCTCAGACAGAAAGGCTGAAGTACTGAGTTCTCATCCCAACTCAGCCTCTGTGACTCAGTTTCCTTATGTAAAATGAAAGATTTGGACAGGACAAGTTCTAAGATCCCTTTCAGAACTCAATTAGGTGAGTCTAAAAGGAAACATGCGTACATCCCTTTCTAGAAACTCTTAGATTTGAAGAATCTAAGACATAGTGGCTTGTCATGTGTCCATCTTTGCCTATGAGACACCCAGCACCCATGGAAATCACCCTGTCCTGCGAGCTGTAATCACATGGTGTATCTGAGCCACAGTGTCACATCAGAATGACCACAGAAGCATTCTAACAAGACACATTCCAGGTTTGCATCTCCAGGTTCAAATTCTGTACATGTGGGAAGCCTCAGCACTGCATAAATGTAACTGTCTCTGTGCTGCCAGCTGAGAATCATGTCTAGTGGGAAATTAAGTCTTTGCACCTTTGAAGTATGGTTGTGAATGGACTAAATAATATTTGATACTTGGCCCTACGCAACCTATTTGGTATATCTTGCTGACCATGAGTCTCGCCCTAACCTCTCTCTTTTCTGTCTTGTTGGAAATGCCAACAGGAACGAAGCAGCAGGAATATAGGGCTGACCTTTGGGTTTGAGCCCTATGTTGGTTGCTGTGCAAACACTACAAATAGTTACTTGACACATTTTCCCCAACTTCTATTTGTACCAAGTAGGTTTAGCTCTGGTCTCCTCCCCTGACGGTTTAGCTTCATAAATGACCAACAACACAAACAGCCCTTTCTGGGTGAGAGCTCATGGGAAAGCTGCACTTAGACAATTGAATTCACTTCTTTGGTGTCTTGGCCTCTAATTTTTGTCTCCTCCTTTCATGAGATGGTGACTACTCCAGGCCACCACTTCTTCTTGGCTTCTAAGCCTCACAAGAAGCACAGGCAAATGCTACAGGGAGGCAAAACCATGAAAGCCGTGGTTCTCGAGATGAACGTTCTTTCTCTAGTGGACCTTCACTGCTCTACCGCAGACCACCTTGCTTGCTTTCGAAAGCCTCCCACCATCTGTTGGAGGCTTTGCTTGGTGTTTCGATCTGACTTTTATAGCTGTGCTCCGCAGAAGGGTTAGTCCAATGCAAGGTCCTCGGTCATCACAAGAAGCAGGAGTCTCTCATTGACATTTTGACCTTTTTTTTGCGGGGTGGGGGGGCAGTGAA
>NW_022103896.1:22588240-22591558 GCF_000313985.2 Echinops telfairi
TTTGAAATCCTTCCTACATAATTTATACCAAGTTTCACCTATAAGATAGTTCATTGATGCAAGTAATTCTGGTGCATTTTAGTCCAATAAATCTCGCCAGCAAAATATTTGTAGTTAATAACTAACACATAAAGAGCCAGAAATATTTGCCAGATCCATAAATCATGAGTTAATTTTCTAGCTATTGGAGAGCGGGGTGTTATTGCAGGCCGGGAACCCTGCACTGATAGTCTTCAGGGCCACAGATACCTGCTGTGGAAGTGAATGACCCTTGAGAGGCATCCTCAAACGTAACCCTTGTGTTCTCCATTTTCCAGCATTGGCAGCAGGCCCTTGCAGGATTCCTTAGGCTACAATTCAGGCAGAACCTTTTTCTAGTCAGGAAAAGTAATTTAAACTCCATTATTCTGAATGTGAACCAACTAATATCAGCAGAAGGAAAGAAAAATGGAAGAAAGGGAAGATAAAGAGCCTGACTGTACATGCCTATTGTCTAGCCGAGTCTTTTATCTGGTTAAAGATTAAAGTTCACAACTGACTCCAGACAGGATTAAAGTGTGTCTGAGGTTTTGCAATGAAATTGGAAGGAAAAGGAAAATCAAGTCTGATTCAAATGATCACATTAAAAGATGGGTACGAATCAAAAAACCTCTTCATCAAACATGGTGCAAAAGTAGATGAAAATGAAAAGGCTGGTGGTTCTTCTAGTCCTTCATTTGTTTATTTTTAATTTCTATAAGTTTCATTGTGCGTTAGGTGAAGGTTTATAGGGCAGGTCATTAAGTCTACGTTCAACAACTCATAGGCACTTTGTTTCAGCTCCTCCATTGCCATCCTGTGAACGTACCATCTCTTATCCCACTTCCTCCCTGTTTCCGGTCTCCATTCCTCGTGCTTTCCTCGCCCTCCTTGAGCAAGCACTGCCCTGTTGATCTGAGTCAGCTGATTATTCTAACAGACATGAGTTCAGTTGCAGCTCTGAAGGGTGACTAAGGGCCAAGTCTTAGGGAACCGACTAGTCTTGATATGACCAATCGGCCTGCAGATCTTCGTTTAAAAAGAGAAAGGGAAGAGGGGAAATTGTCCTATTAGAAGGTGTTGGAGTCTCAAATGATAAATGAACAATAGCAAAGAGCAAGTCAGGTTATTGCCTCTGCCAATAGCATTTACCTCCCAAAACTCCGCCCAAATAAAACGTAATTCTCAAGCCCAGACTTCAAGTATGTATTATTAGAACAAAGATTTAATTCACCCATACACACACCAATACACACACCTTTCCAACAAATCTTTTTTTTTATTTTCTCAATATATTTTTAATATAAATTTACCTTTTGCCCAATTTCATCTAATATTAATAGCTTACATTATCATGGCCCATTTATATAAAAAAAAAAAACCACCATATTGGCACATTAGTATTAAGCTTCAAACTTTGTTTGATTTTGCTCATTTTCCCACTAATATTCTTTTTCCATTCTAGAATACCATATTGCATTTAGTCATTATGTTACCTTATGTCCACCCTTAGAATGTGAGTTTCTCAGTCTCTCCCAAAAAACCAGAATCAAAAAATGTGAAAAAGCTTTCTGCTCAAATTTCACCTGTGTTTTTTTTCTTCCAGGTGGTAGTGAGATGCCTAGATCAGCTGCTAATTAAACAGCTGATGGAAATCCATGCTGGTATTGAAGACTTGAAGGAGGAGTACAGAGATTTAACAGGTGGAAAATGCAGCTGCCCTAAATTCAATGCCGAAGATGTTTATTCCAATGATCTACTCTCAACGGAGTCTTTTCACCATTATAATATGCTTCCCAGAGAAATGGTCTTTAGAAGAAGTTCTGTACCATGACGCGAATGGAAGCTAAATTCTTTACCTTTGGCAATCTGTAACCTATTTCTAACTCTAAAAATTGGGTTTCCTCCTATACTAATGTCCTGTTGTGGGTGGGGTACCATATTGCGTCCTTCCTTAAAGGTGTGTGTTGCAATATTTAAAACTAAACTAATCATATAGGTCTACAAAAAAAAAAGTGTCTTATCTTGTCAACTCTCCTTCAAAAACGAGAGGTGATGAGACAAGAAAAATAAAGATATGAAATACAAAAGTTTGCTTTTTCTATAGTCTCTTTCATTCTCCATCATCAACAGTTTTTAGTAAATAGAAAATGATTCATAATATAATATCATGCATTGATTGTCATTCTAAGGGGCAGTGATGATCCATTTCAAACCACCCATCTGTTTTGAAGGAATCCCTGGGTGTCTCAGTTGAGCACTCCAGCACCAACGGAAAGGTTGATAGTGTGAATCCACCCGAAGCTACCTCAGAAGAGAAAACAGGCATTCTGCTTCCACAAGGTCACCACCTTGAACACCCAAGGGAGTCACGTTCTTCTCTGCACACAGGGAGTTGCCAGGACTTGAGATTTACTCACTGGCAAAGGATGTGATTTGGTTGGGCCTGAAACCCCCTTGTGAGCCTGCTCAACCCTTTCCCCAGTCTATCATATTGGCTGCTGATGGCTGAGAAGAGGGTCACAATTTGACAACAGCTTTCTTGACTGGGGCATTACTGATTAATTGTCTCAGAACACCGTACAAGATGAGCTGCTAATTTTATTTGTCTTTATGTCTGTCCTCTAACTTTGCAATTGATTCCCACTACAAATCACCAATGGAAATTAAGTCCTTTGATCCAGCTTTTAATTTTAATTTTAATTAACTTTTTGATCCAACTTCTGAGAAGCCCAATAGAGAAAAGTGCCATTCTAGACTACTGCCCACTCATCCTTAGGGGATTGAAGCATGTGTTCCTCTTTCTTTTGTCAGAATCCCCACCCAGATGCCTCTGAGAGCTACTGTTTATGCTGCTGTGGGGACCTGTTCACCCCAATGATCTCCCAATCTCTGCACTATGATGGGGATCTACAGACAAATCCTCAGATTGACAGTGCCCTTGGTCAATGCCAATTAGGTGCTAAATAAATACTCACTAAATAACAAATAAATGGGTGGATGAATACATGAAAAAACACCCCTCCCTCAAAAAGAAAAAAAATCTAAGAAGAAACTATTAAGCATTGCCTTCCTCAACAGCCGCTCCATATTCCACACAGATTCCTGGAATTATATGGGGGGTGAGTGTTGACTATGGATGATTTGTTAGCACATAGTCTCCCTGTTCGAAGAGTGGAATGAAGTGGAATCCCATCCCTGAGTTCCACTGTGAGCACAGGGAGACCATACCCAGTCTCAGTCCTCATCCAATGACTGACTGGCAGGAGGAGAAAACCAGCCTCCTTTCTTCAAGGGAGG
>NW_022103896.1:22591879-22600974 GCF_000313985.2 Echinops telfairi
AAAATATGTAATTATATACATCAAATATAATATAAAAATTAATATAACATAATAACAACAAAGCCAAAAGCAACCAAAAATATGCTGGATCAATTTACAATAAGGTAATTTTAAAACTAGGGTACTGTGTACTTAACTGAAAATTTCTACAGTCTGTTCAGAAAATTTAGAATTACTTAAGGTTCTATGAGAGTCTTTGAAAGAGGAATCACACTCATCGTGGTTCTTCTTATTTTTAATAACATCACTTCAAGCCATGTCCTTCAGATTTTTTGAAAAATCCAACCCAATATCAGGGTTTTTGCTCTTTCTCCCTCTGGGCTTTCTGTCCTCCTAGAAATCATTCTGTCTTAACTTCATAGAATTTTGAATTCCCCTTCTTACCAGAGGACTATCTTTTGTAGGTACAGCTAAAACAATCAAATCCCTGGGCAAAGAGTGTGCAGGACAGACTGCTTTTGTAGGTAGAAGCATCTTGGAAAAGGGATTACTTTAGCTGTCCTAGAGGATGAAGCTCACCACTCTTGGGAGAGCTGAGTCTGTGAGACGGAACGGGATTGGCCTTGTGCTTTTCTCGGTGCCTCAGTAGGCTCTGCCATTTGTTCTTAGCCAGCCCCTTGAGAACAATGTAAGAGTATTTGGTAACAATGCTCTCAGGGTTTTGACAAAGGCCTCCCAGGATTGGGTTTGCGGCCACTAGTTCCCAATGACACATTAAAGAACCTTCAAAGGGTAACTAATCTCCTATCCTCTGTGACCTTGACAGACTGGAAGCCAGTGTCAGAGAAGAGACTGCTGCCTATTCCATTTCCCGATTCCCCAAGACACACTCTCTCCCTTCCCTATTATACACTTTGTATTTTCTTTGAGGAAGATTAGCATATATTGTAACTGAATTATGTCTAGAAATAATAGAAACAAACAAATCTCCTCCTCAGGATGATGTTTAGAAAAAGGGAACAAAGATACAGCCCTTCACAGGTGAGATTGTGAAACCTGGGCATGATCCCTTGTGTGTCTTCTTATGTGACCCTGGCTTTACTATAAGAAAGCATCTTTCTTACACAGTACACTCTGGATAAAGTGTCATGTAAAGATGTCAGAGGAGATGCCCTACTTGACTGTCAGTCTTCTGCTCCAGCAAGTTTGACAGATGAAAGTGGTTTTAGGGGGAATAACAAATACCTCAGGTCTTTGTGAATATGTGGTTTCTTTGTCAACATAAATACTCCCCAAACTTAGTAGGTTGTTTTGTCAATCTTCTTTCAGTCAGTTGTATACATTGGTGTGCTGGATCTGGTTTGTTCTGGCTTTGGAGAGCCAATTATACATCTCTCTTCCCAATTATGATCAATGACACCATATTCATAGCTTGACATCAGCCATCTCATTGCCACTGAGTCAATCCCAACTCATAGCAACCATACATGGGGTCTCCTAAGCGATCAATCTTTATAAGAGCACACAGCCTTCTCTTTCGGGGAATGGTCAGTGGGTTGGAACTGCCATTCTTGCAGTTCGTAGTCCCAATGCCAACCAGCAGCACCACCATGACTCCCTGAATTCTGCCATCGTGGGGGTATTTTATTTACATGCTGTAAATCAGCAAACTACAAATTGAAAGGTTTTTTTAATAACATGTTGTTGCAAGATACCCATGAGTTGGTACCAACTCAACCACTACGTACAATAAAACAAAGCATTGACCAGAGCCTGGTCCTGCACATCACAGCACCTATGTTTGAGCCCATTATTATAGCCATTATCATTCCCTCTCACTGAGGATCTTCCTCTTGTATGCTGACCCTGACACTGACTTATGTATGCATCACACTTTACCAAGCCTGATGGCCTTTCGCAGGGATTGGTCGGTCCTGATAAAATATCCAAAGTGAGACAAAGTCTCACCATTTTCACATCTAAGGTGCGTTCTGATTGCATTTCTTCAAAGATAGGTTTGTTCACCCTTGTGGAAATCATGTTATGTTCAACATTCTCCTCAACACCATAATTCAAATGCATCAAGTCTTCTTCGATCTTCCTTATTTATTGGCCAACTTTTGAATTACATCACATTTTCTTTGATATCGATGACTTATGGTAAAGAAAAGTTATGGTTTTAGTTTAAACATTTATTGGCCTGAATATCTTGGTATATAGATACCTCTCCTTGTCTGGCCAATTTCACCAGTGCTAGTCACAGGCAATGAGGTTAAATTTTCAAGTGAGAACTGTGATTTAGGGAGAGGGAATAAGGCACAGACAGCGTACGCCAGAGAACCTCCAGCATCATGGCAGTGAGGCTATTTGCATTATTATCACTGTACTGTCATTCGGGAAATTGTCTATTTGATTAGTTCTCAATAGTGAATGTTAATGTGGTGGAATGATACAATGCTCACTGGTTAAGAAGTCACCAGCCCATGGTAGAAAGAAGAATATTTATCTCCTGAACCTTCTTAAACTTGATCATTTGAAAGTACAGAGATTAAGATTCTGGTGGGATGGGAAGAGAAGAGAAAAGAAGTCCTGACCCCAGAAAGCTGTTTAAAATAAGAATCACATCAAAAGACATAAAGTCAGTGGTGATATCATCAGTTTAGCCATCATGTCCTCTTCCTCACTCTGTCTGCCAATCAATTCCCAAAGGCTGATCACTCTGAGGAATGAGAATGGCAAAGAATCAATGAGTTGGGTAGTACTTGTTATTTAAATTGAAGGGAGTGAGAAATGTACAGACCATTCCCCCTAAAATAATGGCCTTAATTCAGTTGATGTGTTGGGGTTTTCTGTTTGTTTGTTTTCTTGGGTTGGTTTTGTTTGTCTGTTTGCAGGTTTTTGCTGTAGGATAGGCCTGCGTATATTTGCTCTCCTCTAAATATAAAGAGACACACATGGCGCTTGTTATGTGTCAGTCTGTTCTTAGAAATATTATATACACTTATTTGATTTTCTTAATAATCTTATGAGATGTGGTATAATTACCTTAATTTTAAAGAGGAGCAAAAGAAGCCACAGAAGGTTCGTGAGTTGCCCAAGTCCGCATAGCAAGCAATGTTGAAGCGGGATACAAACCCAAACAGCCTGGTTCAGAGTTCGGGTTTTTGCCCATTGCCTTCATTATCCCATGCTGCTATACAGAAATACCACAAGTGGGTGATTTTAACAAACTTCCTTTCTCACCGTTTAGGAGGATAGGACAAAGTCCGGTTCTAGGGAAAGGCACACGCTCTCTCCCTGTGGACCTGAGTCAATCTCTTTAGCTTCTGTTCCCCTTTTCTGTGTGCCTTGGTGAATTCCATCTGTCTTTCCCCATCTGTGCATGCTTGCTCCTACGTTTGATCTACTTTTTTCATATCTCAGAAGTAAGTAGGGTAGTCATCTAAGGGAGGTGTCAGCTAAGTCTATAAGGATGGCGCACACCAGTCTGTCCAAGTCCAAGAATTGTTAATAATAAAGCCGATGATTAGAGGAGGGAATTATATTAGAGCTTAAATTCTGAGCACCTGGTTTGTAGAAGGCTATGGATGAGAGTGAAAGCCTAAAATCCATTGGCAAAATCCCCATGGGGATTAAGTCTCTGTTGAATTTCCTCTGACCGTTGGCCAGAAATGGGAGTATTGTTGCCTTTGGACAGAGTGCACTAGAAGGTGGGTTACTTCCACCACTACCGCCTCCACCAGCCCAGGAAGGGGCAATCTCTTTTAGGGGCTTGCCTGGTGCTTCCTTGATGGAAAGCTCTGTGATGTGGGTCAAATATTCATGAGTCAAGCCTCAAGGAAGCCCCAGGACCCACATTGTAAGCTCCTCTGCTAACAGAATGTACATGCCCCAATCATGGTGCCCTCCAAATCCAGCTTCAGATGTTCCACTGGTAACTGGGCTGGATTAGGTCTGCCACACTCATGTTGTGTGTTAGTTTCCTTTGACTTCCCATCATCTTTTTAAAGCTCTGTGTCACAGAAAACCTTGAACACCGTTATAACCTCAGGCTAATGGACTCCTTCATCTAGACAACAAGGCTCTTGAGTTATCTTGTCCTTGTTCCCTTTAAGACTTCATAAATGCTTGCTTTAAATAAATAAATAAGGTTAAGATATACCTCCATACCACATGGTCTAATTAACGTAACAAAGAAGCCCCTTTTCCTATGTGCAGTGACCTCCTCAGCACAGGGATTAGAATCTACAACACATATTTCGTTGTTGTTGTTGTTGTTGTTGTTGTTGTTGTTGTGAGGTGCCAGCAAGTCGGATCCAACCCATAGTGACCCCGTGCACAACAGATGGAACATATATTTGAGGGGACATGGTTCAAACTGTAACACCTACCATCCGAGGCTAACTCTCTGATCATAATAATAATATTTGTGATATTTTGTATTATCTTTCCAGTGAATCATGGCCCTCTCCTATAACAAAATGAAACACGCCCTTTCTTTGCCATGAAATGCGCAGTCTCTCAGAAGAAAAGCATACTACCCTTTTCTTGATGCTGACCAGCTTGGTCATGTGAATTACTTTGGCCAACGAACTATCAGTCTACCAATTCTAGTACAAATACTATGTATTTATGCCCTCTGTTTCTCTCTCCTTCTCTGTCTCCCACTCTCTCCCTCCTTCCTTTTCTCCCCATTTCTAGCTCTCCCTTTCCTATAAATAAGGATCCCAAATAACCCCAGTATGAGAAAATATGGAGTCTAGTGCCATAGCATCTGACTCACAACTATCAGCATGTTGTAAGAGTGGCGAAAATAAATGTTAGTTGTCAGCATCCACTGGAATCTGGAGTTTTATTCGTTACTACCATGGAGCTAATCACTGCCCTTACAATCACTGTGTTCCACTGGGTGGTCTAGGGAAACAAACCAGAGACGCTCACCTGTGTACAAGAAAGAACTTGATATGAAGAAGAGACTTTACATCAAGAAGGTGGCTGAGCCCCGTCTCACGCAAATCCATAGATCCAATACCATTCGGGGCATCTTCCAACCCGCATAGCTGCAGGCAGACGACACCGAAAGGGAAAGCAAGAAGCAAGGACAACACAGGCTAGCGAGTGCACAGTGGTGTGGATCCAAGTTTAGCAGAGACATAACAGGATACCAGCAGCTCGCAGGGTCAGGCAGCCCGCATGGGGCAGCCCCTGGAGGCAGGCAGGGTCCCAGCAAGCAGGAAGGCAAAGAGGCAGAGAGAGGGAGAAGCTCCCAGTTTTTCTCTTATAAGAAGGCCACACCCCCAAGGAGGTATCATCAGGCTACCCTTTGATTGACAGGTTGGAAGACACCCCTACACACGTGTAAGTTAGCGTGAAATCTGTCACAGTCACCATCTACTGAGCGTCAATAACAGGTGAAACAACTTCTCACCTGCAAATGTAGAACCTTGTTCTTCAGAACTTTCAGCACATGAGAATTTTCACATCTTACCAGGAAAGTATCGTTATCCTTGTTCTCTAAAGTAGAAAACAGATTGTAAATAAAGTGGCTTGGCCAAGATCACAGAATGAGTATTACAAAGCCATCTCCAGCGCTAAGGCACGGGTCTTCCGCAGGACTGTGCATGGACTCTTTCTCCAGACAAGAGAAGGCTCAGAAGATGCACTGACCTACCGAGAGCTGGTAATGCTGGGACTTGGAAACCTCGATCGCCACCCGTCAGCCGCCCAAGCTGAAGGGATCTCTAGGTAATTAATGTGCCGTAGCGTGTCTTCCCCTCACTAATCTAAACACTACAACTGTAACTAAAGGAATGTTGTTTAGAAAGTGCTGCCCCTTCTAATTAGGCCTGATTGTGCTTTATAGACCTATGTGCTACTATCAGAAAACTACTCTATCCTGTATTAATAGTACTTCTTTTCCTCTCTGGACTGAATTCAAGTGTCTTGGTGGTGCTGTGGATTAGATATTGGGCTGTTAACCACAAGCTCTCAGTTCAAACTCGTTAATCAAACTCTCCATGGGAGAAAGATGAGGCTGTCTACTCCTGTGAAGACTGACAGTCTTGGAAACCTATATGTATAGGGTTGCTACGAGTCGGGATTGACTTGAAGGCAGTGGGTTTGTGTTTGGGTAAGGGCTTGATTGCAGTCCCTAAATAGCACAGAGGAAGAGCCGTGATGACGTAGTGGTTAAACGTGGGTGCTAACTGCAAGGTCAGCAGTGAGAAACCAGCAGCCACTTGGGCTTTCTATTCCTCTAACGTGTTCCAGTCTTGGAAATGCACAAGAGCAGTTCTACCCTGTCCTGTAAGGTCTCTAGCAGTCAGCATTGACTTGATGGCAGAGAGAGAGAGAAAGAGAGAGAGAGAGAGAGAGAGACAGAGAGAGAGAGAGAGAGACAGAGAGAGAGAGGCAGAGAACAAACACATAGCATTAAGTACTCAACAACTAGTCCAAAGGTTGGTCATCTGAACCCACCCAGAAGCACTGAGGAAGACAGGCCTCGCCATCTACTTCTGAGATGTCACAGCCGTGAAAGCCCTCTGAAGCACAATGTCACTCTGCACACAGGGGGCGGCCATGAGTCAGAATCCACCTGATAGCAACCAGCAAAAACAACACGCACTTGACTTCTTCCCATACACACGCATGTCCCTGTGAACTCTGAACAACAAAGTACTCTCTCAAGATTGAATAATCCAATTCACCTTGGTATTTCAAAGTTATTGGGGTGAAAATGTAGCTGGGTCATAGACGCTGGAGTGCATATTGCTAATTATCAATGTCCTGCGACGACGTCCCCGTGGCAACATAGAGAATGGCGCATGATTGGACAAGGAGTGGCTATAGACCAGCTGAAATTAAATCAATACTGAAGGCAATTTTAAAATGATATGGGAAAGATATTTGGTTGTTTTTCCATTTTGAATGCTTTCATTATCTCTTCTCTTATCTCCTTTTTCGTGTAAGCTGAATTTAAATCACTAAGGTTTCCCAGGGTTTGTTTGTGTTTTAAATTTATGCTACCATTTAAGACAAATAAATCTCAGAAATGTATTTATTCTACACTTACAAAAGTCCATGCTTTAACCTGGGGAATTTTTTAACTTGAGCCAAGATATTGTCGTGGTCCTTTATGTAATGCATACCCATACATATCTCCTGTGACAAGGACAACATCTATCTGTTTATTACTGTCCACAATTTAAAAGAAGCTGCCGAACAGCCAGAGACATTCAGGGAATGAAACTGTATTACTGCAGATTATCCTGAACCTTTCCCTTGGCGAATGAAGCAGAGGGCCATCTTATTCATCTCTATGATCCATGCCTTTAGAAGCTGTTTAGAGGATGGGAAGCTCACAATAAAGTGTTTCTGAGACCCAGCTACATTGTCCTCATGGCATTGGCAGGCTTTTGTTTTGCTACCTTATTTTTATAGCTGTTCTTTTATTTTAATTGGGCAAATGGGATCAAAGGAGCAGCATTTATCCAGGAACAAAGCACAGAGGGTTAGGAAAGGAAGATGAGGAGAAACGGGAAACCCGGCAAGGACGCGAGACAAGTGAGAGAATACTGAGGGAATTGCAACAGATGAGTTCAACCGAAAAGTGTGTGCATGGGTGAACGTAAACCTGATGCTCTGCTCTGTAAACTGCCCCCTAATTCACTAGGAAAAGGCAAAAAAATAAATAAAATTAGGCAAATAACCTATCGATTCTGGGGTAGCCTGAGAATGCTGAAATTCTCATCCTTATTTTCTAAAAATAGTTCTATGATTATTCATGGCCATGTTCATTAGATCTGGTTGCTGTGAACTGTACAATATTGTAAATGGAACTATTTCAGAGGCAGTTGGACCTTGCACCTGGTGTGAAGAGGCAAAAGGTAAGCCTTTCTAACTCTTGGGGCACTATGGAGTTGCCAGTGACCTCCCTGGACATCTATCTAAGTAGCCAATAGATCAATGTAATACATTCTCAAATCTAATGTAATATTATATCTTGACTTGGAACAGCGTAATTCTTTATTGTTTCTTTATTTAATATGTTTACAGTTTTCTTATTTTTGTTTGAGAAAGTAAGTGATAGAATAGGAAGATTTCAGATCTTAGAGTTAGCTATCCTTCAAGGAGCTCTGGTGGAGTCATGGTCATGCATCAGTCTGCTAATTGCTAGATCAGCAGTTCAAAACCACCAGCCACTCCACAAGAGAAACATGAGGCTTTCTATTCATGTAAAGAGTAACAGTCTTGGAAATCCACATGGGCATTTCCACCCTATCCTCTAGAGGGGCTATGAGACAGCAATTTCCACGCTATCCTCTAGAGGGGCTATGAGACAGCAATTTCCACGCTATCCTCTAGAGGGGCTATGAGACAGCACCGACGATGGCTGTGACTTTAACCTCAAACTTGTATTTCAGCTTAGCTGATTTGTTTTTCAGAGACGTAGATTCTTCATTTCTAAAATGTACCTAAGCATACTACCTGCTTCAGATGGTTGTGGTGATAATCCAAAATAGTACAGGGAAGATGCCTAACGCAGCAAACAAACTCATTGTCACCCAGTAAATTCCAAACCATAGCGATCCTGGAGGACAGAGTAGAACTGCCCTTGTCGGTTTCTGAGACTAACTCTTTGTCATTTTTGTGGTTGTTGTCTGGGCCATTGAGTCTGTGCCCACTCACAGAATGAGACGCTGCCAGGTCCTATGCCATCTTCACTGCGCTTCCTATGCTGGAGCCCCTTCTTGCGGCCATGGTGTTAATCTAGCTCAAGTCGCTCTCCTGCAGAACGGCTGGTGGTTTCAAACTGCTGACTTTGGATCACCGTGTAATGCTTACCCACTATGCCAGCAGGCATTGCACAACACATGGCAGGCACCTAGAAGTTCCTAATAGCAAACTTGATCATGGTACTCAAACAAGTGTCACTAATACTTTGCCAGACTGATGGCCTCATTCTTTTTGTTTCTCTCTCTCTCTCTCTCTCTCTCTCTCTCTCTCTCGGGCTTTATGGGCCCCAACCCAACCCCCACAGCCACTGAGTTGATGCCGACTCATTGGATTGCCCACACTGTCCACCTTTGTGGGATCAGACAGCCTCGTCTTTCTCCCAAAGAGTTGCTAGTGAGTTTGAACTGCTGACCCTGCAG
>NW_022103896.1:22601074-22612838 GCF_000313985.2 Echinops telfairi
ATACTTTGCCAGACTGATGGCCTCATTCTCTCTCTCTCTCTCTCTCTCTCTCTCTCTCTCTCTCTCTCTCTCCTATATATAGTACATTTATAGGTTACATATATATGCTATACATATAAAATTGTTGTGTTGTATGTGTATATATACCTATATAAAACTGATTTTTACTCCTCTAGAGAACCCAGACTAAAAGTCCTCCTCAAGAGTTTGTAAGACACAATCTCCACAAACGACCTTTGAGTGTGTTTTTCACTTGCTTATCTCTCAGAACCCCTTAGGAAAGTTTGCTCAAACACAGCAAATGTCGTTTGTTCAGCCACAATTTTGCTTCTGCTTGAATTAACAGCAATCATGGGTTTCAATTCATTAGAATGTTCTGAATAGAGATAAATTAATTAATGGGTTTAACAACCAGAATCAGCATGCTCATATTTCAAAAGGAGAGCACTTCTTTTTATGCCTCCAATATCTCATTAAGAAAAACAGGTCAAATCAAGAGAAGCTAATTCAACTCAATTTGTCTCCTTACAGCATCTAGTCTCCTAAGATTCTAAAAGCTCGCACTTTTCCAGATCAAATTCCATAGAAATATATTGAATTATCAGCCGCCTTGCCAACTGCACCGTAATGAGTGCCTCAGTACAAAATACCTTTAATTTCTATAACGGCTTCTCTCGGAAGGGCATTAATAGCTTGACAAAGGTTATTAATCCTCGCAACAATCTGTGGAAGTTGCTGGGGAAATAAATTACCAAGGTACAGGGTGGCCTTGAAAGAAATACTTTCTCATTAAAATTAAGTTCACTGAATCTCTGTGGCGGGGGTGGGGGGTGGGGTGGGGGTGCTAAAAAGTTTTGGAAAGATGCTGGTGATGGTTGCAGCACATGAGGACCATGTCACTTAGTTGAATAAGAGAAGATACAGCTGAAATGGCAACTGTGGTAGGTATTTTAACCACAACAAAATAATCTGAGTGAACTCAAGTTGCATGTCTCTAGAAGGGTATAACTACTGTCCTGCCGAAACACAAAGGAGAAAACTTTAGACCCTCTACAGTTCTCTTCTAAGGTAGGATTCCAGGGGACGAAAGGAAGCCCAGTTTAAGTAATTCCCGTTTCATGCAGTGAGATTCTAATTCTAGGCCTGAAGGACTCCTAAATTCTCAAATAAAACCCTAAATGACCAACCCAACTTCTAATCCAAGTTAGGTGTTCATGTATCTTGATCACACCATCTGTCTGTCCGTCTGTCCTATTGAAGTGGCTTGCCTGTTACTGTAATGTTGGAAGTGATACCAAAAGTATTTCAAATACCAGCAAGGTCACCCAGGGTGGACAGGTTTCAGTGGCACTTCCAGACTAAGAATAGGAAGAAAGGCCTGGTGATCTACTTCCAGAAATTAGCCAATGAAAACCCTATGGATGACAACAGAATAGTGTTCAATATAGACTGGAGGTTAAGTTCCCTACACCAGAAAGCATTCAAAATACACAGATGCCACATCAGTGAACTTGGGCACATCAATGATTGTGCTACAATGTGATACAAGGCCAGGTACTACTTCATACTATTGCTCAAACACAATGGTTTGATTCTGTTGTATGAGACAGAGCCAACTGGACAACAACTGTTTAATACCATAATGTTAGGCTGTTACTGGCTGCTGATTTGTCTCCCTTTGCCACCAGACTCTCAGTTCCACGATGTCTTCAACTTTTTCTGTATTACTGGTACCCTGCCTTGGCACAAGAGGTGATTCCAGAAGTTACTGTATGTTATATATTAAAATGTCAACTACATACTGCTCCCAAACTATTAATATGATAAGCAGTCCTTCAGTTATGTCTATTTTCCTTTCTTTAAGCTGAAACGATCAGAAGATTGTTGGATACTGTGTCAGAAGATGGGCCCCTACAATTGGAAGACATTCCACATACGACTGAGCTGGAGCAGCCTTCTACAGCATAGTCAACCATTATGACATGGAGTGAGTAAAGCCAGCGGAAGTAAAGCCTTCAGGACCTTCCTTTGCTGATGGGACACAATTCAAAATGAAAAGAAAGAGCTGCAAACATCTATTACTGACCTGAACTTGTAAGGTATGAAATATGAATCTAGGAAAGATGGATATCATCAAAGATGAAATGGAACACATAACGATACATATCCTAGGCATTAATGAGCTGACAGGGGCTGGCATTGGCCACTTAAAATCATATGGTTTTCTAAGCCAAGGATGACAGATTCAAGAGAAATAGTGTCACATTCATCATCAAAAAAGACATTTCCAGGCTTATCTTGAAGTACAATACTGTGTGTAAGAGGATCAAGTCTATCTACCTTCAAGGAAATCCGTTCAGTACAACTAACTATTATTCAAACTTATGCACCAACCACCAAAGCTGGTAATGAAGAAATTAAAGAATACCACCAATTTCTTCAGTCTGAAACCAATCAAGCATGCAATCAAGATGCATGGATAATTATTGGGATTGGAAGACAAAAGTTGGAAGGAATAGTACTTGGAAAATATGGACTTGGTGATAGAAATGGAGCTGGTGGGGTAGAAAGGGGGAGCCAATTACAAGAATCTACATATAACCCCCTCTCTGGAAGATGGACAACAGAAAAGTGGGTGAAGGGAGACATTAGACATGACAAAATAATAATAATTTATAAGTTATCAAGGGTTTGGGAGGAGGAGGGTGGGGAGGGAGGGCAAAAAATGAGGAGTTGATTCCAAAGGCTCAAGAAGAAAGCAAATGTTTTCAAAATGATGATGGCAACAATTGTACAAACGTGCTTGACACAATGGATGGATGTATGGATTGTGATGAGTCATACAAGCCCACAATAAAATGATTTTAAAAAAAAGAAAGAAATGAATCTGGAAATAGCAGGATAGAATTTTGCAAGATCAACGACTTCTTCATCACAACTATCTTTTTCAGCAACACAAAAGGCAGCTATCCACATGGACTTCTCCAGATGGAACCCACAGATGTCAAATTGACTCCTTCTCCACATGGACTTCTCCAGATGGAACCCACAGATGTCAAATTGACTCCTTCTCCGGGAAAAGAAAAGCTCACTAACAGGGGCTAACACCAGACCAGAGGCTGACTGTGAAACAGACCACCAATTGCTCATATGTAAGTTCAGTTTGAAGCTGGAAAAAATTTAAACAAAGTTGTATGAACCCCCAATAAAATGATTTTTAAAATTTTAAAACAAGTCTATAAGAGCCAAAATACAAACTTTAGTCTATCTCATCTAAATTTTAAGAATATTTTGAGAGCAGAATTTTTGAACACTCATGAAGAGTGGGAGGACATTGAGAACATTATACTTGAAGAAAGTAAAATGTCATTAAAAAGACAAGAGAGAAAGAACAGATCAAAGTGGATGTCAGAAGAGACTCTGAAACTTGCTCTTAATTGAGTAAATGTTTTAAGGCCCATGCCAAGGACCTATTACCATTTTGTGGTAATAGGAACCAGACATTTTAAATTTTCTAAAGAAGATTAAAATGGACTAGATTTTTTTTCATTCAGTACATTAAGAATATATTTAACATTGGAACATTTTACCATCACTTAATATATATTCCAAAACAGAATTCAACCTGTTTACATTGAATTTCTGCAGCTGATTAAAATAAATGTAATGTGAATGCCACTTTTATTGGCTTAAAATATTAATTTTCTCTAAGTCTTCATAGATTAAAAAGAAACTAATGTTCACAATTTTTCCTGATTTGAAGTCCACTGGATATTTGTGAATGTTAGCATCGTTCAAAGGGACCATGGTGACACAAGAGTTAAGTGCTCAACTGCTGACTGCAAGGTTGAGGTTCAATCTCTCCCCACTGCTCCACAGTAGGAAAACCTGGTCCCTGGTCCAGTAACTTTACAGCCTAGAAAACTTCATAGGGCAGTTCTACTCTTGCCAGGGGTCACTAAAGGTAGAAAATTCACTCAACAACACCTAACAACAGCAGCATATTAGAAAAAAAAATGAAATAAGAATCACCAGGAAGTGAACTTTTTATTAAAGTCTAGATGATTGATTGAAATGTGTACTTCAAACTTTGGATTCCCAATGGCTTTCTCCTCCATCCCACTTCAGTTGTACGCTACAGTGTGTCCTGACCTAGAATGGCGAATGGGTCCAGCTGTACGGTCACGGATGGAGACTCCAGCTTTCCCACCTGAACTTCTTGTTATTTATCTTACTATACCATTTGTAATGTTGTTGAAAAACTAAACACCTTTGCTGTCCGTCTTTCTCTCAGCCATCTTCTATCTTTCATCCCTGCTCTAACAGAGTTGGAGCCTGGATGCCAGGGTGGGTTATGCGTTGGGCTGCTAACTGACAAGTCAGCAGTTCACACCCACCTGATGCTCCATGGGAGAAAGAGACATGTCTACTCCCATAAATAATTTACAGACTCAGAACATCTAAGGAGCAGTTCTGCTCTGTCCTCTAAGGCCGATGAGTTGGACTTGAGTCGATGACAACGGGTTTGGTTTGAGTTTCTAACCATTTTGCATTCATGCTGTTGAAATGTTCCCATTTGCATTTCCACCATGTTCATCCCCTTGCATCTGCATGACAAAATCTAAAGCCTAATGTATTCAAGCACTTTCTCCACAGGTAAACTCAGACTACGGCGTAATTATTTCCAACATAAACTCAAGAACATATCTAGCTCCCACAAAAGCACCTTCAGGAGATGGAAGAAATCTTAAAGATTATTTTAAGCCCAACTATCTCTGTTTACAAATAAGGCAATTTAAGCCCTGTTGGCATCGGTGATACACCAGGTGCCACAGCAAGTTCTCCTCAGAGGTGAGACCTGCAGGTGGACCTTCTGACTCCCAACTCTGTACTGCTGTGGGGTGATACCACCCCTACTTAGGGACTGCAGCATCCTGGGGAACAGGATGAGGAAGATGCCCTCAAAGTCAGATAGGCAGGCATTAATGATGCCCCTCAAATTTCAACAGGGCTCCCTATCTCAGAGGGTTCTTATGAGTTTAATGGGGGTTAGAACCAAAAATACAAACCCACTGCTATCAAGGTGGGTCCAACTCATTGCAGCCCAACACAGGTGTTAGTAGATGCAGCGGATATTGGCCCTGCTTGTCAGCAACCCAGCAAACCTTCCTTGAAATCTTAGCTATTTCTTTGCATTAAGTTCTTAACCAAATCCTCTAGGAAGGTTAGAAAGACTGGCATTCTCAACATTAATTTAGAAGCAACTTTTATAGCAATTACGTTTCAGGGTTTGTTGTTTATTGTTTGCTTTGTTTCTTGGCAGTTTGCTAAACCTCCCCAGTATAAAGATTTAAGGGCTGATAAACAATTTACTGGGTTTGATGCCAGTTCATTTCTTGGATGTTTTAGGAAATTATCTCACTCATTTATCTGTTTCTGAAAAATAAAGTGACATCTTTAATGGAATCAAGAAGGTCATAGTTTCCATCAATCGCAGGGACCTCCTCAATGGAAATTAAGGATGAGTAAAAGCTGTTGACAGTCGGAACATTTACTGTGGGATCCTAAATTCATACGGTTTGAGAGGGAGGCCCTCCAATATGCTTTTGTTGGTCAATTACATAGGATAGGCCTTTTGTAAAGGGATGTCTCAAACATTGAAGCCACCAGATGAAGTCTCTAGAAACCTTTACCTGTAGTTTCTGATGATATTCACAGTTGCAGTCAACAGTGCACTGTAATGAACCTTCCTCCCAGGTTCCAGGGGTTCCAGTGTGTCCAGTAAGATGTTTGGTTTGGGTGTGGTTTTGACAGCAAATGTCCAAATGAAAGTGGTTTAAATAATTGGGCTTCCCTTTTGTTGTCATTGTGCCACTTAAGAGGACCTGGCATAGGTAAGCAATCTCAAATTGGTTTCACCAGCCCAATGATGCCATCCAAGATACTGCTTCTGGAGACCAGGCTGACTGGTCAGACAGAGCCTGGTGGAACTGCAAGCCCCTATCATTCAGACCTGGATCTGAACTCACCTCCACATTAGAAGAAACCAACCATTCAAGATCAAAAGAGCAGAGTGGTCAGGGTTGGGAAAGAAGGAAGAATGGGAACAGGAAACACCGGGAGAAAGTGGGATGAACAGCGGTCCGTGGAGAGCATTGCAGGGAGGGGTTGAATCAGAATGTGGATTGATTGTTGAATGTAAAACTCTTATCTTGGTCTGTAATCAATCGGAATGCCTGCCATGCATTGTTCTACGCTTTGCATACGTACTAAACATGTGCAACCAACTCCTGAGGTCTGTGTGATTGTTATCACGTTACACATACTCACAGGAACGTGCAGACGTGTTAAGTAATAGAGGGAGGAAGTGCAGGAGGCAAGATTCGAACTCAATCATCTAACTCCAGAGGCGATGCTCTGGGCTTTGCCGATGTCCTGTCTCTCAACCAGCAGGATCGGCCACAGCAGGCAATTTACTGGAGTGATCAAAAATCAGAACACGGAGCAGCTCCCAGAGATGCTCTTTTCCGTCCGAAGTGCAAATGTGACATTCTCCCCCGACTGCAGTCGAGATGCGAGCCTGGAGAGCAGAGGAGCATCCATGAGTGACAAGAATTGTTTCCTGTTACTATCACGGTGGCATCACCTGGGGCTGTGATCAGGGCAGGGGTCTCCCCTGCATGGCCATGGGCCCAGGCAAGCAGTCAGCAGCCCTCTATGTTACTGCAGGTATCAGAAAGCCAGGGGACACCAGGGTGAGTGATTAAAGTGTCCGCTCACAAGCAGACAGGGTTTGAATTAGGAAAGGTTCCTCAACTAGGTGCATGTTTTAGAGGCTGTTTCAATCCACCCTCTCATTTATTTCCAAATGAGAAAACTGAGACTCACGTAGGGTAAAGTGATTTTCCCAGGGTCACCCAAAGAGTTGATGTCGGAAGTGAGGCACGTGGCAAGTTGCCTAACACCATTCTTCTCAGCTATACGACAGGGAACGCAGTTACTCCAAACGCACAAGATTTCTGGGAGACTTAAAATCACATGATGCTGGGTGCCAGGCAGATGCAGTGAGAGTGAGTAGTGGTGAGCATTCATTTTATATCACCCCGCGCCTATTCCATGTTTGGGAAATAACCAAGCAATAAAAGAGATTCAGGGTCCGTATCACAACAGGAAGCAAGCAACAGGACTTTGGGTGTGAACATTCAGAAAGAGGCACAGGAAAATCCTGAATCCAAAAACCTGGTGTTATAGGTTGGACTGTGCGTCATCCCCTCCCACAAAAAAAAAAAAGTTAAATTGGTGTCCTGGTCCTCCTCTGAGCCTCTGCACCAATGATTTTGACTTTCTTTGGGGAGATAATGGTTTTCTTTTGTTTTCAGTTACATGAGGTGATATAGGAGCAAAGTGGATCTTAATCCCTTCTGAGTTTTTTGTTTTGTTTTGTTTATGAGGAAGACACACAGGGGGAGTGGAGATGCCATGTAAAGACATCTGTGAGCAGCAGGGGGTGCCAGCAGACACCAGGAACTAGGAGCGAGACCACAGATGGAAGTTGACCCCGCTCAGACTCTGTTTCCAGAAGGGGAAAAAGTCTTTTTTTTAAAGCCAGCCACTTTGTGTACCTTGCTCTGGCAACAAAGGATCAGCTCATGTAAACACTGAAGACACGTGAGGAAGAATCACGTGGGAGGTAGAAGAGTCATGGCCACCATCTCAATCTCCCAATCCTGCATTGAGGTTCTTTGATAGCTCCTCATGTTTAAACAAGATGGGTACGGTTTTCATTTGCTCTTTTATACAGGTCTTTAAAAAGTTAAAACCATTTTGCCAGGGCTGAACTCCAAAGATAAGTAACTCCAAAAGCATGTCCCAGACCCTTACAGATCACTGTCTGGCTTCAAGGCGCGAAGACACAAGGGGTTCTTAGCACAAAGCCTGGCACGTGGGTGGTGGTTGATATTATTGCTAGTTTCATTACTATCATTGGTTTCTACTTATTCCTACTGCATTAGGAGACAAAGATGGTGCCACTATTGCTTCGGAGGAAAAGAGAGAACCTTCTGAGTGTCTCCATTCATCAGAACCCAGGCCAGGAGGGAGTGAAGGATACAGCCCACTGCAAAGCAGCACCTAACTAGAAGAGATTGTTACAGGATGAATTGCAGCCGTCCAAAATAACCGGGAGCCTTCCTGGCTTTGTGGGCTGTGTGTTGGACTGCTACTGCCAAGTCAATGGTTCAAAACCAACCAGGTGCTCAGCAGGAAAGAGAAGAGGCTTTCTAATTCTATAAAGATTGACAGTCTCTGTAACCCAAGAAGGCAGTTCACCTCTGTCCTATAACATCACTATGAGTCTGAATTAAGTTGAAGGCAGTACTTTGGGTTTTTAGTGAAAACAACACACTCCTATTTGGGAAATAAGGTTTTCCTTTCTATGTTACTGGGGACCTGTCCTCCACGGGATCACTTTGCAATGGAAGAACAGATCCTTGGAAGCTCCAACCTAGGATGGTGGATGTCACCTGAAATTCATCAAGGAGCTGAAACATGGCAGAACAGACCTCCCCAGAGAAAATGGTCCCCTAGAGTCAGTGACCCATTCATAGTGGCCCTATAGGACAACTTAGAACTGCTCCGTGGTTTCCAAAGTGTAAATCGTTATAGAAGCAGACAGCCCCAGCCTTGTCCTGCAGAGCTGCTAATGAGCTCAACCCACTGACCTTTCAGTCGCTTGACACTTAGTCACCCCCCCCACACACACACACACACACAAATCCCTCACTGCCATCAAGTCAGCTCTGACTCAAACAATCCTGAAGGACAGAGTAGAATCACCTCTGTGGGCTTCTGAGGCTACCAATCTGGACAGGAGCAGAAGCCTCCTCTTTCTCCTCTGGTTTCAAATGGCTGACCTCGCAATTAGCAGCCCAACGCCATCTACTACATCACATTAATGAGGTGGCCAGAGAAGCAGAAGAGGCAGTAGCTGCAGCAGCGGCAGCAGCAGCAGCAAAAACAACCAAGCGAAGAACCCCTGGGAGGGCCCGGTACCCGGCAGAGACTCTCCTCTGCCAGTGAAGACTGCTATAAACAGACAGAGCTGATGGCCGAGTTGGGCCTGTCCACTCCCAGGGATGAGCCTGGGAGATAGCACTCCTGTAATTACCTAAGTGTGGGCTCAGCCACGATCGTGCTCCCCACGGCTACTCTGATCTGTCCCCAGGCTGGCAGCTCTGAAAGCACCTGTCACAGCGGCGGTTGGCAAGGCAGACACAATGTGGGTTCATCCAGGCCACCTGGAAAGGAGATGAGTGCCTACCAGTTGATGCAATGCTCCTGAGCACAATCACAGACTTGCAGCTACTTGGTGGTAGACGGGGCACGAGTCCATCCTCATCGCCCATCGCTAACAGCGCTTCATGTCCCGTAAGTCACACTCGGGGAAACGGTGAGTTCTAAAAGATCTCAACGCCGTCTTTGCCTCCCTTCATTACCGTTTTTGTATCTCTTCTTTGGACCCTCTCTCCCCATCTAGTATTACAAACACCGTATTATTAGCATTCACCTTTTCCCGTTGCTAATTCCCAGTGCCTAATTTAAGTTTGCACTTCCACTTGGCAGTCATTTGGTTCCTTCCAGATCGCATGTCTTTAAGATGTCCAACGTTTGTTCTAACTCCTGTAAACTCCTTGCAAAGAGGGGAAAATCGTAACAGCTGAGGCCCCATGGGCCCACCTCTTAGAAGGCAACTCCACTATTTTCCCATTTTTCACAGCTGACAGGGCCACAGTGCAGCTAGCTCATGACAAGCAACTGAGCACCATTTCCAGTATATGTATTTCCAATGCCGGCTCTCTGATCAGCATTTCCTATATATGTGACTATATATGCATATGTATATGTATGTGTGTATGAAAACAAATCACCTGGTGTCTTGTTAATCTGAAAAAGATCAACTCGGCTCATATTTGACCCGACTGCACTTCATTGGAGAAAAGACTTAGAAGCAGTCACTGATGATGGCTACTGTTAGCGGCCATGAACTCAGCTCCACGTGCACAATGGAATCAGCGGGAAGACTCCCAATTCTGTGCCACCCGCCCCACAGGGAGTTTCGGAAGGGACCTCTGTGACCCATAGGGTTTTCACTGGCTGGGTTTCAAGAGCAGATTCACCTAGTCCATCTTAGTCTGGAAGCTCTGCTAAAGCGTATGAAGCGCCAGAGCAGCATGTAAACCTTCGCTGACAGGCAGGCAGAGGCTATCCATGAGGTACACCAGTCGTGAATTTGCCCCGAGCGAGCAGCATACAGGGCAGGAATTCCACCACCGCCCCCAAGGGGCCTTTCTCAGGACTGCAAGCTGAAACCAAAATATTCACCTGAGTGAACTCAAAACTCAAATAGAAAACAGAGCGTTGTTTTGTTTTGTTTTTCTGAACTGCAACTGAAATTGAAAAACTTTCCTTATTTTTTTACTCCACTACTATAGGTTTGATGATAATTTCGAAGTTGCCAGCAAGCCCACTGGCCGATGTAGGCGTGATTGGAATCTGGTGCCCATGTCCGCCGAAGGCTGCCTGCCACGTGGGCTGGTCAGTGGCCTTCTGCACCTGCAGCCACAGGTGGTGATTCACAGGTGAGGCCGAGCTTGCTCCTGCCACTCTGTACTTGCTCTGTCTCACAGTAAGCAGCTGTGTCGCCCCAGAGGCGAGAAAAGCTCACTGGCTGAAAACCCTCAGAGTCTGAAATCTGAAAGAGCTGCTAAAACTGCACCAAATTCTAAACAGGGTTTCATGGGAACGGCAGTTGGTCAGGTGAGTGCAAACATGTTAAACAAACATTATCCACAATTGTAAGTGTGGTAGTTCAATTCAAAAAATTAAACAATTCATAAAATGTTTACGGTGGTGGACCCCATGTTTAACAAAGCATCGATCATCCTAGTAGTCTCTACATGTACAATTCAGTGGCATTGATTACATTCTCCAAGTTGTGCTTCCATTCCTGCTATCCTGTCCCAAAGCACCCGCCACCATTAACCTACAGTCAATGCCCCTGAGCAAAAGTCTCCTCTTTCCCTCTTCTTCGCACCCCAGGAACCACTAGTAACCCTGGATTTCTAGAAATATGTTTTGAAGATCCTGTCGTATTTGTTCTTTTGCAAGGGACATATTTCCTTCAGCAGGATGTTTGCCAGGTTCGTCCACACAGTGACACACACCAGGGCTCCTTTCCTCTGGACGGTGGGGTCAGTTGTGAGTGCCCAGACCCGAATTTTCTGTGTCCAGAATGAGAAGGGTCGCTGCGAAATTTGTGCCTCGGGTTCTGACTGACCAGCAAAAAGAGTGACAACTGGACTTGATGCGCCTTGCAGGTATTCCATCTGGTGGCTCCCGTGAACACTGGGTGCAGATTGGCTTTGCATTCCTGCCTTCACCACTTCTGGTGTGTACCTAGGGTAGAGTTTGTTGGTTCATGTGGTCATTATATACATTCCACATCTGCAGAAAGATCAAATTGTTTTCCACAAGGGCGGTACCAGTTTGCATTCCCACTAGCAACGGGCCAGGGTCCCAGTTTCTCTACAAGCTTCACAACACCATTTGTTTTCTTGTTGTGTTTGGTTTATCGCTGCCATCCTAGTGGGGTTGAGGTGGTCTCTCCTTGGAGTTTTGATTTGCAGCCGGTGGTGCAGATTCGAACACCCATTGCTAACCAGTCGGTCAGCAGCCTGAGCCCACCAGCTGCTCCACGGTAGAAACA
>NW_022103896.1:22614461-22615460 GCF_000313985.2 Echinops telfairi
AAAAATGCCATAGAAACTGTTGTAATATTGAACACAGCTTACAAAGACGGCACTATGGGAAAAACTCAAGTTAACGAGTAGTTTTCTCATTTCAAAAAAGGTGGAATGTCGATTGATGACAAACTTCATTCTGGACGTCCATCAACTTCACAAACGACTGTAAATGTAGACAAAATCTGTGCACTTGTGCTCAAAGACTGGCAATGGACCATTGAAAAGATGGGGAAGTTATCTGGACTATCTTGGAGCTCGGTTCAGTGAATTTTAACAGAAACTTTGGGAATGAGAAGGGTCGCTGAAAAATTTGTGCATTGGATTCTGACTGACCAGCAAAAAGAGTGACAAGTGGAAACATGCTGTGCTTTGAAAGAACAGCTCCAAAGAGACCCAGGCTTTCCCCCAAGGTCATTACTGGTAACAAGACATGGTGCTATTCTTACAACCCTGAAAGGAAATATCAATCAAGCTAGTGGAAGGCACCATCGCCACCTTACCCAAGAAAAGCTCATCAAGTGAAATCAAAGCTCAAGATGATGCTCATTTGTTTTTGGATGTGAGGGGGATAGTACATTTGGAGTTTGTTCCATCAGGTTAGACTGTTAATCAAGCTTTCTATTTAGAGGTTCTGAAAAGATTACATAACGGTGTGCAAAAAAAAACACCCTGATTTGTGTCAAAGGGGGGACTGGTTTTGCCACCACAACAATGCACCTGCTCATGCAGCCATCTCTGTGCACCAGTTTTTGGTAAAAAAAACCAGCATGCTTCTCTTGCCCCACACTCCTTACTCATCTGACCTCACTCTGTGTGACTTTTTGTTTCTGCAAATGAAGAGGGACATGAAAGGACAGTGATTTGAGGACATAGAAGAGGTGAAGAGAAACCAAGGGAGGCTGTCAACCACCCAAACAGATGAGTTTGAAAAATGTTTCCAAGAATGGACTCGCAGATTTGACAAATGTATTAAGTGTAACTGAGAGTACTTTAAAGATGATAAGG
>NW_022103896.1:22616500-22618413 GCF_000313985.2 Echinops telfairi
CCTGCTTCCTCGAGACCTTGCCTCCTATCTCACTCTCGCTAAAAAGGAAGCCTGGCCGGAAGGTAGCCTTGACCGGTCCACTTATGATGCATCAGATGCTGGCAGCCTCACAAATCATTTTTACTGATTCAATTCTTGCAGGCAATCTCGATTTCAATGTGCTATCACACATTGTCTTTACTTAGCTTATATTTGTTATTTACTTCACAAATCAAAACGATAGCAAATGTCACCAACTAGGGGAAGAAGATGAATATTCCAAATGCAATCTACCATTATTTCACTGAGAAAAATTTCATGCCATCACTAATAGGTGAGATGGTTCTTCCTAAGGTGGTGAATAAATAGATGCAAATGAATGTTCTAAAGTGGGGCTTTGAATGTAACAAACTTGCATGTAATGTAACAAATCCTATAAATATAAAAATCAAAGTTACTCCAGGTTTTTCTAATCTATTGATGATATCTGGCAGGGCTAGAAGCCTTTTAATACTGACTGGTTCTAATTCATTTCTACAAATGTATTCTTTTGCATTTTGTACATAGAACAGGTCATCAAGAGAATCCAGTGCCAGGAACAGGTCGTCATGGCAGGTAAAGGGAAGGTTAGTGACAAAGAGGAAGACCTCAACACAATGGATTGACACAAGAGTCTGAGCAATGGGTTACAACGCAGTACAGATTGTAAGGTTGTAAGGATGGTGCACAGCTAAGCAATGTTCATTCTGTTGCATCCTGGATCAGACCCGCCTGCACAGCACCTACTAACAATATGAAATGTTAGTAGTGGAATATTGCTTACATAAAAATGAGATTTGCTCTCATTGTATTGTGTAGTATCAAATTGAGAATTTCCTACTAACAATAGTGTTGAATCTTCAATTTATTATTCACACAGTGTGCTAAGATTCTTTTTATCACAATACTATTTTGAAAGCGCTACAGTGAATTCTAGTATATTTTTAAAATAGAATTTTTTAAATATATATTTCAAATAGACATTTACATTGTATTTTTCTATGTCTTGAGCAGTTATTAATTGGAGAGCATTTTCACTTTAGATTTAATTGTCAATGAATGTGTAGAATATAATAGTATATTATTGCTATGTTCAAAACTAATCACAAAATCTTAGAATGGACCAAATTGGAGTTAATATACAAATGTAAACTTATTTGCAATAAAAAGGATAAATATGGTAGCTGCACTTCATCAGACGAAATTACTCCTAGTTACACACTTGTAGAATATACATTTGGGATCAAAGAGTAAAAAACAGGAACAAAGTGGTTTGATCCTGTTCAGTTAAGGCCAAGGAGGTTGAGGTAGTTAGTTTATTGTGCCAACCTGGCCGATTGCTCTACCCAGCGGCCCTCAAGACGTGAAGGACTGCCAGTGTCTCACAACTGTCTCACAGGAGTGAGTTGCACTGAGCCATTTGTACTGTTTTATAATTTAATTAAGTGTTTATTTCTTATGTTATCTATCTCTCTGTACAAATATATATAATCAGCATTCAGGTTTTGTTTCTCTAGAGAACCCTGTCTAGCACAGAGGTGAAATTGGAACAGAACCAATTATTTTAAATTTAGGTTAGCCAGAATGGAAAAAATTTTAATGATTTGAAACCCTGGTGTTTACTAATGAGTATTTCTATATTATCAAGCTTGCATTATATTTCCATGATTCACGGATGGGCTTCTTTGCACAGAACGTCAGAAACAAAACACGTTTGCAACTAAATGTTTCTCTTTCTGAATCTGTGTCCCTGAAAAGCTATCACTGAACAAAGGGAAAGTGTTAGCCAAAATGTTTGTGATAATACAGTGGATACTTTTTGTCTGGAGAGTAAAAACAAAAAATAATGCATCCATTGTCGAGTTTTCCCTTTTAAATGCTCTTTCTTTCTATTC
>NW_022103896.1:22620613-22621614 GCF_000313985.2 Echinops telfairi
GCCAGGGTTACTCCATTTTGTATGCTCTATTCAAACCTTCATGCAGATAAAACAATTTGCGTTCATTTTCCAAAGAGAAAGACCACACCCATTCTGTTATCCTTTGTCTTTCAAAAACTCTTTATTTTTCAAAACTAGTTTTTATACAGTTGCACACATTATACTTAGCATCAGAGATCTCTAGCTTTTTTTTCCAACCCATATATTTTTGCATTAAAAAGGAAGCCCTTGTAAATGGCAGGTAGTTTTCTTAGTTTAACAATAAGAACCATTTAACTATCTAAAGAGTTAACACAGGAGTTATATTGGGTAGAAATGCTTTAAACACAAGTTATATGATGTCAACTCAAACTGACTGGGAAAGGAGACTTTAATCAGGAGGATTTTAGGGCATTCTATGAGACGAAATAGTAGTAACAGTAAGGCCTGGGGTTTGAGACAGCTTGATCCAGGGGGCAGAGGGAGAACAGCGTCTCCCCTTCTGTGTTCCATCCCTGAGTCCAAATCCACTCGAAAGCGGTGGGTTTGGGTTTCATAAATCTTTGCCCTTTCTCCTGTACCAACTGTCTTCCCATTTCCTCCTCCACCACCACCACCTCACACAGAGAAACCGCATCCATCATTAGGAAATACTATGACCTTTTCTCTTAACTCCGGTTCAAAAGATCCTAAGGAAAAACTAATCAGCCTGCCTTGCCCTGCAGGAGACCACCCCCCCCTCCCCAGGAGGGCAACCTGAATAGCAGACTTTTCCAAGAGGGTTTGGTTAGAATCCAAAGAGAACAAAATGGGCCCATTGTCACCCAATTTGGGCTCATGGCGATACCAGTGTTACAGAGCAGAGTTCCGAAGACTTTTCTTGGCTGATAGCCAGGCTTCTCTTTCACAGCACCTCTGGGTGGGTTCTAACTGCCAGTCTTTAGGTTGTGCCACCCAGGGACCTAGTTGGAATCTGGGTAGAAGTAAATCTCACCAAAAAAAAAAAAAAAGGAAAATGGGAG
>NW_022103896.1:22622043-22626913 GCF_000313985.2 Echinops telfairi
GAGAATCGGCTTCGATTTCGCAGACATTCTCATTCCTCAATTGCTGCATTTTCGCGTTTAAATCCAATAACGTTCTCGCCAGTTGGTGGTTTTGGAAATGCATTTCCACCTAAAAGGGGAGGGAAAGGGGAGGGGAGAGTTTTATTAGTCTGAGACGGAAATTAAATGAAACCGCTCCCTGACTGCACTGAAAAAAATAAGGGATTTGTAAGAAAGGAGAAGATCTTAAGAAAGACGAATTTCTCATCTCATTCGCCACCCCTGCCTGCTGGGCTATAAACCTGACTTTCGAGGTGACCAGGTACAATCTGGCCAGACTGATCGGTGTTAAAGCAGCCTTGAAATGAAAACATAAACAGCTGATGCACGAAGCTGTCCACATGAAAAATGCCTATGCATAGAAGGCTGTTTTCAAGCACGGGCTTGCGGTCTGTGATGAAATCATTTATCTTGATGAGCTTCCCGAGCTGCAGGATAACTGCCCGGGGCCACCTGAGCATTCAGGACCCAGACCCATTTACTTGATTCCTTGTCATTTCAAGTTTTCAGGATTTCAAATGGTTCCCCTGCAGAGCAAAAGCATCCAACGGCCCCTCCGAGGCCCATGTACAGTTATGTGTACTTATATAATCTCACGCTCTCCACTCTAGAGAGAAATCCGTTATACAGCAAGCTGACTTACATGCTCTCCCAGTGGGGCTTCATGAAGGGCCTTGTGTGTTCCAAAATAGATGCCTAAGGTGGTTTATCTAAGAAGCAATCCAACAAAGGTGAGCCGAGCACAAGCTGTCATATAGAATTACGACAGCTGGAAACTTAGGATCAGCCATTTGCAAATTTCTTAAATGACGGCCTTGTTTAATGACGCTGCTGAAGAACTTGCTTTCTCAGCTTGAGACCCAATGTCAGCTCTCTGATAAAAATCACTGCAGGCTGCGAACTTGCTTTCTCAGCTTGAGACCCAATGTCAGCTCTCTGATAAAAATCACTGCAGGCTGCGCACAAGCGTTCTGCTGGCAAAACCAAACATTGGGGAGTGGGGGTGAGGGGGCAGTGTCCCTTCCCAACTCACAACATAAAATCATGGGATAAAAATATCTTGAGTTTTCCTGGAGGATATTTTTATGTGTTCTTCAGCACCTGGTACCACTTCCCTGACAGCAACTATGAGCAAAGAATAAAGGAAATGAGCAGCCAGCAAACAGCCAGCAGCCTCAGCCCAGGGGCTACACAAAGCCCCTACCCCTACCGCTGCCCCTGCCCGTGCTTAGAGGAACCTCTGTGCTCGCTGGTGGCACAAGATGCTCTAAGCCTGTCCTGCTTTTCCAGCTTGGGTTCCTGACACTTTCACCACAGGAGCCGCAGCTGTAGTTGGTCAGAAACCTTGTTGGACCCTGAGTAAATGCTCTGCGGACCAGCCCTCCTTCTGCCCTTGCACCTCTCTTCCTGTTGAATTCCTATCCAACCTTCAAGATTCCACTCAAACGCCACCTCTCCTCAGAAGCCCTCCCTGATTGCCCCAGCTGCCCTTTATCTGCTTTTCCACTGTGCTCTGTACACGAGCCTCTCATAACATAGAGTCGAAGGTGAACCGGTGACGTGGAGGGCAGAGTTTGTCTCTCATTCATAACTGTCTTCCCAACCATGCGTGCTCTGCTTGAATAACTGAATAAGGGAGCTGTTTGTTCATCCTCTGGGGTGGAACTACTGATACTTTTTACCAAACTAAACCCCAAACCCGCTGCCATTGAGTCGATTTCAACTCACAGAGACCTGTAGGGCAGAGAGCACACTAGAACTGCCCCTGTGGGTTTCTGAGCCTGTAAATCTTTATGGGAGTAGAAAGTCTCATCTTTCTCCCTCAGGGAGGTTGGTGGATTTGAACTGCTGCCCTTGCTGCTAGCAGCCCAAGGCATAACCCACTACTCCACCAGAGCTCTTGTATGCAAAGATGGGGTTCCTGTATGCAAAGATAAGGCTCTATGACAAGACTAAAGCAAAATAAATCGCACTGATTTAGGCAATTCAAGCACTTGTTCTTTTAACTTTGCTCTGATTGTGGGTCCCTTTGAGAATCTGGGGAACGCTATGAACCTCTCTGGGAAAATATGCTCCTTATGCATGAACCAAATTATGTGTACAATTTTCAGCATAAAAAAACAAAAACCGAACCCACTGCCATCAAATCAATGCCAATTCATACTGACCCTCTAGGACAGGATAGAACTGCCCCTGGGAGTTTCCAAGACTGTAGAAGCTCCTGATGTCCTCATAAAATAATAATAATAGCCCCTTGCTGTTGAGCCCACTCTAACTCTGAACACCCTATAGGATAGAGTAAAACTGCCCTTTTGAGTTTCCAAAGATATAAATCTCTACAGAAGCAGAAAGCCTCATCTCTCTCCCCAGGAGGAGCTGCTGAATTTGAACTGCAAACCTTGCAGTTAGCAGCCCAAAGAGTGATCCACTATGCCAACAGCACTCCTCCAAAATCCCTAAAATCACCTTAGAATCAATGCATCCCACTAAGACCAATTCAAACAACAAATACTTAAGCCTAACTTAAACAATAACACATTTCTAAATTAATCGTACATATTAATTTCTCCTTGCACAAATACCATCCTAACACATAATACATGTACATATTTGTGTGGATGTATACTGAGTCCTATAGAAATCCAGTTACTGGGCCATAATCAGCAACTACCCCTCGCACAGATGATATTAGCTAAAGCATGCTCCCTCCTCTGCCTCCTCTCACCAGTCACACACATTGGCAAAACAAGTGACCATGGAACAAACCATCTGTGTATGTGCAAATTTTTCTAATTCTTCCCAGGAAAAATCGTTGCCCTGAAGTGAAAACGGCTGAAGCAATGTTGATACATATATACTGTCCTTATTTATACAATTCATCTCCAGGCCTATTATAATAACTAAGCCCTCAGCTTCCAACCAAAAGGTTAATGGTTCAAACTCACCAACCACTCTGTGGAAGACAAGATGTGGCAATCTACTCCTGGAGAGATTACCATCTAGGACATCCTACACGGCAACCCTGTAAGTCCCAGGGGACTAGGACGCATGCAACAACATCACAATAAGAGCTGTTATCTAAATACCAATCTATGTCGCAGGCATTTTATATCATGTGAACCCCATATCCTTGCAGCCATCCTACGAAATGCCAACTCCACTTTACAGATGAGAAAGATTAAAATGCCAAGTTGCTAATGAACATTTTCAAAGCCACTAGTAAAGGTTGACATTAGATTTGAACCCTCGTCTGTTTGAAGTTTTAATCCCCACCTCTTCCCACACCTCCCAAACCAAAACCAAACTGACAACCATTAAATTGGTTCAGAGCCTTGATAGTGTAGTAGATTACTCATTGGTTACAAACCACAGAGTCAGCAGTTTGAATCCACCAGCCACTTCGGGACAGAAAGATGAGATTTTTTTTCCACTCCCATAAAGACTTACAGTCTCGGAAATCCACAAAGGGAGTTCTTCTTTGTCTCTAGGGTCGTTAAAGTCCCACAGCTAGCCCCCATATATAACCTGCCAACAATTCCATGGCTTGGGCAACTTGTGAGGTTGTTAAGGTTAGTTAGTACTGGCCTCGGAGTGGATTCAATAAATTATCTTCACTGGATTTAAATTTAAGTCAATTGAAGTGGAAAAGGGGAGTATAAACTCTCAAGGTCAGAAGAGGTAGTGGTTGGGCCAGGTCCCTTCCAGTTTGGCTTCACCCTCCTGAGCCTCTACCAATACACAGGTGTCCCAGCTGCTCCGCTCAGGAAGAAAGTTAAGTGTTTCTTCAATATGATCACATCAGAGATAGCACAACCCTGTCAGAGAAAGATGGGTAGCAGGTGTAAAATTAGATTTACTACACCTTCCTAACCTCAAGAGATCTTCTGTTACGATTTTTAAGCTAGACAATTTACTGCTGGCTGAATCTGTTCTAAAGTAATGGTGGGCATTTGCTTAGCCAGCAGGACACACTAGTCAAATGAAGTAAGTCAAGTCTCCACCACAGGTGTTGGCAGGCAACATCACTGTCAACTTTGAATGGTTCCACTCATTTTTGTCAAATTTAGGTTTTTAAAAATACGACAGTATTCTGAAATATTTACCGACACATCCACCTCCTAGGCAGGTTTATCTTGTATAGTGTCCAAAAGCTAGCAAACCAAAAACTCACTGCCATCAGATCCTGGCCGACTTTCAGAGACCCTATAAGACAGGCTAGAACTGACCCCGCGAGGTTCTGAGACTGATACTCTTTATAGTAGAAAGCCCTGTCTTTCCCCCACGGACGCGGGGGGCGGGGGGACGGTTTCAAACTGCCAGCCTCGGAGTTCACGGCCAAACCAGGAACCACTCTGCCACCAGGTGCACGTCTTACAAAATAGCTTAGTGTCCCCAGTTTTCTGAATTCTAGCCAAGAGGCAAGATAATGCTTGCGGGATATGAAGAATGTGTGGAATATACTCTCCAGCCAATCCCAAGATATAACTTATTTTCATTCAAATTTCCTCCTTCACACGCCACGCAAACACCTGCCAAACGTTCTCGATAGTGGGAAAAAGTCTAAACATGGGGCTGGCGAGGTTCGAGCTGCCTTTCCTCCCGGAGGCTGCTGGGGGCCTGGGGGCGATCAGCCCCGAGTCTAGGTGTGAGCTGGTGTCCTGGGAAGACCAAGCCCGAGCGCAGCGCCCACTCGCAGCCCGCGAGGCCTCCATTCCCAAGAACGGCCTCCCCAAGCCCTCCGAGCAGGCCGACCCCCAGGGCGCGGGGGAAAGCAGCGCGCAGGCAAGGCCTGGGAGCCGGCGTGGCCCGCGCGCTCACCAGCTCGGCGCGC
>NW_022103896.1:22627093-22633002 GCF_000313985.2 Echinops telfairi
CGCGCAGGAAGGCGCGCGCCAGCCGCCGCCGGACGTCTTCCAGCAGCCTGCGGGACCCGGGGCCCTCCTCCTGGACGTCGGGGTTCATGCCGTCCGGTCAAGCCAAGCGCGGGGCCAAAGGCCAAGCTGCGGGGTCCGCAAACGCCTCCAGAAGCGTCTTGGAGCTGGGGGTTGGCCCGCCCACGCGAGCCTGGATGATCCAGGTGGACTGGTCAGGCCTCAGCCTCCTGAGGGAGCCTTATTCTGCCCGGTTCAGGATGCTCCCTGTCTCTCAACTGAAGCTCCGCCCTCCACGCCTCCTGATCCCAAAGGAAGTAGGTGGTCCCCTGACCTCAGAGTAGAGGTTTTAACTAAGTAACTTTTTCTTCCTCTTTGGAATGCCAGGGAGGAGCTGCTCCAGGAGAAGGCTTGAGGCTGAGCGGTTTGAGGCCCAATGTAGAATGTTGTGTCACAGAGACATCTCCTATTTCATTGACTTTATTTCCTTGCTTGCTCCAGGTCCCCAGCTCCTCTCCATAATCAAGTGGGAGACCCTGGACCCGCGTGCTGTTCGCCTCCAAGTCACGCAATGGATGTGCCCACGATTCTGGACCTCGATACTCTATTCTCGACTCCTCAGAAAGGAGTCAAAATGGAAAATAGAATCCAGGCCTACCCCAAAGTAGGCCATTTTATAATGTCTTGTTCAGTGCTGTCAGCTAAGGCTGCTCATTTATCCTTTGTCAATGAACATAACTGCTTTTCTTTGACCTAATGGGCAGCTTTTAAAACACATGTTAACATATTTAGACAATCCAAATTTTGTGTCATAAATTGTTTTTAAAAACCCAATGACAGAACAATTTATTGCTCTTCTCATGGAATCACGAAGGATCCAGAGAAGGAAATAAACTGCAGGTTGAATTGATTTCATGTACTTCCACCTCCCTTGTCATGAGACCACGCACTACCATTATTGACATTTTGATCCGGGGCCCAATGGATGGACTTTGATCAAAAGGAGAAAAATAAATGTAGAATGGGACTTCAAATTACTTTTGGAAACCAAATTTACTGGACACATTGAGACTGGCAAGATTCCCCACTCCCCAGATCAATTGCCTGGAAACAACTTTTAAACCATGAAGGAAAACAATGCCCTTAAGTCATCTTTAAAGTCAGCAGCAGTTTAGTTCAACAAGTAACGTTTTCGCCTTGAGAACCGTGCCCTTTAAAGAATCACCTACATGAGATGACGATGGCAACAGTACTCTGGTGCACAGAGGGGAACGGAAGGACAGAGTCCAGGTTAACACGGGGGTGAAACATTCCTGGCAGTGATGGGGAGAATAAGGCACAGCTGTTTCCCTCCTGAAGCTTACAACCTAGGTGTGATAGTTAAGGTTTCTTCAACGTGGCTGAGCCAGGATTCTCAGTGGTTTGGCCATTAAGGCTTGGTAATCCCCTTGATTAGATTTAACATAATGTAATCACCATCCCTTGGTGACATAGTGGTTACACATTGGGCAGCTTACAGCAAAGTCAGCAGTTCAAATGCACCAACCACTCTGGGAGAAAGATGAGGCTTTCTACTCCTGTAAAAAGTTACAGTCTCAGAAACCCACAGAGGCAGTTCTACCCTGTTCTGCAGAATTACTATGAGTCAAAATCAACTTCATGGAAGTGAGGTGTGTGTGTGTGTGTGTGTGTGTGTGTTTAATCGCTATCATAATGAGATCTGCTATGAGCAGGCAATCAATTGAAAGAAATTTTCCTCAGATGTGTGGCCTGCTTCCAATATAAATAGATGCTGTGGAAAAGCTTGCTTGCCTTTTTGCTGAATCTGGCTTGCTAACCTGCAGTTCTTTGAACTTGTGCCAAAAGTCTTCCTTACCTGACGATCATGGACGCCATCCATGGCCTGCCATCTTACTTGCAGGCCTTGTGTAATAGGTAGGTTTCTTGTGCCAACCTGGCCAATAGGAACAGATGGGATTAATAAGGTCACAGTTTAATTGGAGGGTGAAGAGACAAATGGCTCGGCAAGGCCTGCCCCTCTCTCTTACTCTCTGGTGATCAGACCAGGTGTGGTTGCTTTAGCTACCCTGTTTCCCCAAAAATAAGACAGTGTCTTATATTAATTTTTGCTCCCAAAGATCTGCTAGGTCTTATTTTCAGGGGATGTCTTATTTTTCCATGAAGAAGAATGTGGTACACATTTATTGTTGAACAACAAAACAAGAAACTTATTACCTATATACAGTATGGTAGTAGTTGTCATCACAGACCAGAATAACCAGACAAACTGTGACTCCTACAGTATCAATAATTTCTTGTTACTACCATTATTTCCATGTACAACAATCTATGATACATTTACTCATAATCTATGGTACATTTACTCGCACTTCCTGTCTGCTCCTGCTGCACTGCTGCCAACAATGAGCTGCGCAGCAGCTCCAACCACTACGGTCAAGAGTCCAGAGTTATGGTAGCTTTGGGGGGGCCTTATTATCAGGGAGGCCTTATGTTCGGGGAGGTCTTATTTTTTGGGGGATGCCTTATGTTTCAGCGAGAGGCAAAACTATAAGTAGGTCTTATTTTCGGGGGATGTCTTACTTTTGGGGAAACACGGTAGTTCTCTGCCTCAACTTATGAGCTACACTATAGGACAGCCAACCCGTGGATTGTGTCACTAGAGATGGAGGTTCCTTCGAGACCTGATTGGCCCCACTGCTGGTGTGTACATCACTTGAGCTTGAGGCTGGTGGATCCTGTCATCTTGCCTTGTTTGAGTTCAATATCCCATTGGGGCCTCCTTTGCTAAGCTCCTGAGCTGCTGACTGTTGGTGGCCTGCCCTGCTGTTTCCTGCCTGTGTCCAGACTGTATGTATTGCCCAAGGGAAGAATCAGCTGTCTGCTTCCTTGACCTTGGACCCAGCAGCCTTCGTGAGTGGAAGGACTTCCAGTATATTAACTGTCTCTTGGAAGTGAGTTGAACTGAGCCCTCTGTACTGTTGTGTGGACTAATTACCTGTTATATTCCTTCATGCTGTATATATATATGAATATATATATTCATATATATATTCATAAGTGACCTGGTTTGGCTTCTCTAGGGGACTTGTCTCACACACCTTGGATCCACTCACTTCTGCAGCCACAAACTGGATTTGTCAACCTTGGATTCATTTCTTTCATCAAACAAATGCCTGTCATCTTTCTGCTAATCTTGGATTCATCAGCCCCTAGGGGCAGCTGCTATGTCAAACAGAAGTATCCAGCTTAACAATTAACCCACAGCCTTGTAGCGTGCCTGCTTCTACAACTGAGAGAGCCATTTTCATGATATATATGTATATCTACATATATATCAGTATTTTTATTTCCCTAGAGTACACAGAATAAGATACAGGGAAAACAAAGTCATTCATTCGTTCAACATAATCTACTTAATCTACTGTTTTATGATGTCCCAAGCACTATGCGAAGTTCTCAGATTAAATGGTAAAACATACAGACAAAGCAGCTCATTTAAAATTGGCTGGTTTTACCATAAATTAATATTTTTCCATAGATTGAATTTTCAAATGTGTACACTTTGATTTTTAAATGGATTTTAGTTTATGTAAATCCAATGTGGGTTGAACAATTAGAGCGTTATGATGACTGTACAGATATTTGAGACAGGACCTGTATGTATGAGTTATCCACTACTGCATACATTACCCCAAAACTTAGTGGCGTGAAAGAACAATACACATTTGCCCTCTCACACCCTCACTATCTCACACACTAACCACTGGAAGTAAAGTGACACAACTCACAGATATAAACAATGATTTGAACGACCAATAAATTCATTCTGCAAACAAAAAAGATCAGAAAGCATGTGGAGAAACATTTTCTAAATATTGACAAGAAAATATCATAAACATTGATCTCTATATCCAGCAAAAATATCCTTCAAAACAGAAAGGAACAATAGGGATATTTTCAAATGAAAGAAAGAAATACTGAAGGAAACGCCAGAAGCAATAGTAAAATGATGCCAAAGGGAAATGTAGGTATTCGGGAAAGAATAAAGAGGACCAGAAATCAGATATTTATTTAGTTGCATGTATATATAAATAACCTCCATTCCTCGTAATATAATTTTTAAATATGTAGGACTTTTAAAAGAACAAAAGATACAATTGCCTTGTGTGTACAAAATAAATCTAGATGTAATCTAGACAACAAAGAATAAAAGGTCTTGGGAATAAATAGATTTCACGTCTCCACAATATGTACAAGGCTGGTTCTCCCCTTTCATTCGAACCTCTGCTCAAAGGCCACTTCGTTAGTCAAGTCTCTCATCCTCTAAACTAGAACCAGCACACAAACCCCTCCTCTCCAGCCACTCTCCAGCCCTTACTCTGCTTGTTATTTCTTAGCACATTACCAACTATTGTTTCCAGTATTTGTTTGTTTGCTTATCTACCTCCCCCAGCAGATGATGATCTCTGTGAGGACAAGCACTCCCTTTTGTTCTCTGCTGTGTCCCCGTGCCTAGAATGGTGCTTGGCACAGAGTAGGCTCTTGAGACAATTGTGTTGATTGAACGAAAAGGAGAAAAGGAAAGATACAGAGATCGAGCTCGGGCAAGAGGAATGTAGGCAGGAAGGCAGGTAGGAAGGAAAAGGCTGAGTAGAGCCGCCAGGTGCTGGAACAAATCACGAATGCCATGTAATTTAACACAGCTCAACACAGGGACTCATTGAACTCGCACTTGGTGTGGTAAATGGGGCCTGCTTGAAAAGAACACCGTGTCCTCTATACAAAAGCAAATTACCGCTTGTCCTTGTAGCATCTTCTCCAATGCACTTGTGCAAGGTAGGCTGCGTGCTTCCATGAAAGGTCCTGGTCATCAATCCCGGATTCAACCCACTGAAGAGGGTTGACCCCAGCAGTCTCAGTTACCTCTCTACAACTGCCCCATACCTAGCTCCATGGGGTCTGCGTATCTGTTACTCCCCTTAGCATCTAAGGAAAGTCAGTGTCAGGACTTTAACCACCTTTTTATGTCTCCAGAAACTAGCACACTGCTGACATGAAGCTGATACTTAACAAATACCCTATTTGTTTAAAAAAAATCTATTTACATTAATAAATAGATTTACAGAACCAGGGGATAAGATATCTAGCATTCAAAGATAAACTCTTGGGCAACAAATATAGATCTAGATATGGAAGTAGATAAGGTCTCTGGTAGTACATTAAGCACTTGACTGTTAACCAAAAAGCTAGGGATTCAAACCCACCCAGCGATTCTTCATGAGAAAGTCCTGATCATCTGCTTCTGCAAAGATTATGGCCAAGACTATATTAGGGGACAGTTCCACTTGGTGACCCACGGGATAGCCATTAGTCAAAACCAACCCGACAACACTTAACACCAGCAGAAGCAGAGCTACAGATATTGACAGTTGTGCAATGTATTTAATCCTCACAAAAACCTTTCAAGGGAGATCATTTTTTGAGAGGTTCAAAGAAAGTAAGAGTTTTCCAAAGGTCACAGGGAAGTAGCAGGGATAGGACTTGGCTCCAGATCTATAAGGCCCCAAGGGTCATGGCACCAAGCATAACATGGTTGCAGAATTATTTTAAATCCATTGTTGTTGTTGTTGCTGGAGATCCCCTTGCAGAGGGGTCTCATGGAGGAGACGAGCCAGACAGGGTGTGATGTAGCAATGATGAAAAATGTGGACGCCATTACAAGATGGCGCCGGACTGCGCCCGCATCGTCAGAGCTAAGCTGTAAACAAGCTTGTTGCGCATGCGCTGCCAGCCGCTCGCTACGCATTATCAAATTGCACCAATCCTGGTAGGACACGTCACCGAGCAGGGTATTTATACCCGGGGTTTTTAGGAGCTTGGGGTCTTCCGCA
>NW_022103896.1:22635850-22639352 GCF_000313985.2 Echinops telfairi
TGCGCTTTACACAATTTATGTGTGTATGGATTGTGATAAGAGTTGTCTGAGCCCCTAATAAAATGATTAAAAAAACAAAACAAACAAACAAACAAAATCCATTGTTGTCGTAGAGGCCACTTGTAACTCCTAGCAAGCCCATGCAACCAGGTAGGACGGCTCCTACCACGCGTTCTTGGCTGCAACTCATAGAGGAGCTAACTGCCAGGACTTTCTCCTGCAGAACTGCCACCAAGGCTCTTTCCAAACTCTACAAATGGAGGGTATGGTAGTTACATAATCTGGTGTCAAATTGAGAGGATTACGAGTGAAGGGGTGGAGTCTGGCCTGTCAATCAAGATACAACCAATGAGGCCTCTGTGTGGGCATGGCCTTCTCCTGAGAAATCTGGGAACACCTGTGTTTCCTCCTTGGAGTCAGGAGACACTTGTCTCTCTCCACTCATTCCCTTGAGACCCTCTACTGACTAGACACATGACACTACGCTGATAGACCCCCATGCCCTGCAAACTGGACCAACCCTGATGCAAACAGACCTCTAGAGCCAGAGAAGCCACATAGAGACCCCTGCCAGCCGTGAGATGCTGACACCACCACTGTTTCCAGAAGACTTTCCACCCACTGGCCTGTGATCTTCCTGCGTTCGGTGTCATTGCATGTGTTTCATGAGTCTCCAGAGGACTTTATAGATCGGTACCGGACATATGGGCTAATATTGGACTTATGGACTTGATCTGGACTGGGTTAGGATGTTTTCTCAATATTTAATTGTGTATATAAACCTCTGTCTTATACACATGTCAGCATTTATGAATTTGTTTCTCTAATCTACCCAGACTAACACTGAGGGGGATATGTCTGAGGGTTCTCTTCATTCCAGTTCCCTGGGCCAGTCCTTCTCCAACCCGGGTGCCATTTGCTTTATATTTAGAGAGGCCATCTTTTCTCATCCCTTAGAACACCAGCAAAGGGTCTTACAAGCAGATCATAACCTGATCCATATGGAACAACGAGACACAAATTTCAGATTCCTTACCTGGAAGCCTGATCTTATCTTAAAGTCATCCTACATAAATTCATTAGTTATGTCCAATTTGTGTTGCAACTCATGCCATCTGTCCCTACTGCCTGCTCACCTTTCCCTAGGAAACCTAGACTTCAATCCTTAAACGTGTTCTTTAGCTGAGCTCGCACGGATTCTTGCATCTCTTTCCACTTGGCTTCCTATTTAGTCTACCATTAACAATTACTCTTTCAGGCAGTGAGCTATGCGCACTTCAGCTGCAAACAGAATGGCCCAAGCGCTCTGGGCAAATAGAAACCAATGTTTCTCTGGGCTTCAGGGAAAAGGGAGTTTCCTGATAAGCCTTAAAGTAAATGTTTGTGATTTTTGCAGTGAACAGTGAGTGGAATCAACCATTGGACAGCCTATTGCAAGTGTGGTCATTTCCTTTGGGGGTTAGCTAATAAATATTTGCCAGAACTCCTTTTTGGGTTGTGGAGTGTCCAAGATGTAGTTGTCATCTATCTTATTACATAACTTGTTAGGACGCTGGGCTCAAAAGGCTGGTTTCGCATACCGACTTCCCCTCTTGGTGGTCTTATGACTGTGCAAGTTCTCTGAGTCAATTTGTTCACATGTAAAATGAAAAGAAACATTTCTTCCCACCCAGTAAATGGCACATGCAACCAATCACCTCGGGCTGGATGGCAGTTAAGTAGTCCCTCATAAGTGCTATTTCTGCTTCTCGGACCAGTGGTGAGACTGAGGCTCTTGCCAACTCACATGTTTCTGAACCGGCATCAGAGAAAATTAGGATCTGGTGTATCTCAGAGACAATGGAGAATTGGTAGTAGAATGGCAAAGAGAGCAGAGTCAGAGCGGAAATACAGCAGCAGCACGGGTGGTTGGATTACAATGTTGCAATGGCCAGCGCCCCCGTACCAGTAGGTGGAACCATTTCAAATAGTACATGACCGCCTGAGATACCTATAACCATCTTTAAATATGAGTGGTGATTTGTAGTACTGTTCAAAATATCCACTGCCTCTCTCTTTCGCCACTCCACAAGTTTCAGGCTTGATCAGGGGCCTTGAATTCAACCAGATTTGGAGCAGAAGGGATATGAACTCCTTTTCAGCACAAGCTTTAGGAGCATTACACAGGCCACCCTCTTTTCTTCTCCTTCTTCCATGAACCCAGAAGTGTCACAGCACCCTTTCCTTGGGTTTTGGAATAAGATTTCATGGGTAGAAGGGGAGTTGCCCTGTGGTACAACTGTAGATTGAGTGAGAAAACAGTATATAAAGTAACATACACGTAATCTCTTGGTAGTTTAAATAGTTAACTTGATTGGCTGCTAACCAAAAGGCTTGAAGTTCCAATCTACCCAGGAGCACCTGGGAATAAAGACCTGGTGATCGTTTTCCCCAAAAGCAGCTATTGAAAACCCAGTAGATTGACCTCTTAGAACAGTGGTTCTCAAGCTGTGGGTCGCGACCCCTTTGGGGGTCGAATGACCCTTTCACAGGGGTTGCCTAATACATCCTGCATATCAGATATTTACATGATGATTCATAACAGTAGCAAAATTACAGTTATGAAGTAGCAATGAAAACCATTTGATGGCTGGGGGTGACCACCACATGAGGAACTGTATTAGAGGGTCTTGGCATTAGGAAGGTTGAGGATCACTATCTTAGAGGGTAGTGAATTCATGTTAACGACAGAAATGACGTATGAGAATGGCTACACAACTCAAACAGTGTAATCAAAGTCACTAAATGCTACATGTAGAAACAGCTGAATTGCTGTATGTATCTTCAGCCAAAACAATGGAAATATTTTTTGAGAAGAGAAGAAGGGAAACCAGAGACTCAAAAATAAAACTAGTCTTTTGACAAATAGTCTCCACAAACCACACCCTCATGTAATCTGAGATCGGAAGAACTAGATGGTCCCCAGCTACCACTATTGGTGTTTTAATCAGGGCCACAATAGACAGAACCTAATACAACAAGGAACCTGTAGAGCAGAATCTCAAACCCCTAAAAAAGGACACAGACCTATTGGACTGGTTGAGACTGGAGGACTCCCCAAGACTATCAAGAGTAGTACCCTGGGACCCTTTTCAAAGCCTGTGTTTACCTTACAGCTAAATAACAGATTAGCTTCAGAGTAATGCATATCACCCACAAATACTCTGCTTCTTTAAAACAAAAAACGTACATGACACTAAACAGTCAACAAGTACTTTAAAACAAAGATGAGAAGGTACGGGGTAGAGAAGCTAGATTAATAGAAATGAAACAACTAGAATGGAATTGGTAATGTCCATGCATTATGAAGAATGCAAGCAATGTTGCTGACCAATTCGTGTAGAAATTGTTAAATGGAAACCTAAACTGATATGTAAACCTTCATTGAAAGCACAATTAAGGTATTATATAAAAGGAAGAAAATAAAAAGATCAGCAAAGAAAGAAAAGGAGGGAAGGAAGGA
>NW_022103896.1:22639452-22651881 GCF_000313985.2 Echinops telfairi
AGGAAGGGAAAAGAAAAGAACGTCCTATGAAATACAGTTGTTCCTTGTCACCATGAGTCAGATTTGCCTCGATGGTTCCGCAGAGTTTTTGTTGTTGTTTTCCAGTAATCCATGCAGATTAATGTGTTTGCTTTTGTGAAAGCTCTGACATCTCCTTTTTCTGATTTATCTCCATGTCTTAGATGTGATTCTTCAGCTGGCTGAGCATTCTTGTAAACTGAAATTTTACTGAATCATTCCATGAAGAAATATACATAAACTTACTAGCTTCTGCAAAAAAAAAAAAAATCTAGTTGTTGGGATGTACAAGAAAATTCTAATAACTGTCCAAATACATCTGCTCTTTCATAAGGTGAACTATGAAAGTCATGTTTGAAATATAGATAGCAGCAACTGTTTTATTGACAGAGTATATAAAAGCTCAGAGGATACTGTGTAATTTTAGACTGTCACTTGATAGGAGGAGCGGACTATCCCAGCTTCATTTCCACACCACACATAAAAGGAGCTCTGTTTCTGATTTGATAGTTTTGACGGTTTCTCTTGTCTTCAGGCCCTGTATCTTGAAGACATTTCAATTACAGCCTTCTGAGATTCCACTAAACAAGACATCAGAAAAGTATCGGGACTAGAAAATGTATGGCACCTTTCTGCAGGGCCTTTTGTGTACTTTGATATTCAAAAATTCGAGAAATAAAATTGATGTCAAATTTGTCTAAACAGCAGGTCTGATACTCATCCTAGTAAATATATTTATAATTTAACACAAGTTACACCGAGAGGTATTTTCTTTGGTAATTTCCGTTCTCTAAAAAGTCTAAATGTTCAAAAGGCGGTGTTGATGAATTGTATGTTATGCAAATTGTATGTCAATAAGACTGTTCAAATTTAACAACAAATTGTCAGTATCTACTGGAGAACCATGTTTTAAGACTGAACTTTATTTTCAGTAAAATGAAAAGGTTATCCACAGTCAAGCATTCTGTTTGCTGAATGTTACGTAGTGCAATAGATTCTTCAAACTACACTTGTCAAGCACAGAAATGCAATCTGCTTCTGTAAAACTGTACAGCCTAGGATACCCAAGGAGCAATTATATTCTGTCACATGGGGCCATGCAATGTAGTAAATCATTTAATATGGCTGTTCTATCCATAGCCTTTGTTATTCTCACCAAATGACCTCAGTTTCCCTCATGAGGTAGAAGGTAAGGGGAAGATACTGATTGGATTTAGCTGTGCATTTTTTTAATAGGATCAATTGAGAGTGTCATCCTGGTGGGTATAAAGTCTGAATCCAGAGGGGAGGAACCGCACTAACAATAAGAGAGAAGAGCCAGGAGCGGAGCACATCTTTTGGACCCCAAGATCCCTGCACATTGAATCTCCTTGACCCAGGAGACAGCTTTGAAACCAAACGAGTGGCAGAAGGTCATCACCAGCAACACCAGAACCAGAGCACGACACAGAGCAGTGGACTCGCCAACCACTGAGCAAATAAAGCTGAGTGCTTTGGGGCAGAAGGCTGGATTGTGGAGTGGAGTGCCTCTAAGCACTTAATTGGGGGAGCTGGGTTTGCTGACCTACAGAGCTAGAGTTAAGTGCCTTTGGATTGAGGTTTATAGTGACGTGGCATTGGGTCTGTACTGATAGTCCTAAAAAAAGCTTTGCCTACCAGGGCAGAGGCCAGGCAAAGAGGCTGAGGGCCAGAGAGAAACCTGCCTGCAGGCATGGCAAAGGAGAACTGTCCTGACTGAATAACTGTATCCAGAGCATTTCTCACAGGGATTATAACCTGTTCAACTTTCCTTATAAACTCCATGATCATGAGCATTGTCTGTGAGCTCTGTGTGGCCACTGCCATTGATTACAGAACCCAGCTGAAAGTAGAGTGCTGTGGCGAGAACCGTGGGCATCAGAATTGGTCAAGGAAGTTGGACAGTCCAGTAGTTCTAACCTTAGCTTCATAGGAATTGACCTTGGCCAGTCAATGCTGAGGATGGGTGATTTTCCTACCCCTTTGTGTAACTCGGGGAGAAAGATGGTGCTTTCTACTCCTGTAAAGGGTTACAGTTGAAAACCCAAGTGGTATTTCTACTCTATGATATAGGGTCACTACGTGTCAGAAACAACTCCATGGCAGTGAGTTTAGTTTTTGACTCGTATGTCACTGGAGGTGGTCAGACACCATTCCTATATTATATTCTTTCTCTTTCAGTTCACTAAAAGTCAAAATCTACTCAACTATACCTAACAACAGTATTCTAAGCTTTAAACTTCAGGGTAATTTGTTACACAGCAGTAGGTAACCAATGCAGTATTATATTGCTGCTGCACAAGAATTTCTTTAAAGTCTTAAAAAGCAAGGATATTACTTTGAAGACTAAAGTCCCCTGACCTGAGCTATGGTATTTTCAATTGCCTCATATGCATGTTTAGGTTCAACATTGACTAAGGAAGACCAAAGAAAAATTGATGCATTTGAATGATGGTGTTGGTGAAGAATATTGAAAATACCATGGACTGCCAAAAGAACAAACAGATTTGTCTTGGAAGAAGTGCAGCCAGAAGGAACTTTAGAGAGCAGGATAGTGAGACTTCACTTTTCGTACTTTGAACATGTTATCAGGAGACATCAGTGCCTGGAGAAGGACATCATACTTGGTAAAGTGGAAGTGCACCAAAAAAGAGGAAGGCTCTTGACCAGATGGCTCGACTTAGAGGCTGTACAATGGGCTCAAACAGAAGAGTGACCGTAAGGATGTCACAAGACCAGGTGGCGTTTTGTTCTGTTGCACACGGGGTCGCTATGAGTCTGAACCAACTCATGGCATCTAACAATTTTTTTAAATGTTTTAGTAGGATTATACTTAAGTATCCGAAGTATTTCTAATTCTATCACAGTAAATCAACAAGCCTCTCTTGAATGCTATGTGCCAAGACTACAAAAGACATAAAAATACGTGGACTCAGTCTTTGCCCTCAAGAATTTCAATCCATTGAAAAAGGGAGACATGTAGGCAGCTCATGCTTGATCCCAAGGCCATCCAGGTATGCCATCTTCTTTGGACTGTCATGAACTGGCTTCCAGGCCTTTCTTCCACGTGCTTTCACTTTAGCTCCTGGCCCAGGTATCCTCCTGTCTGTCTCCAGTATCCTCCTGAGGGACTGCAAATTCCACCTCATAATTCATTCAACTGTCTGTCATCTCAACCCACTAAACACTAAGCACATTGAAATTAAATAAGGTGTCTGCCTTGTTCACAAACAATTTAAAATACATTTCCGGGCCCATATTAGGTGTCATGAATTGCCTATGTCAATTAAATTGAATTCAGTCCTAGTCTTTATTATTTGACCTGCATATCTGGTGTTTGTTTTAGTTCATCAATCCACTTATATGAACTACACCTGGGAATTTATTAGCACCTTGAAAAATACTTCTTTTAGAAGACTGATTTCCAAAAATCTAGTTTCAATCCATGTCCTTCTTTATAGTTATTATTCATACCTACTTCTCAATTCAAGAACATCTGCTCTATGAATCTTCTTCTATCTTATGTTTTTTCCTTTCCCAGTCAGGGCCCCATGATAAGTGATTTCATCTTTCCCATATCAGCATCATCTAGTCCTCTATGTTCTGTCTTCTGCCAACTCCACCCAATCAGTCCCAACCTGAACTTGACCTACTTACCCATTGTCTTCTCTCCTATTCTTGAGCAGTCAAACACGGCCTTGTGCCTACGTTCCTTACAAATACATGAGTTCCATTCTCAGCTGTCTTCTCAACATTGCTCAAGACACTGTAACTCAGTCGTCCTTGGCCATCTAAAATCCCTCACGAAAGCTGCTGGGGGCTCTAACAACCACCACCCTCTCTTTACTCCTCCATTTCCCATCAGCCTACACTTAACCTTCCTTCTTCACTGAGACGGGAGGTAACAACCATTGGCACACACACAGCATTCACTCGGTACCAACCTCGGTTCCAAGTGCTTTATATACAAGCCTCACACCAATCCCATGAAGTAAATGCCACAACTAACTACCATTTACAGATGGGAAAATTGAGGCAAAGAGAAGTAATTTTCCCAAGATCACAACTCTAGAATATTTTAGAGTAAGAATTTTTATCCATTGATGTGTATATTTCAACAACAACAAAAAAAATCTAATAAATAACTGTTATCCATGTATTGTCACTTTTAGCCCAGTGTCTACTCCATGCTGACACGGCTGGACTATGTCTGCTTTTACTAGATAATAGTGGTGGCCTGAAGGGAACACTTACGTTATACCTTTCTTTCACTTCCAAAGCCAAATAGATTCCCATTAGCTTATTTTACCTTCAGGATTAAAGAATAGCGAAGAGGGATCAGACTTAAACGAGACACGTTTTCTTCCTGAGTCAAGAGCACTGTGGATGAAGTTATAAATGATGAAAGATATTGAATGGACCCAACCAAAGTATAAAACAGGGGTTACTAAGGGTGGGTAGGCAGTTGGGAGGTCTAGGGGAGAGCAAATCTGAGAGGGCTTCCAAAAAATAAAATTTTTCCCACAAACTTTTCAAAGCCCCCTGTGGTAGTGAGATAATCCGGTGCCAACTTGAGACTATTAAGATTGAAGAGATGGAGTTTAGCCTGTCAATCAGGTTGCTTCTTGATCAACTCATTTGGAGGCACTACAAAGATAAATAGCTCATTGGAGGCCAGATATGAGAGAGAATCTCTGCTTCATTTTTCTGCTGACAAGGCACATGGAGCTATGCTAGAGCCCTGGAGCTGGAGGAGCCATGAGGAGACCCCTGCCAGTGCTGTGACATTTCCACCACCACTAGATCCACAAGATTTCCTACCCACAGTCCTGTGATCTTCCTGCATTCAGTGTCATTGCATGTTTTGCATGAGTCTGAAGAGGAAGTTATAGATTGTTATTGGACATGTGGGCTAATATCAGACTTATGGACTTAATCTGGACTGGACTAAGACATTTTATTAATATACAATTACTCTTTGATATAAAACTCTCTTATACACATCTGAGTGTCTATGAAATCTGTTTCTCTAGTCTACCTGGACTAACACACCCCTTCACACCAGCAAAAAGGAACATGTTCAAGGATTTTCTTTGCAGCCTTAATTGTTATAGTGAAAATTAAAAACAAAGTTATCATTAAGTAATTGCTTTAAAAGTCTCCCCTTGTCTGATGGAACCCTGGTTGTTGTAGGTGTCGGCATTTTCACTAAAAGATTACATTCTCTTCTGTCTCCTCATGAATAAAGACAATGATGTGTTATGACCAAGGAGATGTAAGCAGAAAGTATAAAGTGAAGGCTATTTGAAAAAGGAACTGACCTAGCTGGCCCACAACTTTTGTTCCTTGTCTTCTACTTCTCCGCTGCCAGGAATGAAGATTTGATTGCTAGAATTTCAACAGCCATTGGAAACCCTCAAGTTAGTTTAAAAATGGAGGCCACATTCAGAATTAGAATGCAGCCTAGACACCAGAGGAAACAAAACAAACAATCCCATCAATGCGAATAATGGGGGTTGAAGTGGAGACCCAATGAACATCTGTAGACAGTTGGACATCCCCTCACAGAAAGGTCACAAGGAAAGAACAAGACAGGCAGGGTACAGCACAACACCAACAAAACACACAACATTCCTCTAGTTCTTTAATGCTTCCTCCTCACCACTCTGATGGCCCCAGTTCTACCATTAAAATCTGGCTAGACAAGTGCATGTACACTGGTGCAGCTAAGAGCTCTTACACACGAAATCCAGTACAGATAACCCCCTCAGAAACAGCAATGGGAGTAGCAATACCATGAGGGTAGAAGGAAGGCGTGGGGGGGGTGGGGGGAGAAAGGGAGTACACTGAGACAGTGGTGGGTGTAAGATATGAACATAGTTATCATTTATCTTTTATCAGGGGTTTAGGAGGGTGACAGGGTGGGGGAGGGAGGGGAAAAAGAGGAGCTGATACCAAGGGCTCAAGTAGAAAGAAAATGTTTTGAAAATGATGATGGCAACAAATGCAAAAATGCGCTTGATGTGATTAAAGTATGGATTGTTATGGGAGCTGTAAGAGCCCCCAATAAAGTGATTTATTTTTTTTTAAAGTGATTTATTTTAAAAATAAAAAGAAAGCAGTCTAGATTCCTGCAGACAACCTGGACTCATCCTATCAACTCAAGACTTTGCAACTCTTGTTATGTGAAAAAGATAAAACCTCTACTTTTTGTTGAATTATCACTAACTGGCAACCCAAAGCAGTTCCCCACTGACCAAATGAAGGGCCCCACACAGCAGACGACTGGGAAAGGATGCTGTGTGTGCTCTGGCCCCATCAGTGCACTGAACAGAAAGCAAGTTGAGATTCATTTGCTTTTATTTTCTATTGATTTCATTTCTCGCTGGAGATAAGTAGATATTATATGCAGACATAAAACATAAGGATTTAAGGTGTTCTTCACCCCACGTTGTGTGTGTGTGTCTGCAGACGGAGTCCCAAATTTAAATCTCTTAGATGTGGATTAGTGTACTCCAAGGTTGCCCCTCCATTGAACCGCGCCTTTGTCATGGATGCCCATGCCAACTGTATAAGAGATTCGCCTGACTTCGAAAACTCGGCCAAAATGTGGCGGGCTTGGTAGAAATTGCACCTAAGTACATTCTTTGTGAATTGTTGACAACTCCTGAAAGATATTTGAAACTTTCGTTTACATTAATGCCAATCATACAATGGCTCGATTGTTTAACCAAGCCACAGACACTCATAATATTTACGGTGAGGTGAGGTTCCTAAAGGTTATTCCTAATGCATGCTTCTGTTCACACCAGACTGTTCCCTGCTACGCCTCCACCATCTATCCCAAGAGGGGGGAGAATATTCAGAACTGAGGTGCCCTTCTTAACATTCAGAGAAGGAAAACACTTCTTTTTCTTCAAATGGTCTTCTTTATCCAATGGAAGGGGCCCTGGGGATGCCGTTGCATAAATGTTGAACTGCTAACCAAAAGATCCATCGTTCAGCAGCAGCTCTGTAGGGCAACCACGTGGCCGTCTGCTCCCGTGAACAGTCACAGGCTCAGAACCCTACAGAGGGACACTGTGAATCAGTCCTCTCTCTGGCAGTGGACAGGCTTTCCAGAATTTACCCTGATTCACTGAGAAGTAAAATCAAATTATATGCATCAGAAACATGAGGGTTTAACAATAACAAGGCATTATTTCTATCAGTGCAAAAAGTATATAACGGCGATATTCTAGTAAAGACAATGAACCAAAAATTACTTTGTAATGCTGAGAGATCAACAGAACCAATTCGGTTTTATTGGAAACACTCATGATCTTCTCAGGTGAGCAAAAAGAGGCCATTTAGTTTGACAGGAAGCCACTTCTATCCAACTGGTACTGGGTGGATTAGAAAGAGAATCAGAATGTCGTGAGGAATTTCGTTGTTCTTTTACCTCCTTTCTCCTGAGGGGAGAAATAAACGGGATTGCTTCCTCATTCCTGGGTCACACGCCAATATTGTTCTTCTAGGGAAAAAAAGGGACCAGCATCTTGACAACCTGTGGCAGATGCAGGATGAAAACACGCATCAGAAACGATGATGAGGAAAAAAGAAAAGATGATGCACACAACAGGGAAACAACGTGCCGTGATTTAAATGACACGATAATAAGACGCGAGAGGTGCTTGCCCTGAGGCTCCACTATAGGAAAAGCTCCAGGGCTTGCGAGTGGAAGATGCATTTCTGTGGAACAGTGAAACAGCCCAGGCTCTAAAATCATTTTCACTGATCCATGCGGCTTTTAATGTGCTTGGGCTACACGGCAGAGTACCAACATTCATTTATTCGACATGCCTTCTGCAAAGCGATTCTTAGAAGAGGAAAAAGAAGAAGTAGCAACTAAAAGAGAAGCTGACAGAAGCATCAACACAATGCAGAATCAGTAAGAGTGACCCAGCTTCTGCAAGCATTGGAATCTCCCTCCATTGCATGTTCCCAGTGGTACAGAGGGGAGGGCTACTAATCACAAGGTGGAAGGGAGAAAGACGAGGCAATCCACTTCCCCAAAGATGGGCAACCTTGGAACTCCAGGAACTCAATGGGGCAGCTCTACTCTGTCCCACGGAGTCACTATGAGTCAGAATTGACTTGATGGCAGTAGGTTACTGATATATCTATAACTTAAATTGCAACTCTTTTGTGGCTTTGTAAGAGTGTGCTTTTGTCTATGAGTTCTTCATACAGGCACCTACTCTTGCCCGTAGGGTCTAGCCCACTGTATATTAGCCACTGGAAGTGTTCCATAAATGCTATGGGAAGGATAGATCAATGTTAAGTGAAAGACTGAGACACACAATCCAGGTCAGTAAGTTCAATAGGTTGTCTGAATCGATGAGAGGAAAGCCACGACGTTTTCAATTACGTACATGCTTATGAAAGTTGGACATTGAGCAAGGAAGACCAAAGAGGAATCGATGCCTTAGAAATATGATGCTGGGGAAGAATATCGAAGGTACCACGGACTGCCAAAAGGACAAACAGATCTGTCTTGGAAGAAGGACAGCCAGAAGGCCTACCCTTTGTCTTCAGGAGACACCGGTCCCCGGAGAAGGCAAGCATGGTTTCGTTTTTTTGAATTATTTTATTGGGGGCTGGCTATCATGTTTGATAAAGTAGAGGGTAAGCGGAAATGGGAAAGACCCTCGACCAGATGGACTGACGCAGTGGCTGCAACGATGCAGTCAAACTTAACAACAATCACGAGGATGATGCAGGCAGGACTGGGCAATATTTTGTGTGGTTGCACTGTCACTATGAGTTGGGACCCACGCAATGGCACTTGGCAATAACAACTACATGTGTGCGTCTAGGGATAGTTACACGATCTCTTTTTAATCACATGATAAGATGGCTTGCTGTTGCAAGGACTAAGAAAGGTAACTGAGCAAAGCCTAGGAAAAAACTTGAAGAGACAGACCCTTGCTTGCCGCTTGCCAGAACCTGGGAGCCCCCTGCTGTTCAGAAAAGTAAAAGGCACTGCAACCTCTCCCAAAAGGAGGGCAGTGAAACCAAACAAATGTAACCAACAGTGCAGAAAAGGGTCAGCATTACAGAAAAGATACAGGGCCATAAGCCCAGCCACATGATGGTAGCCTCGTGTTGTAAACTGACAGAATCTTGGAAAGTTTGTCTCTACATGTATGTTTCAAATCAATAAAATATTCATACCTGCTAATTCAACTTCTGGGAATATATACACTTTCAAGAATACTGTGAAGTCATTAACAGTTATCTTCATGAAGGATGTGTTGTATCAGACAAACATATTTCTTCTGGCATAATGATAAGTGAACAAACTTTTAGGGTGTGAAAGTGGGTATTCAACCTAACTGCAGAAAACATTAAAAGTTTGAGATGAGATTATAACAACAGTGATTGTTCTCTATAGTAAGCATGAATCACTTTATTGGTAGCAAATACACAACATGTACAAGAAATGAATTAGAATTTAAATTTTAAATAGAAATAACCCAGTGTCTTGCTTATCTTTCTTTTTTTTATTTTTTAAGCCGCTGTCAATAAGAGAAACAGCAATGATGTTATCATTACTAACATTGCCTTCTTGGGAAGACATCTGTCTTTGGTGGAAAAACCTTGCACTTAGTGGTTTTTCCTTGCCCAGGGTGCATTGAAAACTAAGGCAACATATAAAGAAGGGTTTACTTTGACCTGATAAGTCAGTGTTTGGGGGATGCCGATGATGGGCATTGGTTTCAGTCATGCTGGTGATACGTTTAACGTCAGTCTAATTTCTCTTCCCATGCATCACAGTTCATGCTACAAGGAGCTTCACGCTGGCCCTGCCTTGTCTTTCTTGACACGATTTGTTTGGAAATGGAGACATATTAGCTGCAGCTCAGAACAAGGAAGCCTCTAAATTGAGAGTTTGGGGTTTGCAATCATCTCAGTATCATTATGGACTCTTATCTTTCTTTATATGGAAATCAATTTTACTTGCCCTCCTTGCTGTGGATTTAGAATCCAATTTCCTTTTTTATTTGAGGTGTACATTTTCTTCAATCCATGTAATTTATTGTTATGATGGCAGTTTGGTTAAATTTATTTTTATCACTTACTCTTAGATATTTTAACACTTGCACATAGCTTTATTATTTCCTGCCTCTATTTTGAACAATTTATGCTTATTCAATGAAATAGCCTACCTAGGCTAAATGATATTCATAGAGAATTGTAATAAAAGATCAAGAGAAATGAAATACATTAAAAGAGTTATTTTTAGAAAGTGAATCAGGATAACTTTTAGTCATGAGAACACAATTTCATATATTCAGCCTGTCCTAAGAACAGCAATCCTTGTTACTGTTAAACATGTCATGACAACCTCTCTTAATGAATTTAGTAAGTTATTTCTACTGGATTTCATAATCGCCAGAAGTTATTAGCGAGACTAAATTTTATCTCATAGTTCAAGAATCTTAACTCCTAGCAAAATATCTTTGGCTTTTAGCTTTTCTATGAAAGTAAAAATGTTCTTATCCTGGTGAAAATTTCTACGATAAAAGCTAGAGCCCCATATAATGGCAGCATGGAGTAAAAGGCTCACACTTAATTTGTAACCATTATGTATCATGTGTAAGGAAGCCCAGTGGCCTAGGAGTTGTGCATTGGGCTGCTAACCTTGAGGTCAACCGTTCGAAACCACTAGCCACTCTACAGGAGAAAGACAGGGTTACAGTCTCAGAAACTCACATGGGAAGTTCTACTCTGCTATATGGATCGGTGCTGACTCAATGGCAGTGAGTTGGTATGTTTAGGAGCTTTCGTGGCACAATGGTGAAACACATATGGTACCTGTTAGCCAAACGGCTGGCTGTTCTAACCCATCAATGTCTCCACAAGAGCAAGGGCTGGCAATCCCTTCCCATAAAGACTTCAGCCTAGGAACCTACAGGGCAGTCCTCCTTGGTCCTATTAGGACGCTATGAATTGGAATCGCCTCCTCGAGATACAAGTATCGCACAGGGAGGCACTGTGCTAAGGAAAGTTGCTTGGATCCCATTACTGAGTCCGTGTTATAATGACCCACACTCTTGCTTCCCTGCTAATAAACCAAAGAAGCCAGTTATTAATTTACAATATGAAAAATAACTGTCAGGCCTAGCAGAATATTCTTGTCAGTTAACAAGGCATCTTCTGTGAAGAAAGAAGTCTGGTTAGGAAACCAATCCCTTCGATCTACTTCTAACCCACAAAGCAGCCCTTAAAGTAATTGAACTGAGTAGTATGATGTTTTAAAAGGCCAATAAATATCTTCACCTTTTCCCTTGGCACTCACTAAAAGATAGGATGACTGGCACACATGCCTCCTTGCTTTCTTATGCTGCCTCTCTGCATGGAATGGTCCTTGGGGGGTGGGGGTGGGGGGGCGGTGGACACCTCACCGCCAACAAGTTCCTACTGCTCATGGGGTCCATGGAGTAGAACTGCCTGTTTGGCTGTCCAGACCTTGACTCTTGCAGGAGTAGACAGCCTCATCTTTCTCTCTTGGATCAGCTGCAGGGGTTGAACCTGTGGTTAGCACCTCACTATGCACCTCAATAGGCTGCCAGAGCTCCTTTGTCCCAGCAAAGCTAACAACTGTGTCCTGAAGAGCAGAAAATGCCCCAAGAACCTAGACGCTTTCATGAATCTAGTTCATTTCAATTCCTCTGTGGCTTCACATTCGGATGAGCTCAGAAAGCCAATGGCACTCTAGTACCAGCTTTACTGGTCTTTGTTTTTAAGGTGAGTGGGTGGTCTATTGGAATTTTTTACATTCATCCTAAAGCAGAACTCTTATCATCAATATAGTTTAACAAATGAAATTATTGAACAGAAAATGATAGGTAACTCTTTGCAAAAAGGGCAGAGTAGACAGTAAGAGGCAATTTTTTTAAATTTATACTATACTTGTGAGGTAGGTTAGTACCAAACAAATAGGTTAAAGTCCACATCAAGCAAATAGCATTGCGTGTGCTAGTAAGGATGTTGACCCATAACATTTTAATTATCAAGAAAAAAAGGATTATTTTTCAAATGTATAGACCTAATATAGGAGAAAGATGAGGCTTTCTACTCCTGTACAGAGCTACAGTCCTGGAAATCCACAGGGGCAATTCTACCCTGTCCTAGGGTCATTATGAGTCTACATCAACGTTATGATAGTAAGTTCAGTTTGAGTTTGTTTGTTTGCTTTTTAATGCTTTGAATTTTTATTGACTTAATAAGAAACCTTCATTATGGAACATTATAAAACCGTAGAAATGGACCCACTGAAAAATTAATTGATAGGGGGCTAAGGAATTAGGTCAATTCAATAGGGTGGGTTAAATCCTTTTTTTTTTT
>NW_022103896.1:22653378-22656239 GCF_000313985.2 Echinops telfairi
ATCCCTACCAGGCCTCTCATACCCTCCTTACCACTGATTTTGGATCACTTGTTGCTCCCCTGTCCCTGAGTTGGTCAGCACCACGTCCTTACCCCCGCCTCCCCCTTTTCTGTGTCCCCCTGGAACCATTGGTCCCATTATTTTCTCCTCCAGACTATTCATCCAATCTATCTTATCTAGATATATCTCTACCTCAGACTATACATGAAAACCAACTCAAAATGGATCAACAACACAAATTAAAAACCTAAAACTCTTTGAAGAAAACATAAGGGGACATTTTCAGGATTTTATATTTGACAATAGATTCTTAGGTATGGCACCAAAAAGCAAGAGCAAGACAAGAAAAAAAGAGAGGTGGGTAAATTGGATTTCATCAAAATTTAAAACTCATTTATCAAAAGAAGTTATTAAAGAAAGTAAAATGATAACATGGAATGAAAGAAAATGTGTGGAAACCGAACAGCAGTCAAAATGATAATATACAGAACATAAAAATAGCTCCTACAAATCAACAACAAAAGGGCATAGAACTCAATTTAAAAAGGGTCAAAGGCAAGGTACAGCAATTGGTCTATTCGCCTAGAACCACAGAGAGAGAAGGAGAGCTAGGAACCAGAGGGGGACAGGGAATATGTGACAAATTGCCTCTATGAACCTTTGTCTAGTTTTTCCAGGAAACCAGAAGAGCTAAACAGTGCCCACTTAGCATTACTGAACATTTAATAAAAGATTCCATGAAAGGTAAAAGACTCTTTCATTAAAAGAGGATAAATACAGAAGGGTGTGTTAGTCTGGGTGGACTAGAGAAACAAATTCATAAACACACATATGTGTGTAAGAGAGAATTTTATATACAAGAGCAGTTGAATATTGAGAAAATGTCCCAGCCCAGTCCAGAGCTATTCCATAAGTCCAATATTAGCCCATATTTCTGATACCAATCTACAAAGTCCTCTTCAGACTCACGAAACACATGCAATGATGCTGAATGCAGGACATTCACAGGCCAGTGGGTAGAAAGTCTTTGGATCCAGTGGCATTGTAAGCATCTCAGCTCTGGCCGGAATCTCCACGTGGCTTCTCCAAGTCCAGGGTTCTTCCTGCATCAGGGTAGGTCCATGTGGCTTCTTCTCAGGGGTGTCTCACCGGGAGTCAGCCTTGTCAGTAGAGAGTTTCCAAGGAAGTGAAGTAGTGAGAGACAGTCTTTTTCTCCTCCAAGGAGGAAATACTGGAATTCCCAGAATTCTCCGGAGAAGGTCATGCCCACATAGAGGCCTCATTGACTATGATCTGATTGACAGATTAGACTCCACCCCTTCACTCTTAATCCTCTCAAGTCTCAAATTGACACCAGATTATGTAATTACCACAAAGAAATTTTCTAATTTTCATGAACTCCAGATCTTCTGGAGCTATGCAGGCTAGACAAATGAAACCCTGAAATTATTACCTGAAAAGCCCTGAAGTCTTCTTAAAACTAAACAATTGTTTGATTTCCCTAGTAAAAAAGTCTGCTTTTAAGTATGATACTCTTTTAAGAATTATCTACATAGGATCAGAGTGACACTTCAAAAGATTAGATAAGACCATAAGGGGCAGTGTGTTTATGTTCATGGAAAAAACAACTCAGAAAAGGTAGCTGAGAATGATTGCACAAGTCAAGCAATGTACTTAATTCCACTAAATTGTAAGTGTGAAGACAATTAAATCAGATTACATTTTACTGTGTATGTTCTCAAAAGTAACAACGAAATACATATTTTTTAATGAAGAGAAAAAATTCAGCAAAAGACTGGAATAGATACTTCTCCAAAGAGGATATAAAAATTGTCAATAAGCACATGAAAAGATGCTCAACACTACAAGTCAATGAAAAGATAATAATTTTTTAAAAACCTAAGCCACTCCCCTCCAGCTGATTCTGACTAACGGTAACCTCATAGGACAGAATAGAACTGCGCCATAGGATTCCCAAGTCTGCAAATCTTTAAGGAAGGCAGCCTGCCACCTATTTCTTAAAAGGAGCAACTGATAGGTTCAAACTGCCCACCTTTCCGTTAGCAGCCCAATGCTTAACCCACTATACCACCAGGGCTCCAATTAGTCACTCGTAGGTCATTGTTGCTTTAGGTGCCATCAAGTTGTCCACACACATAGCGACTCTATGTACAACAGAGCAAAACATTGCCCTGCCTTACACTCATCCTCCCCAACGTTATGTTGGAACCCATTGTTACAGCTACTGAGCCAATCCACCTCCTTAACTCTTGCTCACTGGTCTTCTACTTTACCTACCATTATGTCCTTTTCCCCGGACTGGCCTCTTCTGATAACATGCCCAAGGCCCATGAGACGAATCTCATCATCCTTGTTTCCAAAGGAAACAAAGCTGGCCTTCATCCAAGATTTGTTTGTTCTTTCTGCAGTCCATGGTGTTTCAGCATTCTTCACCAGAACAGATGCATCAGTTCTTCTTTGATCATTCCTTAGTAAGTGTCCAACTTTCACACACATTTGAGGCTATCAAAAATACCATGGCTTGAAGAGCTATGAAATCCCCAGGGAATACCAAAAATAGACTGTGGGACCAGGGCATGGCACCCCATCAGATTCGACTGGAAAACACTCAAGGTCAACAAACAGACCTTGAACTATTTATAGGCTTTTCTCCTTTTTTGTTGCTGTTATTGTTGTTGTTGTTGTTTTGCTTTCTTTTCTTTTGTTGCTTTGTTTTGCTCTGTCTTGTTTTTGTGCATATTATTGTCTCTGCATGTCTATCTAGATAAGATAGGCAGGACAAACAATCCAGAGGAGAAAACAACAGGACCAACAGTTCCAGGGGACATGGGAAAGGGGGA
>NW_022103896.1:22656793-22676486 GCF_000313985.2 Echinops telfairi
ACACCAGCCTATGTGATCATGAGGTATTGATAGGATGAGGTATCAGGCATCAAAGACCCAGAACAAAAAATCATATCATTTGTGAATGAGGGGGAGTGCAGAGTGAGGACTCAAAGTCCATCTGTAGGCAACTGGACATCCCCTTACAGAAGGGTCGAGGGGAGGAGACGAGCCAGTCAGGATGCATAATAGCACCAATGAAACATACAACTTTCCTCTAGTTCTTTAGTGCTTCCCTCCCCCTCCCCCACTATCATGACCCCAATTCTACCTTACAAATCTGGCTAGACCAGAGCATGTGGACAGGTACAGATAAGAGCTGGAAAGACAGGGAATCCAGGACAGATAAACCCCTCAGTCAATATTGAGAGTAGCCATAACAGAAGGGGAAGTGGAAGGTGGGGGGAGATAGGGGAAACCAATCACAATGATCTACCTCTAACCCCCTCCCAGGAGGATGGGCAACAGAAAAGTGGGTGAAAGGAGACATCAGTCAGTATTGGACATGAAAAAATAATAATAATTTTTAATTTATCAAGGGTTCATGTGGGAGGGAGGGAGGGCAGCGGAGGGAGGGGAAAAAATGAGACGCTGATACCAAGAGCTCAAGTAGAAAGAAAATGTTTTGAAAATGATGATGGAAACAAATGTACAAATGTGCTTGGCACCATGGATGGATGGATGGATGGATGGATGGATGGATGGATGGTTGGATGGATGGATGGATTGTGGTAAGAGTTGTATGAGCCCCCAATAAAATGATTCAAAAAAGTAAAATAAAATACCATGGCTTGAATCAAGTGCCCCTTAATCTTCAAAGTGGCATCCCTGGGTGGATGGAAGGAACATACAGAGTCACTCCACCAAAAATAACGGATCGACAACTTTCAGCCATTTCAGAAAGCCATATTTCATCAAGAACAGAAGATAGTGAAGAAATAAGTCCAAAGTGCCCTGAAGGCATTGTCAGAAACAGCCTTCAGGGATTGATAGAATCCAACTGAAATATTTCAACAACCAGTGCAGCTCTGGAGTCCCTTACTTCTCTACGCTGAGACATTTGGGGAAAAACCACCAAACCAACTGACTGGAAAAGGCCCATATTTGTGCCAGAAACAAAAATTATTGAACATGACCACTAATATCAGATCCAAGTAAATGTTTGCTCATGATGATTCAAAAATGGTTGTAGCAATATGTGCAGTAAATGGGCAATGGAGGATTGGAGGGCGGTTAAAAACCACACCGATGGGGGTTTAATAGGATAGTATTACTGATTTAATCTGGTGAGATGAGATGAGCAATCACAAAGAATACATTTTTTTAAAGAAAAGAAACTGTTAAAATTTAAATTAAAAGCCGACAGAAAGAGAGAGTGGAGGGTCACAACTTTAAGAACCCTCCAGCTTCCTTTCCCGTCAGACGTAAACATTGGTCTGAGTGGCCATTAAAGGAGGAAAAGGCCCATGGGAGTGGACTTGGATTCCTCGGTGACAGAGAAGGTTGCTTCATAGAAAAAGATTTCACAGCCAATGTTATTCAATTGTAAACAGAAATGAAGTTCTGATACACACTGTGGCACAGGGAAATCTTTACAACATTATCCTCGGGGTGTTAAGCAAGATATAAAGCGATACGATGGTAAACTATCACTTTCATGAAATATTCCTTCTTATGATGATGTCACTGTTGATATACTTTCTTCTGGGCTTTTTTTATAGCTATGAAAAATAGAGGGAAAGAGTCATACAGTCTCTTTAAAAATTAAATTAAAATGGCATGTTAAGTAATGGGAAAATCATAGTTGTGAAATGATAGGGCTCCAATTCAACTGTGTGGGTCATAATAAACTATGGAGAACATGGAGGAAAATGGGAGCTCCTGAGCACCCCATGGTGCTTACAGGGAAGCTGTACGTGGACCAAGAAGCAGCCATTTGAATAGAGCAAAGGAATACTGCATGGATTAAAATCAGGAAAGGTGTACGGCAGGCCTGTACCCTTTCACCACAGGTATGCAACCTGTATGTGGAACACTAATCTGAGAAGTTGGACTATCTGAAGGGGAATGCAGCATCAGAATCAGAGGAAACTTTATTAACAACCTTCAGTGCGCAGATGACAGCACCTTGCTTGTGCAAAGAGGATTTGAAGCACTTGCCGGTGAAAAGTAAGGACTTCAGCCTTCAGTAAGGATTGTAACATTGTGTGAAAAGCTGTACAACTGGCTTCGTAGGTAACATCATGAGAAACAGAAAAATCTGAAGTTGCCAAGGACTTCATTTTGCTTATACCCACAATCAATGTTCATAGAAGCGACAGTAGAGAACAAAGCAATATATTGCACTGGGGAAATCTGCTGTATAAGACCTCTTTAAAATGTTGAAGGGCAAGGAGGGCGCTTGGAGACCTAAGGAATGCCTGACCTAAGTCATGCTATTTTCCATTGTATCATGCGTGGTGAGAGCTAGACAATAAATAAGAAAGGCCCGAGAAAAAACGATGCCTTGGAATTACGGAATTGGCAAAGAATATTGAAATACTGTGGACTGCAAAAGAGCAAACAAGTTTGTCTCACAAGAAGTACAGCCAGAATGCTCATTAGAAGTGAGGATGACAATACTCCATCTCACTTACTGTGTCCATAGGGTCAGGAGAGATTGGTCCATGGAAAGGACATCATGCCTAGTAAAGTTGAAGATCAGGGAAAAACAGGAAGATCCACAACGAGGTGGGTTGGCAGTATCTGCAGCAATGAGCTCACACATAACAATTACTGAAGATGGTGCAGGACTTCCCAGGCAGTGTTTTATTCTGTTGTACACAAGGTCACGAGGAGTCAGAATCAACTTGGTAGCTCCTAACAACAACAAACTGCATACACTAAAACATGAGTGAGAAGGTTCAACTGGAGTCAGCAAAAGAGCACGCCGCTGTTCCTAACAACAGGGCAACTGTGATGATGGTGATGCACCACCGACGTTGAACTCGGAAACCTCAGATTCTCGGGTGATGAGCAGGAGGCCATTCCCTTTTCATTCAGTCACCCAAGAACTGCAACTAGCACTTACTCTCTGATGAGGACTATATAATGGTTAGCCCCTAATAGCTAAAAATAACTATAGAATTTGTTCATTTATCCAATCAATTCATCCAACAACCAAGTTTTGTAGAGACCATTTAAGTATGATCCTTCCCTTGATGAGTTTGAAATCTCATCAACCTTTGAAGTTTATAATCCTAAAAAGTCTTGTGTTCGTCAGGGTTTGCAAAAAGGAGCCCAGTTGCCATCATGGGGAAGCTTTCCATTGCTAACCGCAAAGCCAGGGGTTGGAACCCACCTAGTGGCTCTGAGAGAGAAAGAGCAGGTCATCTGTTCTTATCAAAGTTCCAGCCTAGAAAGTCCTACGGGGCTGCACTGTTGTCACATCGGGTCATCTTGAGTTCAAAAACCTTCTCAACGGCACGTATCAATAACAGCAAAAAAGGCAGTTTGTGAACATTGAGGTCGCATCTAAAATAGGTATATGAATATATCTAAAGGAGAACAAGTATTCTACAAATGACCTGCTACCTAATTATCGTCTTCTCTTATCAAGCATATAATTTGCTAAGGCAAAATTGATTTCCCCCTAAGTGTTGTGTCCTGCAGATTGTACTAGGTTTTCATGTTTCGGAACTAGCCCTTACTGACTGGAAATTCAGTGTCATTAACACTTGAATTCTTCCTTGTTTTGTTTCAACACGTTCTGCAACACTCAACTTGTCAAAAATGATCAGAGTATTGCGGGCACAGTTTTCCTGATTGTATGCCCATAGGTTGAGACGGTGGAGTGCCACACACACACACACACACACACACACACACTGTACTCTCCTCAGAAACACACCCTTGTGAGCTCCAAAAGAGGAAGGCTAAATTTGGGTCATTTAACAAAGCTATACTGAGCTTTTTTTTGTTTTTTTGTTTTGTTTTGTTTTTTTGAACTTTTTTGTTTTTTTAACTGGAGTTGTTTATAGATATAAGACCGCATTATCACCATAAAAGGAAATGGGTCCCAATGCCTTGGCGATCATCTTTACAGGATTTTCTCCCACAGAGCCCCTGGGTGAGTCTGAACGACCAGCCTTTTGATTGGCAGCCTAGTACTCAGCCATTGCTCCACCAGGGCCCTTTGGCAAGGAAAGAGGCTTCCTAGTAAAATGTGTGACTTCCTGAGTGGCACAAACAGTTAAGCACTTGATTGCTCACCTACTAGCCCAAAGGTTGGTGGTTTGAACCCAACCGAGGGGCACCTCAGAAAACAGGACTGAATTGCTGCTTCTGAAAGGGTTACCGGCTGGAACATTCTAGGGAGCAGCTCTGCTCTGCACACATGGAGTCATCATGAGTTAGACTGTACTTGACAGGAACTGACAACAACAATAATGAAATGCATAGGAGATTTCCTGATCAACTTCAAAGAGCTTAAGACTTGTGCTGAGAAACCAGTCATCTATCCTTCCAGATGACTATCCATTCAGTGGTTGTTATGAAATATAATCTTAGATCCAACAATGGCTAGCGAGCCATTCCCTTTTCCTACAAAATGTCCCTGCAGAGAGTGAATCTTGCAATGGATCTTCTCCTTGCCTTTTGCTTTTCACGCTCATAATTAGTTGTTTTTTTCACCTCTCAAAATCTTGGCCAGCAAAGCCATGATTTGCCGTGGATTCTTCGAGTGAAGAAGGTGAGTAATTCCAGTGGGATGCGATACACATCACTTTACACATATAACGAATGTAAAGTGTGCCAGAACGTGTAGGGAACGTGTTCAAAGCAAACCAGGGCCATCTGGAGAAACGCAGAACTGGAAGTAGGAGGATGGTGATGAATATTTTATGGACCACTTTTCATTCAGTGTTTCTGTTTTGTTTTCTCGTTGTTTTTACATAGCTATCATGTTCTGTTTATTTTGTTTTAAAAGGACATTGTTTTAGCTACACTGCAGTACAAATATGTTCTTTATGGTATAAAGAGTCAGGGAACTTAACCACGATAGTGTTGTTCTTTGAGGGAAATGTGTGACAGACTTTCAGCTTCAAAAACAATTTAAAAATCACGAGTAGACATTTGAAACAGAGCCATCTGATAAACTGAGGCTTCTTGATCTGTAGAAGTAGCCTTGGTAACACTGTGGGTTAGGCTTCGGATTACCCACCAAGTTTGCAATTCAAACTCACCAGCAGTTTTGCAAGACAAAGATGAGGCTGTCTGCTCTGGTAAAGACTTAGCGTCCTGGGAGCTGTGCAGCCCCAGTGGCATGGTGGTTATAAATTGGGCTGCTAACCCCAGGGTCAGCAGGTCAAAACCACCAGCAGTTCCTTGGGAGAGTGATGAGAATGTCCTGGGGACTTTGGCCTGTAGGATGACTATGAGTCAGCATCCACTTGGTGGCAGTGAGTTTGTTTTTTTTAATCAGTTGGATCAACTGAATCTCAATGAGTTTGGTTATCATTGGATTGACCTGTGTAGGAGAATACAAATAAATTAAAATGTCAAGAGGGTTCATTTTGATTTTGCCCTGCAAAATCATTCTTAATAAGCAACTTTCTGATTAGTGAGTTGGCAGCCCTAGGTACTTCGATTGGAGTCCTAAGTAACTTGATAATTGAAAGGAGAAGTCCAGCTGGTATTGTCCGGCCGATGTTATCTAGCTGACTACATCAGTCACAGCACTTACATTTCCTATTAAAATCAATCCATTGAGAAGCACGCCAGCCTGTGTGAACGGAGACATTGGACAGTGTAAGATATGAGAAAATACTAAGTTATAAATTATCAAGTGTTCATGAGGGAGAGGGAGCGAGGAGGGAGGAGGAAAAAATAAGGAGCTGATGCCAGGGGCTTAAGTAGAGAGCAAATTGTTTTGAGAATGATGAGGGCAAAGAATGTATAAATGTGCTTTACAAAATTGATGTATGTATGGATTGTAATAAAGTTGTATGAGCCCCTAATAAAAAATTTTTAAATAAAATAAAATAAATCCATTGGCATTCTTGTGCTTGAATTCATCTTTTGTAAGTTACCAAAGTAAATATCAATACTGAATTGAGTTCCTATACACGCACACTGGAGTAAAATCAATTCACCTGTAAGACTCAATAATGAATCTGTCCTTGATTCAGTCCAACTAATACTGCTTACTGTGTATTGTCAATTCTTTAGATACCAGTTTAGCCAAGATATTTCAGATGACCCTGTTGACCAAGTGAACACCGAAAGAAAGAAAAAAGAGAGACAGACTTGGATAAACCGAGATGAACTACAGAAAAGGACCAGTGAGGAATTGTGGTCGTTCTGTGCCTCTGAGTCTGTTCCTAGTGACAGCAGCCTGTGTGCTGCTGAACGAACCACCGTCTGGTCCCACGCCTCCTTCACTACTGTTGAGCGCACTGCTTCAACCACGGAGTCAATTCATCTTGTTAAGGGTCTCCCCTCCTTTACCAAGCACAATGTCTTCCTCCAGGGACTGGTCTTTCCTGTGAGAAGTAAGCTAAGGATAAATGTAAGAAGCAATTGCGCAAATGCAGGGATGTGTGGTTTTGTAGCAAGAAAAACCTAAATCAACGTGATCAAGTCGGTTCTGATTCATGAGGGCCCTACTTTTTTTTTTTTAAGATTTTAACTTTTATTGGCACATAATTCACCTATCATGCAATTCAATGGGTTAAGCATATTGAGTGCGACATCATCACCATAGTCAATTTTAGAATTTTTTTTTCATCATTTTATTGGGGACTCATACAACTCTTATCACATTTCGTGCATCCATCCATTGTGTCAAGGACATTTGTACATTTGTTGCCATCATCATTCTCAAAACAATTTATTTTTGCTTGAGCCCTTGGAATCAGCTCATTTTTCCCTTCCCACCCTCCCTCCCAAGCACTTGATAATTTATAAATTATTATTTTGTCGTGTCTTACACTGTCTGATGTCTCTCTTCACCCACTTTTCTGTTTTCCGTCCCCCAGGGAGGAGGTTATATGTAGATCCTTGTAATGGGTTCCCCCTTTCCACCCCACCCTCCCTCTACGCCCCCAGTATCGCCACTCACACCCACTGGTCCTGAGGGGTCCATCTGTCCTGGATTTCCTGTGTTTCCAGTTCCTATCTGTACCAGTGTACATCCTCTGGTCTAGCCAAATTTGTAAGGTAGAATTGGGATCATGATAGTGTGTGGGGGGGGGAGGAAGCATTAAAGAACTAGATGAAAGGTATATGTTTCATCATTGCTACACTGCACCCTGACTGGCTCGTCTCCTCCCCGAGACCCTTCTGTAAGGGGATGTCCAGTTGCCTACAAATGGGCTTTGGGTCCCAACTCTGCACTCCCCCTCAGTCACAATGATATGGTTTTTTGTTCTTTGATGCCTGATATGAGGGCTCTACTTTTTATAGCAATACCAAATATAATTTTTTTTAAAAGATGAAGAAAATTCCAGGGGTTTTGATTAATTGCATGTTTAATGTAGGGCAAAAATAGAACACAGCAGAGAGGAAAAGGTGATTTTAACTCAAACTACAGTACCTTCCAGTGCAAGTAAATTAGGTGCATGCACCCTTTGGGCATTTACATATCATCGTTAGTAGTTCTTAACGAGAGAGGAAATCGATCAGTAGTTTTATTTTGTGAAGGTCAACAGCAGTGTTTCTAGAATGAAGGGGGATAGTTTTGAATGTTGGATTTGCTTTGGGATTTGTCCATCCTTCACGAAATAGACTCTCCATTTAAAAAAAACCCATTTAACACATTACTTACAGAAAGTGTTTAATAGGAAATTCCTTCTTTGTCATTTGTCTTGAACTCTAAAAGGTAAAATTTTAAATATGAAGAGAAGAGGTCATGTGGAATATTGTTCCAATTTTTACTCCTGGAGAATATTCCTGAAGAGCCTCTCATAATTACCAGCCTCTGTAGCCTGGAAGTCTAGAAACTGACTCAAGGCCCTCTGATATTATCTAATAACTAGTTCTTGGCTGCATCATCTGTATATTAAGAGATATTTCAACGAATCCTATAGGGACGTCTTCTCAAAGTAGAATAGAATAGAAATCTCCTAATTAAATCAATGAGAAAATGGCCATCTTTGCCAAACCAGTCTCATGCAAAGCAGCAAAGGTTTTTCCATCAGGAAAAAGAACTTTCATTCTACACTGAATTTAGGACAAACTCTCTATGAAAGTTGCATTCTATGATCTATTAATTTAACAGATAAGAACGAAGTCCCAGACGTGTTATGCTATTAAAAATGACCTATGCACTGGCCTCTGAGCTACACTCAGAATCCCACAGATAGTAAAAGTCTCCTCAGCATAAACAAACTAAGAAAAATTCATGAAAGTCAATTTGCTGGCCTACTTGAAAATATTTGGCTTCTGGTATGGAGGAAATTACTGTAATTTTCTATAAAGTTATGGATTCAACAATATGAATTCAAGCACCAAAGATATATCTTAGTGGAAATATGGGATGTGATTGTTGGCATGCCTCCACATTCAAAAACCAAAAGACTCCTTCCACTAGCCCATATATCTTGAAGCAAACCCCTTGCTCTCTGTGCCCTATATTTGGAGCAAGCCACCAGGGTGATCAATTAAAGCTAGGACGAGTTGTCAAAGCACACTAGATGGGCTGAACTGCACATTTCACAGATGTTCACCCAGCACTAGGCTTCCAGAGCCTGCTGATATTAGGAAAGACCTTCAAAATGCAGCAAACACCACTGGCTTTAAAAGCAAATCTCCTAAAGCTAGGCAGGTACAGCTGACACTGGCTTATCTGTTGAACCATGCTTTGTGGAGCATGGATCTGCTCCCAGCACACACTGCAATCCATGTTTCACTTCCTCTTATGTGAAATGTAAGAATAATCATATCTATCACATGAGATTAACTGAAAAACAAATCATACAGAAACCACGTACAGGGGTGTGCCAAACGGTATTGCTACAAAGTCAGAGAAACTTTTATTACATAAAAACATCAAAATGTGAAGCTATGTTTCCTGACATATCCTTCATCTAGGTTGCAGGCAAGTCAACGGGTGCTGAGAAGGGGCCATGATTGGGATACATACATTATTGGAGATTAGAGAAGTTTTCAGGCTCGAACATTGGTTGGGCCAGAAATCATAACCATGCAATCTTGGTAAACCAATTTCCATCAAGGGAAATATTCCCACTGGGCTGGCCAGCAATCCACTTCCAAAATACACTGACTGAGGTCAACGCTTTTAATATTGCCAGTCAATAGTCAGAAAGAACTCAGTGGAGGCTAAATCTCTGTGGAGACTCAAAATGAAGCTTGAGCTCCCCCTGCAAACTGTAGCCTTGCACAGACCTGGCGCTCAGTATTTAACGTCCACTACACGAGGAGCAAGAGGACAGTGGAGGTCTAGGCAGCTCGTGGGGAATGAATGGAGGAGGACACTTACGCTGTTTCAGTGACACAATGGACGTCTTGAAAGACCTCCCATACTGACCTGTGGTTGATCCCATTACCCGCAGAGCGTGTCCCTTGTCAGTCTCTGCGTTCCTTGCTGCAGAACTCCCTTTTCTTTATTAATTTTTTTCCGTAAAATTGTCATCGGAGTACAAATCGTCCATCTTACAGCCATACACGGAAATACAGCCATACACGGAAATCTTACAGCCATACACCTGGTGATGACTGAGCCAGCCCTCCGGGATGCTTTGGAACAGCTGAGCCCGGAAGTAGCCTGACTTTCTCACGAGCTTTCTTTAAAGGACTTTTTATTTTGAAGCGGGTGGAAGGTTACAGAGGGGATGATGACTTTGACACTCAACAATTCCATGATATTCCGGTTGTTGACTTGGAAGTCATCATGGATTGAATTGTGTAGCCCCAAGAAAATGTTCATCAGCTTTGGTTGGACCGTGATCCTCCGGGTGTGGCAGTTATGTAATGGTGGGATCACCTCCCATATGAAGTCTGGTGTGACCAGTTGAATTGCTTGGTATGGCTCTTTGGTGGTAACTCCCACCAAATAGCTGGCTGGGAGCATGCAAACAGGGCGTGTGGGACCAATACAAGGGGAGGAGAATCCCACAACCATCACAACAAAGAGCCATGAGTGAAGCACATCTGAGATCCCTGTGTGGTCAAAACAGCGGTAACATGAGACTGGGCGATGACTTCCCAGCCCACAGAACAAGTAAAGCGCAGAGTGGGGTGCCCTGTGGGCATTTATCAGCACTAACAGTGATTTGTAGCACTTGTCTGAGCAGGATAGAGATCAAGGGGCCAAGTAGCTGAGGGAGGCTGAGGATCAGGCAGAGGTGTGCCTGCAGGCGTGGCAGAGAGGGTGCTGCAGACAGAGAACGGTTTCTGCAGAGAAATGAAACGACCTGGTGTAGCTCTTCCATCCAGTCTTCAGACTCCCTAGCCATCATGACGAGGAGGAAATCCCACCGTCCCGAGAGACGCGTCACCAGCAGGGCACGTGAGATCTCTGCCTGAGGTGGCAACAAGGGTACGAGAGACTGTGCCACAGGGAGACCAGGAGAGAGACAAGAGGGACAATGCCAAATCTGTTAGGCAGAGTAGCTGGCTTCCTGGTCCCATGGGACAAGGCAGAAACCAAGGGACCATATGACTGAGGCACTGAACACCAGAGAGGACTTGAATGCTGGCTGGGAAAGGTGTTTCTGTGGATGAAAAACTGTACCCTTCATGTTATCTGATTCTGACTTGTAGCAGCCTGGTAACTTCCCTGACAAACACCCATACTCTTGAGTGTTGTCTATGAGTTCTGTAGCCATTGCAACATATTATTGAACCTAGGAGAGAAGTTGAATGCCTTGGGTGTCAGGCTAGAGCAAGAGAAGGATGGAGGGTGGAGGCATGCCTAACTTCTGCCTTTTGGTCTGATGTGGATTTGGATTCCCCTTCTCCTTTGTGTAGTTAAAGGTGATCGGCTGTAGCCCCCACACTTGACTTGTCAGCTTCCCTAAGAAACTCCATATTCCTGAGTGATGTTTGTGACTCTTTGTGGCCATCGCAACAGACTAGTGAACACAGCAGAGAAATCAAGTGCTGTGCTGTCCGAGTCGGATAAAGAATGGAGAGTGGAGGCATGTCTGACCTCTGCCTTTTGACGGTCTGTGTGTGCAGTTGGTGTGCAGTTGAAATGTCCTCCCTTGGTGTAGCCAGAGAAGATCAGACATGGCCCCCATGACACTCTTGCATCGGTCAATCAGTTGTAAGGGAATTGGCACGGGGGTAACACCCTTCCTTAGATCCCTGGCAGGTGGCCTGCATCACCTTTTAGCATACAAGATGAGATAGTTTATTGTGCCAGCCTGGCCGATAAACACAAGTGGGATTAACTGAAGGGCGGAGAGATAAATGACTTGATGACCGTCACTTTTCTTGTCTCTTGCTCTTTAATCATTGGACCAGTGTGCGGCTGCCTTGCTTGTTCTGTGCCTCAATTTATAGGCTACACTACCTGTGGGATGCCTAGCCTGTGGACTGTGTCGCTGTAAGTTGAGGTCCCTTTAAGACATCTCTGGAGCTGGGGACTGGCAGTTGGGACTGGTGGTTAGTTGTCAGTTGGTGATCTGCCTTGTGATTGGCTGCTGTGCTGAGATAGCCTAGCTCTCTCTCTACAAATAGAGGGAGATCTGGCAGCAGACTAGACTTGAAGGACTGCCAGTCTCTCACAATTCTCTCACAGGAGTGAGTTGCACTGAGCCATTTGTAGTGCTTTATAATTTAACTGTTCATTTCTTGTATTACATATTTATCTGTATATGATTTAACGTTCATTTCTTGTTATATATCTAATTATCTTTATAAATAACTATATTAGATTATCAGCAATTTGGTTTTATCTCTCTAGAGAACCCTGTGTAACACACAAGAGATAAAAAGACAAAGAAGCAAGCAAACCAAAAGGGACCTGAGCTCTGGCCCTTCACCCTCCTTACTTGCCAGGATTCTGGGTCAGCCTCAAGGGGCACTGCCATGTAAGTCAGGGACCCAGAGAGCTACTGGTGCCCTGCCACGTTCTCACTTGGATTCACACAGGCCACCAGCCTGTGATCTCCCTGCTTCCCAATCACCCTTTTGCATCATCAGCCTATGACTACATGAGTCAGAAGAGGGCTCTGGCTAGCATTTGCCCCTCGAACTTGAGTTGGACTGGGTCGGGATGCCTTGATATAAAATTACTTCTAGATATAAAGTTCTTTCTTATACATTACCAAAAAAGTAGTGGGTGGGGGTGCTGATCATTACCAAGAAAGAAAAACTGGGAGCAGAGTTCATTCTTTGAACCCAAAATCTGTGCTGAGAATCTCTCAGACCAGGAAAAGATGACTACCAAGACACACGTAGAGCCCAAGGGGCACCAGGCCCACACATGTTGAACGCTTTCAAGGCTCTTCCCCCAGAGCTGACACAGAGAAAGCCTTCCCCTAGACTTAGCGCCCTGAATTTGGACTTGAAAGAATAAAATTCAGTTTGTTAAAGTTATGCACTTGAGTATTTCTGTAATGGAAGCACTAGATGACAAAGAAGTCCAACCTAGAGCTAGCGCTTCTCCATCACCAACTTCTTTCCTCAGTGTTTTCATTATCTACAACGTAGCCCCATCTAAAACAAGTCAGAGGCTTGGAGAGTCTCAGAGTAGAACTAGGCTCCAAAGAGTTTCTAACGGCTGATTTTTCTGAAGCAAATTATCAGGCCTTTCATCCAAGGCTCCTTAGCAGACAAATGGGTTAACTGTACCACATGGTAACTTCCTGATACAATATTATCCACCCTCTGCCCTGTAACAGTCAGAAAAAGGATTCCCTTAGTAGCAGTAAATGGTAATAAGTCAAGACTCTCATTCTACCAACAAAAGGAGCACGAGTAGCATAGTGGGTGACACGTTGGGCTGCTAATCCCGAAGCTAGCAGTTTGAAACCACCAGCTGATCTATGGGAGGAAGACAAGGCTTTCTACTCTCATAAAGAGTTACAGTCTCAGAAAGGCACAAGGGAAGTTCTACCCTGTCCTTCAGGGTCACTGTGAGTCAAAATCAACTCGATGGCAGCGAGATTGGTTTGGAGAGATTCCTCTCCAAGTGACTCGGAACAGTCAAACATACTGTGGCAGTCACATAATCTCCTGCCAACTTGAGCATAGAGGTGGAGGATAGCCTGTCAATCAGGTCATAGCCAATGTGGCTTCTGTGTGGGCCTGGCCTTCTCCTGAGGATTCTGGGAACTCCTGTCTTCCTCCCTGGAGGCAAGACACACTCTCTCTCTGCTTCACATTCCTGATGACAAGCCACATGGAGCCACGCTGATGGAAACCAGAGCCCTGGAGATGTGATGCATCCACTGCCATTGGACCCACAGGACTTTCCACCCACCAGCCTAAGATCTTCCTGCATTAGGCATCATTGCCTGTGCTGTGTGAGTCTGAAGAGAAATTCATGGACTAATATAAGACTTATGGACTAATATCAGATTTATGGACTTGATTTGGACCAGGCTGGGGTGTTTTATTGATGCATAATTGCTTCCTGATATAAAATTCTCTCTTCACACATATGATTGTCACTGGATTTGTTTCCCTCATCAACCTGGTCTAATACATATACTCAGTCTCAAAAATAGGGATTTTTGGAAATGTAAATACATTCTTTCCCGGCCAGCCCTCTTCTTGGAATATTTTGCACCTGCACCAATGTCTGCAGGACTGCTCCCCAAAGGCAAGACAACCTTGCCTCAGAGGCCTTGAGCATTTTGCATAATGTACCCTGTATGATATCGTTCTGGAATTTTCAAGATATGTTGTGCTGGGAAGCTCAGACGAAGTCACAACCCTCTGTTGTTTGGTTATAAAACATTCATTGTGGGTTTACAGTGCATAATGTGGACTCCAATCTTCTTGGAATGAAAAATGGTTTGTTTTCTCTTTCTGATTACTAAATTGATGACTGGTGCGATTTGGGACAATCAGAGACTGAGAGTCTGGCTATTGCTTTCTGTTTTGTGCACATCCCGCTGAAGCATCTAAACTTTTCCCGTGTTGAGTTATTTTATGTGGACTTGTGGGGCTTTATTTTGAAACTGGAAACATTTATGTGGAAGAACGCCGTCTCAAAAAGATCTGAGGGGGTAACTCCTCTCCTGATTTCTATAAGCTTAGACAGACCAGCCAGAACGGCGTCCTTCTCTGAGGAGCCAGCCCTTGTAACAGGAGATTCCACAAGAGGGAAAGCAAATGGGTAGGAGGCTCTGAGGATAACTATGACCAGCAGACATGTTCCAGAGAAAACAGGTACTAGCTTCAGCACATTAATGAAACATGTTTGCCAAATAAGTGCGAGTTCGTTACATTGCATTTTTAATCACATTGTGCTTTTCCTACTTGGTTAAAGATGGACACCACAACACTTTGAGAATCAGCCCAAGAAAAGCACAGAAGGAATGATGAGCCTCTCCGGAAGTTTAAGTCATCTTGCTGCCATCAAGTCGATTCGAACTCATAACGACCCAGTGGGACAAACTCGAACTGCTCCTGTGGGCTTCTTAGATGAAATTTTATGGGGGTAGAAAGCCTCATCTTTAGCCCACGGAGCAACTGGTGGCTTGGAACTGCTGACCTTGCAGTTAACAGCCCAACTTAAAACCACCATGGAGGTCAGGTTTAGTTAGACAATGAGAAATTGTCTAGAAGTAATTAGGAGAAAAGAGACCGTCTCTTCTTAGAATCAAGTCAATGATAACACTATCCACTGCCCAAACAGAAGTCAGATCCAACAGAGAAAACGTCCTTTTAAAAGATGGCAGTTTCCTATTATTCAAGAATAGTTTACTAGGTTTAAACATGAGAGAGCGAGAAGAAAGAGAGAGAAGAAATCTTTGTTAGCATCAAGTATATAGAGATATATACATACATATATATATATATGTGTGTGTTCAAAACTAAGCCACAACACGCTATTACATAAAATGTTATCTTAAATACAACATATATAAAGCAAATCAAGACCATGCCCAACACCTTCCAGTCGATGTTACGCACAGTGACCTTCTGGGATTGAGGACAACTGTCCCATACTATTTCCAAAGGGGTGCCTTGGGTTGCTAAGTGCAGATCAGCAGCCTGAAACCCCATGAGAGAGACATGAGGCTTTCTATTTCCGTAAAGAGTGAGAGTCTCGGAAACCCCCAGGGGCAGTTCTGTGTCCTATGTAGTCTCTGTGAGTTGGAATCGACTAACTGGGCAGTGAGGTTGCTTTCTCTGGACATCTTTATGGAAGGAAACTGCCGCTTCTTTCTCCTTCAAAGTGGTTGGTGGGTTGGAAGCAGCAACTCTACAGTTAGCAGTTAAGCGCCTAACTGATGCAGGTCCAAGGTTCTTAACAGATTATATCTCAAAACTCACTACTCTCAAGTCCACTCTGATTAAGTATGAATAAATAGGAAAATTCCCGGAATGCAGCAGGAAGGGTCGGTACAGAGGAACTGCCTTCAGTGTTTGGGGGTTGTACAATAACTGTCCTGTGAACGCTGTGAGATGGAAAGGAAACCCTGAGAACATCGGGATCAATCAGATATGCTAAAGGGCCTGGACTGTACATTTCCCAACTTATTATTAAATGCCACCACCTGGTACATTGCCACCCACGTGAAGCAGTCCATAAATATCCCTCAGTTTGATGCCCACAATGTGTGCTGAATATAGAAGCACCTGCCGACCATCTTCTTCCTTCTTGCCCATTCACTGGTGAAACGACTCCCTGAGTTACAGTCACCAGGTTCCAACCAGGAGGCAGCAGGTCAATATTTTAAAAAATGATACAGCAAAAAAAAAAAAGAAAAGCTACCACTGGAATGTCTGGAATGATCTGCCTCCAGCTGCTTTGTTATATGAGAGAGTTCACTCTCCTTGTCCCTCACTGCTGAAACCACTGAATATCATTTACTACCTGCAGCACAAAGCGTTCCTAATGAAGGCAAGACTCAAAGGAACACTTTTTATTTTTATTTTTTCAAGATCTTCCTTAAAATCCTATCTGATTTCAGGGCTTCAATACCACAGCACCACAGCCAAGACAGGCCAACAGCATCATGTTATGTGTCGGATTTCGTTGATGTCTGCAATTCTTCGCTTGAGAGACTAGTTGACTCAAAACATGTGATGTTGTCACTTACTTAACTAGAGAGCACCTGCTCTGGGCATTGTCTTTCGGTCAGCTTCAAGTTTGCAGAAGTGTTTGGCTCACAGACTCAGATTATCCTCAGAGTATCTACCTACTTTTTAGTGCTTACACGGCTTTCGGTTCCATCATGAGTCATCTTTTCTCCTCCAAGTCATCTCATGTCCATCCTAAACGACCACCTCAAACAGTGTTCCTCATGAACTCTCCTTTTCCTTGAATTGTTTTTCCTCGGGGAGTCACCAATCAATCATCTGTGCCAATTACCAGTTTATTGCTTCAGTACTCCCAATCCATCTCTCCTTGTCTGGCTTTGGGAATAACAGAAGCTGGACTTTATTATCTTCCCCCCCCCTCCCAACCCCTTAGTGGTCTTGAAATGTTAAGCTCTAACATTAGAAGGTGCTAGAAGCAGTGGTTCTCAACCTTCCTAATGCCTCAACCCTTTAATACAGTTCCTCATGTTGTGATGACCCCCAATCATGAAATTATTTTCGTTGCTACTTCATAACTGTAATTTTGTTACTGTTATGAATTGGGCAACCCCTATGAACGAGTCGTTGGACCCCCAAAGGGGTGGTAACCCACAGGTTGCGAACCGCTGTGCTAGAGGGACATTGTGGAAGCAGAGGACTTCTCCAGGTTTCCAAGTAATTTTCCTTCTTTGCACTGCCAGGACTTGACCACAAGCAGCATGTATGGGAGACACCCAGGGGCACTCGCGCTCCAGCACTCTCCCCACGTCACCACACGGTCTCAGTGGTAGCTTCCCAGTGAGTTCCGCCATCATCCAGAGGACTGATTCCCAGCAGTGACGGCCAGCCCTGGTCAGTGGCACTTGAACAATATCCACCATTCATTGGGCCACAGTCATGTCCTCTCCAGTGGGTTCTGCATCTCAGCATGGGATCGAGGGACCACTTTCCATGTTTTTCCCTTCCTTTGTGTCTTAAGCTGGGTTCTCTGGAGAAACAAAACTAGTGAAATTCCAATATATAAATAGACATCAATACACAGGGTGTTATATCAAGAAAATACTACAAATTTACAAACAAAAGTACAACAAATATATGCGCCAATCACAAAAGCTAGTGATGACAAAGTTGAAGAATTCTACCGATGTCTTCCATTTAAAATTGATTAAACTCACAATCAAGATGCATTGATAATTTCTGGTGATTGGAAAGCAAAAGTTGGAAACTAAGAGGAAGATACAGTAGTTGAAAAGCATGGCCTTCGTGAGAGAAAGGAAGCCAGAGATTGCATGACAGAATTTTGCAAGACCAACTAATTCATCACAACCCAAAAGAAAATGATACACATGGACTTCTCCTGGTGGAATACATAAAAATCAAATTGACTACATGTGTGGGAGGAGAGAGGAACACCAAGCCCAGAGGACAACGTCCCATTGGGTGTAACCTTGCAATCTAAAAGGTGGGCAGTTTGAAATCACCAGCTGCTCCCAGGGAGGAGGACAGGGTTTTCTACTCCCATAAATAGTTAGTCTCAGAAACACAGTGGGGTGGGGGGATGTCTCTGAGAACAGCATCAACTCAATGGCAACGAGTTTGGCTTGAGTGGGAAAACATGATGGAGAAGTTCAACAGCAGCGGCTAAACCAGGCCAGGGACTGACAGTGGAACAGACCATCAATCACTCATCTGTAAGTTCAGGATAAAGCTGAAGAAAATTAAAAGACGTGGACAAGAGCCGAACTATAACCTTGAATTTATCCCACCTGGATTTTAAGACCATCTCAAGAACAGATTGGACACATTGAACACCAATGATGGAAGACCTGGAGAGCCGTGGGTGGCATCAAGAAGACCACGACGGAAGCAAAGCGTCATTAAAAAGGCAGAAAATATCCGAGTGGATAGTAGAAGAGACTCTGAATTTTCTCTTAATCACAGAGTATCTAAGGCAAAAGGAGAAATGATGAAGTCAAAGGGCTGAAGAGAAACTTCAAAGGGCAGCTTGAGAAGACAAAATATGATAATGAAATGTGCAAAGACCTAGAGTTAGAATAACGAAAAGGAAGAGCACGCTCAGCACATCTTACACTGAAGGAACCCAAGAAGAAATTCTAGCTTTGACTTCCAATACTGAAAGATTCTATGGGAAAAATCTTGAATGATGCCAGAAGCATCAATGTGATTGAAATATGGAATATTTGGTAGATGTATGACATATGTATATATGTATTAAATCTCAACTAATAAAAAAAGTGGGGGAGAAGATGGAAAGAATACACAGAATCACTATACCAAAAATAACTAGTTAACATTCAACTATTTCAAGAGGTAGCAGGGCTGGCCCCAACCCAAGCTAAACTGACCCCCTCCCTAGAAGTATGTTCGACAGAGAACAACACTAAACCTACAGGTTGGGGTGAGGGGTTGGCATGCCACGCCCACACGGCAGCAAACCAAGAAAGAAAAAGAGAAAGTGATGGTCAGTCTAGACCCCACATTGACACAGCCAGCCAGGAGGATGACGTCCCAGCATGGAACTGCTAAGGCACAGAGATGACTGACTGTAGGGCCGACAACAGCTCACATGTTGTCCCTTGCTGGAGCATACTGAGACTGAAGACAATACTGGGGACACACGGCAGGGAGGAAGTGTGGTCTGAAACACACACACCCTCCCACAGTGGGGCAAACCAAGAAGGGGACATAACAGATCAGTAACAGAAGCAAAACAAAGCCACAAATTCCCTAAAGACACCCCCCCCCCAAAAAAAAAAATAGATTTCAGGCAAGCAAGGGCAGTTCCCGGAATTCCACCAGGACCAGTAGGGAGATAGTCAAAAAGGTCAGTGGACAGACCTGAAAGCATGCACGTTTTTTCTGTTTAGTTTTTTTTGTTTCTTTGCGGTGGTTGTTGTGTTTTGTCGGATTTCTTTGTTTGTTTGGTTCTGTTTTTTTTCTCCCCTTCTTCTCTCTTTTTTTGGGTCAACCGTTGGTTTTCTACTTGTTTGGACTATGCCATTGTCGGTATGTCTACTTACACCAGACAGGCATGGGAAGCAAACTCGAGGGGAAAGCGACAGGATCAAAGGTCCCAGTGAGACTTGTGGGGAGAAGGGGGCAGAGGAAAGGTGGGATGGGCAAACAGCGCCATAGACAGGAGAACAACTAGGGAATAAAAAACAATAACAAGGTGGATATAGAGATCCTGGGAGCGCTGGAGCAACAGCAATCTAACTGAAAGGAAGTACTTTGAGGCAGAAGTAGAGCAAACATGATGGTGGGGCAGAAGAAAGGTAAAAGGAAACAGAGGACTGATCTAGGAAGCAAAACTATGGATAGAGGCATGAGCATAAAAATAGTATTGGCTTACGTACATATATTTATATGGTGAGTTAGTTGATTGTGCCAACTTGGCCGATAATCACATGTGGGGCTAATTGAAAGGCAGAGGGATAAATGGGTGGTGAGCCTCGCCTTTCTAGTTCTC
>NW_022103896.1:22676899-22678489 GCF_000313985.2 Echinops telfairi
CTGTGGATTTGTTTCTCCAAAGTACCTAGACTAATACATATGGCAATACACTGAGGTAGTAGATGGACTTTGAGCCTCTGCTCATACCCTCCCTCAATACAAGAACATGTTGTTCTAACAAATTGGTAATCTGAGATGCTCACCCTCCCAACATAATTGCTGAAGATAAAATGGGTGCATAAGCAAATGTGGTGAAGAAGAAAGATGGTTCCCGGCTATTAAAAGATATAGAGTCTGGGGTTTTAAAGGCTTGAAGTGAAACAAGCAGCCACCCAGCAGAGAAACAAGAAGCCCACATGGAGGAAGCACTCCAGTCTGTGTGAGCATGAGGTGTCATTGGGACCAGATAACGGGCATCAGAAGACCCTTAACAATCAAACAAACAAAATCATATGGTTAAGAATGAGTGGGGTTGGAGCAGAGACCCAAAGCCCATCTGTAGACAATGGAACATCCCCGACAGAGGGGTCACAGGGAAGGGATGAACCAGTGTGCAGTAAATCACCTATGAAACACACAATATTCCTCTGGTTCTTTGAGGCTTCCTCACCCTCACCACCATGACCCCAGTGATACCTCTCACTTCAGACTAGACCGGAGCATGTACACAGCCGTAGATAAGAGATGAGAGCTCAGGACACACACAACCCAGGAGCAGGAATGGGAAGAGAGATACCAGATGGGAAGGGTGAAGGTGGGGGAGGAGGGGAAAAGGGGAAAATGATCGACACACAACCACGCACACTCTTCCAGAGGAAAGAACAACAGAAACCATAAGGGAAAGGAGACAGTGGTCGGTGTGAGACATGGAAATATATTTATAATCAAGGGGTCATGAGGTGGGGAGGGAAGAGGAAGGGAAAAGGAGGAGCTGATACCAAGGGCTCAATGGAAAGTAACTGTCTAGAAAGAAATGATAGCAACATATGTACAAATATGCCTGATACAATTGATGTATGGATTGTAATAAGCATTGTAAGAGCTCTCAATAAATGATTTTTTTAAAAAAGAGGTAGCATATTAGCAAGAAACAATGGTATTGAAGGAAGAAGTTCAAGCTGCACTGAAAGCATTAGCCAAAAACACTCGAGCCCACTCACTGCTATCTGATTGATGCCAACTTACAGCCACCTTCTAGGACAGGGTAGCACTGCCACTGTGACTGCACTTGCTTCCAAGGCTGTAATTGTATACTGAAGTAGCAAGCTCTTTCTCCCTCAGAGAAGCTGGTAGTTTCAAACTGCAGATCTTAAGGATTGCAGCCCATTGTGTAGCTACTACACCACCAGGGCTCCTAGCCAAAAACAAGGCTCCAGAAATTAATGGAACACCGATTGAAATGTATCAACAAGCTGATAAAGCACTCACTCATCTACGCCAGGAAATGTGGAATACAGCTACATGGCCAACTGACTAAAGGAGAGCCAAATTAGTGCCCATTCCAAAGAAAAGTGACTCAACAGAATGCTCACTGCTCCCTCCCTGCCTCCCAACCCCCAAGTCCCTCCAGAACCATCAGCCCCATGGCTTTCGCCATGGGCTTGCTTCCCGTGCCTGTCTTACATAGGCAAGCAAAACCAACAATAATGG
>NW_022103896.1:22679452-22684856 GCF_000313985.2 Echinops telfairi
GTGTGTGTGTGTGTGTGTGTGTGTGTGTGTGTGTTTGACTGTATTGTTCACTTACGCAAAAGGAGTTTGGAGATAGGCAATTGAAAGATAACATGACGTGCCACAAAGTGCTCAAGGACCTTGCTGGGTGTGTCGATTTCACTGCTCCACTCTGGCCCGGTGTCGCACTCCAGAATGACTGCTGGAGCGCTGCCATCCTATCTGTGCTCCGAGCAGCTCCACGCTGCCCATGGGTCGAGGTGAGTGGGAATCATCGCAATGGCTGGAGGTAGGTTTTTGGTTGATGTGCCCAGCTAAAGCAATAGGAAGATGCTGACAGGGAGGGGGGCAATCTTCTGCCTTTGTCTTAGAGCTCAGTACAGAATAACGGTCAACAGTGAAAGAGAGGATTAGCAGGTCTCGGGAAAATTAATAGTAACTGTGTTAAAGTAAATAGTCACACCATTAGCTATCCTGGGACCAATAATGGAGATGTTTGATCCTCAGGTGGAAATACCTCTGTCCTTGTGGCTTCACATGAGAAAGAATTCACACAGAAGCCTGGTTTGTGATCCAAGTGAGTTTTTTATAAAGGAAGTTTCAGATTTTACACAGGCACCCTCAGGGCACTTCATACCCACACGTGGAGACCTGAGGCCAGAGAAAACTGCAGCAACCTCCTGTAGGGGCACCTTGAAGGACATAAAGCAGGACAACTCCCTATCCGGCTACCTAACAGAGCCATCATAAAATTAAAATAATGACGTATTTATTGAGCTCGGTCTACCAAGCACGGTGTTTAAATGTTTTAGAGCAGGGGTCCTCACACTTTTTAAACAGTTCACCGCCAGTTCACCGTCCCTCAGACCCATTGGAGGGCCAGACTATAGTTTTAAAAAAACTATGAACAAATTCCTATGCACACTGCACATATCTTATTTTGAAGTTTAAAAAAATGGAGCAAAAACACCCAGTGGGCTGGATAAATGTCCTCGGCGGGCCACCCGCGGGGTGTAGTTTGAGGACCCCTGCTTTAGAGACATGTAGTTAATGGAATGAACCCCACAGCCCTGAGAGGGTAGATACAATTAGCTTGATTTTACAGCCCCAAAGCGGTCAAGCACTTTACTGGAGGTCATACAGCTACTAAGTGGAAGGGTACCTGCAACCTCAGAGTTTCCTGGAAGTTTGTGAAAATTTCAGAATTTCTGGCCCTGCCCCAGGCTACTACTGAGTGCAAGCCTAAGCTATTCACAAGATCTCCCTGCTAGTTGTAAGGCCATTAAAGTGGAGAAGCATCACTCTTTGTAACCTTTCCTGACATAATTATATCAGGACCCCACTGATGATAAAACCCCAATTTTAGTCTTAAAAAAGGAAATATAAAAAATAGTCCCATCAGTTCCAGTGTCAGTTTCTGTAATGATGACTGAAAGATGTGGAAACTACCTTGGTACAAGGAAGATTTGTGTTTCCCAGCCCATAAAAGCTTTGCTTGGCCCAGGTTCCAGTAAAGCACAATCACACCGTGGAGCAGTGAGCCATGGAAGGCAAGTACTGTTTGTACCTGGTGTCCGTTTGCTTCACATCTGCTTACGGCTGTGTCCGTGAAATGCTGCCTTACCTGTGCATCTTGCCCGGGTCTCTTAACTCAGCCACTTCTACCATCCCTCCCAGTCCTTGTATCAAGCCACCTTCCCTTTCTTGATAAGTACAGTATTTGCTATAGTATTTCCTTGTCTACTGGTAACTCAGCATGTCTTTTTAACTGTATCAGTGAGATTTTTATTAGGGTTATGTTTGTGTTCGTTTCCTAGCCTGTTATTTATAGGAAGCAATTTTGCGCAATGAAGGGAGCAATATACATCGTTATATACAATATATACAATATAACAACAGCAAAAACACTGGCATTCTAGACGGTTATATTCTAGCTTTAGAGGATCACAGGGAAATGATCATCTGCTTCTGGATCAGCATTCATTATTCCCAAGGACACAGCACGGCTACAGAAGAGATGATGGGCTTTTAGAGAGTATGCATCAACTAGTTACCGACAAAACCTCTCAGCTACAGAATTAAAAATGGCCTCAACGTCTATGTCCTTTGGAAAGCACTCTCCTATTTGCTGTGTTAATTAATTGTTGGCATTATTTCTGAAACTTATATAGAGAATACAAATTGTTTCCCTAAAACTAAGCATCATAACACGACAAACATGTTTATTATGATAAACATAATAAAGATGGAAGTTGTCAAGGATTTCATTTGACTTGGGTCCACGATCAAACTCAAGAAAGCAGCAGTCAAAAAATAAAGCTGTCCATAGGGCTTATCTGCTGTACAAGAACTCTTCAACGTGTTAGAGGAGCAAAGATGTCACTTTGAAGACTAAGGTGTGCCGTAACCAAGCCACAAATATTTTCAATTATTCATTTTCGTGTGAAACCTACGCCATGAATATGAAGATTCCAAAAGAATCGATGCTTTTATACGAGGGCGTTGGCCAAGAGGATGGGAAACTAAGTTAGAGTGCTCCTTATAAGCAAGGATGGTAAGACTGCATCCTGCATACTTTATGTTGGGTCAGACACCGGTCGGGGTATTAGGAATAGCCCAGCCTGCCCTTATCAGACCAAGACGGCTAGCTCCAGGACTATGAGCCATCTCCTCGGTATCAGGCAAAACAATCAAGGCACCACCCTACCTCAGAATGTCACCGATGGAGACAGTTTAAGCCCCTGCAGCTGCAGCTCCTGACCCCTTCCTTTTTGTTTACCCTCCCGACAAGCTTAAAAACTTGCTCTTCACCAGTTAGGCATGATTTCGCAGGCCCCTTGTGGCGACCCGTGAATCTTGCCTGGGAGCGAGCGCAGAAAAAACTCCTTCTCCTCCTCCTCTCTGGCCTGGCCTCAGTTTATCTTTGTGGCAAGCCTAATACTTTGAACACGCTGTCAAGAGACCAGTTCCTGGAAAAGGACATCATGCTTGGTAAAGCAGAAGGTCAGGGACAAAAAAGGAAGACCTTTGATAAAATGCACTGTCAGAGCAGCTGCAACAATGGGCTCCAACAGCACCACAATTGTGGGTTGGTTCAGGTCCAGGCAGAGTTTTGTTCTATTGGACATAAGGGTTGCTATGCCTTGGAACTGACTCACCAGCACCTAGCACAACCAACAAAACTAAAGGTGGGGGTCTATTGCCATGGCAGTGTGGTACAGAGTGATGCTTCTCAACTTTAGTAAGGACTATGACTCACCTGGATCTTGTAGTCAGTGTAATGAAACTTCCTAAGAGAAGTCCAGGTGATTAGCAAACACCCTAGCCCAGCCTGCTCTGGTCACAACCTTATTGCTGGGAGCCATCAGGCTGATTCTGACTCGTAATAGCACCAGGTGACAGAGAAGAGCTGCCCCACAGGGCTTTCTGGCTGTCATCTCTGGCAGAACACCAGCTCTTTCCTACACAGGGCCACGGGTGGGTTGGCAGCCCAGTACGTACCACTGGGTCACAAGGCACCTTCATCTCAACTATAGTCCTTGACAAGCTACCATTTGCACCTGGCTCAGAGAGACCCTCTCCTTCTGATAACCCTGGAGCTAGCTCTGGCTCTGGGACTTCTCTGACACATACCTGCCTGGACAGGCTCTTAGACCAGCCTTGGGCAAAGTTTGCAGTCCCTCTCAGAGCACAGCCCTGATTCAAACCCCACAACTTCTGCCTGAAGTATGAGTTTTCTAAACTTTACTGAGTCCTCCCTCACACACCATTATCATTAATATCTCATGTCTTAAGAATTGATATTTGACCTATTGATGTTTTATGCTCAATTCCTCTGCTTCTTATATAATTTCTCTCTAGTTGTGATTACCAATTGTGTACATTTGAATACATTTCCTTTTTGATCAAAATTTACTGTCCCTTGTAGGGACAGTGATATTTGTAGGAAAGACAGAATCTACTTTGTTTTCTTCAGACCCTCTCAGCATTAAAGGGGCTAGTCATTCTTTCTGAACTTTTTCTTTGGTCAACTTTAGAAAAGCTTTCTCCCTGTCTGATCCAAGGATTGTAAATAATAAAACACAAATCCTGAGAGGAGAATGGTAGCAGAGCTTAAATTGTGAGCACCAGGTTTGCAAAAGGCTATGGATGACAGTGGAAGCCAAAACTCCAACGTCAGGGTTCACACATGGATGAAGGTTCCAGAGAATCCTCTCTGACCATAGAGAGAATCTGAATTGCCTTGTTATCAGAGAGCATTGCAAAGGCATTAGGGCAGATGTAGTTAGGTTAAAATGTTATATCTTATCATTTGATCTCCCGTTTGACCCATTTAAAACTTGTTTCCATTTAAAAAAAAAGTGAAGGGGAAATACATGTGGATCAAACCTCTGGTGAATCCCCTCTGACCATAGACCAGGGAAGTGAGGAGCCTTGCTGTCATGTAAAATCCATTGGCAAGTGGATGACTGCAGATGCAGTGGGGTTGAAATTTAGCACCTTAACATTTGATCTCCTTTTTTGGTACATTTTAAATTTGCTCTGGTTTTTAATATTTTCTTTCTTTTCAATTGTCATTTTCTCTATTTTACTTTGTTATTGTTGTTTTTGTTTTTTATGTTCTTCTCTATGTGAAATCCAGGATAGGCAAATCTATAGAGACAGTGACTGGACAAATGGCTTCTCAGGTCGATGGCAGGGGAGGCTGGGGGGCAATGGTGAACTAATAACAATGAGTATAAAAATGAAAAAAAGTTCTAAAATTGATTTTGGTGATGATTATCTAGCTCTTATTAATATGATTGAACAATTAAAGGGGAAATTTTGTGAAATATATACCAATACATTTTTTTTAACTTTGGAAATCTCATAGAACAGGTATTCTATACTTTGAATTTCCTTTAAATATCTTTTAAAAATTCTAATGCAACTTACATAATACCTACCATTTTACAAACCAAAGCAAGCTACACCTGTTGCTAACAGGTAACTCCTACTCATGGCAAAACTTCTCATAAATTATTAACATTGAAACGAATATATCTGAAACTAGCTGATTGTCTTAATCCTTTTCTAGTCTAACTTCTACTCATTAGGATGGTTTTCTTGGGCTGTAGAGCAATCCTGCTTTAAATGTTTAGCATTTGGAGGGAAAAGTCTACACAAGTCTGTGTTCGTGGAACCTCACTGTCGCCAAGAACAAAGAGCCAGGAGTGGAACAAACCTCTTGGACCCAGAGATTCTGCACTGAGAACCTCAAAGATACAGGAGCCAGAGATGGAACAGTGGAGGCAGCAAGCATTGGTGATGAGCAAGTACAGCAGCAGAGCCTTGGGGGCAGCAGAACCAGGACCTGAACCCAGTGACACTGGTGAGATTTCCACCCCAACAAGAGATGCTGCTACAGCAGACACATCAACCCAAG
>NW_022103896.1:22686033-22695803 GCF_000313985.2 Echinops telfairi
GCACTCACTCGTTGATGCTAGGAAATTTGGAAGAGAGCTACTGGCCAACTGACTGGAAGAGATCCACACTTGTGCCCATTCCAAACAAAGCTGACCCAAAGAATGATCACCCGACAGAACAATATCATTGATATCACATTCAAGTAAAATTTTGCTGAAGATTATCCATCAAAAGTTGTGGCAGTATATTGACAGGGAACTGCCAGGAGTTCAGGCTGGATTCAGAAGAGGATGTGGAACAAGGAATGTCATTGATGATGTCACATGGATCTCGGCTGAAAGCAGAGATCACCAAAAGGATGTTTACTTATGTTTTATTGACTATTCTAAGGCATTCGACTGTGTTGACCAGAGGTTCTCAACCTGGGGGTCGAACAACCCTTTCACAGGGGTCACCTGATCCATAACAGTAGCAAAATTACAGTTATGAAGTAGCAATGAAAAAATATTTTTTGATTTGGGGGTGACCACCACATGAGGAACTATATAGAAGGGTCACAGCATTCGGAAGGTTGAGAACCACTGGTGTAGACCATAATAAACTATGGATACCCTTGGGAAGAGTGAGAATTCCAGAACACTTTATTGTGCTCCTAAGGAACTTGTACATGACTATAGAGGCAGCGGTGTGACTAGAACAAGGGAACACTGCATGGTTTAAAATCAGGAAAGGTGTACATCAGCGTTCTGTCCTCTCACAACACCTGTTCCGTCTGTATGCTGAGCAAATAATATGCTGAACTGACTTACATGAAGAAGAAGATGGTATCAAAATTGGAGGAAGGCTTATTAACAAGCTATGATATGCAGATGACACAGCCTTGCTTGCTGATAGTGAGGAGGACTTGAAGCACTTGCTGATGAAGATCAAGGATCACAGCCTTCAATGTGGATTATGACTCACTATAACGAAGACTAAAATCCTCACCACTGGACTAGTAGGTAACATCATGATAAATGGAGAAAGATTGAAGTTATCAAGGGCCTCATCTTGCTTGGATCCACAATCAAGGTTCACGGAAGCAGCAGTCAAGAGATCCAAACCATTGCATTTGGTAAACCTGCTGCACAAGACTTCTTTAGAATGTTGAAAAGCAAGGGTGTTACTTTAAGGACTAAGGTGTGCCTGGACCAAGTCCTGGTATTTTCCATTGCCTCACATGTATGTGAAATTTAACACTGAATAAGGAAGATGGGAAAAGAATCGATGCATTTGAGTTATGGTGCTGGAGAAGAATATTGAAAGTACCATGCACCGCTAGAAGGAAAAACTCATCTGTCTTAGGCAGAGTTCTCTTTAGAGGCAAGGATGGCAAGACGAAGCCTTAGATACTCTGAACATACTGTCAGGAGAGATCAGTCCCTGGAGAAGCACATCACGCTTGGTAAAGCGGAGGGCAGCAAAGAGAGGAAGGCCCTCAGTCAGATGGACTGATACGGTGGGTGCAAAGATGGGCTCAGACATAGGAACAGTTACAAGAATGGTAGAGGACTGTGCAGTGTTTCGTTCTGTTGGGCATAGGGTCACTATAGGTCGAAACCTACTGAGGGCACCTAAAAACACCAACACCTCCAAGTAGCCTGGGGAAGGGCAATCTCCTTTAGGGACTTGTCTGGGTGGATCCTTGATGAGGGTCACTGTACTGGGATCCCATAATCATATGCCCTGACTACCTTGGTTGGAATGCCATAGATGAATCATGATGAGCAATAACATAATGGACATGCTCTAATCATGGTCCTGTTCCCGATTCTATATTCACACTTAGACCTGTGATGTGTTCATCTGCCACCAATCATGAATTTGTGACAGTTTTCTTTGTGCATCCTGCTTGATGGTAAATCATTTGATGTCATTAGGGCCTCATGCTAATGGTCGCCCTTATCCAGATGATATGTTTTCATCCTAATCCTACTTGAGACTTAATATTCTCTTAAATTATATCTGTGATTTGGAATCCTAAAACCACAGGAGAGGTCAATCCCTGTGAAAGGACATCATGCTTACTTGGTAAATTAGAAAGGCAGTAAAAAGGAAGGCCTTTGATAAGATGCACCAACACAGCGGCTGCAACAATGAGCTCCAACATAGCAATTGTGAGGATGGTGCAGGACTGGGCAGTGTTTCCATTTGGTGCAGGTAGAGCTGCTAGAGTTGGACCTGACTCAATGGTACCTAACAACAACAGCACAGGGGGAACAGTTAGGGACTGCCCCTCCCTAACCTGGCTGAAAGTATGAAGGTAAACCACTTTCCAATGCACTCGGTCTGAGGGCAAGATTATTCACAACCCTGGTCAGCAGATATTTACATTATGTAAGACAGAAGAGCTCACGAGGCCGGCCAGGGCCCTCCAACCAAGGCAGTGACAGCATGACTCATGACTATGGGATCCCAGTACAATGTTCTCCACCAAGGACACACCCAGGCGAGCCCTAAAGGAAACTGCTCCTCTGGGGCTTAGCTAGGTTATTGTTATGGTGGTAGTTGTTGTTGTTGATGTTGTTGTTGTTAGGTGCCATCAAGTCAGTTCTGACTCAGAGTGACCTTATGTACAACAGAATGAAGCACCGATCTTGAGCCATGCCCACAATTGTTCTTAGGTTTGAGTGCATTGCTGCAGTCACTGGATCAATCCTTCTTGTTGATGGCCTTCTTCTTTCTCGCTGCCCCTCCACGGCACCAAGCAGGATGTCCTTCTCCGGGGACTGCTCTCTCCCAATGAGATGTCCAAAGTATGGAAGACAGAGTCTTGCCATCCTGGCTTCTAAGGAGCAGTCTGGATTTCCTTCTCCCAAGACAGATCTGCTCGTCCTTTTGGAAGTCCATGGTAATTTTAGTATTGTTCACCAGGTTCAAATGTATCGATTTCTTCCATTTTCCTTATTCAATATCCAGCTTTCACGTGTGTGCGAGGTGATTGAAAAAACGATGGCTTGGGTGAGACACACATTAGTCTTCAAAGTAACATCCTTGCTTTTCACCACTTTAAAGAGGTCTTGTGCGGCAGATACACCTAGTGCAATGTGTCATTTGATTTCTTGTCTGTTCCTCTCAGGAGCATTGATTGTAGATCCAAGGAAGATGAAATCCTGACAACTTCAATCTTTTCTCTCTCATCATGATGTTACCTATTGGTCCAGTTTTAAGGATTTGAGTTTTGTTTCCATTGAGTTGTAAATGATACTGAAGGCCGAAATCCTTGATCTTCATCAGGAAGGGCTTCAAGTCCTCCTCACTTTCAGCAAGCAAGGCTGTGTCATCTGCATAACGTAGCTTGTTAATTAGCTTTCCTCCAATCCTGATATTGCATTCTTCTTCATGTTATGCAGCTTCCCTGATTATTTGCTCAGCATACAGGTTGAATAAGTATGGTGAGAAGAGAAAATCCTTATGCACACCTTTCCTGATTTTAAATCATGCAATATGCCCTTCTTCTGTTCCCACAGCTGCTTTGATCCATGTAGTTTCTCACATGAGCACAATGTAGTGCTCCACAATTCCCATTCCTCTCAAGGTTACCCATAGTTTATTATGGACCATCCACATAGTCAAATGTCTTAGAATAGTCCAAAAAAACACTCACAAGTAATCATCTTTTTGGTGTTCTCTGCTTTCAGCCAAGATCCATCTGACATCTTCAGTGATAGCTTCTTCTGAATCCAGCCCTCTCAATGTACTGCTTATGTACATCCCTGTTATTGGAGGATCTTCAGCAAAATTTTACTTGCATGTGGTATTAATGATACTATGCTGTAGTTTGAGCATTCTGTTGGGTCACCTTTCTTTGGAATGGGTACAAATATGAATCTCCTCCATCAGTTGGCTGAGTAGCAGTCTTCCAAATTTCTTGGCCTACAGGAGTAAGTGTTTTCAGTCTTTCATCGGCTTGTTGGACATTTCTATTAGTGTTCCTGAAGCCTTGTTTTTGACTAGTGCATTCAGTGTAGCTTAAACTTCTTTCCTCAGCATCATTGGCTCTTGCTCATATGCCACATCCTGAATTAATGGTTTTGCATAATGACTCTGTATATTCTGTCTATCTTCTCTTGATGCTTCCTGTACCATTCAATATGGTGCTCATCAAATCTTTCAATATTGCAACTCAAAGCCTGAAATTTTTTTCTTGAATTCTTTCAGTTTAAGATACGCTGAGTGTGTTCTTCCTTTTTTGGTTTTCTAACTCTAGATCTTTGAATATTTCATTATGATGTTTTACTTTGTCTTCTTGAACTGCCCTTTGAAACTTGCTGTTCAGCTCTTTGACTGCATCATTCTTGTATGTGCCTTAACTACTCTACTCCACGATTAAGCCCAATGTCAGAGTGTCTTCTGACATCCACTTTGATTTTTCCTTTCCTGTCTTTTTAATGACCTTTTGCTTTCTTCATGAATGATGCTCTTTATGTTCTCCCACATCTCATCAGACCTCTGTCATTAGTGGTCAATGCATCAAATGTGTAATCAGGATGCACTCAAAACTGAGGTGAGATAGACTCCAGGTCGTACTTTAGCTGTCAAGGACTTGTTTTAATTTTCTTCACCTTTAGCACTAACTTGCATATGAGTAATTGATGATCTGTTCCACTCTGCCTTTGACCTGGTTTTAACTGCTGATATTGGGCTTCTCCATTGTCTCTTCCCACAGATGTAGTCATTTCTGTGTACTCCATGTGGAAAAGTCCACTAGTATAGTCCTGTTTTTCATTGTTGAAACAAGAGATTTCAAATGAAGAACTCGTCTTGTGATCATATGATCTCCAGTTTCATTTCTATCGCCAAGACCATATTATCCAACTATTTTTCCTTCTTCTTCATTTCCAGTTTTTGCATTCCTGTCGCCAATAATTACCAATGCATCTTGATCAATTTCAGATGGAAGATATTGGTAGAATTCTTCAATTTGCATCACCAGTTTTTATGGTTTGTGTGTACATTTAAATAATAATTGCATTGATTGGATTTCCTTGAATTGGGGTAGACATTATCCTATCACAAACAGCATTGTACTTCAAGATCGAGCTTCAAATGTCCTTTTTGGCAATGAATGGTACCTGGTTCCTCTTGAATCTCTCATTCCTAGCATAGTAAACCACATGATTTTCTGATTAAAAATGGTTAACATCAGTCCATTTCAGCTCACTAATGCCTAGGATATCAACCTTTATGTGTGCCAATTCATTTCGAATGACCTACTGTATTTTAATGACCTCCTATGTTCATACATCATACATTCCGAGTTCCAATTATTAGTTGATGTTTGCAGCTATTTCTTTCCATTTTATGTTGTGTTCCATCAGCAAATGAAGGTCCTGAAGGTTTTGCTCCTCCAGGCTTTACTCCATCAGAGTTATTATGGTGGACTGTACTTTGAGAAGGCAGCTCGTCCTCAGCCATATTTTGAGTGCCTTCGGACCAGAGGGGCTCATCCTCTGGTGCCCTGTCAGTATTCTGCTTTTACTCATACGGCTTTTCATAATTTTCTTCACCTTTAGCACTAAAGGTGACAATGTTTTGATGTTATGCATAAGGTTTTCAGTGGCTAATTTCTCAGAAGTGGACAGCCTATTCCTTCTTCTTAGTCTTTTCCTAGTCTGGAAACTCTGCTCAAACCTATTTACTTTAAGTGAGCCTGATAGTATTTGAAATACTGGTGACATAACTTTCAGCATTACAGCACCACAGAAGACACCACAGTACAAACTGTCAGAAAAGGATGGTGGAGTTAATACACTTTGCAATGAACTTTACCTGTTTACAGACCTGGTTAATGGCCAGAAGGAATTCAAGGGAGGCTTACCCCACTGGAGAACTCTGTAAAGAACTTGGAGGCTTTCACTGCCATCCATAGCCTTCTGCAAAGTGGGTGCTCAGAATGTAAGCAATAATACAGAGTGTGGCAGGGACAAAGAGGAAGGCCCCCTCAGAGATGGGTTGACACAGTGCCTGTTAACAATGGGCTCATGTCTAGGAACAATTGTGAGGATGACACAGAACCGGGCAATGTTTCGTTCTGTTGTGCATAGAGTCACTGTGGGTCAGAACCGACTCGATGGCACCTAACAACACCAACAATACAGAGCACACCCACAAAAGCATGATGATGCAGATCAAGGCATCACAGTTGCAGGTCAAACTACAGATGCAGGAATGGGACTGGGACTGGGACAGGTACATTACGCTAGACAGAAGGGCTTACAATATTGCTTCAGAGGCTCTCCAACAAGGCATGTAGGATATGGTTCATGACTATGTTACCCTAGACCCCCAACTTCCAATAAGGGCACACTCAGACAAGTCCCAAAAGTCCAGAGTGCCCCTCTTGGACTGGCTAAAATGGTCAAGGTAACCCACTTTCTAATGTACGCTGCTTGAGGGCAAAGCTATTTATGTGGCTGGTTAAAGATTGAGAAAGAATTCAGTGGAGGCCGTGGGAACTCAGAAATTGATTCAGAGCTTCCCGTCTAACCATAGCCTTCTGCAAATTTAGGGCTCAGAATTAAAGCTCTAACACATGACTAGAAATGCACATCCACCAAATAAGTTCTGCCATAGAGCAGAAATACTGCTGTCAGCTGAGAGGGCTTTATTTCAAGGGGTAATTGCAGGGGAGTGGTGGAGCTAGGGTCAAATTCACAGCTTTAAGAGGTATTTTCTTTATGCTACATACAGCTAACTTGCCAAAAGAAAATGCATATTTGACTTTTTCTTTAGTACAAGGGGAAGAGTGGCTGTGTTGGTAGGATGGGAGTCTGAGATGGAACAAAGCACATATTTTGTTCAAAAGAGTACAATGTATCAAGTTTAGGCAACTAGCATTCTCTATAAAGAAACCCAAGGACTAGGGAGATGGTCTGGGAGTAGACAGTGATTGAATAAGAACACATGGCTGTAGAGAAAGAAAAAGTGTGTGCTATGGGGTTCAGTGTGGGCTGCTTGTGGGAGAGAGAATACAAGTTAGAGCAAAATGAATATAGAGCAAGCTATCATCAGCATGGGGCATCTAGGTGATCCAACTACTTGCAGGTGTTGCTAAAAGTTGAATGTTTGATAGTCATTTGCCATATCTTGATATTTCATTTCTCAGACAATTGAAGGAACCAGAAAACTCTCCACTGTTCATCGAATGAATAATCTCTCAGCTCCTAGCATTAGGCAAAGCATTTTTTTTACACAAGTATTCATGTAATGTGTAGAACAATCTTGGAAAGTCAGTCAGTAGTCTCACACGTTTCCAGATGAAGAAATCGAATCCCAGAGAAGCTAGGAGAATTGTGTGTGGTAGATTCTCTGGGAGGTTGAAAACCAGAAAGTGAGCCCCAAATTCATGATCATACCCATCCTCAAGAATAAAGAAATGAATGTCATAGCGGAAAAAGTAAGGCTGCAGATCTCAATGTTATTATCAGACTTGCCACTGTTAAGAAGTTAAGAAGACCAAATGGGATTTCTTCAGATTTAGAGGAAATATACAGGACTCCAATGCCAAAAACATTCTAAAACTTGCCACTGTTAAGAAGTTAAGAAGACCAAATGGGATTTCTTCAGATTTAGAGGAAATATACAGGACTCCAATGCCAAAAACATTCTAAAAGTTAATATAACATAAGAGAGACAGGTATTGGAAATGCACACTCATCTCATCATTGTTTCAAATGAAGAGAGATTTCAAATGAACTTTAAAAGTTCACAAAGAAGAGTTCACCATATAATGTTGCCTGGTCCCCGAGAGCCCTAAGGAGACAGATTATTTTTAGGAGGCCATTATCAGTTGAACAATACTTAAACAGATTGTGTGGAAGTGGCAGACACGGCATTTCCTGTTGTAAGGTGTGTAATTGGTAACGAGAGAGCAGAGGTGGGGAGAACAGTGGGGGGAGCAGAGGGAGGGAGATGGACATTGAGGTGGCTGACCAAAATGCGGAACAAACACAAAACCTCACGACTCTCATTCCATGTGCTCTGCTTCGGTGGGCAGCACCACACTAGAGTACCCCCCAATTCTGAAAACCCTGCTCCCTCAAAAACCCACAGCCTTCCAGTTCCTGCAGACTTTTAGGGATCTTATATGGGATTTCTGAGGATATAAATCTTTTCAAGGGGAGTCTCATCTTTCCCTTAGTAGCTACTAGTCGATATGAACCCCTAACCCTGTGGTTAGCTGTCTAACGTTTACCCAACAGGTCACCAGGGCTCCTTTACAAATACCCGACACAGGAATGATCCATACAGCTAGCTCTCTCTCCCACAAGAAATCAGCCACAGTTCCCATTGTTTTATTTCCTTAAGAACAAAAACAAAAGCCTTAACTGAGGAACAGTTGCATCTGCATGCCCACTGTACCCCTGTCAATATGTCAGGGCAATCTTTCCAAAACAGAGAAGTCACCCTGTGGACCCAGCCACATAGCTTTCTGTTCCTGGTAGAGCAAACTGTAACTGACTGAACCTACCAGCCAAAGGTTGGTAGCTGAAACACACCAAGAGGTGCCTTGGAAGAAAGGATTGGTGATCTGCTTGTGAGAGGGTACAGCCTTGAAAATCGTATGGAGTGTAATTCTACCCTGTACAAACAGGGTCGCCACATTGGAAAACACTGGACAACAACCAACAACCTCCGCATTTGGCCACAGGGCTTTTGCAAAGGTCAAAGTATGGGTCCCCAAAACTGTTTTCAACACTGATCCAGCTTCCTTGTATTAACATGCCAACCTTTACATCCCAGCTCCACGATCAGTTCCAGAAGGAAAACTTACTCCGTTCTCTGTTCCTCTGCATGCCTTCTCCACACTCAAGTCTCCCTCCCTATCTGGCACAAGCAAGTAATCAAAAGCCAAATGCACTGCCATCGAGGCGATTCTACTCATAGCGCCCCTATAGGAAAGGGTAGAACTGCCCCTGTGGGTTTTAGAGGCTGTAAATCTTTCATAGAAATAGAAAGGCTTCTCTTTCTCCTACAAACCTGCAGGTGCTTTCGAATTGCTCATCTTGGGGTTAGCAACAACCAGGTATCACCACCAGGGCTCAGTACTTGTAAAAAAATATTAGGAAGCTTCCTTATCATAAGAGCCGGTACTGATTTCGCTGTATTCGTCATCATACTAACAGCCTAACTAGCCATTGTGAGGAAATTCTATAGACATTGGTGGTCTGCATGAATAACTCCCTACCGTTTATGAAATTAACGCACGCGCAATGCACGCCAGTGAAGTAACTATTTGGGTTTTCAAGTATTCTTGGATATCTTAGCCAGGAGGGAATTTTAATTCCCAGGAGGGAATCGTACAGTTTTGGGTGCATCTGAGACAAAAATTCATTCTAGTGATCCTGTAGTAACGAAGCGAAAGCATACATCTTAAAGCAATTTCAGGGCAAATGCATCACCTTTGCGCTTGCTCAGTTCAGGTCCCCCCCTCCCCAGGCAGAGGGCGGAGTTCCATGAAAAGGAAGTGGTCACTGCGCCTGCGCCGCGCCTTCCAGCGCTTCAACGCACTGCGCAGGCGCACAGGTACAATTTTGACCGTAAACATCCTGTCGATTTGAACCGAGGGTTTGGGCGGCCGGAAGAGCCGCGGCGTAACGGCAGCCATCTTGTTTGTTTGAGTGAATTGGAAAGGAGGCGGCGGCTGCGGCGGCGGAGGGAGCTGCTCCGAAGCTACACGGCACCAGGGGTCCCCCCCTTTCCCCGCCCCCTCCCCCGACCCTTTTCCCCTCCCCGGGCCTACCCACCTGGCCCGACTCCCGGCCGAGAGCGAGGTGAGGAACTCCGC
>NW_022103896.1:22696295-22698254 GCF_000313985.2 Echinops telfairi
CCCCTCGGCGCCGGCCCGGGACCGCCCCGCCGCCTTTAAGGGGCAGTTTTGCGTCGGGAGCATTCAATACTGGAAGGTCCAGCAGTGAATGCGCGATGAAGGGGGCTTCTGATTCTTGGGGAATTAGCACCGTTGGTTTTCCCCGTAACGTTCCTGGTTGTTTGCAAAGAGGGATTTGTGTGTGTTGGGGGGCGGGGGGGTCCCCTGGCAATTGCTTGGTTGTCTTTCCCTACGAAGGATCGGCTGGAGAGTGCGGGCTGGCACTGTCTGGCTGCATGCTCACCCCAGCTTGGCGGCCTCCCTCGAGTTTGGAAGAACGAAGCGCTGGGGGGCTTCGGTTGGGTCACCTTAGTGGCTTGTGCGTTTTGAGGCTTTGGGGTGAAGGCTTGTGTTTGCAGGCAAAAGTTAAAATGTTTGCTCTTATCTCGCTTTACTGTTTGGAACGGGGATGGCGGGGGTGGTGGCGGCGCGTTTTCTTAAAATGAATGTGAATGCAAGGGCGCCGTGTTAATCTGCGGGGGTTTTGGAAACCGGCTGGAGACGCTGTCCATTAAATTGTAGTCATTAAATATCTTCCTTTAATGCTGAGAGTAAGTAACTATTCTTAAAGGGATATTTGGTACATGGGTTAACTTAGGACACAAGCTGTCCACCGATTAAAACCCTGAATACTTTGTAGCTAGCTGACGTGACAGCCACCGTGTGTTTTTTATAGTAAGTTACCTTTCGAGAATAACCCGTGTCTCTGTGTCTTTTTAAAAGCAACATAGGATAGTAAAACTTAAGGCCTAGAATCGCAGATACTCAGTTGAAATTTTTCTGGTTTAACCAAAGTTCTAAGAAGTTTCATCTTTCACAGCTTGATACATAAAGGGAAATTTCCTGATTTTTGAGAATTGTTTTTTCTTTCTTAAAGGTTGTCATAGAATTATTAGGCATTTTTGCTTTTATCCTGGCACTGGTAGACTTGGAAAAGTTCATGAAAAAATTCCCAGCTCTTACAATTCCACCTTTCCATAAACTTTTTTTTAGCCCTTTTAATTGATTTTACTGCTTCCATCTGCAGTGTGCCAAACACTTTGTTAGTTGTGTTTTTTCAAGTTCTTTTTTCCCCCCCAAGTCTCTGAACCTTGTTGTGAATGCTGTCCCCATTTTATCAATGAAAAAAAGCTAAGCATCTGGTGTAAAGTAACATTCACTATGTTTTAGGGGTGTAAAAAATTCAAATATAATTTACAGAAACCCCTTTGTTAAGTCTTAATCAGGGTAAAGATAAAAGCAAATACCGGGAGGAGGAGGACCAGCAGCCTGAGGCTGTACTAAATGATAAAGCATGGATAAGAATGGAAATTGTCACAAAATCTTGATTGGCCCCAGATCTATTTGTCACAGTCTCAAATGAGACTTCAGAGACCGAAAGGAGACTTTGATTGGGGCACCTACATTGTTGCAGATTAGAGACTGAAATTGGTCAAGGATCCTCTGGACTACCGTTGTCTGGGCATAACTCTTGAACTTAACCCTAAATAACCCAATTTCCATAGAGGCCTGCCTACTTTCAAATTCTGCCTGAAGGCAAAGTTTTTTACTGAAAGACCAAAATCTGTGGAGACTCAAAAAATCTATGGAGATTTAGGGTTTCCCATGTAAATTGTAATACCATAAACCTAGGACTATACACAAATTTAGGCCTCAAAATTTAATTTACTACAGCCCTTACAAAACAAGTAGGAGGAATCTATTAAAACGTAGGACTGGGATTGAAAAACCCCTTGGTCGGAGAATGAGAACCCAAAGGCAGAGGGAACACCTGTGTGCAGGCAAGGGGTCTGTCTCCCCAAAAGAAAGTCCTGGTTTGCCCGAGTTCGATATTGGTGCTTTCCAAAGTTTGTAAATTATGAAATGTGTCAACCTTTTATAGCTAGGAAAGCTAAACTACTTAGATGAAGTCGCTTAACT
>NW_022103896.1:22698945-22701526 GCF_000313985.2 Echinops telfairi
TGCTTAGTATTTTCTTTGTCATGAGTATTGCACATTTCCACATATATCTTCCTAGCAATATTTCTCGTTAGAGCATATGAGTGAAGTTTTCATAAGATGCCCCTAAATTCCCTTCAAAGGCTCTGTGCCAATTTCAATGACTACCATAATATGTGCTGAGATGCTCTGTGGGTGAAGAAATCTCTTTGGGGAGGAGTGGGTTTCTTTGTTATGTTAATGAGGGCATACTGGTGTTTTTAGCCTCGCCGCTTACAAGGTACAAAAAGAACAAATTAGATAGGCACAGCTAAGAGCAGGCACAAATGTGGGAAAGTAGAGCTGATCAAGGAACTGTAAACGTAGCTGCCCCACAAAGATTTTTCCCAGAGTGCACTGAGAGAGCCTTCCTCTAGTACCAGTCCCCTCGGTTCTTGACTTTTAACCTCCGTGGCACCTAACAACAGCCTCCTAAAGTGAGAACTCATCTTGAGGACTAAATTCCACCTGACCCCACCCGTGAGTTTTCACTCGTCTCGCAGACATGGGAAAGCTGTACAAGCAATGAAGATGGTGCATGCCTTTGAGTGATGGTGTAAGATGGTGCATGCCTTTGAGTGATGGTGTTAGCGAAGAACAAGTCTGAAAAAGTACAGAGCCTTAAAAGCGAGGATAGAGAGACTGTCCTGTGGCCTTTGATCATGCTATCAGGAGGGAATGGAGAAGGGACACTGTGCTTGATAAAGTGGCTGGTCAGCGAAAAAGAGGAATACCATCAATGAGATGGATTGGCACAGTGGGTAGAACAATTGTGTGGCTGGTACATTTCTGGGCTGTGTTTTCCTTCACTTGTGCGTACGGGTCCTGGGTCCTGGGTCCTGGACCTGACTTGACAGCATCTAACAGACTGAGAGACTCCATTTCTCTAGTCAAGTCAACCACTTAAGTAAGGTATTTCTTCCAAGATACTAAGATACTTTCTAACAGTTAAGTGAAATGTTAGTGATGACTGACTTCCTTGTGTAAACAATGAGCTTTAATTTGACTTTGGAATGGTCCAAAAGAAGAAAGCTGGTTGTTGTTGGTTTTTTGCATTCCAGGATATATGAGGGGATTGCCCCCCAAAAAAACAATTTTTTTCCAAAGCTATGTATTTAATTGTTTAAATTACTAAACCACCTTATCACCTTCAAAGTACTCTCCATTACACTTAATACATTTGTCAAATCTGCAATTCCATTCTTGGAATAATTGTTTGGATGGCTGACAGCACCTCCGTCATTTTCTTCTTCACCTCTTCTACTTCATCAAATTGCTGTCCTTTCATGTCCATCTGCATTTTCAGAAACAAAAAGAAGTTGCAAAGAGCAAGGTCAGGTGAGTAAGGTGCGTGGGGCTCAAGAGGCATGCTGTTTTTTGCCAAAAACTGGTGCACTGAGATGGCTGTGTGAGCAGGTGCTTTGCTGTGGTGGCAAAACCAGTGCCTCACCTTTTTTGGTAACATGCTGTTATGCAGTCTTTTCAGAACTTCTAAATAGAAACTTGATTGACAGTCTGACCTGGTGGAGCAACCTCCAAATGCACTATCCCCGTCACCTCAAAAAAACAAGTGAGCATCGGTTTTCTTAGGGTACCTCCTCTGTATACTAAATTAGTGATTTTTCTGCCATCTCACGTAAGTTCAGAAATGGTCTGCTGCTTAGTAAACGTAATTCTGAAATCAGGAAATTGCTACACTATGCTCTGGTCCAAATGCAAGGGTTTCTACTAAGACCTTTTGTGAGGATTAGAAAAACATAGGGTCTTAAATCTGTAATTGAATAAAGGATAATTTAGTTTAAAGGGGAACTAGGATTTTGCTTTTAGACAAACTAACCCTATTAACTCCTGAATTTTTAATTTCAGGGAAAAAAATTTTGTTTTTATTCTTTACTTTCACAGTTATCTATATATATATATTTTTTATTTATATATACATTTAATTATATTTTACAAAAACGTCGCTCTCGGCGTTATAGGACTAATAGTGGGACCCCCACTACTCCTTTGTCTTCCGTCAGTTATTAGTAGGTTCCTTTTGCTACTTGTTTTCCAGATTAATTTTAGCACCATTCTACTTTAGTTGTCCCCACCCTGGGCCAAGAAGGAATCTCATTAGGAATCTTTTCCCTCCACATAGTTAGGATACTTGAAATGTGTTGCCCTGAGCAGCAGCTGAAATGCTGACTCTGAACTACTGGCACCTGTTGTGAAGTCCCAGTATTTTGAATTCCTAAACCCCCACCCCTCTTATTTTGGTGTGTGTGGGGGGGCATATCATATTTACTGGCTGATTTTTTTGCATATCATATTTAGTATTTAATAATGGTCATGTGGCAGGTAGAGTTCTAGGAGCTAAATATTAACCACTTTACATTTATTTGGAGCTTGTTATGTGTGACAGCTAGATTTTTTTAAAAATCATTTTATTAGGGGCTCATACAACTCTTATCACAATCCATACACACATAAATTGTGTAAAGTGCATTTGTACATTCATTGCCCGCATCATTCTCAAAACATTTTCTCTCCACTTAAACCCCCGTCATTAGGTCCTCATTTTCCC
>NW_022103896.1:22703190-22707669 GCF_000313985.2 Echinops telfairi
TGGTGTGTGGGGAGGTAGCTATTAGCTTCAGTACTGTTTGTTGTAAAGATCTTTGAATTACTTTTGTACCTTTGTCAAAAATTAAACGTGCGTAGGCTAAATTCTCCCAATCTTTCTTTTCAGAGTAAACTTTGGTATGCTAGTTTTTTTGTTTTTCTATGTGACCTTAGGAATAATCTTACCCGTGTCTATTTAAAAGATTTTATTCTAATTTGGTAGGACTTAAGTTTTCTTTAAAAACTAAATATACACTTATGCTACTCTAGCTGTCACGCTCTGAGCATTTGTGCCACAGAAATGAACATGCATATTCTCTAGAAGCCCATAAAACAGTATTCATAATAGCTTTATTTGTAATAAAACAGTTGTGAGGATGGTGCAAGACCAGGTAGATAGTGTTTTGTTCTGTTGTATATAAGGCACCAACAGCCTTAAGTCCTTCAATGAGTGAATGATTAGACATAGGGTAGAGCCAAACCACTGAATGCTATTAAACAATAAAAAGGAACAAATTGATACATGGATCAGTTTGGCTGTATCCCAGGGTATTATGTTTAGTGCCAACAGTACATACTGTATAATTGCACTGGTCAGATATTCTTGAGATGGCACAGGAAGAACAGTGGTAGTTGCCAGGGTTCAGGCACGGGAGAGCGTTAAGGAGTGGGTGAGTCTAAAGAGATCGGGAAAGAGATCCGTGTCCTGGAATAGTATATTTTGATAGCAGTGGTGGTTACGTGAGTTTGTATAAGTGAAAAACCTATGGTAGAACCATATATAAATTGTACAAATGTCACGTTTCTGTTTTGTCATTTTAATTATGTAAAGTGTTTCCTTTGGGAGAAACTGAATGGCGCCTACACAGAATATCAGTATATACCATTCTCATAACTTCCCGTAACTATTCTTTTAAAGTAGATTCTTTCCGTGTATTAACAGTGTAACCAGGCATCTCATGTCTTATTGTAATCGTGGAAATTTTAAAGATAGAAATTTGTTTGGTAAAAAAGCTTTGTTTTATTCTATGAAAAAGGATATTAATTACTAGTGATACCAGGAGAGGATCTACATATAACCCTCCCAGGGGGGTGGACAATAGAAAAGTGGATGAAGGGAAACAGCGGTCAGTGTGAGACATGAAAAAAAATTTTATATAAATTATCAAGGGTTCATGAGGGGAGGGGGCAGGGATGAGCTGATACCAAGGGCTCAAGTAGAAAGAAAAATGTTTTTAAAATGATGATGGCAACAAATGTACAAATGTGCTTGACACAATGGACATATGTATGGATTGTGATAAGAGCTGTAAGAGCTCCCAATAAAATTATTTAAGAAAAGGAAAAGATATCAAATAAGAAATATCAGTTTTCACTATTAATATACTTTCTCCAAACTGGATTTTTCAGGTTGCCTTTTTTCTTAAGTATTAGTAGTACATTGGCTTGTTGAAAGAAAAATTATGTATAAATCGCATCCTTATATTTATGCTAAGAGCATTTTAATCATAAATTGAGTTTTTATAGTATAGACTTGTCCTCAAGGTAACCCCTGGTAACATGATGGGGTAAGCATTGGGCTGCTAACCACAAGATTAGCAGCAGTTCAAACCCACTAATTACTCTGGGACAGAATAGGCTTTCTGATTCCATAAAGGGTTTGCAACTCAGAAACCCTAGGGAGCAATTCTGCTTTGCCCTATGTATAGAGGGCCTCTTGGAGTCAGAATTGTGAAATGGTATGACCGACCCAACTACTTTACTTTGCTTGGCTGATTGTGAACTGCCTGACAAATACTTGGTACATAGTGACGATTATTGTATGAAACCTTTAGCTAAGAATCTTAATTTTGCATGGGGTCCTAAAATGGACGCTTTCATTAATATCTGCCAGAATGGCTTTTCTTCTGGGACATTCTTTTTTTTTGCCTCGAAGGTATTTCACTTTTGTCAGGTAAGCAAGCAGACAGCTTCAGCAGTCAGTAATTGGATAGTAGTGGAATTAAACATTCAACTCGATGGACCTTCAATTTAACAAAAATGCTTAGGCCGAAAAAAAGCTTAGGACCTCTGAGTGAGATGGCACAGGGGTGGGTGTGATTTGAGAAGTGACTGTACTTTTCCTCTTCATCTCTTCGTAGTTTATGGTCTGTATCTGATCCTCCAAATTGAAGCCATAGGGTTTTATTAATGCATATTGTATTTTCACATGTCTTAGTAAACATGGTCATTCTCAGACAGTACTTAGTTACATTGACTTTTCTCCCCCCCACAGGTTTCCTCCGCCCATCTGATCGTCCACTGGAACAATGTTTTACGCACATTTTGTCCTCAGTAAAAGAGGGCCGCTGGCCAAAATTTGGCTAGCGGCCCATTGGGATAAGAAGCTGACCAAAGCCCATGTGTTCGAGTGTAATTTAGAGAGCAGTGTGGAGAGTATCATCTCACCCAAGGTATGTTCCATGTGATGTTTTAATTCTTGCCAATTGTTCTGCTGACTGGAGAACTAGACATCTATAGCAAGGCCTTTTGATGGAGGGATCTGTGTTATTGCAGGCAGCTTGCTGCTGAGTGTTTATCTCACCAGCTATAAGTTGATAGGGTCACAATTTGGTGTTCTTTCCTTTAAAAGGTCTTGTGACTGCATGGATATTTTCATTTACTTGTTTGAATGGCACATAAATGTGATCTGGCAGCACACACACAAAGTAATTCTAATTTTACCTTTTCAGGGTGTAGTGTGGGAGGTGGGGAGTGTTTTCTCTTGATTTAGAAATTTCCAAAACATTTAAATTAAGACCCTGTCAGTGTCAAATCAATCCAGGAAGGTGAAGATCCGGCTTCTAATGCCAAATTGTGTTGTGGAAATGAATTCCACTCCTCACATGAGATGAAAGGTACAAACAAGCTGAAGTCCATGCTCCAGGGGAAGTGCTTAAGAGAAGGTGCTAGCTCTCTACCACAAGCTCCAGCATGCAGCATGCCTCTTCTCTTCTCTCCTCCCCCCTCCCCCCCATTTTAGAGTGGTCTCCTTCTGTAACTGTGCTCCCCAGCATGGGGGCCCCCAGGTGATCTCTCTTGGTCTGATCAGCCCCATTGTATTGGCGTCCTGTGTGGTCAAGCCCTGAAGAACCAAATTGTATTCATTCAAGGGTTTCTGCACTTCAAAAGATAACTGCTTGGGAAATAGTATCTATACCACTCACCCCACTAAAGGATCCTGGTCCTGCTTTTTCTTGAAGATGCCTTTTCCCCTCTTGTGGAATGTTCTTACATACTGTCCCTGGATATTACTGCTCCATTGCTTACCCAGTGTTTTTTCCACTGGAATGGAAGCCCGGTAACTGGCCTTACTTTTCCTGCCTTGTTTACAGCTCTGCTCCCAGCAGATCTTTGTTGTCATCCTCTGGAACTATTTGAAGTAGTAGTTTCCAGACTTAAACTACACAGACGTATAAAGTGATATTGAGTTTGTTTTTATACCCAAAAAGGACTTTAAAACACATAGTCATAAATCCCATTTCATTGAAAAACATATTTTGGCTTCAAAAAATATGAAGAACTAATGTCAAAACGACGAAAAAACCCGTAAATAAAATTGATACACTTTGTGTGTGTTAAGATTGCACATTTGGCATTCGCCCTCTCCCTCTTGAGAATGCCAGTTGGGGGTAGTGCTGGCAGACTATGGGGTTTTAGATGAGTAGTTGTGCATTGCTGAAAGAGTGCAGGGATCTTGGAAAAAAATAAGCCAAAAAAGATGGAAAATTAAAGTTAGTGCTTGAAAGGAAAGTACATTATGAAGTTATCATTTGTGTATGGAATTTTGCTAGCTTGAGAGTTACAAGTAATGGAATTGTTGATATTAAGAATATTTTTACTATTAGCTTTTTATCTTCCAAGAAATAATTCTCCGTTTTATTTCCCACATCACTTCTTTCTGTGCCCTTCCTCCAAATTAACTTCTCTCACAGTAATGTCTTCCATCTGCCATTGTCTTTTGAAGGCAATACTATTTGAAAACTTTGCTGCTAAAATGAGAATGTTACAAAAAGAAAAAGTACCTTAATCCTACAACCTGCCAAAACCATTCATTATACTTTGGTTTGTCCTTGTTGTATATGCATATATTGTGCACTTGATTTTTCCTTTGTGTATGTACACAAAAACTGCAGCATGTTGTTGTGTAACAAAACTGCACTCAGAGAAAAAGCACTGTCCACAGCTCTCATCTTTTTTAATGGTTGCTTTGTAGAGTCATTCTCTCTTTTCCACAGAATTTAAATATACAATTCTTAGAAAGAGACTTGACTGTACTGAGATGAGTGTTCGTAAATTCAGTACAAGATATACTGATACATGTGAATATACAGTGTGTACATACTGTGCTTTCTTTATAACATTTAAAAAGCTCTAATGGCCCAAGCACATTGGACTCAAGGATTTCATATAAGGAATTATGGACCTGTAATTTTTTGTTTTT
>NW_022103896.1:22708420-22730385 GCF_000313985.2 Echinops telfairi
TGCTTCCCTACTAGATGGCCCCTTGTTTAACTTTAAGCCTTTAAGACCCCAAACACTATCTTTTTTGATGGTCGGGCACCATCTGTTATGCACCCAATTTTGTCTTCAGTGATCATGTCAGGAAGGTGAGTATCAAAGAGTGCCAGGTTATTAGAACAAAGTGTTCGTGTTGTAGGGGAGGCCTTGAGTAGAGGCCCAAATTGCATCCGCTGTCTTACTACTTAACATATAAATATATGTGTGTACATTGGCCTCTATCCTTTTCATTATAAATTGAATATATTTACATAAATACATGCCTATAGCTGTACCTCTCTAAATAGCTTTTGCCTCCTATTTCTTGCTCTATCATTTTTTTTCTTTTGTTTTTGCTTGTTTTTCTTGCGCACTATGTCTCTCTGTATAAAATAGGCAGGACAAACAATCCCTAGGAGAAAACAACAGGACCAGTAGTTCAGGAGGGGCAGGGAGTAGCCATGGGAGCCAACAGACACAGGGATAAGGGAACAACAAGAGATCTAAAATTGGGGGTGAAGAGGTTGTATAGTGCCTGGTGGGGTTTGATCAAGTGCAATGTATCCAAGAGGAATTACTGAGAGCTGAATGGAGGGTGAGTAAGCATGATAGTGGGACAGGAAGAAGGTGGAAGGAAATAGTCGTGGAAATCTTAAAAGTGTCCTGTAGTCAGAAAACCACTCAGTGGGAATGGGTGGTGGTGGTGGTAATCCCTTAGTTTGGATGCACGTTGGGGGGGGCCTGCTCCCTCTTTCCTTTACCTGCGTACTTTGTAGTTTTTAGTTCTAACTCATTATTGGAGGCCTTAAATTTGAAGATGGAAGCTCACAAATGTAATTGCTTATTTTAAGGTTTATTATATATTCACAATTCCCTCTCTGGAGCGCTTAGACTAGCTTGCACTGCTGGGCAAATTATATAAACCTGATTTTTATAGGTGTTAACTGACACATGAAAGGGGAGAAAATGGCTTCTTGAATTGATGCATGTAGGTAATTTTTAACATCCATAAAAAAATATTGAGAGTGCTTTAGCTCAATAGGATGACAAAATTTTTCACATTATATGCAAACTTGTACTCTATTGGGGACACTTAATAGTAAGGGACTGTGTGATCCCATAAAGAGTTGCAGTCTTAGGAACCCACAGGGCAGGGACAATTCTGCCCTGCCCTCTTAAGATCACTATGAGTTGGAATCTACTTGATGGCAGTCAGGTGGGTTTTTTCAGTTATACATCGTGACATGAAGGTGAGGAGAAAGGCATGGCAGCAACATCTGATTGCCACCACCTCCCCGGGCTGAATGCCACAAGGCGAGGATCAGACATGCCTCTGCCTTCCATCCATAACCTTATTCTGACACTCACCATCCCTCACATACAACTCACAGGTGATATTCATGATTATGGGGTTTATTAGGAAAATTAACAGTTTAAAATGCAGTTGAAAAATTGTCCAGTCAGGGCAGCCAATAAGTGCCCAGAGTGCCTGCCTCCCTGTTAACATGCCTCAACCAGAGGTGCTCTGCTCCCCAAATTAAGTGCTCAAGAGACATCCCACTCCCCAAGCTAGCCTCCTGCCCCAAAGCACTCAAACTATACTGGCTTTGTGAGCTGGGAAGTCACCACTGTCCTGTCTCACGGGCTTCTCCTGATTCTGCGTTTGCTCTTCCTCTGCCTTCCTTGGGTGTCAGAGCTGCTCGTGGATCAAGAAGGTCCAATGCACAAGGATCTCGGGACTCAAGGAACACGTTCCACTCCTTGGCACTTTTCTATTCCTGGTAGTGAAACTACCTTCCTGCTTCTGAGCTGGCTTATTTTATGCCCAGCAGGGTGGTAATCACAAATAATAAATCACTTGGACCTGAATCTAATAACCTGTATAGAACCTTCCCCCACCTTCCTACCTAGAGCCATCAGGAAAATGAAGGCGCTAGTAGCAGAGGATAGAGGAGTCATATTGAGTAATTCGCTGTTTCATAGGTGTGTGAAATAAGGTGTATGGGATAAAGTGAAAGACCATTCTAACCAAGTCGTGCTTGTTTGTGTAAGAATTACCTAACAGTTTTAAAAGTACTCTAGCTTTTTTATTTATTTTGCTTATTGTTGTGAAAAAATGTAAAGACAGCTCTACAGAGTGAGTTTGTATTGTTGGCTCTTGGTGTACAGTTCTTGTGAGGAAATGTTGGCTTGTTTAAAACAACTGTTAGATATGCTGCTCAGCTGCAACTGTCCACATTTTTTCTCCCACCTACCCACCCGTCTTCCCACTCTTCTCTATCTTCTCCTCTATCATACCTTGACTCTTACATGAATGAGTTAGGGCCAACTCCTGACCTATGCTCTGTACCACACTAATCCAGAAAGAAGGCCTTTGGACAACACCACTTTAGAAGTCACAATTCCTGACAAGGTGATTTTTGCTTTCCTTAAGTGAAGGTTTAATCAGCATTAACTTTAAATTTCCACTAGAACTACTACATAAACGTAGATTATGTTTTTCTACAAAAAACAGTGCCTTAATTGCAAATTACTTATCAGATTTATCATCAGATAAACACATTGTAATTTTTTCCCAAATATCTTAAGAACTAGCAATCATAGTAGCATGAATGGTAGATCCAGCTAGTCATTTCTAAATAGAATCATTGCATTCTTTAAAGTATATTTGTAACAAAAAAACATTAATTTGAGTAGTGCTACTGTAAGAATATGGGGACTGCATCCGACCTCCTGTGGCTGCAAAAAGGGGAAGGAAGAGACTCAGTGTGGCCATTACCCCAAAGGTGATTTCTGTGTGAGCAGAAGTGAGAAAGCCTCTTCTCTTTTTCCTTGATTCTTTCTGGCACTAGCAGTCCTTTCCACCGCACTCTGCACTTCTCAGTTCATTTTGACGAGTCCCTGCAGTGCCGGCACAAGAACCCCTAGACCATGATTCCACTTGTGGGTTTTATTTGGGAATTCCCTAGTTTCTCTGCCACCAAGTCGATTCAAACTGCAGTGAGAAATGCTCAGAACAGGGTTCTTTCCAGTTGGGGTAGCGTCGTCTGAGCCGTGCCTGCAAGCAGGACTCTGGTCCTTGACCACTGCCCTACTATGACAATGTTGCCAACCCTGGGGCTGCTTATAACACCTAGAAGCAACCCAAGCCCATCTGGAGGCTCTTTTTCTTTAGTTGTTGGGAGGTGCCCTGGATTGGGTTCCAACTCAGAGTGACACTGTACAGTAGGACAAAACCCTGCCTGGCATGAATGATTAAAATACCATGGCTGGGGTTAGGCACATCTTAGTTTAAAAGAGGTCTTTGTAGCAGATTTGCCTGATTCACTGCATCGTTTGCTTTCCTGACTCCTTCCTTGAGCATTGACTGTGGATACAAGCAAGATGAGATCCTTGACGACTTCTATCTTTTCTCCATTTTCCATGATTTCTGTCTTAGTCAAGTCCTGCTCTCACTCCCTAACTGGTGCCTGAAAGCACCCACTCCACAAGGTAGTCTTCTGCCTAAAAATTCTCAACTCTCCTCCATTGTTCCCTCAGGCTTGTGCTCAGGCTCCGCTGCTGTGCCTCTGCTATCTTCTGGTGTCACGGGTTTCTGTTCCTGGCTGGAGGAGCTTCCGTTGGCAGGAGCCTGCCTGCCTCAGGGTCACAGGATGCGCTCCCTCCTGAGCCTGTATTCTTACTGGTAGTGAGGTCTGCGCCTTATGTTGCCAAGCTGGCTCACTTAGCCTGCAAGATGGCAAAAGTGAACAGTCTGCTGTGGAGTTGGAAGTATTTATACACGAGAGTTAACCGTGTTGACATTCACTCATAACTGCATCATATAACCTGGTCCAGCCCCATCAAGAAAACCTTTTGGTGGGAGTTACAAAGACTATGGCTACAAGAACCAGATCAAACAACTCACTGCAGCACAATAATGTACTTGTCATAATTTAAACTTAGAATAAATGTTTAATGATTCTTACTACCTCACTCATTCATGTAAGTGTTTTGTGGCATGATCTAAAAAACGAGAAACTTGACAACTTAATTGTCTCGTTCTCTCAATAAATTTTCCTATTTTAGCCATAGGAATTTTAAATGTTCAGATTAGCTGAACGCTTACTTCTTTTTTTTTTTTCCCTATGACTACTTTACACTTCATATACTGGATTCGATTCCACATCAGCACTGGTCAGAATCAGCCTGGGGGGAGGGGGGGTGTCAGCTAAGGGCTTGTATTTCCAGGTAAAAAAAGATGGTACTGCTATCCTTTTATCAATATAATTTTCAGGAAAATAATAGAAACTCACTGAAAGAGCTTCAGCATCAGGAATGTAACAGTCTTAACTATGAGGTTGATAACGGTGAGATCTGGGATTGAGTCAAAGAGCCCTGCTGGTTCCTGGGCCAAGTGTTGGACTGCTAACCAGCTCCTCTGCAGGAGAAAGATGAAACAGCAGTCTGCTTTTGTGAAGAGCGGCTCAGAATTCACATGGTGGCCTCTGGTGATGCCCCTCTATCCATGATGGAGGGGTGGGGATTGCTTACAGAACAGTGCATTGGAGAGAGGACTGTAGGAGACCAAAATGATAAGCCTGGATTGAGCAGTTAAAACCTTGTCAGTTGACCCCCCACCCCTCTACACGTTGGGCCTGATCTGGGTTTCAACATTTTCTGAGTGGTTTTTTGTTTGTTTTCCTTTATTGGGGTTTAGTGCTGATGTGTTTTGTCATTGGGGGTAACCCTCTTGAATTTTTGCTATATATGTTTTTCGGGATATGAAACCCAGGATTGATGAACCTGTAGAGACAGCAAATAGAATAACGGTTCCTGGGGAGTACAGTGGTGGGGGGTGGGGGGTCAAGGGGAGCTGCTATCGAGGAGTTCAAGGAAGAACGCTTTCAAACTGATAGTGGTAGCAGTTGTCCAACGCTGTTTGATGTGATAGAATTTGGAATAAAATGGTTTTGAAAAAACAACATACGGGACATGAAAACTACCTATAAACTGCAAAAGCGGGTGGGCTGTTGGAGTGCCATTTCCCCCTAACCTCTGAAATTGATGGTGTGGGTTAGATTAATATTAAGTGTTTTGTTTCTAGGTGAAGATGGCTCTTCGAACATCAGGACATCTCTTACTGGGAGTAGTTCGAATCTATCACAGGAAAGCCAAATACCTCCTTGCAGACTGTAATGAGGCCTTCATCAAAATAAAGATGGCTTTTCGGCCAGGTATAGTTCGCCTTTTGTAAAAATCTGAGGGCGTAATGGTTCGAGGAAGAAACTTGCTTTGCATTCACTTGGTCTGCCTAAGGAATTATTCAACATCACCTTTTTTTTTTTCTTTTTTCTCCGAAGTTTCCTTTAATGTACAGTGAACCCTCGTTTATCGTGGTTAATCGGTTCTAGACCCTACCGTGATAAATGAAATTCCGCGAAGTAGGATTCCTTATTTGTAAATCAAATATTTTCGTAGTTAGAGCATAGAGGACATGAAAAAACACCCTTTAGTCACCATTACACTCGTATTACCCAATTTATTAAACGAAAAAGGGAAAATACAGTAAAGCATTTTGGACGTTACAATTATCATTTATTTACTATATTATTTATGGCATCTAGTTTACAGTATTACATATTTCACATACAGTATTATTATTATACATAGTTCTTGCAAATACTGTAGTCAATAGCCTATGAAATGACTTAAGGGATGTACTCTACAGGTGGGTCGCCGTCTTTTTCCTCTGAAGGAGCGGGTGTAGGCAGTGGGTGCTGTTACGCAAAAACCTCGATAGAGTGAAGCCGTGGGAGTCGAAGCGCGAAGTGGCGAGGGTTCACTGTATATAGAATTAAATCACTGGGGGCCAAAGTGTTGAAAGCTAATTGTTGCATGATCATAGCTCAATAGAAAAATCAAGATTTAAGTATCTTTTTCTTTCTTTTTTTAAGTATCTTTTTCTTGAATAAGTGCTCTTAATATCAAATTTACATTTAACTTAAATTACCGAGACTTTTCACTAAACGTTCTCTCCGGGTTCTTGTTTTATTTTAGGTTCTAATTCCAAAATTGGACACTGGCCACACTAGACCTTTATCTGGGGGATTTGTTTGTTTGTTTTTGAGCAATGGTGAGATGTTATTCTAGTTAAATAATCTGTATGGGAGAGTTGTCCAATAAAATAACATCTGCTGAGCCCTGGTGGCTTAGTTGTTACGAGTTGGGCTGTGATCCACAAGGTGGACAGTACAAAACCACTAGGCACTCCACGGGAGAAAGACAAGGCTTTCAACTCCCATAAAGAGTTACACTCACCGGGGCAGTTCTACCCTGTCCTCTATGGCTGCAGTGAGTCAGCATGGACTTGCTGGCAGTGAATTTGGTGTTGGTTTACTGAGGGTATATCCTAGAGCAGCTTCCCTTTCTGTTAACACATGGTCCATTTTGAGACTTAGAAGTAAAATGTTTAGGCATGATGGTTATGCTAGGGTATGTGAATGCTTTCTAACACGGGGGAGTGGAGGAACTACATGCATCTTAAGTAACTTGTTTCTTGTCTTTTCCTTTTAAAGCAATATATATTATAATAGCTTGTTTGAGAAATGCAAGGGGGGGAAATCAAGAACAATTAAAACCCCATAATATTACTCTTTAAAAGAATCAATGCCCTAATGCTAGGTTATGCCTTTGCTCTAATTCCTTTTCGTAAATTCCATGCTTACTTACTTAGTTTAATGGCATGAGCCTTTTATCAGCTTGATACATAATCATTAGTGCTTTGACTAGTTTAGGTTCAGTGTGTAGAACAGCGTCTAAGAACAGAAGTTCTTTTGCTTCCATGTATTTTGCTTATGTTACCAACTCGTAGAAAATTGTACCAACTTTTCCCTCCTTTTAATATCGAAATAATATGTGGTGTAACTAGACTTTCAAGCTTGGCATTTGTCTTTCAGGTGTTGTTGATCTTCCTGAAGAAAACCGGGAAGCAGCTTATAATGCCATTACCTTACCTGAAGAATTTCACGACTTCGACCAGCCTCTTCCTGATTTAGAGTATGTCTTTCTTTGATTGTTGGCTTGGTCTATAGAAAACTGTTGTCTTCCAAATGTTTACTTTTATTAGACTGTTTTGGCCATTGAGTTAAATAAAGCTTAGATATATATGGTCTTATTTTGGTTCATTTATAAACATGAAATGGTATAACCCAGAAAGTGTTTCTTTAAGAAAATCACATAGAAGCTGTCAACTTTCACTCACCTAAGAAGAGAGACTTCTGACTGGCTTAGGCCAAAGCTTTTGTACCATACTGTTGTCCAGCTATGTGCTTTGTGTAATGATAACCATACACGTGAAATGTTGTTGCATGGCCCCTTTATTTTAGAAGAATGCTTAGCAATGCTGTGCTATACACTTAATAATATACTGAAGGCGGTGATCTTGGCTATGTTATAATCAGAACCTTGTTTGTTTTTTCATAAATCATAGCTTTCTATAAAGAGCAAGAAAGGGTCATTGTTAAAATGTATATATTTAAGAGAACATTTTGTAGAGAGCTATCTAGAGTACTATGGCATACTGTTAACCTCTGAAGTCTATGAAACCCAGCTTTTAACATGGTGACGGGGAAGGTGAGTATGACTTGCCACATAACTAACAGTTGGCAACCAAGAAACTTTACACACCAAGTTGTGATCTTGCTCATATCATGTTCCAGTTAAGACCGAATGCTCAGATTTTGAAAATAATCTCTTGATAATCTGCTCTGATTAGAGTAGATTCATGGCCTGTTTGGATTTGTGTGTTCATAATAAGCACTGTGAGTTGGAATTGACTCCTTGGGGCCCGACCACCGCCACCACCTTCTTTGGTGGTGGTGTTTTGATTGTACCCATCATCTGGTGACTATAATGATCAATGTATTTATTTCACTCATACGCCTCTAGTTCACCCAACTCCCACCAGGTTATTTTTAAGTGAATAATATTTTATTTCATGTGTAAAAACTTCAATGTTTTAATATTACTATAATGTTACTTTAAATAAAAATCTTTGAACATAATCAGTAATTGTTTAAAAGTACTCAGTGGATAGCACAGTTTGTTTGGATAGAGGTATAAATAAAGTCCACAAACTATATAATAGCCTTGCCTCTTCAATATTTCCTTTTTTGTTTTCCCTGGCATTTGATGATTAAAGCTGGTCATTTGTTTTGAAGTATTAAACTCTGCATTTGGCCAGTAGTATTCCAAATTAAGGAGTCCTTTGGTTTAGGTGTTGGGATCCTAAACGCTAGGTCAGCAGTTCAAACCCAAACTTAGTGCAAGAAAGAAGAGCCTATCTGCGCCCATTATATCTGCGCCCATTAAAGATTTACTGTCTCCCCAAACTCTAAGGAGCAACTCCACTCTGTCCTGTAAAAATGGACTGTTAATTGGAATAAGAAGCCCAGTGGTTTTTATTCCAGGTTAGCATTTAACATTGTTTAATTTTTACTTTAAGATCATTTTATTGGGGCCTCTTACACCCCTTATAACAATCCATACATCAGTCATATGTGTGCATATGTTGCCATCATCATTTTCTAAACGTTTGCTTTCTATTTGAGCCCTTGGTATCAGCTCCTCTTCCCTCCCACCCTTGTGACCCCTTGATAAATTATAAGTAATTATTATTTTCATACCTTACACTGACTGTTGTCTTCCTTCACCCACATTATTTATTTATTTGTAAACTATGAAAAATTGGTTTGTTAGAATAAGAAGCTGAGAGTCTCAAGTTTACTTCATTCATTCAACCTTTACAATGAAAGCATAGGTGTAATTATATTTTAGTCCATAGATTAGTAAAGTTTTCTGCTAGATACATCATATTACTTCATGTGGAAATTTATTACTAGCCATTGACGGTATATGATGGGGCTTAAAAAAAAGCTCATGAAGACATTTCATTACCTTTCAGTTTCATTTTTCCAAGAACTTCCTGACATCCTTTCCCTGCACCGCCCCCTCCCCGCCCCCAATTAGGTATATGGAAGTACAAATTAAGGTCCAGTTGTTCACATTCTCAGATTGTACTGATATGTATTCGGCATTAAATATATTAAAGCCGTTAAATGTTGGGTTTGTTTGTATGTATGCTTCATTTTTTCCTTACAAACATTGCAGCGAGACTTGAGACATCGCTAAAATGTCTTTTGGTTTTTTTTTAAGTGACATTGATGTGGCCCAGCAATTCAGCTTGAACCAGAGTAGAGTGGAAGAGATTACCATGAGAGAAGAAGTTGGAAATATCAGTATTCTACAAGAAAATGATTTTGGTAATAGATAAGTGAATTTTTAGCCATTTCCTATAATGTTACAGTCATGTGGTAGCACTAGGAAATTGAATACTAATGGATCCTGTATATCAGTCATAGACTTGTGTATATACTTATGTAGAAGCCGGGGTTTTCCAGCACATTTTTTATGCGGTTTTTGTGGTAAAATTAGGTGCCTTGACTGATGTTCAGGTGAGCTTATACTCGAGTGTATACGGTATGTAATTTGGATTATCCTTTTGGGTGTACTAGTCATGTGCCAGGCAGCACTAGTGGTGTAGTGGTTTACTTGCTGGGCTGCTAAACACACAGTCAGCAGTTCAAAACCACCAGCTGCTCAGTGGAAGAAAGATGAGTTTTTTACTCCAGTAAAGGTGGGAGCCCATGATGGCAGTCCCACCTGTCGTTACAGGATTACTGTGACTTGCACTTGATTTGATGGCAGTGACTTTTTTAGTCAGTCATGCCCTACCGTTATAGTTAAAGCTTGATATTTTTACATTCAAAGATAAATAAGTCTTCAGCAAATAAATGTGACATAATTGAAATGTATAATTATATAGTACGTAGTAATTAGGATCTTTCTAACCTTTTTCAACTAATAACTTACTGAAAATGTGTTCAGGTGACTTTGGCATGGATGATCGGGAGATGATGAGAGAAGTCAGTGCTTTTGAGGATGACGACGTGTTAGTCAGCTCAAATACTTCTAACCTCTTGCTGGAGCCCGAGCAAAGCACCAGCAATCTGAATGAAAAAATTAACCATTTAGAATATGAAGACCAATATAAAGATGACAATTTTGGAGAAGTGAATGATGGTGGTATTTTAGGTAGGTAACAATGAAGTCATTGTAACATGTACCTACTTGTTACAATGTTAGGTACATTGTAACATCAGCATAATGCAGACATGATTAAGTTCCAAACAAGTAACAAGGTAGTTGATTAAAGTGTGAGCAGTGGGGGTAATTTCTTTAATTAATCGTGATGTTCTAGAGCAGGTGCTGATTCTGAGGCTTGAGTATATAATACTAGGAACGTATATGGGGATTGTGGCCAGTTGATTCAAAGTTTTTTTGTAAAGCTATAGCCTGAAAACAACTATAATATCTGATTCTATTGAGAGGTGCTTATATTAAGAATTTTAAATATTATTGTTAAAACTAAGTGAATAACATTTGAAAAATACATATTTATTAGGAAATAGTGTGACTGAAACACTATGTTCCTATTTAAATGCTCTACACTTTTATACACTTCCTTGAAGAAAAACTGATAGAAGTTGAATACAGATTTAAATCTAAACTATTTTAATATTTTTGTAGCTATTGTTTTTTCATCTGTTTTCCAAATTGTAACTGGGTTATTTTCCTCATATCAGATGACAAACTTATTAGCAACAATGATGGTGGGATCTTTGATGACCCCCCTGCTCTCTCCGAGACAGGGGTGATGTTGCCTGAGCAGCCTACACATGATGATATGGATGAAGATGATAATGTATCGAGTAAGCATTTACTTTAACTCTTAAGTGATACTTGGGCAATGATTGTGTGGCATCCAAACGATACTTAAATTTAACAGAAGAGTAAATTTTCTTTTCTCAAAAACCACACTTGTGACTGATTACCAGTATTTGTTCTGTTTGTGTGTTTAGCCCTGTGCCTCTCCGCTTTTTTGCCAGTGGTGTCAACTTTAGGGGGCAGGGGGATAGAGTGTCCTTTTTTGATACCAGTCGGATTTCTCCCCATTTCATAGATTTTCCTCCCTTCCCTTCCCCCTCAGTTACCGGACATATTTTAAGAGGCATTTTTGTTTTCTAGTGGGTGGTCCTGACAGTCCCGACTCGGTGGACCCTGTGGAACCAGTGACAGCGCTGACTGATCAAACAACACTTGTCCCAAACGAGGAAGAGGCGTTTGCTTTGGAGCCTATTGATATCACTGGTGAGCACTCAAACCCCTTAGTTTATGGAGAGTAGCAACTAAGCTCCTACCATGGCCTCAAGTGTGCCCACGACTGTGTTTAGAAAACTAAGCTGCTTTCTGCTTTGTCACAGCTATCTGTCATAGACTCTTTAATGTATTCCGTCATAATTTGAGAAGTTTGTGAATTGTCCATACAAGTTAATAATAGCAGAACTGATAGAATGCAGCTTTGCGGGATTTATGTAATATAGTAGTCTCTCTCCATCTTCATGGAGATGAGTCTACGGACTGCAAGCTGTGGTGTACGAAGGATTAGAAATGAATGTGCGCAGTGTTGGGGGAGGGGGAGGCTTCCAGCTCTGACTGGGCTTGGGCTTGTTCTACAACTGCCATATGTGAACTGTAACTTTTTCCAGAGAAATGATGATTGCAATCTTGAATACAGAATTTAATCTGTATAAGACAAGACACGAAGTATTTTCCCATCTCTCTGGGTTCATTAGCCCTGTTACACATGAGAAAATGGAGACTTCGAGCAAGATACTCCATCATGTCCATGCAGCTAAGAAACTGCAAAACGTAGGCGGTGTGATGTTACAGGGGCAAAGTGTATCGGTGGTATTTGACTACTTTTGTGTGGGAATATATGAACTTTCAGCACATTTATTGCATATATATTGTTTGTCAGCCCCTACTGTATGCACTTGGGAAACATCCATTTATAAGAGATCCCTACCCTTGAGCTACAATAAGAACCTGTTATTAAAACCCAAACCCATTGCTGTTGATTTGATTCCAGAGTAGGGCTGCCACGTTGTTTCCAAGGCTAAAATCTTTCTGGGCAGAAAATCTCTTTTTTCTTTCTCAGAGTGGTTAAGTTCAGGTGGCTTACATTTCATTTAGTGCTTAACCTCTGCACCACTGAGGTTCCTTTCAGAACCAGGTATAGCTGAATATTTCATGCTGGCCTGTCAGGAAAATGACCTCTTCCCCCCCCCTTCTATACTGCCAGTCAAAGAAACAAAAGCCAAGAGGAAGAGGAAGCTGATTGTTGACAGTGTCAAAGAGTTAGACAGCAAGACCATTAGAGCCCAGCTGAGTGATTACTCTGATATTGTTACTACTTTGGATCTGGCTCCACCCACCAAGAAACTGATGATGTGGAAAGAGACAGGAGGAGTGGAAAAGCTTTTCTCTTTACCTGCCCAGCCTTTGTGGAATAATAGACTACTGAAGGTAATGGAACTTTCTTTTTAAAAAAAGGTCCCAAAACCTTTGCTTGAGTCATTCACTAGTTGTTCTCAACCTTTGATGAATTATTACTGTCCTTTGCATGCATCTTGAGTAAAATAGGGTTCTATTACACCACCACCCCCCCACACCACCCCCAAAGTAAATACTGGCTTTCTGAGAGTCCATTCTCCTGGGTTCTGAAATGAGGGTAGAAGAGAGCCGCAGTGCTGTTGGTCTCGCGCTGCTGACCACTGAACCGTGTGCAGACACCGCGTCACATGCTTGCATTGTTTTCTACATGCAAAGCAGCAAGTTAGGGTGCAGCTGCTCTTCATTGGAAGCACTGTTCTTGTAATGTTTGGACGGAGGTCCTTAAAATATTAGTGTTCTTTGACTGAGTAAATAAACTCATTTTTCTCTTAGATATAACTTGAAATATAGATAAAAACCATTTACATGAAAAAATGTTTGATACGATGATATTTGTGATTTGGAAAATTGAAAAATATGAATAGAATAAGATGAATGAAACTAATAAAATGAACAATAGAGGAATTGTATGTTCACTATAGAATATTAATGCAGTTCTTAAAGAATGGTAGTTAAGCTTATTATATAGTTGCCGCCATCTTATTAGTGCATCTCTGAGTTATGAATTGAAAAATTGACATTTCTTTTGTGTTTTATTCCATAGCTCTTTACACGCTGTCTTACACCACTTGTACCAGAAGACCTTAGGAAAAGGCGGAAAGGAGGAGAGGCTGATAACCTGGATGAATTCCTCAAAGAGTTTGAAAATCCCGAGGTCCCCAGGGATGACCAGCAGCAGCAGCTTCAGCAGCAGCAGCGTGATGTTATTGGTTTGTTCTCTTGAATCAGTTTTATGAGGCAACTTAAATGAGTGTCTGTCTTTTAATGTCCCTGTTATATTGTTACAATAAGAATCCCTGGTGCCATGGCGGGTTACATTTTTAACTGCTCGCCATAAAGTCACCTGTTTGAAACCACCAGTTGCTCCTCAGGACACAGATGGTTACATACTTTTTAACTTCTCAGGAAACCCCCAGGCGCAGATCTACTCTGTTCCTGTAGGGCGCCTATAAATCGGAACCGCGTTGTTGGTGTTTGTTTTGGTTTGATTTTAGTTATTATCAAGAAATATGCCCCAAATTTTTGGATGGCACAATACGCTGTATCAAAAAAGAAAACGGTCTGCCATCTGTGTGGCTTGTTCGATATGCTGCTTTCTGTTTCAGAAAGTCCCAGGTTTCTGTGTGACCATCTGCTAAAGAATTGTCCTACACCGGACTATAAGTGAAGCTTGTCTTTTTAAGGTCTTTTCAGTGTTAAGGGAGCTTTAATGAGATTAGCTCAACTGCTAATGCAAAGGTTGGTGGTGCTAACCTACCTACCAGCCATCCCGGGGAGATGGTATGACAGTCTGCTCCTGTGAAGATGGGCAGTCTTGAAGCCCTCTAGGGCATGCGTGCACTGCTCTGTAATGTCACTACAAGTCAGAATATATCAACCTTAATGCCAGATCGGTTTGACCGTTTTGGGTCTTTTGATCCCATCGTTCAGATGATTAATCTTTGTTGAGTAAAAATATTTTCTGGCCTTCATTAGGAAAAATGCCCATCTCAGTGTAATAGTATCAAAAAAATGTTACTTAAGACTTAGCTTCCTTTTCAATCCGACCATTACAGACGAGCCTATTTTGGAAGAACCGAGCCGCCTTCAGGAGTCAGTCATGGAGACCAGCAGAACAAACCTGGATGAGTCAGCCATGCCTCCACCACCACCTCAGGGAGTTAAGCGAAAGGCTGGACAAGTTGACCCAGAGCCCGCGGCACCTGTAAGCAAATTATCCTCTACATCTCTGGGAGGAGCCCTGGAAGTAACAAGGGAGACCTTTTGAATTCCCTTTGGGGGTCAAACGACCCTTTCTCAGGGGTCGCCTGATTCATAACAGAAAAATTACAGCTATGAAGTAGCAACGAAAATGATTTTATGGTTGGGGGGGGGGTCACCACAACGTGAGGGACTGTATTAAAGGGCCGCGCCATTAGGAAGGTTGCGAACCACTGATTTAGAGAGTGACAGTTGAGATGAACACACTCTGCTCTAAACGGGAGACGGCCTGGGCGGCAGAACTCAGCATCTTGCTAACTGGCTCTAGCTTCAGCGTGCCCCAGAGTGGGCGGCCTGACTCTAAACTTGTCTTGGGCTTGTTGGTTAGCAAGCCTTGCTCTGTGCTTCCGCTCAGCCTTCATTATATACTTGTCAGCAGGAAAGAGTACAGCACCATCTGGCCACTTCCTTCCGTCTTTCCCTATCCTGAAGTTTATGTCGGAGATCTAGTTTGGGGCTGCTCGGCCTTAAGTCTGAAACACAGTTGACCAGAGGGAGGCCTTTTGGTAGCCTCAGGCCCCTGGCTCAGCCTGCAGAAAGAGCCATTGACAGCAGAGTCCTCTGCCAAGTTTAGAAACCACTCACCTGGGCCTTCTGGTGTTGAAGAATAGTTTCTTTGAAGCTCAGGAATGGGAATAAGAACAGTGGGTGACTGACTACACCATTCTACGTAGTTATTTTCCTAACACTTTTGTTAAAGCCCTTTTTTTTTTTTTTTTTGAGATTGAGGAAATATAGAAATGGACCTGGAAAAAGGAATTGTCTCTTCCCTACTATTTGCTGCCATAAAAGCTCTAACACATATTGAAAATTCCAAGTTTAGGCTTTTAAATTATAATGACCTTCAAACTATTCATGGGATAGCAGTCGTAGAGTAGGTGTTGCCATTGCGTCTGTCCCCAGCTCATCTTCAAAAGGATTGAGCTCTGCTTAGTGCTGTGCTATTACCGGTCACGTTCTTGTGGCCCACGAGGCTGTCATTGGTAGATTTTTCGGAAGTAGACCACCAGGCTTTCCCTAACCTGCCTTAGTCTGGACGTTCTGCTAAAACCTTGTTCAGTGCACAGCAGCACAAGAGCCCTCACGGAAGGACAGGCAGGTGACCGCTGCATTGTATCCCCGGCCTCCTGTGGGAGGAAAAGGCATGACCACGAAGCCCCTGGCTGCTTCACTGGTGGATTTTGCATATTTTAGAATGCTCCCTCACAAAGTTGGATTGTTTTATATTTTCTCTTAAAAATTTCTCCCATTAAATATTTGATCCTAGGAAAATAAGTATTAACGTGCGTGTTTTTATTAACATATCTTTTTTTTTAATTAACATTTTATTAGGGGCTCATACAACTGTTATCGCAGTCCATACACACATCAATTGTGTAAAGCGCATTTGTACATCGTTTCTCAAAACATTTTCTCTCCACTTAAACCCCCGACATTAGGTCCTCATTTTTCCCCTCCCTCGTGAGCCCTTGATAGTTTATAAATGGGTATTTTGTCATATCTTGCCCTGTCCGACGTCTCCCTTCACCCACTTTTCGGTTGTCTGTCCCCCAGGGAGGAGGTCACATATAGTTCCTTGTAATCGGTAACATATCTTAAAGTTACCTTATTTTTCTTGCTTTAAGCCTCAGCAAGTAGAGCAGTTGGAAGTGCCTCCTGTCGAACTTCCCCCTGAAGAGCCTCCGAGTCTCTGTCAGCTGATTCCAGAGCTGGAGCTACTGCCAGAGAAGGAGAAGGAAAAGGAGAAGGAGAAAGAGGAGGAGGAAGAAGAGGAGGTAGGGGGGCTTTTTTTAAATACCCATTCCAGGTGTGGCAAAAGTCTTCAAATAATTCTTTTCATTTTTCCTATTAAAGCTAAATTAATTGATGGCAATCTTCAGGGTGATGGGAAATGTTTAATGAAAATGCTTTAAACAGACTTCTGCTGTAGATCATCCTTAAGAATATCAGATTTTATACTTCATTATAATTTATTGGCTGTTCCTGCACTGATTTCTTACTTGACTTTTAAACTATTTATTGCTGCTTATTTTATGGTCCTGTGGTCAGTGGTTAATTCATACTGCTATTAGCCTCTGCCTCTTGTCTAACCCCTTCTCTGTCTGTGGCTTGGAAATCAGATAACCAAACATTGTATGTGGGTTTTTTATTGTTCCTATTAGATTGGAGTTGGACATGACTTGGCTCAAATACAGTTAGTCAAATCTTAAATGAGTTATTTTTTCATTTAGTTAGAGGCGCCATAGGAATTTATCTTATTTTTCTAGATCCTGCTTTGGCCTTTAAAGGTATTACCCATTTCTGGTTCATTGAGTTTTACAATACAACGTATTCATTTTCTGTTGTTTCTCTGTCGAATATCTTCTTCAACTAAACATTTACATTTAAAATTTAAGTACCTTCCAAGTACCATGGAAACTTCAAATTTATCATTAGGTAGCCATTTAGATTTTGCTACCACTTACTAATTATGAATACTATGGTGTGTTTAATAAGAATGCTGTGGTGTTTTCAACTCAAAATTCAGCGCCAAGACCCCTAGACAGGCAGTGTTCGTGCTGCATTGGCATTCAGACCTGTTGTGTCTCCTGTTATGTGTGGTGCTGCAGAATCCTGGCCCTTTGCCAGCATAGCCGGTAACACTTAGGCTGTCGCTCTGCTAGCTGCAGAGCTCACAGTGTCCTTTGGGAGTCAGCTTTGTTGCTGGATGTCTCCAGGACAGTAATTGTTACAGGATATAGCCCTCATATATATCTCTTATTTACATATATAAGCTCTTAAAGACGACACTACTAATTCAATACTGCATCCCTGGTGCTCTTTCACCTATAATGAGATTAAGATCTTCTGCCAGAATATAAATCATGTAGGAATCATGCTATCAGAAAAAGTTATTTTTAAATCATGTACTTAGTGACATAGATTTTTTTTGTTGTTATGGTACAAATTCCTTATCTCCATGGGGGTCAACCAACAATAGGCTGTGGATCACACTACATAGACCACATCTTTATAGAGTAATACACAGGCATATAGTCAGCCACCTGTTTGCCTGCAGATCCAGAGGACTTTGCTCCATAGTGTAAGAAAACAAACTTCAAAGAACTTCAAACTTCAGAACTGCTAGATGTTTGCTGAGTGATTTTTCAGTAGCATAATAATAATAAAAATAAGCCAAATTGCAAAATTACAAGTAATTGTTGAGCATCGGGTGGGCCATGTGGAACCATTTCAACAACTATTTTTGTCGTTGTCATTTTCACTCAGGATGAAGATGCTTCAGGGGGTGATCAGGATCAAGAAGAAAGAAGGTGGAACAAAAGAACCCAGCAGATGCTTCATGGCCTTCAGGTGTGCCTCACGTGCTCTGTGAGAAACATGCTAAATGAGAGGGCCTGCCTTTTTTCTGTCAAAACTACATCATTTTAAAGATACTTTAAACACATAAGCCATCTGATTAGGCTTCAGGCACCATGAGTTTCTTGCCCTGTCCCCTCGCCACACCCACACACACACAGTACCCAGGAGAGTCAACACAGCTGGGTGCTTAGGAATAGGAAACGAAGGCGCAAGGGAGCTTGCTCTGTTTGTAAGGAGTAAGTATAATGCCTTTGTGTTGCTTGCATTAAATTCAGTGAGTACAGATCTCTCCTGTGAAGCCCTGAAGTGTTGTCAGTTAAGTATGGGGCTGCTGGTTGCAAGGTAGGCATTTGTAACCCAAACCCACCAGCCACTCTGCGGGAGGAGAAACCTGAAACTTTCTAGCTCCCATAAAGATTCACAGCTTTGGAAACCCTATCAAAATTGCGATGAAGCAAGATTGACAACTGGGTTTGGCTTTGGGAGTTGGGGTAGGGGTTAGTGTGGCAGTGGTTCTCAATCTGTGGGTCGCCTAAGACAATCAGAAAACACATAGCAGTATTTCCAATGGTCTTAGGAACTGAGACACCGCTCTTCTATCCTGGGTCCTCCCACGTGCAGATACTGCCACATATGAGCACCTGGTGTGAAGACTGTTGACCATGCTACACCATGCTTCAAGACATTTCATTAATTTGTAGTTAGAAATAAATATTTCACAATATCTAATAACATACTGTTTTTGTGAGTAACCACTATAATTATGTTCAATTTGTAACAATGAAAACACATCCTGCATGTCAGATATTTACATTACAATTCATAACAGTAGCAAAATTAAACTTAAATAGCAACAAAAGTAGTTTTATGGTTGGGGGTCACCACAGCATGAGGAACTGTATTAAAGGGTCACGGCATTGGGAAGTTTGAGAACCACTGGTCTATAGGATTAATCAAGTGATTTAAAACCGTTTGAAATGAGAATGATGGTTAGTTTTTTGATCCAATTCCCATACAGTGCACATATTTTGGTAGCCTGCGTTGGCATCCTTTTTAAATTACGTTGTTGTGCAAGTTGCTTCGACTTAACTCGTCTTCTTTGCTCTATTTCAGCGAGCTCTTGCTAAGACTGGAGCCGAGTCCATCAGTTTGCTTGAGCTGTGTCGAAACACGAACAGAAAGCAAGCTGCAGCAAAGTTCTACAGCTTCTTGGTTCTTAAAAAGCAGCAAGCTATTGAGTTGACACAAGAGGAACCGTACAGTGACATCATCGCCACTCCTGGACCAAGATTTCATATCATTTGAGCAGCTAGAAGCATTATAGCTAGTGTTCATTTCACTAGTGTGTACAACTTGCCCCCGTGTGTAGGGCACATAAAACCCTTTCAGAAAATTTAGATTTTTGTCTGTACAAAGTCTCTTCCTTTTTCTTTCTTCACACCCACCCCCACATTTTAAATTTATTATATCTTTAAGGGAAACTACTATATATATGGATTGTGTTTGTGTTCTGATGGAGAAAACACGCATCCTAATGGACCCAGAAGATTATTATCTTTACACAGTTGAGAACAGATGTGTGCAATATTGATGCATGTCGTAATATTGGTTGACAGTCAAAAAGTCATCATTTCTACCTTTGTTCTTCATGACTGCATTGAAAAGATAAACCTGTCTGGGGAAATGCCCAATAAGTTAACGAGAATGTTGATGGTGAGTCTGAGAAGAATTCTTTCCCCATCAGTAACATAGACAATCTCTGTTAACCTCCGTGCGTGGTGGTGATGATGATACCTGAACAACAGAAGTCATGCCCTTGACTTATGTTTAGAGTATAATTCCATAGTGAGCAAGGAGAGTGTGAAATTAATTTGTATCTGATTTCCTTCAGCTCTGAAAGCATGAGAATCATGCTTGATTTAAATTTTATTTTGTAAATCATTCCATTTGAGTCCTCACGGTGAACCTTGTGGTCCTTAAATCATGTTTTAATGAGGCTTCAGAATGAACAGAAGCAGATTTTTTTAATAGAATGACTGTATAAACATTTTTATAACTTGCCAGCAGCTGTAAAATCAAAGTTTTTTAAAAAAGATGTTTGAATATATTTGAATGTTCAAATCATGAAAATTGAAATTGTGCCTATTAAAAGTACAGACTAATGGGAAATTATACACCTGGTTGACTTAGGCTTTAAGCAGATGATGCTGTAAAAACGAATGGCTTCTCTGATATTTATTGTAAGTTTTAGTACTGAGCTCTCTTTCCAGTGCTGCACACTCCTGTGTTTGCAACTTTATTTTGATCGCTTTGCAACAGAAATCCTGTATCCAGTTTCCTGTAATTTAAATGATGAAATACGTTTCCAAATAAAGATTTTATTATTAACACACTAGATAGTATCAGAAATTTTATGTGACTTGTGATTATCGAAATATGTTTTAATTTTTTAGGGCAAAATTACTCAGTGACAGTTCAGGCATACGTGTTGGCACTTTTGTGGGAAAACAAAATCACTTGAAACTGACTTAGCTGTATACCCAATGTAAAATTATGTGAAATGTTCTAAATTTGTGACCTCGTAATTACTGTTTTAATGATTCAGTTTTCTTGAGAATAGTAATTGTATAAAATTGCTATTGCAGCTTTACCTTCAATAATCATGTGCCTGTAAACCTTGGATTTCCCCGTTGTAAAAAGACATTGTAGATAATTGAGTGTTTGATTTTAGAAAGGTCATTAGTTTCTTGTTACACATGTTAGTCTGGTTTTTATTGTTTATCAGGTTTAATATTCTTGAAAATAGTCGATGCTATGTTATGTATAACTTTTCTAATAAAAGTTGTGTCATAAGCTGTAAACTTGTGAGTGGATTATTCAGTTGTTAGCTGGTTGAAGAAATTGACAGCACTGCATCTCTTTTTGCTTAGTTTTATACAAATATAGTGTATTGTTAGAGATTTTCGACCAAAAAACATGAAAGTTAGAATAGTGTGCCCTCGTAACATTTAACTAAAGGATATGTGGTCTGAAACCTGATAAAAATTAAACCAACATGCCGAGTACGCACATCATGACATGCCCGTGGGCCTCGGTCTCAATAAACTCGTTGCTCAAGCAGCTGCTGGAGATTGTCTAAGAAGCGTTAGTCTGTCAATTTGTCATTGGCTAGCTTGTGTGTGACTGATGCTAAAAGGTATGCCATTGGGTTGTCACAAAGTCACCCGTAGTAGACAGCAAGTGTTAGGTGCCATCTAGTGCTCCAACTCTGAAATCCTGTGCGGCGGCGTTCCGTCCTGCACCATCCTCAACGTTGTTTGAAGTCCATTGTTGGAGCCACTGTGCCGATCGGTCTCATCAAGCACCTTCCACATACCCTCAACCAAGCATGATGTCTGTTTGCAGGGGCGCCTGGCGAGTCCACAGTGCATCTTGCCAGTCCTCGCTGCCGAGTATCCTGGCTGTGCTTCTGAGACAGGCTTGCCCTGGCAGTTCATGGTACCTAAAATGTCTTTTGCCAAAATGATATTTCAAATGCATCAATTTTTTGATCTTACTGTTAAACTTTAACACGTGTGAGGCCATTGAAAATACATGGTATTTGCCAAGTGCCCCTAAATCCTCAAACATCTTTGATGTTTTACGCTTTCAAGAGACCTTTGCAGCAGATTTATCCAATGTAAAGCATAGTTTGATTTCTTTGCTTCCATGAATGTTGATTGTAGATCAAGTAAAATGAAAACCATCAAATTTCCATCTTCTCTGTGGGTCCAGTTATGTGGTTATAGATACTGATAATCCACTTATTTTTTAAACGACCCATGAAAATCAAGACTAGGAGCAGAGCACTGAAATAATACCAAAATAGTCGCTCTGGCGGAAAGGCACTAAACATCATAGGGTGGGGGTGGGAAGTTGACGGGAAAGCCTTCAGGACTTTAATCTGCTGCTGTGGCTCCACTCAACTGAGAAGGTGACCCGGCAAACAGCCCTCAGTGCTGCGAAGATAGGTGTGAGGTCAAAAATGAAATCAAACGATTGATAGCCTAGTATGAGCTGAAATGAGACATATGCCAGAAGTTACTAAATGAATGGGAAATAGTACATTGTCAATACATTTTAGGGATTATCCTGAAGTAGAATGCTGTCAGTAAGTTGCTGCCTACAAGGAAGATGAGTTCATACAACTGGTACAAGCACAAATGGGAAGAAAC
>NW_022103896.1:22733138-22742797 GCF_000313985.2 Echinops telfairi
TTGGGAACGATGAGGGCAACAAATGTATAGATGTGCTTTACACAATTGATCTATGTATTGTGATGAATTGTATGAGCCCCAATAAATTGATAAAAGAAAAATTCGAAATATGAAGCTAAGCAGCATGTAGGGGGAATTTATAAATACTTATGTTAGAAAAAGAAAAAAGTCTAAAATTAATTTTGTTTTCACATCAAGAACAGAGAAACCTGTTTTGATTTCTTTCGTTTGGTTTTCCTTTCCGTTCCCTTTTTAAACTATCCCCACCCCCCGCCCGATTTAATTTTCCTATTTCTCTTTCTTTTGTGCCTTCTCATCTTTATCTCTTTCCTTGTTGCTTTTATTTTCTATTTTCTTTAATATTTCTCTTTTCTTTCCCTCTCCCTAGTTTTTTTTTTTATTGTAGTTTTCTTCTTATCACTTTTCTTTTTCTCTATCCTTGTTCTTACTTCCTTTCCTATTTTCACTTTAGCAATGACAATTTTTTTCTTGGTAGTGTTTTCTCATTTCTGCCTGCTCAAAAAATGAAATAAAAAATAAGCATCTCTTCTTTTGACTGTTAAAAAAATATGCATAGGTAGTTACTAATATGCATAGGTGGTTACTTGTGATGGGAATACAAAAGTTTGGGACAAAGAAGGACCAGTAGTTGGGAAATCAGAAATTTGCAGATTGGCTACCAGAAAATATTTGATAGACTTGTAAAAAACCAATGAATGAACTTGGAAATGCCTTTATTCAATAACATAGCTTGTGACAATTCGCTTGGACACAGCCAGCTGGCCTGCACAAAAATAATGAATCCATTTGTGGAAAGATAAATAAGCTCAGCATCAGAACAACTGTGGACCAGACCATGCCTTTCTCAGACACAATTTCAAGTTGGAACTGAAAAGGCTTGAGAGTTGATGTGTGATCAAAGATAACCTCTAACTGAATTTTTAAAAATTTATTTATTGTTAATTAGTTGGTGCCCTAAAATCCAGGCGATCATTTTTACACTTTACAACTTACCAAACCTCCCAATAACTTGCCTTGCCCCACCCCCTCTATTTTCTTTGCTCTTATTTCCTGGAATCATCCCTTCTCCATCCCTGCCTGCCCTTGGCAACCAGCAAAGTCTGTTTTCTCTTGGTAGGGAAACCTTTATCTTGCTTTTGATAACTGGTATCATTGCAGGTTTGTCCTTTTGTGATTGACAACGTCACTCGGCATAATATCTCCCAATCCATCCAGGTCGTGAGGGGGTTCGTTGTTTATCTTTTGCAATGTGTTGTATTCCACTGTGTAAATGTGCCAACATTTACCCATTCAAGAATAGGTTTCACACATTGAGTACTAATGACAGAAGACTAGACAAGTTGTGGAATGGCGTCATGCAGAAGACAGCAAAATCATTAAGAGGGAAGAAAGTAAGTGCCAGAAGAGCTGTGAGAAGGGAATCAATCTAGAATATAGAACCTGAACACATTTCAGAGCCAAGTAACGCATTATGATGAAAAGCACGAAGATGTGGAGAGAAGAAACTAAAACTTGTACGTGACCAAGAGGCAGTCCTTCCAACACAGACGGGTTGAAAAGCACAAGAGCCATACATCATGGTTGTACTTAGTCTGTGTGCTGATCAAGACTAACTTCCTTGCTGCAAAAACTGAACAACTGGTCCAAGAAGAGGAGAAAAGATTGATGTTATCTTGGACATATTTCCTCACAGAAGGCTCCCATGGAAAGGGTGATTCAGCCAGGGTGCAGTATAGCACCAAAGAAACACACAACATTCCTCTGGTTTGTTAATGCTTCCTCACACACATGATCAAGACCTCATAAAACCGGTTAGACAGGAATATGTACAGATAAGGGCTTTTGACACATAGAATCCAGGACAGACAAACCCCTCAGAAACAGTTATGGGAGTAGTGATACCATGGGGGGAGGAGGGGGGTGGCGCCGGAGAAGAAAGGGAAAACCGATAGCAACGATGGATATTGTATAAACCTCTCCCACGTGAGGGGGATGAATAACAGAAATGTGAGTGATGGGATACAGTGGGTGGATTAAGATGAAAAATAATACATAACGTAAAGGATTCACGAGGGTGGGGGGGAAGAAGGGAGGAAAAAGCTGAAAATAAGGGCTCAAGTAGAAAGATAATGTTTTGAAAATGACAATGGCAAGATATACAAATTTGCTTGATATAATTGATTGATGGACTGTGATAATATTTGTAAGAGCCCCCAATTAAATGGTTAAAAAAAAAAGATAGACGTTGTCAAGGATTTCAGCTTACTTGGATCCATAGCCAATACTCATGGAGGCAGCAGTCAAGAAATCAAGCAACATATCGCATTAGGAAAATCTGCTACTAGTTTTACAAATCAAGGAGGTGGCCCACCCAAAGCCATGGTATTTTCAATCACTTCAGGCATGCAAAAGCTGGCAATGGAAAAAGAAGATGGATGGAGAATTGATGAATTTGAATTATAGATATCAGAGAATAATTCTGAATATACCACAGACCACTGGAAAAACCCAACACACCTATCTTGGACGAAGTATAACTAGACTCCTGGTGTAACTTTATCTCATGTCCTTTGGAAACGTTATCAGGAGGGACCAGTCCCTGACAAAGGAGATCATGCTTCGGAAAGTAGTTACTACTTTTAGGTGCCAATGAGTCGTTCGGACTTATAGCAAGCCTGTATATGACAGAATGAAGCCCTGCTTGATCCTCACAATCATGTTCGAGCCCATCGTTGCAGTCACTGTGTCAATTCATGTTCTGAGGGGCTTCTGGTGACCCTCCACCCAACGGGGTGCTCTTCTCCAAGGACTGGTCTTTCTTGATCACATATCCAACGTGTGTGAGACAAAATCTCGCAATCCTTGCTTGTGAGGATCACTCTGTCTACCCTTCTTCCAAGACAGTTGTGTTGGTTTTTCTGTCAGTCCATGGTCCTTTCAATTTTCTTCGCCAGCACCATGATTCCAATGCTATCCATTCTTCAGTCTTCCTCACTCAACTTCCAACTCTCCCACGTATTGGAGGTGACTGAAAATACCGTGGCTTGGGCCAGGTATGCCTGAGTCCTGAAAGGGACATTCTGTTTTTCAACGTTCGAAAGAGATCTTACGCAGAAGATCTGCCCCATGCAATGCATGATTTGATTTCTTGACCACTGCTACCATGAACACTGATTGTAGATTTAAGCAAGATGAAATCCTTGACAGCTTCAATCTCTTCTGTTGATCATGGTGCTGTCTACTGGCCCAGGTGTAAGGATTTGCGTTTTCTTGAGTTGTAAATCACACTAAGGTCCCTACGCAGTCTTTGATTGTCATCAGTAAGAGCTTTGAGTCCTCAGGCACGATTATGTCATCTGCATTTTGAAGGTTGTTAATAAGCCATCCTTAAATCCTACTGCTTTGTTCTTCATATAATCCAGCTTTTCAGATGATCTTCTCAGTGTAAAAAGTAGAGTTAAAAGATGCAAACCTGATGCACACCTTGCCTACTTTAAACTACGTTGTGAGATTGGCCTACTGGTTGGCCTAGTGGAATTAAAAGGAAAGAGAGTTGGGTTCCACATCTACTCTTTCTACAGAGAAGAGAAATCATAGCAAAATTCTTCCCTTCTCTACGTTTTGGTTTTCTTCTGGAAAGCCTACAAAGTACCTGTGTGGATTAAAAAACATAATGCAATAATGCAAGGAAGGCTCTTAACATAGCATCTGGTCCCTGGTAGCAGTTTCATATCCATTAGCTTTATTTATTGAGTGCTTGACTCTTACAAGAGATGACCCCAGCAACCATGAGATGAGCAAAACATCAATGTCCTTGTCCTTGTAGAGTTTATGATTCCAACTCATGGCAACGTCATGAATGTCAGAAACAAGCTGTGCTCCCTACGATTTCTAACCAGCACATCTTCAGAAGTAGATCACCGCATGTTTCTTTAGAGGTCCCTCTGGGTGAACTAGACCTTCCAACCTTGTGGTTAGCAACTGAACATGTTAACTGTTTGCCTTAACTGGTTGGGGGAAGATAGATGCCACGCCACATGAAGATCCTCATGGAGCCCAGGAAAAGAAGCTGAAGTGACAAGCACCTTAAAACATCTGAGCTCCACCCTGATTTCAGACATCTGGCCTCTTTGCAGTGACTGCTAGAGCAGCGCTAGAGAATTAAGACAAGTTCATCCAGAGTGCACTGACTATTGATTGCCCCACAGGTGGTTTGAGCAGAATAACTGGCCAAGGTCCCCAGATTTGGGGGATACACTGGCCAGTTTAGAACAGAGGCCTTCAGTGTTTAGCAGGTAGAAGATATAGGAGAATATTCGGGCTGGGATTTCATGACCCCACCCCATAATAATTTTGAGTAAGAAAGCTTGCTCTCTAGGAAATCACAGTGCCATTTTCTTCCTGCTGGTTGAAGGAGAGTAACCACTCACCACCATTAAATCCGTTCCGACGCATAGAGACCCTATAGGACAGGGTAGGACTGTCCCGGTGGTTTCTGAGGCTGTAACACTATGGGAGTAGAAAGACTCCTCTTTCTCCCTCAGTAAAACCCAGTGCCCCTCAAATTTGTTTCAACTGATTCTGCTGAAATAAGGGACTACCAGATTTGCTTATCTATACAGATGCACATGAAATATTATCTTTTGCATTAGCAAGCCCTGTGATCATGAGGTAATGTGCATATATTTCACATAAGGAATGTACACATAAATGAAGAAAGTGCACATATTTTGCACTCTGTAAAGTCCTAGAAATGCAGCTCAAATCATCCCAATAATAACATGGCTTTCTTGGGGAGAAGAGTCGTCGAGTTCAATGACAAGGTGTTAGAGTGAAATGCAAAAGTCATTTTCAACAAGGTGAGGTAATATCACATGGTCAAGACTGGTTTCTTGAGGGAACTGTTGAACTTTTTATTAAAGTGTCAGGGAAGTTCAGCACTGAAAGCTCTTCTTGATGAGGGTCTGGGACAGAGGGGGCTTTCCACAAACTTCTTGGAATTGTCACAGCTGATGACTTCCATAAATGTGTCCTAAAGGATAACATTAATGCGGAAAAGAGGGAGTGTTTCAACATGGCAAAGGAGTATTGAACATTAGACACCATGCCGGGTGCTAATGGCATTTAAAGACGCACAGCGTTTCAGAGGTTTCAAGGTAGCAGTGAGTGATATTTGTACTCGAACTTGAAGATTGTCAACAGATGGAATACAAGGGATAGAAGAGAAGAGTGTTCCAGGAAGAAGAATCATCTGGATTCAGAGGCAGAGAGGTAAAACGGGAGAAGGGTTACAAGGAAGAACAGCTAAAAGGAAGCAAAATCAATGTCAAGGCAGACGACAGCCTTCCCTCTCAGGCTAGGCAAGATTGCCGGGCTAGCTTCCTAACGCAACCTCAAAATAGCTACCACTTCTCCTCCTTCCAGAATATTTACAGTCAGATATTGAACAACAAATAATGCCTCCCCAACTAGTTTTTTCCTGTTGGTTTTCTGTTTTTTATCAGCCTGTGTGGCATGGTTTGTTTAACCATAACAAACCAAAGAGAGGGCAGAAAAGTGACAAGCATTTCCAGATAAGAGTCTGTTTGTGGAATGGGACATTCTTTGCAAGGCCTCCTGGTTCCACCTGGTTTTGCATATGAGCCTGACTGACAGGAAATGTGCGCTGCCCCATCATGTCTCACTCTCTGTCATCCCGGATGCGTCGGAAGGTTTAGGCTTGGAAAATGCTTTTGGAGAAGAAAGCTATAGGCAGATTTTCTTCTGGGCTACTGACAGAAGCACGCATGGCCAGGAGTCTTGGCAAGAAGTATAGGTAATGATACTCAAGGAAGATCAGGCTGCAGTGGGGACATTTTAGAAAAACAAGGCTCCCGCAGCTGAGAGAATATAAATGGAGAAGGTTGAACAAATGTATGCAACACTGGAAACATTCACCTGTCTATGCCAAGCAATTCAGAAGAGAGTTTACCTGCCTAATCACCTGAACGGGATTCAGATGCACTCCCATTCCAAAGAAAGGTAATGCAACAGAGTGCGGGCATTATTGAATGCTATCAATATCACAGGCAAGACAAACTTTGCTGAAGATAATTTCCAGATGGGTGTAACAGTACTGTGTTAGTCTGGGTTGACTAGAGAAACCAATTCATAGACACTCATAAGTGTATAGGAAAGTACTTTATATACAAGAGCAATTGAATATTGAGAAAACATCCCGGTCCAGTCCAGGTCAAGTTCATAAGTCCGATATTAGCCCATATGTCCGATACTGATCTATAACTTTCTCCTCAGACTCACGAAACACATGCCATGATGCCTAGTGCAGGAAAATCACAGGCCAGTGGGTGGAAAGTCTTGTGGATCCAGTGGCAGTAGAAGCATCTCAGCACTGGTGTGGGTCTCCATGTGGCTCCTCCAGCTCCAGGCTCTGGCTCTATCAGTGTAGCTCCATCAGGCTCGTTGTCACTAATGTCTCACAGGGAGTGAACCTGTGTCCTGCCTCCAGCGAGACATTTGTCTTCTTAGAGCCTCCGAATGAGGTCATCAAGCTGCGACCTGATTGACAGGCTAAACTCCCCCCCATTCACTGGTAATCTCAACCTGATAACAGATTATGTAACTGCCACAAGTACATTGACAGGGAACTGCCAGAAATTTAGGTGTACTTCAGAAGAAGACTTAGGACAAAGATATTATTATTGATGTCACATGGATCTTGACAGAAAGCAGATCATACCAGAAAGATATTTGCTTGTGAATTACTGACAGCACAAAAGCATTCAACTGCACATCTCCTATAACAAATTGCGGATAACGTTATGCCAAATGAGTATTCCAGAACACTTCATCGTGCTCCTGAAGAGCCTGTAACTCAAACCACGAGGCAGTTGTTCACAGAAGATGCTGGGAGATTCACAATCAGGAAAGATGTGTGTCAGGGTTGTAGCCCTTCACCAAATGTATCCCACTGATGTGCTAAATAAAGAAATCTCAGTAACTATATTCCCAGGAACACAGGAAAAATTCTGTCACTGGACTGAAACTAATGAGAAAAAAAAAATGTAGAGAGAAGAGAGCCAGAGTGTCCCAATCGCCTTGAATTCTGGTTTTAATTTGTGAGATCCTGGTTCCTACAGGGACGACTCTCATTCCCCTTCATCCTGGTCTCTTTGTCTGATCCGTGACCAAATTAATGATCTTTTCCTTAAGCTGATTTGAGTTGGGTTTCCATCCTTTGCAACCAAGAGCTCTGGTGACTGATCTGAAACCTTGTAAGATCTGCTAAGTCAACTCATCTTCGTATTCAAGCCCCATCACCATCATCCGCTGTCAACTCCTGACGTCTTCAAAAGTTCACTGGAGAAAAGGCTGTCGTCGTGAAGGGAGTCTGGGACGGACAGAGAAGAAGCCCGGGGAGCGTGAAGGGGCCGCAGGGATGAGGAACCAGACAGGATGAAAAATGACCACTCCGAGTAGGCTGACAGCAGAGAAAGGAAATCAAAAAATAAAAATAAAAATGGGGAACTTTTGGCAGCCAAGACAGTAAATGGAAGGATAAAAGTGGTGACCGAGAATACTCAGTTGCATATTCCCTCCAATGTCACAGGAAGAAGAACTCAGAACAATGGCTTTGTGGTTGTTAGTGGTTGTCTTTTGGAGAAAATGGACTTAGAATGAGAGAGAAAAAGAAGAGAAAGAGTGATGAGAAGGCACTCTCATACAAATGACCCAAAAAAAATGGGTTGGGAAGAGAATTACTTCTTGATGTAAGCACAACCCTGCTCCTTTTAAAGTTTGCTATTCGCTCAGAAAACCCTTAAAATGATACCAGTTTATCCTCACACCCAGAAACGGTCTTACATCCAACTTCCCTGAAAGATCGTGTTGTAAAATATAACCCTGGGGAATTATGGAATTATAGTCCAACTTTCTGTTCCCTTGGGCAAAGCCCTACCTTCTTTTTCAAGCTGCTTGTCTTGTTTGCCATGCCCCCACCCCCACCGCTAACTCTGCCGTCGGCTGGCCCAGTCTCCCAGTCACCCTCAGCCACCTGCAGCTCATCCTGAAACATTTTCATTTTCAAACACGGCACCTTTTTTCTTGCGCAAAAGCAGTGTCCTCCATGTCTCTCATACAATGCAAACTCCCCCTCAACTCACTGTCAGTGTTTGTTCTACGATCTAGGTGGCTGGCTCACCATGTTTTCATTGGGGAGGGGACAGTCCTTGAATGACCGAAGGGAGGAATAACTTTAGGTAGTTCCCAACAATTCCCAATCCACCAGGAGCACAGAATCTCTGCAAATAATACTGACTCAGATCTGCCTGAAATGAGATCATGTAGGGGAGGAAAAACGTAAGTAGCCCCCCAAGTTGAATTAAAGGTTAGCATTTCCTATCTTCATTTGTTCTCTTCGTAGAGTTTCTTTCATGACTAATGACTGCTGTGTATCGCATGTTCATCTCACCTAACCAGTCCTCAGAAGGTAAGCCCCGGCGTCATAGAAACAGGTCCAGCATGCCCATCGGAGCCCATCATCCTCCTGGTAGCGGCTTCTGGCCTCTCTGTACTCTCTCTTTCTGCCCCGGCCCACATGATAAACAGTAACAACCAGGACGCTCTCACGGGACAAAGACAGCATTTACTGAATAGAATAAGGAGCATGAAATGCTTGGAGAACCATCGTTGGACTAGGGGCCCACAGGAGAACTTGGAAAGCTGGAATTTGGGATCCAAGGGAGAAGCAAAAGGAAGCCCTTCAAAACGGAAACGTTCCACAGAGTTGTGGAAAAGCATGAGCCGGAGACTCAGAACCTCAGATTCAGACTCTGCCGTGAAGTGACCGTGGGGCCCCAAACTGAAACTCACTGCCATTGGAGCCCATCGGGACTCCGCCGGGCCGGGGCGCTGTAAAATCCCGCAGCTTCAGGTTAGCAGAAGCAAGTTCAAAGAGGAGGCTTGCTACTCACATAAAGACCGACTGCTTTGGACCCCCCACCCCGGCAGGCGTACACTGTTCTACAAGGTCCCGGGGACTCCGGCATACGACAGCTGCCTAATGAAGGGCTTGCCGATGAAGAAACAAAGCTACTCAGCTGAGGTCATGTCTAGAAAGTGAGCGTGGGGGCCCAGAATGAATACTCCATGCCACCATGACTACTGTTCGTATCCTATACTATAGAGGCTGAAAGACAGGGGATTCCTGGCTCCCTTCAACAGCTGCCTCAGCAGACAGGGGCATTGGCACGGAAACCAATGCCTCTTTGGTATAACAAAAGTGGTAGCGAGCGGAGCACAGGAAAAGACCCAATGTTTTCATTTTTCCCTTAGGACAAACCAACCCAAACCAACACAACCAAGGCCGTCAAGATCTCATTTTAAAAAGAAAAATTGCTCAGAAGCCAAAAAATAAAAGTGGGGATGGTGGACAGTTCTCCAAGGTGGAGGTCATTGTAGAACCATGTCTACAACTCAGGAAACTCATGTTCAAGCCCTGAATCTGTCCGGGTGGTGAAAACAGTTTGTGTTCGAGTCCTGATCTCAAGGCTGGTGGTTCAAATCCACCCAGCGGCATCGCCGAAGAAAACGCTGGTGTTCCCCGCGCCCACTATCATGATCCGAATTCTACCTTGCAA
>NW_022103896.1:22743482-22745982 GCF_000313985.2 Echinops telfairi
TTTTTTTAAAACATACAGATTTCTAAAAAATAATAATAAAAAAGACAGATGTCTGGAGTTCTTGTCTCAACATGCTGACTCAGTGGGTCTGGTGCAATCCCCAGACCTTTTTCTCTTTTTAAAAAAGCTTCCACAATAATTCCAATGGGCAGCCAATTTGGGAATCATTGTCTTTGTCAGGAATCCCAAATTCAAATTCCTAGAAGACCCAGAGACACCAAGATGCGAATACAATGTAAGGGTTTCTCCGTCTGTATTTCATTTTCCTCATTTTTGAGAAAGAAGCGACTTCAACTAGTGTTTGTTTTTCGCTTTTTCTTTCCTCGTTGGCCTCTGCCACAAAGAAAAGCACAAACATGAGGCAATTGTCAAGCGATGCTTCAGCCTTCCAGCCGGAGAGCCACCGGGAGGGGCAGGGCCTGGGATCACCAGACGCTGTGTGCCAGGCCCCACAGCGCATTTTCACTCCGCTCTAGCCAACTGCTGTCGAGTTGATGCCAACTAACAGTGTCCGAGGAGTGCGCTTGCGCCAGCAGATTTTTCGGAAGACGAGCATCAGACTCCCCTCCAGCGAGCGGCCCCTCTGCTTTCAGGCAGACGTCGGGCCTGGTCGCTAGCATGGAGTGGTGTTTACCCCAGCGTGGCTCAGCCTTCACCCAGGGGAAAAGAGCCAGCCAGGCTAGATGCAGGTGTTCAACGTCCCAGCGTTTAAATGCTGGGCACTCACCATCAAAGAATTTCCAGCATGGTTTGAGAGACACCAAACCTATCTGTAGACCAGAAAGAACCCACGACCCCCAGTTTGAGGTGGCTCGTCTGTGTTGATGCCCTTGTCTCTCCGCGAGGCAGGAAGCGTAAAAACCGAATGAAACTTGCTGCTGTCCATTCAGACTCCAGTGAGCCTGTAGGACAGGGAGGACCGGTCCCGTCGGGATACCGGGCTAGTCCCTCGGAGTATTGCGGAGCGCAGGATGCCAACTTCTTAAGTAAATAGTGGAGCCCTCAACCCCTGGGCTCCTACAGAAAGAGCACTGCATTGGAAATGGCATGTCTCTGAGGTCACACAGACTAGGTTATCTCTAATTTTGGCACATTCTTAAGGCTAGTCCTGAACTTGTTTCAGCTTGGATATCTCATTTGTCAAAGAGGGCTTACAAAACCCAATGGTTTACAAATCCTCAATTGCGCTGAGGATTCATTGAGATGGTGGTGGAATAATTTAGAAAAGGGTAGCAAGAAGAGCTAGCCGACCTGCAGGCTCCAACCAACGTCCCTGTCACTACACATGGGAATCATTTCTTGTAGACAATCAATACTAGTCTAGAGTAGTCCTGGCTAGTCCAGAGGAGGTAGAGATGAAAGTATCCCAAACGCCCAACGTTTCCAACATGCTCATCTCTATTTTCCTCCCATGGATCTATTCCCTCATGGCCCAGCATTCTGCGATTTCCTGCAACATCCCACAGAAACTCACTAAACCTTGAAGAAATGTCTCACTTCGTGGTAGACACTGTTCAGTCTCAAGTGTGGAAGTCAAGCAGGTGAGCCAAATGCAAGGTTCCAAGTCAGAGACCAGAAATGTCCAAACACCACAGCAGGTCTTCTTTCGACCAAAGCTCAGTCAGGAAAGAGAGGTCTGGGTTCCCAGGTGAGATGATGTGGTGTTACAAGTGTACAGTGGCACCAGCATATACACCCCAGCCCAGGGAAACAAAGGATGGTGTTCTAAGTTACACCCTCAACTAAGGGAGAGCCTTAAAGATGCCCTCACGGAAGCAAGGGGGTGTGGTGCAGTTCACATCTCGACTCAGGATCTAAAGATGCCCCCAAGGAAGAGGGCATGACTTGATTTACAGTCTCCACTGAAAACAAAACAAAGCAAGCTCACGACTATTGAGTCCATGCCAACTCTTAGTGACCCTAGGGGGCAGGGTAGAATTTCCCCTGTGAGTTTCCAAAGCTGTAACGATGTACTGGAGTAGAAAGCCCCATCTTTCTCCCGGGGAGTGGCTGGTGGCTTTGAACTGCTGGCCTTTCTTTTTGCAGCTGAATCCATAACTACTATGACACCAGGGCTCCTCCCCTCCACTAAAGTCCAGTGTTAATCTCACCCAATCCTGCTCATTCGTAGAGTGGGGACACCCTCCAAAATGAGACCATGCAGTCTAGGCATACAGTGTCCAGAGTTATATCATACAAGGAATTGTGGCTAGAAGGGCTATATTAATTGATTACAAGTCCCTACACATAGGGACTATATTGGATTGGCATTTGTTTGGGGCTCTATATCTTCATCACAATAAAAAAATAAATAAAATCTCCTATAAGAGGGAGAGAGGAAACCGAAAGAAAAGGTGGGGGGCAGGGAGGGGGGAAATGAGGAGCTGATACCAAGGGCTCAAGGAGAAAGCAAATGTTTTGAGAATGATGATGGAAACAAATGTACAAATGTGCTGGACACAATGGATGGATGGATGGATTGTGATAAGAGTTGTACGAG
>NW_022103896.1:22746082-22748394 GCF_000313985.2 Echinops telfairi
GAGGCAGGGTGGGGGTGGGGTGCAGGGCAAGCTATTGGGAGGTTAGATACATTGTGGAAGTTACTGAATACGAGCAACGCTGATTTGAAATGCAAACCCCAACCTAATTCACAATAAAAGATGTTAAGTCAAATTTAGCAAAGGAGAGAAAGCACTCAATACACTGTCAAACAGGAGTTCCTATTCCTTTTTCTTTTCTTTTTCCCCAGAAAAAAACAGAAAGTGGAGGTTCATGCAATAAAATCATCTCAGGGACTGACGGGGATTGTCTTCAGGGTGGTCTTAGAAGGAGCGAGCTCTGGGCCAGCGAGTTTTGTGGTCAGAGAACGACAAGATCAGAGACTTGCACTCAGCAAGCCTTCACTGTTGGCCTGGTTTGATTGGCATTCTCTCTCTGTCAACTGGTGAAAGCTGATAGCTGGCCTTGGCAGGGGCTCGGCTGCTGGAAGTCTCCAGGTCTCCTGGCTTCATCACCTGCCACAGCTGGAGGGGACGAGGAAGGAGGAGACACTGAGAGGGCAAGAGGCAGCGCTAGGGCCGGTGACATGATGGAAGATTCAAAGACAGAGGGCAAAATTGGTGCTGCTTAACTGAGAAGTGCCAAGCCCAGAATGCTGGGCATAAAGCTGGTTCACTGAAGTGGAAAGTCCTGTAGGAGGTGGCTCCCAAGGGAAAAACAGAGCGATAGCTGCCGTCGGCTCAGTCTTGCGGAGAAGCCTCAGCCCTGACGTCTAGTAAAGCCTGCTCAATGTGGAAGCTATTGAGTCAGACACAGACCTCGCTGGCCTCCCACAGTTTATTGATCCTGAAATGGGTGCAGGAGGTCAGAGGCTTCCAGAGTTAAGTTACATCCTCACGCCTTCCACTGAGGAGGAGCAGGAAATGAAGTCCCAAGAACTGCCTGTTATGGATTAAACTGTATACCCCAGCCCCCTCTCGCTCTCCCCAAATGTGTGTTGGAATCCTGACCCCTATCCCCGTGGATAAGGAATTCTTGTGGCAGAGTGGCTATATACTCTGCTGTTAACTGAAAAGTGAACATTCAAACCTCCCAGCCACTGCTGGAGAGAAAGTTCTACCTTTCAGCTTCTGGCAAGATTCCAGCTTCAGAACTGCTATGGGGCGGTTCCACTCTGTCCTACAGGGTTACAGTGAGGCAGAACCAAGTTGGGGGCATGCAAAACATCCTTGGAAAATGGATGTCGTTAGGAATCCTGTTTCCTGGGTTTCAGTGTAGAATGCATAGTGTGTCTTAAATTCAATCATTGCTGGGTTCTAGAAAGCACAGATCAAACATGCCCGCCGGATGGGAGAGTGAAGCCATGGGAGCTTGCCTGGAGACTGAGAAATGAAGGCTGGAGATGCTGAGAAGAGGATCGTCCTGTAGGATCCACAGAGGGAATCTTCCCCTAGAGCTGGTACCCAGAATTTGGACTTTGTAGCTTCCTGAACTTTGAGAAAATGCATGTCAGTCCTTTGAAGCCACCCTCTTGAGGCACTCCTGTTAGAGTAGCCATAGCTAGCTAAGGGATCGCCTCCTCACAGCACCTTTCTTGAGGTGTCTCTAGCCAGAAATTGTAAGAGGTGTCACAGCAACAGACTCTCCTAACTTATCTTGTGCTGGGGACGTTTTTATTAAAACGATCTGCTGTATCATCCCCAGAATAATGTTTATAAATGCCTAAATGAAAGATGTAAGATTATAACGAAAATGAATTATAGTGCAAGAAAATTATCAAAATATTAAAACCTAATTTGATGAAGAAGTAATGTTTCCATCGTTGTTCGGTACCATCAAGTCGCTTCCAGCCCGTAGCAATCCTGTGCACAACAGCGTGCAACACGGCCCGGTCCATGTGATAGCAGCAGCTATGTCCCTTGTCCCAGGTCTTCTTCTGAATCGGTCTTGAATTTCAGACATTTCCATGTCAATATGAGTATAGTAGCACGACTGCTTTTGAATGATCTTCAGCAAAAATTTACCTGCATGTGTTACTAATGATATTGTCCAATAATTTCCACATTCTGTGACATCACCATTCTTTGGAAAGAGCACAAATAGGGATATCTTCCAGCTAATCGGTCATGGAGTTGTCTTTCAAATTGCTTGGCATAGACAAGTTAGCACCTCCAGCCATTCTCCCTTTGGTTGAAGCATTTCATGTTGCATTCCGTCAAGTCCTGGAGGCTCCTTTTTTTGTCAATGTCGTCAGTACCATCAGTCCTTGGTCAAATGATACTGCTTGAAATGATTAAAAAACAACCATTTATTTTTTTGGTACAGTGACTATGCGTACTTTCCCCCCAATTTT
>NW_022103896.1:22749862-22766715 GCF_000313985.2 Echinops telfairi
TCCCTTTTTCGTTTAATAAATTGGGTAATACGAGTGTAATGGTGACTAAAGAGTGTTTTTTCATGTCCTCTATGCTTTAACTATGAAAATATTTGATTTACAAATAAGGAATCCTACTTCGCGGACTTTCATTTATCACGGTAGGGTCTAGAACTGATTAACCGCGATAAACGAGGGTTCACTGTACATCAATTGTGTAAAGCACATTTGTACATTCATTGCCCAAGAATGAACACATCTTGTTGGAAGAAGTAAAGCCAGAAAGTTCCTCATGTTTAAGTGAGGATGGTGAGACTTTAGCTCATGTGCTTTGGACATGTCACTGTGCTTGGTAAAGGACAGGATCAGCGAAAAAGAGGAAGACCTTCGACGAGATGGACAGGCACAATCGTTTTGAAAATGGCCTCAGGTATAGAAATGATTGTGAGGACGGTGCAGAACCAGGCAATATTTTGCTGTACATAGAGTCATTATGAATCAGAACTGATCAATGGCACCTAACCACCTTATAGAAACATAGCTAGAACCTGGATCTCCTCCAAGTAGAGTCTTCAGATAAGAACACAGCCCCAGGCAAAACCTGGATTGTACCCTCTTGAGGCAGACCGAGACAAGCTCTACAGAAGCTGCCCCCAAATTCCTAATACAAGAAACTATGTGACAATATATATTCATTCTTTGAAGTCAATAAATAATGAGGCAATGTTGTTATTCGGCAATAAGAAGCTACTGCAGGGAATGAGTTTCCTGCATAAGAGGACTTCTGGGGAATAGAAATGTCCACAAGTAAGAGAAGAAGCAGGAAATATGATTATTTTAGAGAATTTCAAAAAAGGAGAATAAGCTAAATTTATAGAACAAACTAGAAGTCTCCCATCAACTGGAACAACGTAGCTAGAGATCTTACTGTGGCTAGTAGTGATCAGGAATCACAAGTGTCCACTCGGCCTGAGAAAGCGAGAGTGTCTTTGGGAGGGAAGATTTGCATCTGTGCACATGCGTATTTGGGAGACTCCATGGAAAAACCAAAGTGTGTTCCTATCCAACCAGAGTCATTGAAAACAGCCTAAGCCAGTGCCACTTCATCATCCACAATACATTTTTGTGTGTGAGCAGTTTCACGGAGAGCAATTTCACACTAATTTCCACCCAGTCTTGATTTCTTGTCTTTGTTAATGATTGTCTTTAAGAAATAAATGTCGTAAATGTTCCCTGTTCCCTGGGTCAGTAGTAGCAAACCATCATTTTATCTGACTTTTTTTTTTTTTAATCAGAATTTTCTTCTACATCGGCTGTAGAGACCTTCACCCTGAAATTATCCTGGGAAGACCAACGTCATGCAATTGAAGTACTCTCAATTTTTCTTTACTGCCAATCTCTCTGCATAATTACCAGCTATCACCTCTTATCACCTTGCTTCAGAAACAGCAGCAGCCCTCTGCCTTTGCAAAGCCGGTCGTCCGCTTGTTGAGTTTTCAATCAGCTCCCCTGAGAACTTCTTCTCCATTTATTCCTTGCTTTCAGTCCTGCAGATGCAGGATCCCATCACAGAGGCTCCTTTCAGCTACTACCCATTATGGTCCCTTCCCTCAGATCAACTACTGCTTGACTTCTTGTTCACTCTTCAATTGAGAGAAATTCATGCTATTACTCACCCTCCTATTCAATTAGATTCAAAAGCACGACTACAAGCAGAATTACAGCAAGATGGATTCCGAGAAGTTGTTCTGAATAGGTGACACATATGCCCATGATTCCAATGTTCCTTCCTTCAGTGACTATCCAGGTGTACTAAGAGCCTGGCCTGACACGTGCACCCGATAGCCAAGATACTCTGGATAGTCAGAAGAATGAGTAAATCTACCTTAGAAGAAGTGCAGCCAGAGTGTCCCTGATCAGTGAGAACTTTGTCTCACATATTTGGAAGATGTTGACGAGAGGGACAAGTCTCTGCAGAGGAGCATGGTGCTTGGTAGAGCAGAGAGTGCGTGAAAAGAGAAAGGTCCCCAAGAAGAGGGATTAGCCCAGTGGCTGCCACACTGGGTTCAGTGGGAAAGATGGTGAAGCCATTGCAGTACGGCAGGACCACACGGTGATTGGTTCTGTGGTTATAGGATCGCTGTGAGCTGGGATGAACTTAAAGACCCATAGTATCAAGGGTGTGTTAAATGTGTTCTCTATCAATAGCTCATCCATAGATATGCCAGGAAGTACCTGTGTTAGACTAGGTGGTCTAGAAAAGTAAAACTGGGGAAGCTTCTCGATGTATATACACAGAGAGGTTTATGTCAAGGCAATGGCTCATACAGTTGAAAAAGTTGGGAAGTTACGAGTTTGAAGGCCAGGTGTCAGGCTAGTGGGTTCTCCTAATTCATCTATCTGCAGGGGCTGGTGAACCCCAAATCAGCAGGTCAGAAAGCAGACTTTTGTCACAGAGGCAAACGTATCCAAGATTGATGGGTAAGATAGCAAGCTCCCAGTACCCACAGGCAATAAGGCAGGCTGTTGGCTTGTGTCCAAAAACCTAAAGATGAGATGACAATCCAGATGCAGGATCCAGTCATAGCAAAAAGCAAGCAAGTTTTTCCAGAGCATCCATATATATTGAAAGCAGACCCAAACGCCAAGGAAGCTTCTTTCAGTTGTTGGCTGCTTATAGCAGATCTCGTCATGGAGGATGATTAGGTTTTAACTGCCAAACCTCTGAGAATCCTGCCTAACCATTTGGATCCAAAACCTTAATGACCACAGTAACTCGCCAGAGATTCAGCGGTACACACAGAAGGAAGAGAGCTCTGCCTATTTTAAACTTACATTGCAGCGGGCGGTAGGGTGAGAAGACAAAGCAAAAAGGAAAATAACATCATCAAGCAAGTAAAAATGTGCCAGTAATGCGAACTGCTATGGAGAAAAATAAAATAAGGACAGGAGAAGCAGGCAGTGTGTCAAAAGTGGGAGAGATGATGAGAAGAGCAAGGACACATAGATATCTAGCAACGTACTTGCCCAGCCTGGAAGGCAGCAGATGTCAGACAGCAAAGTGTAGTAGCTCAAAGCTCGATCTGTGGCACCGCACAAACCCACATGAGAGTCAAACATGACTGTTTCACTGTGTGCCATTACACAAGCGATTTCACCTTTCAGGGTCTCATTTGCCTGTGGGCAAATGAAGACAATTCATTCTAGCTACATACGGGCCAGACAAGGATGAAATCAGACGGTATAAGCAGAACACGTAACAAATCATCTGGCCCAAAGCAAGCACCCAATAATAGGGTAGCTTCAAAAGAAAACAGATGAGGTAATACAGTTTTCTTGGCTCTGTACCCTTTGTCTGCAACTTGGTGAGTGTTTTGCAAGAGCCCTCTGTGTTAGGCAGAGTTCTCTAGAGAAATGAAACCAGGAAGCTTATGAATATATATATGTTAAAAAAAAACAAAAAGAGGCTAGATTTATATAGTGAGAAGGAATATAACAGCTAATTAGTCTACACAGCAGCACAGAGGGTTCAGTTCAACTCACTTCCACAGAACAGTTAATACACTGGAAGTCCTTCAACTCACATGGGCTGCTGGTCCCAGATCAAGAAAGCAGACAGCAGAGTCCTCCCTCGGGCAAGGCAAGCAGAGCCTGCCCACAGGCAGCAAGCAGCAGGGTGGGTTACCTACAATCAGTAGCTCTGGAGCTTAGCGAAGCAGGCCTGGATGGGATATCTAATGAGAGCAATGCAAGGAGACTATCGACAGGATCCACGGGTTGGCTTGGCCCACAGGTGGTGTAGCTCACAGGTCAAGGCAGAGAACTAGCTAAAGCAGCAGCACACTTCCACATACTCTGATCACCAAAGAGCAAAAGAGAAGGTTGGGGGGTGGGGGGGGAAGGGCTTGCACAGCTAGTTATCTCTTCATGCTCCAATCTAACTGTGACCTGATGAATCCCACATATTCCTATTGGCCAGGTTGACACAATAAACCTACCTATCACACCCTCCAAGCCACCTTCAGCTCCCTGAGACTACACCGTGTATATATTGCTGTGCAAAGAAACACGGGAACGGAGTTAGTGTACCAGAAGCCATTCCTTGCCCAACAATTATTCCCTGAACTTCCCAATTGTTTGTCATTTCTAGATTGTCAAGACTTTTTTTCTGGGTTGTGGAATTTTTTTTTAACCTACACTAAAACTATGCTAATCGAGGATTGCAAAACTAGCACCGATGACCAGAGGGCTCCTTCACAGGCTTGGTCTTTTCAGTTCTAGCCTAGTGCTCAAGAGTCTCACCACCCAGAACGACTCACCTTAAAGGTACAAGGGAGAGCTTTCCTTATAAAGACTCCACCGTAGTGACTCCTTTTGAAAAAGCAAGGGCATGTTGCTAGATTTTGATCTGCTTTCCATCGGCACATGTTGAAATAACCTGCCGAGCTAAAGGGGCACACCTGGATTGGATGAAAGTGAGATTTTTCTCCAAAGAGAGGAAAACGCAAACTCCTGAAGGTGATTGTGTCTCAGAGGCAGGGGGAGGGCAGGGGCACTTGTTTTTCCAGCGGCAGAGTCACCGCATAAAGCTTTCAACTTCACAGCCTTGGAAAAGCTGTCAGCAGAAGGCTGTGGGGTCGAAATCGGCCCTATGAAACATGAGTCTGCTCGGAGATGAGAGGCAGTGTCCTGGGATGGCGGTGAGCTCTCAGACTTCAGCACTTGGCAAAGTGACCTCCATCGCAGACTCGCTCCTAGATCTTCCCTGCGTAGCCCAGGTGCCCTTCAAAAACAGACAGCACCATAAAGCCTGTTTTACACTGGTCTCAAACAGATGGAGATGTCAGTGCTTCAAAGAAAGCTTCATGGAAGCGGGCAACTCACTCATGGGAACCATTAGCAGGGGACTCACTAAAAAGCGCAGGAAAGGCAGCGGTGGCTATTTCCCGACTTCCCACAAGACGTGCCTTTGATGATGTGGAAATGTGAGCGCTGAGCACACAGGTTACCACCTGTTGTGTATGTTGGTATCTACCCAATATGGACTCTTCGAAGGGCTTTGACAGTGGAGTTAGAACTGTCTCGGAAATTGCTGTTAGAAACGCTCTGTTCCAGATCACATTGCTAGGATGGTTTAGCCACCTGCTAAATTGGGTTCTTTTGTTCCCAGGCCCTCCTGATCAGGGTGAAAGCCCTGACAGAGAATTACTGGGGAAGGAGGAGGGATGGGAACAGAGACAGGGCAACAGCATGATCCTTCTCTTCCTCGCCAAAGACGCCTACTAGGGGGCACCTCATCCTCATGTGAGGTGCTGGGCTGGACTTTTCAATGCAGGTCACCCAGGTGGTTCTTGCTGACAGACTAACGAGGTCCTTCCCACCAGTCCTCCTGAGAAATGGCTGTCCATCTGGGAGGGATCCGTGTCAAGCCATCCTCTGTGGAGTTAGGCTCCTCGATCTGCTTTCAGGCACTTCACTTAATGCCTCTAGTCTCTCGTTGGTCAGCTTGTCACACTGTAGTGGCTTATGTGTGGCTGCGATGCTGGCAGCTGTATCACTGGTATTTCAAATGTCAGCAGGGCCACCCAATGCAAACCAGTTTCAGCAGAGCTTCCCACTAAGAACAGACAACCAAGAAGGACTCGGGTCCCCACAGTCCTGGAGGAAGGAGCTACTGAAAACCTTATGCATAGCTTTGAAGCTTTGGGTGCAGGCATAGGAACAATTGTAAAGATGGCACAGGGCCATGCAGTGTCTTGTTCTGTTGTGCACAGGGTCATTATGGGTCGGAACAGACTTGACAGTACTTAACAGCAGCAACAACTGTGTCTTTATCACCAGCCGCGGGGTCACGATGCTGTGTGCTCAACCCTGTAATTCTGGTGTCACAGCGGAATGCGGTGAGCATGCAGAGCTCATGGCGGAGTGCCTGACACGAAGCGGGGGCTCTGCCTGTTAGCTGAGAGGAGAAGCAGGGACCCTTAGAAGATGTGTCCCTGGAGGTCTCCTGGACACGATCATAGCAGACGTGTGCTGGGCCATTCTTGTTCAGGAGAATCTATGTGAATTAACTCATTTAATTCTCAGCCCAACCCTAGCAGGCAGCTCTAATTGAAATGGCCATTTAAAAGATATGGAAGACTCCAGGAGGACATGATTCTAGAACAGGTCACCCTATAGGATGGGGCCAGGGTTCATAGCGGGCACATAACCACTACATTGTATCATGACTCTGCCATGCATTTCATCACCAGCAATATTCCTCATCCAGCATTCCAGTTCTTATAGCACACTCGGCATATCTTACATCAAAAGAAATGAAGGAAAAATTATGCCTTGCATTGAAATATTGAAAGAATCTATGGGCAACATATTGAAAGATGCAAGAAGCATCAAAAGAAGATGGAAGGAATACGTAGAGTCATTGTACCAAAGAGAACTAGATGATATCCCACTTTTTCAAGAGGTATCGTGCAATCAAGCACCAATGTACTGCAAGAAGCCAAGGGGCACCGAAGGCATTAGCCAAAAACAAGGCCCAGGAGTTGATGGAACGCCAGTTGAAATGTTTCAACAAGCTGCTGAAGCACTGGAAACACTTGTTTGTCTATGCCAAGAAATGTGGACGACAGCTACTCTGCCAACTAACTGGAAGAGATCCGTATGTGTACCCTTCCAAAGAAAAGCTACCCAACAGAATGCTCAAATGATAGAAAAACATCATTGAAATCACATTCAGTAATGACACCAACACTTCCTCTCACAACACTGTTATTTTTTCTGCTGTGCTCCATTATCCACTGCAGTGGCTACACAGAACCCCCAGACAATACTCACAATTATGGAATTTTTTAAAGGAAGCAACAGGTGACAATTCAGGTTTAGGAATGCTCAGGATACAGTTCTTCAAGCAGGAAAGCTTCTGCTCAGCCATGCCCACATGCATGTCTCTCTCACATCAGAACTTCAGTCACTTGGTCTGGCCACTGCTTTGCTCAGACAAGGGGTACAAAGTGCTGTAGGCACCCTACTCCACCAGCAAGCTTGGCCTGCAGGCCCTCGGGTCTATCTCTGTCAGCAAGCCCAGCTCTACTGACAAATACCTGAAAGTACCGCACTCTACCTCCCGGCTTCCTGCCCGAAGGCACTCGGCTTTCTTGTTCTGTGGACTGGGAAATCCCCAGCCCGGTCTTGCGCTGGCCTCTCGGCCCTTCTGCTTCTGCTGTTGCCATTGCTTCTTCACATTTCCCCCATCTCTGGTGTCACGCTCTGTCTTCTGGATTCAGGAAGTCCCTTGTAGGTAGCTCAGTTTCGAAGGACACACTCTCCTCCCGGCTCATCTTTCTTTTCTTTTCCGTCACCTTTATTGGCATATGAGTCATATAGCATACAATTCAGTATTCACTCACATCAAGAAGAGTGCTACCATCATTAGCACAATAATTTTAGGACATTTTCTTCAATCTTGTACTCATTGTTCTTAGCTCCCCATTTCCTCCAACCTCCCCAGTCATGCCCTAAGGAACCGTGCATTTGCTCTGCCTTATGAGCCATTTCAATCGGTTCTCATTTTAACATATTTTCTGCTTTCTTTTTGATTGAGATTCTTATGTTTTACTCTGTAATTCTTGTTAATTTCTTATTGCTGTTTGTCTTTTTCATGTTTTTCTGTATAGGAAATCCAGGATAGATAGTTCTATAGAGACAGTCCCTGGATTAGTGGTTCCTTGGGTGTATGGCTCTTCTTTCTGGAGGACAGTGAGAGTACCCAGTTTCTGCCTGTGGGGCTGCTCACTTTAAGCCGAGTGGGATGGCAAAACTGACTAATACCCACAATAGGTTTCCATACACCTTATCTTCTTGCTCTCCTCTAATGCTTCATGTACCTTATTTATAACATTAGCGAGCTATCCAATCCCTGACCACAAGCACCGGACATTTGCAAAATCTTACCCACTCATTTGGTGGGAGCTACAGAGACACTGGCTTGAAGAGTCATATTAAGTAATCATAGATCATGGGCCAAGCCGGCCCTCAGCGAACACAGAGCAAGACACAACTGACTCTGGTTGATTTACCAAAGACGGTGAGCACGTCTTGCACTCACAGGGCTGGACTAGGCAAGGATGGCTATTGTGTTAGTCCAGGTTGACTAGAGAAACAAAACCAGAGAGACACTCATATATAAGAGAGAACTTCATATCAAGAAGTAATCGTGCATCAATAAAACATTCCAGCCCAGTCCAGATCGAGCTCATAAATTTGATATTAGTCCAGAAGTCTGATATTAGCCAATGAATTCCTCTTCAGATTCACACAGCACATACAATGATGCTGAAAGTAGGATGATCACAGGCTGGTGGGTGGAAAGTCCTGTGGGTCCAGTGGCAGTAGAAGCATCTCCAGGACTCTAGCTGCCATGAGTGTGGCTGCATGTGGCGTGTCAACAGGAAGGTGAGGCAGAGAGAGAATGTGGCCCACCTCTCAGGAGGAAAGAGAGGAAGTTCCCAGAATCCTCAGGAGAAGACCACACCCACAGGGAGGCATCATCAGGCTGTGATCTGATTGACGGGCTATACTCCGCGCCTTCACTCTATTATCAAGTTGACATTAAATTATGTAACTCCCACAATTCTCTATAAACGTAGGCAGCTGGTCCAAGGTCAAGGAAGCAATGAGTGTTTATTCAGGCAAGACAGGAAGAGTCTGCCCACAGGCAGCAGACTGCAGGGTGGGTCAGCAGCAGTCAGTAGCACTGGAGCTTAGCAAAGCAGGGTCCAAGGGAACTCCAACTCAAACAATGCACGGCAACAGGATCCACCAGCCTCAAGCTCAAGCAATGTACACACCAGCAGCCTGCCGATGCAGGTCTCGTAAAAGCCTCAACCTCTAATGACAGGATCCACGTGGCTTGGCCCACAGATAGTTCAGCACCCTAGCTCAAGCAGCAGCAGGCTGGTCTGATCACCAGGGAGGAAGAGGAAGATGGGATGCCAGCTTCTTTATTTATCTCGGTGGCCCCTAATCAAGCTGCAATCTGATTAAACTCCACCCATATGTTCCTATTGGCCTACTTGTCACAATAAACCTAACTTTCACAGCTATGCAATGAACAATTGGGTTATTGACGGATATTTAAAAATAAGAAAGAACGAGATAAAATTAAAAAAGGGTAATTCTAAGAATTAGAAAATGGAGCTGTTTATGATATAATTAAAAATTTTTTAAATAGGTTGAAAAAACCATGAGTATAATTATGGTTCTATACATGCATATATGCCAACAAACAAAGCCACACACATAATAAAGGGCCCAGAAATGAGTACACCAAAGTACTAACCATGGTTTCTCTGTGTTTGCAATGGTAATTGATGCTTAATTTCTTCATAGACTTTTAGTACTTTTGATCTGTGCGGCAGGCATTTGTAGTGCTGTTAGGACAAAAAATAGTTCTTTACAATCATTTTTTTTTTGTTTTACAAGAAAGCTTTAATTAAAAAGTGGGTGTGTGTGTGTGTGGGGGGGAATCCAAGGATGTGGTAGTTACATAATCTGGTGTCAATTTGATGATTCAGAGTGAAGGGGTGGAGTCTAGCCTGTCAATCAGGTGGTAGCTTGATGACCTCATTTGGAGTCATGAAAGGAGATAAATAGCTCACTGGAGGCGGGATACCCGCTCACTTCCTGGGAGACATTGCAGCTGACAAGACACAGAACTATGCTAGTGCCCTGAGCTGGAGAAGCCACATGGAGACACCTGCCAGCACTGAGATGCTTACACTACCACAGGATCCACAAGACTTCCCACCCACTGGCCTGCGATCTTCCTGCATTCGGTGTCATTGCATATGTTTTGTGAGTCTGAAGAGGAATTTATAGATTGGTATTGGACACATGGGCTAACTAATATCAGACTTATGGACTTGATCTGGACTGGGCTGGGATGTTTTCTCAATATTCAATTGCTCTAGTATATAAACCTCTTTCTTATACACATGAGTGTCCTATGAATTTGTTTCTCTAGTCTACCTGGACTAACACAAAGGAGGGAGAAGGAGAGAGAAGCGACACCCAATTCCATATCGGTACTAACATTATAGTTTCATTTGCTTTCCTATTAGGACCAGGGATCACGCCGGTCTCGCATCCATCCCCAAGATGTTGGATTTTGAATTTCAAGGAGAAATAAATTGTGTTTCTTGTTTGCTTTGGAAACCCGTATTTCGCCAGCTTTCCCTATGACCACAGCAAAACAACAGGAACACCCAGGTGCCAGTCTGTCTCTACTCGTGGCAACTCCAGCTGTGCCGACTGGGCGCCCCAGGGCTTTCACTGGCTCTGGTCATTCAAGGTAGAGCTCCTGGTCTTTCTGACACCACACCTCTGGGTGGCCTTCAGACCTCCGAGGTTTCCATTGGCTGAGAACCCGTGAACTGTGTGTGTCACCCAGGGACGCTAGCCTACCCCAGCGATAGGCTAAACATAACTTTGTGGCTCACAGACAATATTTCTGAACTAAAACACAATGAACCACGAAGGATAGACAGTGGAGTGCATCAAATGCTGTGGCTGCGTGAATTAGATGAACGCTGTGCTAGCAAAGCACGGGAGTGGGGGGTGTAGCTCATGGTGTGGTGATAGGTGATTGCATCTCCTCCTCCCGGCCTGTCACTGCCAAAGGTTCGAAGGGAACCACCCAAATCCACAGTTAGTATTTAATCCATTTGACAGATGAATGGCCCGAGGCTCATAGAGATTTAAAAAAAAAAACACCACCCAAGGACACCTAACTGCTTAGTGGAGCAAGTGTGTCTTCCTCCAGTGCTGTTGGGAAGTGACCCACATGGCTTAATAATTATTCCATTTTCTAAAACATTGCTAGTTTAACAACAGTGTTGCAACATCCTAATCGTATTTTTGAGACTTCACGGTTTCAGACTCGGTGATTTATTAACTCTCAGCAGCCTAGCCACAGCTGGACTCCAGCTATGCTTTCTGTTCACTCGTTTCCCTCACTTCCAAGCGGGGTGTGAACTCCTTCGCTGTGGGTTGGCCTTGTTTTCATTTCTTTCCTTGTTTTATGGCCTGCACATCCCTTCCCCGTGAGGAATCTCAGTGGTTCCCTCCCATCCATCACCCCTGGGGTACCCCCAGCTTCCTGCGAATCCCCCAAGCTCGGCCCACCTGGCCGTCTTGGCCAGACCCTCGTGGTCAGGGCCTGAGTGGACAGATTGGCAAAGGAGCGCTGCACCTGGACAAACAGCAGTCCAAGCGGCCCGCTCCAAGGACAACATTGCTCCGCAGGATCGGGTCACTGACTACAACCCGTCCATCCCGTGCGGGAATTCCTGCCAAGCGCAGGGTCGGTAAAACCCCAGGAGGGGCTCTCATTAGCAAGATGGACTTCGGAGAGGCCTCCGAGAGGTGAAAATGAAAGAACAGCAACGTGATCGTGGAGTGAGTTCATTTGCTTTTTCTCGGAAGTTTCTTGTTTCTTCCAGCCCTGTTGGCCTGCTCATAAGCACCCTTGGGGTGACTGGAAAGTGGGAGACCCACCGATCAGGAGCAGAAGCCCATGACCAACCCTGCCACTCACACCCAAGAGCCAAGGGGGTTTCTGCCTGGGGGACGACATGAGTTGGGTGGGAACGGGGGGCAGCGGCGGTTTTGTTTCCAGTGATGACCCCGTGGCGATGGAATCCACCCACGGGCATGGTGACCCGGGTGTCCGAGAGAAACGGCACTCCACGGGCCTTGGAGGAATGGTTTCCACATGTAGATCACCAGCGCAGATTCAAACCTCCAACCTTTCGAATAGCAGCCCAACCTGTTAGCCACTTATAGCACCCGGGGACAAGGTAGACACTCAGGGCTTCCTCTGGCAGAATCGAAATCCAGGGGTCCGTGGTCCAGGATGGGGATGTCAACTCCATGAGCCCCAGGACCCCGGTCCCCCTCTCTTTAGGACTGCCCCCCATTCCTGACCCAGCTCCTGCTTCCTGGTCCACGATGACTGCTGCATCAGTGCATGACCGGGAGGCATGAAAGAAGGCAGAAAAGCAAGGATTTGCTCCTTCTCTTTAAGGAGCATTGCAAGAGGTTAGTCTGCTGCGAAAGATCTCATCAACGTGTTTAAAAGCAAAGAGGGCACTTGAAGTGCACCTGACTCAAACCAGGGCATTTTCAGTTGCTTCCTGAGGGAAGAGTAGATGCGTTTTGATTGTGGTGTTAACCAACAAGATGGAATATACCACGGACTGCCAGAAGCACAAGCAAATCTATCTGGGACCAAGAAAAGCCAGGATACTTCTGAGAAGCCACGATAGCAACACATCGTGTCCCCTCCTTACGCTATCCAGCACACCGGTCCCTGGAGAAGAATGGCATGCGTGGTCAAGTGGAGGGTCAATGAGAAAGAGGAAGACCCTTGATGGGGAATGGCACAGCGGCTGCCACAACAGGCACACACGTAGCAGTAATGCTGAAGACGGCCCAGGACCAGGCAGCGATTTGTTCTGTTGTGTGTAGAGCAGCGGTTCTCAACCTTCCTAAGGCCACGGCCCTTTCGTACAGTTCCTCATGTGGTGGTGACCCCCAACCATCAAATTATTTTCATTGCTACTTCATAACTGTAAATGTACTTCATAACTGTATTTCCGTTGCTACGGTTATGAATCGAGCAACCCCTGTGAGAGGGTCGTTCAGCCCCCAAAGAGGTCGTGACCCACAGGTTGAGAACGGCTGGCATGGAGTCACTATGTGCCAGGATCAATGTGATGGCCTGTAATAGCAATAACAGTCCACCTCCAAAGAGTCCTGGAGGCAAAGTGGTGAAGCAAACACCCCGATGATTCCAAGGGGGAAAGACTTGCTAGCTGCTCCCATAGAGATGACAGCCCTGCTCCTGCTCTGGGGCAGCTGCACATCAGCACATAGGAGCGCTGGGAGTCTGTGCCTACGGACCACACCAGCAGCAGTCCTCCATCAGACGGAAATGTACAGTTTTCCTCTCTGGGTGTCTCAGGTCCCAGGAGCCACCTCATCCCAGATGATGATCTTCATGCCCCTGCAGGTGCCACTCTGGTCACCTCGTTCTCTCAGGACATCGTGGAATGATGGGGACTCACAATGAGAAGGGGTTGTGGCTGAACATGTCTGAGAGCAGAGCCCCTTACAGATTAGACCAAGCCATTGCCCAGGTTGTGAGAGGCCGACGAGGTACTGGCTCCTCCTGGCTGGAGAGCAGGTAGGGATTCTGCCAGCCTGGTCTTTCTTAGCAGAAATAGGCTTGGCTGCAGAAGAGTGGGCGAGACCAATGCCATTTGCAGGCCGAGCTCAAAAGTCCCATTGTCACTGAGTCCATGGTGACTCCCAAGTACCTACCCTACGAGACAGAGTAGAACTGCCCCCTGGAGGGTCCAGGGGAGAATTAACGCCTTTGAAATTAGGTGCTGGGGAAGAAGATAGAATAGACCATGAATTGCCGAGAGAACAAGTCTGTCTCAAAAGAAGTACCACCAGAATGCTCCTCGGAAGTGAGGATGGTGAGACTTCATCTCAAGTACTTTGGACATGTTATTACGGAGGGACCAATTCCTAACAAACAACAGCAGGCTTGGTCCAGTAGAGGGTCAGCCCCAAAGAGGCTGCCCCTCATCAAGATGGAGTGACACTGTGGCTGTACCCATCGGCTCAAAGACCGCATCGACTGTGCGGACAGCGCAGGGTGAAGCAGTGTCTCATTCTGGTGTACATAGGTCACTGTGATTGGAACTGTTTCAAAGCCACCTAACGACAATAAGGTGAGAAGCAGACTGCCACATTTTTCTCCCGGGGAGCAGCTGGTGGGTTCCACCCACGGGCCTTACAGTTGGCAGCCAAGCATGCAACCATCACACCAGCAGGCATTCGCTGAGAGAAACAATGCTACTTTTATTTAAGCCTCTTGCATTGTGGGCTTTCTGTTACTTACCACCCAAAGCATCTTGTATGATTTAATCTAATAGCTTAAGATTCAGGTCAAGACACAAGAATCTGTGACCCTTTTCAGTGTGTAAAGATATATCTGATACGTACGTCCCTAGTTCCTCACACTGGTTCAAAGAGGAAATGATGGGCAGTGTTTCCTTCTGTTGTGGACAGGATCGCTGTGGACCAGCACTGAGTCAGTGGTACCTCCTAACAACAAAGTCATGTTATCCACAATCAATTCTCGTGGAAGCAGCAGTCAAGAAATTCAACAACGTATCACAATGGGCAAATCTTCTGCACAAGACCCCATGAGAGTGGTCGAGACCAAACCCGTCACTTTGTGGACAAAGCTTTGCCCGACCCCGGCAGTAGCATGCTTAATCATTTCACAGACGTGTGAAACCCGGACGATGCATAAGGAAGCCCAGAGAAGAATGAGGCATCTGAATTATGGTGTTGGTGAAGCACAGTGACTATGCCGTGGCTGACACAAGAAAGAACAAGCCGATCTTGGAAGAAGTACAGCCAGAATGCTACTCCGAATGCAGAACAGCAAGCCTTCGTCTCATTTCCTGGCACAGGACGTCATGCTTAATACAGAAGAAGGGCAGTGAAAGGTGGGAGACCTTTAGGAGATGGATTGACACAGTGGTACAGCAAAGCACGAAACATGAAAACAATTGTGAAGAGCGTGCCGGACAAGGGCAGTGCCCCGTTCTGCTGCTCACGGGGTCACTTTGAATTGGAGTGCACTGGATGCCACCGCACACCAAGAAGCACATTTGGCTCCTCTTTCCATACAAGCCAAAAAACAAACCTGTTGTCACTGGTTCCAACTCTCCGTGACCCAGGTGAGACCAAGTGGAACTGCTCGGGCCAGAGGCTCTTCCCAGCTGCCATCTTTACAGAAAGTGAATGCCAGGCTTTGGGGGCGGGGTGTGCTTGAGAGGCTTCAAATGATTGGTGAATAAGTTAGTCTTCTAGCACAGACCCTTAAACATGTCCTCGAGTCTTGGGCTTAAAGACCATTTTAAAATAACCTACCCGCTGGGCCACACACATCCTGCGAGGTGTTACAGGATTGGACATTTCCCTATGAAAACGACTTACTTCTTCAAAGAAACAGTCACAGCAATTCCAGATGCAAAGCCCTGCAAGTCCTGTGTGTAGGAAAGAAAGCAGCCTCCCAGGAAATTGATACAATGCTGCCACAGGACCCCAGCCTGACCCTCACCTGCCATTGTGTTATGCTCATGACCAGCATAGGGAAGGACACATTAGCCAATTCTCTGGGGCGAGCCAGACGGGGACAGTGCCCAAACTGGAGGGATCCCAGATTCCTTCTCAAGGCCATGGTTTCCTGGAGTGCTTTAGATAGCTGATGGATGACACAGCTGCAGGTCTTGTCTGCTCCGGTTTAGATTCCCCACAGTGCACCGGTCTGAATGTCGTTCTCCTGTGGGGGAGCCACTTGTCTTCGCTCTGTCTAATGGGACCATCTTCACCCTCTCCCTCCTACAGCTAGCAGCCTTGATTTGCTGATGAGCCAGCCAAGCCTGTGTTAACACCGATGGGAAGAACTTCGGCAGCTGCTAGAACAACCCAATCCCAATCTAGCCTCCTACCACTGAGGTCATTCTGATTCGTCTCACCCAATATGCAGTTTCTGGGGCTGTAAATGCTGACAGGAGCAAATAGTCTCCCCACCCCCCGCCCCCCGCAACTCCCCCAAAGAGCAGCTGGTGGGTTTGAACCATGAACCTTGAGGTTCAAAGTCCAATATTTACCAGACAGCACCACCAAGGCTCAATTACTCCATACTGCTTCTCAAACACATGGGCAAGCAAACAACATGGTAAAATCGATCAAATGAATGTGTCCTGGATGAGGCCGGAGTTCCACATTTCTCCCAAGCTCCCAGGTGCTGGGACATTGCTGGTCTGCGGACCACTCTGTAATGACCACTTGGGCATGAGATGAAATCCCCTGGGACTCACTTCAGGCCATGATGTCAGTGGGGTTTTGCTGTCCATTGGGGGCATCGATTGACCTGGTTCAACAGAAAGCTTGTGGCTGGTCATGGAACCTGATGAGAAGCAGACATTTGGGTGAAAACATGAAATGGCATGGAGATGACTGTGCCCTGGCACGCGTGGAGTTGCTCTGCTCAGCTCCCCGAGGTTGGGTGCTGAGCACTCCCTCAGCCTGCCAAAATCTCAACTTCCTGTGGTTGCTTAACCAGCTAGATTTGAGTTTATATGACTTACACACGAGTCCTAGCACTTGCAAATTGTAATGTAATGGCTAACTAAAATCTGCCGTGTCACTACAGAAGAATTATGCAGCTGTCAAAAGGCAGGTTTCCAAATATATATATATATAAAACATTTGTAAGATAAGAATTCCAGTGTGTGTGTGTGTGTGTGTGTGTGTGTGTGTGTGTGTGTGTGTCACTCACTCACTCAGTCCCTCCCTCACTGCCATCGAGTCAATGCAGCCTCATAGCGGCCCTATAGGGCAGGGTAGAACTGCCCCTGCGAGACTGGAACTGTTTTCAGAAGTAGAAAGCCCCATCTTCCTCCTTCGGAGCGGCTGGTAGTTTCAAACTGGTGGCCTTTCAGATCACAGCCCAACATGTAACCACTACATCACCCGGTCTCCTCCGTGTGTGTATGTGTGAGCTAAATCATGCACACATTTTAATAGGGATACTTGTTTAGAAGTGAGTACTCAACACTATAAGTAGTAGTTGTGGTAGGCTGAAGACTGTCCATCCAAAAATGTCCAGGTTCTAATCTCAAAAGCAACGAATGTTACCTATTGAAAAGGCTTCAAAAAGTTCATGGACAAATGAGCTTAAAAGATGGTGAATGTGGGAGGGGGAGGAAGCACGAGAAGGGAGG
>NW_022103896.1:22767775-22769415 GCF_000313985.2 Echinops telfairi
GGGGAACCAATCACAGTGATTGACACATAACCATACACCCCTCTCCAGGGGGAAGAACAATAGAAAACATGGGGGAAGGGAGACAGCGGTTGGTGTGAGATATGAAAATAATAACAATGTACAATCTATCAAGGAGTTATGAGGGGAAGAAGGGGGGTAAAGAGGAGCTGATACGAGGAGCTCAATAGAAAGTAAATGTCTAGAAAAGAATGAAGGTAACATATATACAAATTTGCCTGATGCAAGTGATGTTTGGATTGTGACAATTGTTGTAAGAGTCCCTCCCAAAATGATCTTTTAATAAAAATTTTTTTCTAAAATACCTATCAGGTGACATAACAAAATCCATTCCTAAGAGCAGCACATGGGAAAAACTCAAAGGCCCAGCCTATATCCCATGCAGAAAGCACATCAAAGGCAGAGCAAGCTCGGGAGGGCTCTGCTTGGGATGCCCATTCTTTGCTCACTGGAGTCCCAGCACTGGAATTCTGCGATCATGTTTTTAACCTGGGATCCCACCACTAACAAAAGCCACATGATTACTGCATGCCTGGGAGAGTCTCGTGCAATAGCACAAGTCCTGAAACGCTAAAGGCTGTTCATGAAATAGCCAAATGAGACTGAGATGCCTTAGTCTAATTCTCCCACCCGACTGAGGTCTCTCACCCCTTCTCTGAGCCCTCGCCATTCTCTGTGTCCGTTTATTCTGTTGTGCTTATCCCCTCCCCTCCTAACATAATTAGTTGTTTATGAATGCACCTCCCTGGCTAGACTTTGATTTCCTTTAGCTTAGGTGCTGGATCGTTCTCCTCCTTCAGCCCAAGGCAGTGCCTGGCAGAGGGCATCCAATAAATGTTTGTTGAATTAAGTGAAATCAAGTCCTGGTTTTAGCAACTTGAATTTGAAGACTTTTGCTTACCCAAGATCATAAGAATTTATTTCCTGGACTCCACCTTCAAAGAGCTTGAAGTGGGACCACATGGCACCCTGATCGATCCTCCCCCAGGCTGTGCGCCAACACGAGATTTCATTCTGGGGAAACCTGTCAATCTCGGTTTACTTTGAGTTTCTCTTTTAAAGGGTCATGTTGAGACTTCCCTGGACCTCCAAATGAATTCGTGATGAATGAAGAAAACCCCATTCACATCCCCTATTTTTTCTCCCTTGGGGGGGGTCAATTCAAGCCAGGCCAATGTTAGTTACTGCATACTCCATCCCTTCCTTCGTGAAAAGCTTTCCTTAACACAAGTGGGAGTTCAGAAACTTCTAAAAATTTTTGAGACATCCTAAGCTTAACTTTCAGTCATCCTTCAGAGACCTTGGGCATATGATCAGTCTGAAATTTACACGTGTTGTGTTTATCTTTCTGACCTCATCTAGTTCCCCCATCGAGAAACGGAGAATAACACATTTATCTACCTAGTTAAGATTCTTGTGAGAATTATGGTAAAAAAAACAAACAACTGTAATCAAGGGTAATGTAACCGAGAAAAACTACTGAAACCCAAATGACGGCTGAACATGATAGTGGGACAAGAGGAAAGTAAACAGAAATATAGGAAAGAACTAGGAGGCAAAGGGCATTTATAGAGATCTGAATACAGGCATGTACATATGTAAATATATTTATATATGACTAT
>NW_022103896.1:22770233-22776661 GCF_000313985.2 Echinops telfairi
CTGCGGGTCACGGGCTCACCTGTGATGCAGGAGAACGAGTCCACTCCGGGCTGGCAGCCATGACCAACTGCATGTCCGTAAACCCCAAGGAAAGACTTCAACTCTTCTGAGTGCTGGATCACACAGGATGCATCCACCTGCAGAGTGCCCAGTGCCCTACCGGTACTCTCATCCCTCATCCTTAAGCAGCTTCCTGGGCTTAGAGACCGCATTCCCGCCGACCCCCAAGACACGGGACATGGACTCGGTGGTTGTTGAGGATGTATCCATCGTCTTCAGCCAGGAGGAGTGGGCTCTGCTGGATCCTGCTGAGAGGAAACTACAGAGATGTGATGATGGAGACATGGGCAAACCTGGCGTCAGTAGTTCCACACGTGTGTTTTCCCAGAGGAACAAGGGAGAAGTCTGAGCACAGTAGAGATAGAACCCACCCAGGGACACTGTCAAGAAACACTGGGAAAGCAAGAATTCTTCGAAGACTGCGTGGAGGAAATGACTTTGGAATTAGCTAGAAAAGGCCTCTTGTGGGTTGAGGATACCACTTCACAGAGACCTGAGCTGCTTATTTTCCTGATTTTGGCAAGTCCTCTCACACCCGTGGTGGGAATTCCCTTCCTTTTTTCAATGTTCTATTTACTTTATAGCTAGTGTTTTTTAAATTGGTTCTCCAACCACAGCTGTGTGTGTTATCGCTCTCAATCCTTAAGTATTTCCGACTAGCTTTTTAGCCCTTCCCGAAGTGCTGACACTTGGAAATTTGCCCAAGCCTTTCTCCATTTACATCAGCCTTCATTTCCCTGATCATCTGGTTCTCTTTGTTTCACGTTGTATGCCTCAACCTGAATCACTGGGTGAAGCCTCTCAAAACCGTAATGAAGGAGCCAAGTCGTCCAGTGAACATGTAACGGTCCAGTCTGTGGAGAATAACACCTGGTCCTCCGTGTTGGGAACAACCTGGGAATCACTTGCTGTTCAAGATCAACGTAAAAGTGAGGGGATAGATTTCAGAAATCACGCAGTCGAGAACCTTTGTGAAAGTAATGAAGGCAACCAGTTTGGGAAAACTTTCGGTCAAATTCCAGACTTCACTGTTACGCAAAGAAAACCTCTGGGAGAAAGTAATTTTGAAAGCCAGGAATCAGCAGATTTTCTGGATTGCTCTACACATAAACATCAAACCATAGCTCGCGCTGGATGCCATCTTTGGTGTGATGGATGTGGAGAAAAATGCAGTGGTCCCTCTAAAACTCTTAATAAAAAGACATCCATTCCATGTCAGGTATGTGGTAAGAACTGTATTTGGAATTCTGTGACAACGTTCACTGGTGAGAAGTGCCCTCAATGTGTTGATTGTGCGAAAGATACCTATAGTTTCTCCTCCTTTTGGACGGATCGCAGAGGTCAGAAGCGTGAATATAAAGATTATTGTGGAAAAAAAAAGTATTCATGAGGGAGGGGGGAGCGGGGAGGGAGGGGAAAAATGAGGAGTTGATAGCAAGGGCTCAAGTAGAAAGCAAATGTTTTGAGAATGATGATGGCAACAAATGTACAAGTGTGTATGACACAATGGATGGATGTATGGATTGTGAAAAGAGTTGTATGAGCCCCCAATGAAATCATTAAAAGAAAAAAGAATGTAGCAAAATGCTCAAAACAAACCAACCAATAAACAAAAACAACTGTAAAATCTTTACCAGAACAGAACTCCTACATATAGCAAGCACTCAAAAGTCGTCATTACTATTACCATTAATTATTATACTAAAAATCCCCCTACATATGGCAAGTCCTAATGCTGCAAATACCCAGTTACCCCAGACCTGGAAGACACTACCCCCCTAGGATTCTTACCTCCAGACAGTCCTGTCTAGGGATGTGCAAATGGTTTGTACATGGCTGCTAACATTACAGTCGGTTGTTCAACCCACCAGTGACTGAAAAGGCAGTGTTTAAGGCCATATGCTTACAGTAAGAGATTACAGGCAAGAAAGCCCTCTGGGGCAGTTCTACTTTGTAACACATGGGTACCCAGGAGTTGGAATCAACTCAAAGACAGCCCATGGCAATAGGAGGATGCCATTCACTGGATGTCTACCATCAAAGAGAGAGAGAGCTCATTCCTCATTACCAAATAATCCTATGTCCATTTGGACGGATCTCATGTATATCCAGGAAGCTTCTCCCTTTCTTTGGCACTATACTATGGCTGACCCTTAATTTCCAGTCAGTCCTTGTCAATGGTCATTGATCACTTAGAATCAAAGGCTGAAAACAACAACAAAACAGCACAGGTGATGGACTACTGTAGTAACAAGGACCAGATTTACACTCCCACTGGAAACGTGGCGATACAGATGAAACAATGGTTTTCAAGCTCTGCGCATCAGAACCAAAGGGTGGGACGGGGAGAGAGAGAAGCGACTGTTTGCAAGCCTGAGCATCAGCGGAAGGAGCTGCAAGGACAGAGGCAGAGGATGCTCTGAGACCAGCAGAGCGCCCCCTTGAGTCTGCAGCCGAGTAGATTCCAACTGCTGTTTGGATGTTTCCCATGGTGTCCCCAGAGCTGTTTAATGGAGAAAAATGATCTTTTGATCAGCATTCTTCTGACGACTGCCTCTAACAATTTAAAAGCAAAACTAAGAGATCAGATTGTTTTCTGCATGAAAAAGAAAATATCAAGAAAATGTGTGTGTCTCCCAAATTATCTGGAATCCAATGAAATATCACAGCCATAATGAGAAATGGGAAGATACAAGCTGATGAGGGTGGGAATCGATGGGAATAAACACATTCACGATATACTACGGAACTGGTAGAAAATTAGACACAAAAAAGAGCGGCATGAGCTGATTCTAACTCGTGGAGACCTCATGTGTTACAAAATAGAACTGGGCTCCCTCCATAATGAGAAGCCCTGGTGGTGTAGTGGTTATGCACTGGGCTGTGATTTGCAAGGTCAGTAGTTCAAAACCACTAACTGCTCCTAATCAAATAATCAGTTATGAAAATAATCAGTTATGATCTCAGAAATCCCCAGGGGCACTAGCTGACCTTGAGTGAGCAGATCACCAACCTTTAGCTTAGTTGGGTGTGGGTGTGGGTGTGGGTGACTCATTTATACCACCACCTGGGGGTTAGCTGACACATATGTAACTGCTGGGCCTCTTGGGCTCCTAGATAGAGGCCTAGATTCTCCTCAATTAGTGGGAGGCTGAGGATTTGGCAGGCTGGCTAAGCTTCGAGAGGTGATTAAGTTTCTTTCTAAGGACCAAGGCGGAGCAGGTAAAAGTACACCAGCGTGCACAACTCAGGAAACAGGAATTCTCCTGTCAGGGCTCTGCAGTCACAGATTTGTGCCTGGTACCTGATCAGCCTTCCTATAATACTGTACATTGTATATCATAATAACAGCCTTGAACCTACGTTAAATGGGTTATTAAATCCAACAAGCTGAAGCCTTCCTGAGAGCAGCAGCCTCGAGATAGTCTTTTATTAGCTGTATGATCAGGAGATTGACCTACGCCCCCAGGAAACAAGTCAATGAAGGTGCCCTCGACATAGTTTTCTCAATCTTCACTTGAGTCTTGGAGTAAAAAATGCTGGAGGAGAATGCTGGTGAGGAGACCAGTAGAGGGTTCCGGTGCTCCCTCTAGAGGTCAAAAATTAAAATGTCGCTAACCTAGAAGACGATTTTTTTTTAAAAGAAAATCATGTTTTAAGATGAAACGACATCACCAGAATTACCACCCGAAGTGACAGATTTAAAAACATTCCTTTGATGACACAGTATCCCAACAAACTGTACCTCTTGCTTTCCAGGTACTTTGTAAGGCAAAACATATTTGGATGTTTAAGCTGACGTTGCCTTTGAAACAATCAGTCTTACATGTTGCATGAAAGAAGAGAAGGTTATCACTCCCCTTGACAAGAAGGAATAGACGCGGGGGACTTAGAATATGAGTATGGTTAAGATATTGCCACCTACTTCGTGCGTGGCATCTACCCACAGTTGTTAATAAGAAGAAGAATAGACTAAATCTCACAATGCACACTGTGTAAATACAGCCGTTCTGTCTGTAACGTCCTTAATAGTCTCGTGGGATGATAGAATCAAATGGAACCTCAAACAGCATCTTGCTTTGCCACCCAGACACTCCCCGAATTTCCCACATCATGGAATCATTGCTAAAAAGCAGAGGCACCATGGAGTTGCAGGGCCTTTGAGCGTGCTCTGATGTTTGCTTCCTTTTTACTTTTAGTCTATCTTCTGCAGCTATCTCCTAAAGCAGCTCAGGAGAAAGCGAGCTTTCCAGAGTTTCCTCCAGAAGGCAATTCTATGAAAGCAGTGTCCCAGCACTCTGGAAACCCAGAGCCATTGCCGGCTGGGTTTGAAGGACATGGGGAGGGCGAGCCGTCGCAGAGAAGGAAAGCCACCAAGCTCTTCATTTGGGTGTTAAGCCTGCTCTTCTGAAGATGGGGATAATAAGAGATCAATTCTCATGCTTTAAGCTGACAGGAACTTATAACTTACAGGAACTCTGATGGACATGAGAACAGAAAGTAAGCCTCGGGGGGTTGCATTCCGCTCCTCCACCCGTATATCAGCTGGCCCACGGGTTCTTGACCTGGTAGCTCACGTTGCCCTGTCCTCTGGTAACTAAACTGAAAAAGCCTCACTGCCACCCAGACCCTTCCGACTCACCTTGACTCAATAGGATAGAATAGAGGTGCCCTTGTGGGTTCCAAGTCTGCCAATCTTTATGGAGGAGACAGCCTCAGCTTTCTTCCATGCAGTGACTGATGGGTTCAAACTGCTGACCTTTTGTCTAAAAGCCCCACCTGTAACGCTCTAGGCCACTGGGCTCCTTCCTGTCCTCTGATAACAGAACCACGGTTTTCTTGGGGGAAACCTGTATTATCCATTCTCTGACCGTGCATTCGGGTGCAGTTAACTCGATTTCCAGATCCAGACATGGGCATGTGAACCAGAGCAGTCTTGGCTACCACACGTGTTTCAAGGATGTGCACAGGCTTTTGTTAGAGCCGATCAGAGAAAGGGGGTCTCCTTTTTGGCGGGGGGCTGGGTCTCCAAACTTCAGTTTCTAGGGTTATTCCCCCAGCCCCCCACCCGTGGCGGATGCCTACCAAAGAGTAAAGCCAGAAAAGAGAACATGCGGAACTGAACTGAGAGTAAAGCCAGTCGAAGAGAGAAAGTTCTCAGTGAAATTGGGTACTTGGATCTAGCTGAGACTGAAGGAGCCCTCTTCTGCTATGTCACCCCAAAAAATATAGTTTAAAACCAGTTTTCTGTTTCTTGCCACTCTGAGTGCCCTGAGGAATGTAGCTTCCACGATGCACTCGCTCCAAGTTTGGGCACTGCTCCTGCTCCAGGTCCCCAGCACCCAAACTCTGATTATGACTAAGATTATGGCCCCTCCTCCTAAAACAGGAAGTGATATTTGATTGCAAGGATAAGATCTTTGGAAATAAGTTTGATGAATAGTTTTGTGATTCAATGAATAAACCACACTTCTGCAAACCAGGCATTTTATGGGCCACCCCCATGACAGAATCACCTCAGCTGAGAATCCATGTGGCATCTGGGTAAATGGGCGCTAGACTCAGGCATGATACACAAGCATTTAACAGATGGTTATTTGAGGTGTGAGAGGGAGAGAAAGAAGTCTTGCCATGTGATCGAGAAAACCTAAAAATAATTGGATGTGGACTGAGCACAGTGCCCGCCAGCCCTCCACAAAGCACCACAAAGGCATTTGAATGGTCCTTTGATGACACAAAAGTGCGCTAGACATTTTAGAGAGCACTGGTGCTAGAAAGAGAGAAATCAGCCATTGGGGGACAAAAAGGTCTCTCGGTGTCAATGATGTTTAAGAACTTGACTACTAGCCAAAAGGTTGGGAGGTCAAACTCACTCAGAGGTGCCTCTGAAGACAGGTATGGGGATCTCCTTCAGAAAGGTCACAGCCTTTAAAACTCTGGAATCCTAAAGGTTTAGGATGTCATCCGAGTTTAAATTGTGTACACCCGGTTTTCAGAAGACTATGAATGACAGTGGGATCCCGAAATCCATTGGAAGGGTGCACTCATGGATTAAGCCTCTGGCCCTTGCTTGGTCCGACATCTCGCTTGAGTGTTCATTTGAGACTCACCAGACCCACCTTCCATCAAGTAGACTCCAGCTCATGGCAGGTTCAAAGTAAGTTCCTCAAAATGGGCATGCCTTTCTTCTGCTGCTTCTTCTTCTTCTTTGATGTAACTCCCACAACAATTTAAAGGTTCAGGCATATTAAGAATATTTGTGCAGGGGCTTTGGTGGAGAGCAAATGTTTTGAGACTGATGAGGGCAATGAATGTACAAATGTGCTTTACACAATTGATGTATGTATGGATTGTGATAAGAGTTGTAT
>NW_022103896.1:22779993-22796274 GCF_000313985.2 Echinops telfairi
GCGTACTTTGGATTTGATACCCTGACAGGTCTGCAGCAGTCCACTTGGTTTGATGACAGTCAAGGAAACAGTGGACGGCCCTTGAGGGGATGGATTGACACAGTGGCTGCAACAATGGGCTCACACACACAGCGATTGTGAGGGGGTCACTGGCCCGGGGAGCGTTTGGTTCTGTTGTCCACGGGGTTGCTGTGAATCAGAGCAGACTCGCCCACACCTAACAACGTCACCACAAAGAAAGAATGAATCCCTTTATTGCAAGCTCGATGTTGTCGCGATCAAAGTATGATCTTGCCTTGAAAGTGTGACATTTCTGATCCGGGATGGCTCCAAGAGGGTGTACATTTCCTGCCCAGCCTTCTCGAGGAGGGTGGAGAGAGATGTGATTTCACGGCACCGGTAGATTTCAAGAGGGGTCTGTGCTTGGTCGCTGTCGTAGACCCTACCATCCAGAAGAGCATGTGACACAGGCACCCACTCTGTAAATATTTGACGAATGAATGAACAGGGCTGTTTTCATTTCTGGCTCAAGTGGACTAGCCCATGGGTGAACAAGTTCAGAGCCGAGACCCATCAGATTCCTTTTCCCCAAACATTTGCATCTGGATTCTACAGAGAATGGATTTGTGAGTGATGAGGGCTGGCTGACCCAGGTGAGATAAGGTCTCTGGCCTCACCGGGAGAAGGGGCTCATTGAGGAGCATGTGCCAACAGGACAGAGGAGAGGGGCCTTCTGGGAGGAAAGGCTATGAAGCTCTCAGAAAGCAAATAGACCTTGATGTCTACAAAGAAAGACTCGGAAGTGGAGTACGACCCAAGGCCCGCACCCTCAGTTCCTGATTCCTGGGCTTCAGGAAGCTCAGCATGTCCCCCTCCTGCTGGATATTGGGAGATAATTCTTGAACCTTCCAGGAACATCTTCCTGTCGGTGAAGTCAGGCTGAATTGGTTTCAGTTTTGTGGCATCTACAAATCCCCAACTAAGACAATAAAAATTTGTCGAGGTGTTAAATAATTGTTTTAAGTTGAAAATGATTCAAAGCCGAGAACATTTAGTAATCTCCCACTGGCATATTATAATGATGCTTGGGTACCTGCACCTAATTTACATAATGAGGCAAGTGTTTACTTAGGTTCATCCCCTAAGAGCCATTCCTGTCTTATTAAAGAGCAGGGAGAGCTTGCACAGGGTTCCTGAGGGCTGCTTCTCCGCAGGGCCAGCCTGACGTCTCTGTGTATTAATGGCGAATTTCCAACAACCAAACTGTTTCTGACAATGTTTAGAACTTCCTGTTAATCTGAAGGGTTTTAGAGTTCTGATTGAGCATCTGAATGAGTGTTTTCAGCATCTTTCACAGGCTTGTCTTATGAGAGCCGTTACTCTCATAGTTATTTGCCTTCACAGATTTCTAAGAACTCTGCTTTCTCCTCCCTCTTGGGTTTGGACAATAAGCTGATTGTCTACGCGGGTCTGACTGGAAATATTTTGGAAATGCTAATCTTTTCCCTCAAGATGGGCTCTGTTTTCCTATTTTGGCTGACAGCAATCACATCCCTTTAATTCCTTCGGCCAAAACCCCCTGGGGTCATCGTCAATGCTTATTTCTTTCTCTGATATCTGGTCAGTCAGCAAACCTTGTTGCCTCTGCCTTCAGCATGCAGACTACCTCTCACCACATCCCCTGCCACCAACCTTGCCTCTAACTAGCTGGGGAAAAATCCTGAATAGCTTCCTAGCGGGTCTCCCTGCCTCCACTTTTGCCCCTTAGAGTGAGGGGTTCTCATAACATCTCAGTCGATCTTGACATCACTTTCTCCTCTGCTTGCAAAGCCTTTTCAGTCCACCCTCACTAAAATCCGGGGTCCCCACAATCTGCTCCCCCCACCCCACCCCTGACCCTTCCTCAAACCACCACTTCATCCTGTGACCTCTCCTTCTAGCAAGAGTCCGCTTCCCCCTCCACGATTGCTCCCCCGACCCCCTCCGGCCCAGCCCTATCCCTGTCTCTCTCACTTTGATTCCTTGCACTTCCTTGAATAAGCCAGACAGCCTTCCACCTCAGTGCCTTGCCACTGGCTTCTCCCTCTGCCTGGAACGCTCTTGCTCCCTCATCCCCCTAAAATCTCTGTCCAAATGCCAGCCTCTCTGAGCTGCCTGCCCTCACCACTGTCATCATAACTGCTCATGTCCTAATGCATTTATAGATCCTTCATCATGCTCATCATCGAACCAGGCATTCTGCTCTACTACTGAATCTACATTTAGGCTACAAGGAACTCTGGGTTCCATCTCCATTGAGACAGTTACTTGATTTAACTCTGCTAGTCAATTGCATGGAACCATCCGTTACCTGTCTGTTGGACTTGAGTTTGATTGAATCGATGGCTAGACCTGGCCCCCCCGCTGTGATAGGAAATGAAGACACCAGGATAGGAGAGACTGCCCCAGGCCCTCAGCCTTCTCATGATCCCTCAGACAGACAGATGGACACCAACCGATAATCCGAGGTGGTGGAAGCTAAAGAAGACACAGGAGTGGCTTCAGTAACTTCACAGAAAATGGAAAGGAAAGATAGTGGAATATTTCCGTGGGCGTTTTGGAGCCCTTCCTAGAGAGGATGCTTCCAGAGGTGGTTGATGTCACTGTCAGGCGCCATCAAGTCCGTCCTGGCCCACAGTGACCCTGTGCCCAACAGAACCCAACACCGCCTGGTCCTAGCCATCCTCACAAGTGTGCCTGTGCCCGAGCCCATGGGGCAGCCACGGTGTCCGTCCATCTCATTGAAGGCCGCCCTCTTTTTCGCTAAGCAGGATGGTTTGTTTTGCCATGACTCGCATCTTTGCCTATACATTTCTTGATTATCAACATGTAATAGTCAAACACAAGCACAAGCCTCATGCTGGGGATTTGGATGGAATGTAAATGAAAAAAACATTTTTTTGGTCTTCTGCCATGCTAATCTTTATATCTTCTGGGGGTGGGGTAGAAGAGTGGAGAAAACATGAAGCAAGAGGAGGTCGGGAAATGGGGCTACACAATCTCAGGCAGCGAGGGGGTTGGGGATGGATTCCTATAACCCTGGTTCCTTGTCCCAGGATTGGACCAAGAGAAACACGCTGGAGCTGACTAAACTTCCAGGAGACTACCAGAAGTCTCGTCGGACGCACGACCCAGAGATAGGATAAGCATATTTCCTAGTGTTTTGGGCAGGCCCTGATTTGTACCTGCCACTCTATAATATGTCTAATTTAGCATTTGTCTCAGACAGAGGTGTACTAGTTTAAACCATACAAAAGTCAGCTGAGCTCTGGTGGCATCATGGTTACATGTGGTGCTGCGATCCTAGCAGTTCAAAACCACCAGCGGGCTTTCTTTTCCTGGTAACAATTACAGGGGCCAACAGTTAACAGGGGCCATGGCAGTTAAGAGGTAACTAAGACAGAGAAGACCAATGCCATCAGGTGGCGCCAAATAGCTACGCAAAAATCCCCCGTCATCGCATTGATTTCTACTCACAGCGACCCTGAAGACCTGCTCCGGTGGGTTTCTCAGACTGTAAGTCTTTACGGGAGAAGACAACCTCATCTTTCTCCTGTTACGGGAGAAGACAACCTCATCTTTCTCCTGTGGAGTCACTAGTGAGTTAAAATTCTGGCCCATTGCTTATTGGGGATCCTTGATAGCAACAGTGCCCTGAAATTGCAGCCAGCTCTGCCAACACCTCCCGCCCCCCGGTCCACCTCCCCCCCCCCCCCCCCCCCCCCCCCCCCCCCCCCCCCCCCCCACCATCCTGGTGACATAATGAGTTACGCAATGGGCTGCTAACAGCAAGGTCAGCAGTCCGGAACTACCAGCTGCTCCCCAGGAGAGAAATGAGGCTTCCTATCCCCGTAGTTACAGTCTCAGAAGTTCACAATACACTCCATAGCAGTGACTGAGAGCCCCCCAGGAAAGGTGTATGCTGGGGTCCTATTCGTCCATCATATTTACTCCATCTGTACGCTGAGCAAATAATGGGAGAGGCTGGACTATCTAAAGAAGAACGTGGCATCAGGGTTGGAGGAAAAGTCTAACAATCTGCGACACGCAAATGACACAACTTTACTTGCTGAAAATGAAGAGGACTTGCTAATAAAGACAACAGCCTTCAATACAGGCTATACCTCGACATAAAAATAAAGCAATCCTCATAACTGAACCAAGAGGCATTCTCACAACAAACATAAAGGAGAACATCATCAAGGATTTCATTTTACTTGGATCCACAGTCAACGCTCAAGGAAGTAGCAGTCTGGAAATCAAACGACGCATTGCACTGGGCACATCCGCTGCACACGACCTCTTCAAAGTGCTAAGGAGCAAAGATGCCCCTTGAGAAGAAGATGTGCCTGACACAATCATGTATTCAAGCACCTCATCTGCACACGAAACCTGGACAATGAATCAGGAAGACCGAAGAAGAGTGGGTGCGTTTGAGCATTTGAAGTAAAGTCTTGGGAAAGGATATTGACTATACCATGAACTACCAGAAAAACAAGCAAATCTATTTTGGAAGTAGGGTCGGAGTACCTCCTAGAATGGAGGGTAACAAGACGTTGTCTTTGGACATGTTATCAGAAAGGACCAGTCCTTCCTGGAGAAGGACACCAGGCTGGGTAGAGGGTCACTGAAAAGGAGACCCCTCCGTGAGACGCACTCACGCAGTGGCTGCAACATCAGCCCAAGTATAGCAATGATTTGTGAGGACCGGGCAGTGTTTGCTTCTGCTGTCCAATGAGAAACTCACTGGCACCAACAACCCTTCTCTAAAAACCCTGGTGACTCGGTGGTTCAAGTGCCCAGCTGCTAACCCCAAACTTGGCCGTTAAGCTCACCGGACTCTTCGTGGTTGTTCAGATGTAACCGTCTGCTCTGTACAGATTCACCGCCTTGGAAACTCTGTGGGGCAGTTCTACCCCGTCCTCTAGGATGGCCAGGACTCAGCACTGACTCCACGGTAATGAGTCTTCTGGAGCTGGTCTCTTTGGTCACTTCTTTAACTTCGCAAAAACATCATCCTAAATTTTATACCATGGGCTTTTCAGCCCCAGCTGTTGTGGAAATTTGATACCTAAAAAAAACCCAAAACGATAATGGGAAAATGCTCATGATCTTCAAAGGAGTTAGACTATACTGTGCAACCCTGGAGTCACACTAGAGGTGGACACAATGCAAGGGTGCGGGGAAAAGAAGACCGTTTTAATGGAGGAAGTCACAGAAAAAAAGCAGAAGGTAGTTGATGATACAGCTTCAAAGTAATTAAAGAATTTGAACCTTATCTAAAGTATGACGGCTTCCTCATAGGGTGCTACCCTCTCCCTCTCCATGATTACTGCCTCTCATTTCAGGCCACTTTCATCTCTCAACTGGACAATGGCAGTAGTGTCCTAAGGGGCTACAGATCTCTAACATCCATCTCCACCTCTTACTCCACATTTCTAACCACACTCCTTCTAGCTCCCAATGTGATTTATTCAACAGAAAATACCATCCTATTCTATACACTGTGGCCCTCTAGCACCTACCCAATTGGGTGGAGATGAAGATCTACAAGGTATCACAGAGCTGGCCCCTGCCTACTCCCTCAATGGTACCAGCCTCAACTGTAGCTCAAGGCTCAACCTCACACAACAGAACTGCCCAATCTGGAGCCTGGATACTCGGTGCTTTGCTCAAAAACTCTAGCTGAGTGGAATTCCCTCTGTTCCCTCTTTTTTGTTATCAATTTTAGAACAATATCTTCTATGACGCCACTAGGGGACCAAGGCATCCCAAAGTGAAACTTGACATATCTGCCCGCTTCGGTGGCTCTATTTACCTTGTACCACATTACCATGTTTCTCTCTGCACACCACCCATAACTGCTTTATTGGTGTAAGTGCATCTTCCTCTAGTAGTAGCCCCAAGCCTTTTGAGGGCAAGTCCCTCCTTGAGAATGACATTATTCCTATCCCCCCTCCGTCCCTTCAGCCCAGTCTTTCTGGCCCTTCTCCACTCATGGGTCCCAATGGGTGGCCACAGGGATCGTTTGTCCTCCCTCCGCACAATCTTTGGTTCTCAGGTTCAGTGAGCCTAGGCAGTCGCGAAAGCAAAGGGCCACAGTGTGAGTCTGTGGAAAAGCCATTATTCATCTTTTCCCAGAACAGAACAATGGCTCTTACGGACTTTTCTTATATTATGCCCGTGAGTCCGGGAGATGTCATTTTCCATTATGAAAACAATTTCTTTTCGCCATTTCATTCCCATGACCTGTCTGAGGCTGTTTCAGATCGTGCTGAGAGACAGGCATTTGTGTGTGGGTGCAGGGACTGGACTACAATGCAAATTGTAAAAGTAATTCATTATTTGAAGCTAGATTTCATTCCAGGCTACAAATGAATCTTTGATCATAGGAAGAACTGACTTTACTATTTTTTTGGTGAAAAACAAAACAAAACAAAAAAACCCAAACATCTCAGACACCAATTTAAGCCATAGTCACTTTTTGCCTCCTAAGGTTTAGTAGAATTTAGTAAAACAAAACCAGAATTGGTATAGATCACATTTCGTGAGGTATAGTTTATACACAGTAAAATTCACCCCTTTTAAAACACAGTTCTGTGAGTACAACGATATTTTCTAGTCTGCCATTGCAACCACAATCTAGATGAGATTCTATCCATCGGCCCCAAATATCCCCGTGTCCCTCTCCCTCCTCTATCAACCGGTGGCCTGCGCTCTGTCCCTGCGGGTTTGTCTTTTCCAGAATGCCACATCACTGAAATCAGATCGTTTGGAACCTTTGATTCTGACACCTTTCAAGATTCACTGCTGCTGCTCCGCATATCGATAATTCATTTATTTTTGTTACAGAGTAGTATTTCCTTGTAAGGATGAAACACGGTACTTATCATTAACCCGTGGGTGGACGCCTAGGTTATCTATGGTTCTGGATAATTTTGAATAAAGCTATGAGCAAAATTTGCATGCAGATTTTTGAGTGGGTTGGTGCCTGGAGAAGGGCATCATGCTGGGTAAAGTCAAGGGGCAGCGACAAAGAGGAAGGCCCTCAACGAGATGGACGGGCACAGGGGCTGCAACAGTGGGCACAGGCACAGGAAGAGTTGTGAGGATGGGCAGGGCCCTAGTGTGATTGTTTCATTCTGTTGTGCATCCGCAGGGTCACCAGGAGTCTAGAAGTGACTCAGCAGCGTCTCACAACCACAACAATGTCTGTCTATCATGGTGTTAGGGTCTCCTCTGAGTGAAATACTTCCTGAGGTTTTATGAAATGGAATCCTTGCGTGGTGAAAAGAGTTTACATGCGTGGCTACTAATTGAAAGGCTGGAGCTTCAAGTTCATCCAGAGGCTTCTCAAAAGAAAGGCTTCAAGGTGCCGAAGGAATCAGTTATCAAGCATCAAAGAACAAAAAATCATATCATTGTGTGCTCACCTCCCTGATACGATCGCTGAAGACAAAGCGGGTGCATAAGCAAATGTGGTGAAGAAAGCTGATGGCGCCCAGCTATCAAAAGATATAGTGTCTGAGGTCTTAAAGGCTTGAAGGTAAACAAGCAGCCATCTAGCTCAGAAGCAACAAAGTGGAAGAAGCACACCCGCCTATGTGATCACAAGGTGTCGAAGGGATCAGGTATCAGGCATCAAAGAACAAAAAATCATATCATTGTGAATGAGGGGGAGTGCGGGGTGGAGACCCAAAGCCCATCTGTAGGCAACTGTACATTCCCTTACAGAAGGGTCTTGGGGAGGAGACGAGCCAGTTGAGATGCAGTGTAGCAATGATGAAATATACAACTTTCCTCTAGTTCCTAAATGCTTCTTCCTACCGCACTTCTACCTTACAAATCTGGCTAGACCAGACGATATACACTAGTACAGATAGGAACTGGAAACACAGGGAATCCAGAGCAGATGATCCCTTCAGAACCAGTGGTGAGAGTGGTGATACCGGGAGGGTGGAGGGAGGGTGGGGTGGAAAGGGGGAACTGATTACAAGGATCTACTTGTGACCTCCTCCCTGGGGGACAGACAACAGAAAAGTGGGTGAAGGGAGATGTCAGACAGGGTAAGATATGACAAAATACTAATTTATAAATTATCAAGGGTTCCTGAGGGAGGTGGGAGTGGGAAGGGAGGGAATAAATGAGGAGGTGATGCCAGGGCCTTAAGTGGAGAGCAAACATTTTGAGGATGATGAGGGCAATGAATGTACAACAATTGTTGTATGTATGGACTGTGCTAAGAGTTGTATGAGCCCCTAATAAAATGATTTTTTAAAAAAAGAAAAGAAAGGCTTCATGGTCTACTTAGAAAAACCAAGTGTTGGGGACCCTGATGGAGCGCGGTTCTGCTCTGAGCCCTGCGACACACATTAGAGCTGGAACGAGGGCTCTGCTTCTCAGACAGACCTGTGTGGACTTCTTTCTGCCGGTCTTTCTCAGCCCTTCACGGAATCACCACCCCATTTTAGCTCCTTGACCGACGTCACCAACAAACATGGGGCTGGGGTGGGAGCAGGGAGAGGGGAAAGATGGGGGACAAAAATATGGAAGGTTTAGCATGAAAATAATAAATTAAAATTTTAAATTAAATTAAAGTAAAACTACTTCATAAAAAAAAACAACTTCCAGATTCCTTACTCCTCAGATCTTAATCTGAGTGGCTGAAAAAGGAGGAAGAGTAAAACTGAAGTGGACCTGGAATCATTAGTGAAATACAAGTTCATTTTCAACATTAAAGAAATAAAAGCAGAACCCCTCCATCCAGAGAGGCTAGACATAGTGTATCTCTGTCACCTCAGAGATCGCTTGAGAATTGCTGAGGGGGTCCAGTACAGAGCCTTGTACTGTAATCATGCTTGCTTTAAAATTGTATGACAAAGTGTGTGTTTTGTATGTACAGAGCATGTAATAGTTACATTTTGTGTCAACTTGGTTGGCCTGAGAGTCCCAGTGGTTTGGCAGTTGAGGCCTGGTAAACCCACCTGATGTGATCTAACACAATGCAATCAACTCCAGCAGGGGATCTGCTGTGAGCAGTCGACTGGGTCACAGCCCTGATGCAGTTGAAAGGAAGCTTCCTTGGGAGCTCTGGGCTTTTTCTCTAAGTGGGTCCTGTGGGAAAACCTGCTTAATTTTTGCTGGCTCTGGATCCTGAATCTGGCTCATTAACCTCCAATTCTCTGGACTTGAGGCAATGTGCTGCCATGTTGTGTGTTGATCCAGGGAGCCATTAGCAGCCGGCCATCTTACCTGACAACGTTGGAATCATTCACTTCTCCAGTCACCGTGGATACATCTGCTTCTGCGGGCCAAGAATGGTCTGTGGTTTTCCTACTGATCTTGGGTTCATCAGCCTCCAAAGTTAAGTGAGTCAGAAGAAGCCTGCAGTAACATCTCCCCCAGGGAATCCAGAGTCGATATGCCCACTTCTACAACCCTGTGAGTCGCTCTCTTATGATGAATATGTGTATATAGGTAATTGTCATCCGTTTTGCTTCTCTAGAGAACTTAGCTTAACACAGTGTGAGTACACACACACACACACACACACACACACACTGTGCCTCTCTCACACACCACACACACACTCTCTCTCTCTTCCACACACACGTTCAGATTACTCCAACTCAGAATAATTCATAAAACAGAGTGATAAGAAAAAGAGTAAAGGATTTTTAGAGACAGATTAAGCTGTCTGTTAGAACACATCAGATTTTTCCAGTCAATCTGCTTCCAAAGTGTTTCTTTCTCACCATCAAATTTTAAGATTTTTTAAAATTACCTGTTCTTTACCATTGCCAAGTGCTCTGGGAATACAGGTTGGCACAATGCATATGCTGAATTGGACAACAAAGCCAGATGGCCCCTGCTTGGTGGTAGATAAAAGAAATACACTGATCTGTGATATTCACACCTGTGAGCTAGTAAGACCTATCATAATAAACACACCAGTCCATTGAATTCACTCAGTCACTCACTCATTCAACATCGATGTGCTAGAAACGGCATCGAGCACTACTAGAAAATGGAAGTGAATTAAAATAAGGTCTCTGAATTCTAACCAACGCCAATCCTCGTGAAAGCTCTCCGTGTTTAAATGTATTGCTTCAGAAAGTGATGATAACACAAAAGCTGATTAGTTATCAGGGTTCGTCACCATGCTGGGGGACCTTGAATATGGACAGTGCATGCTCATGACAGCCATGGATCTTCTAAACCTCAAAGCCACTGCTTGCCAGTTTCCTTACATGATGATTCACATTATTATTGACATATTTCTTTCCGTCTTACTTCAGATAGCTAAGCAATGCCAGTAAGCGTGATCATTTTCTCACCAAGTTGAACAAAGCAGCAATGCAAACTAGTGAGACAAATTAGCCACAGGTTTGGATGATGTACCTTATCTGCATTTACTGCCTGTGAAAAGGCTAGGCTAATTAATCTGTAACGGCTTGGCAACTAGTGAGGACAGATGGCATTTTTCTGACTTCATCGGGTGAGAGACGGTGAGCATTAGCAACCTGGCTCAGATGCCCTTGAGATTAACACAGAGGGAAAAAAGAAGAATGGAAATATTAGCACCCAAACTCCTTCTTAATTAACTTTGTTTTTCTCCCTTGTAAGGAATCTAGAAACATTTGCAAACATTAGTTTTCGTCTTTAGCTGTCACTAAAATAGAGTGCCAAGAGATATTTTGTTCAATCCACTTAGCTACTGGCAGATTCCTGAAGAATATTCATTCTATAACTACCGTGGGTAATAGTTTCATAGCAGCTTTATAAGATATAATCACAGGCCATCAGTGAGTAAAACAAAATGGCTTTTAGAATATTCACCCAGTTGTATACACATCACAATTGATTTTAGATCATTTCATTATCCCCAAAATAATCATCACCCCCTTAACCTTCACCCCAATTTCCCCATCTTGCCAGGTCCTAGGAAATTACTAATCTGGTTTCTGTCTCTAGATTTGCCTGTTTTGAGCATTTTATAAAAGTGGAATGGTACAATATATGATCCTTTGTAACCGAGTGACTAAGTTTCTTTCACTTGGCCTGTGTTCAAGGTTTACCCCTGTTGCAGTGTGGATCAGTACTTCATTTCTTCTTAATGACCAAATAACATTCTATTGTATGAATGAACATACCATATTTTATTTATCCACTGAATATTTGAGTTGTTTCCATTTGGGGGCTGTCATGAATAATACTGCTATGAACATTCTGATACAGGTTTTTAAATGAGCCTCGGTTTTCGCTCTTTGTGAATATATGCCTAGGAGTGAAGTTACGAGATCAAGTGAGAATCTGACACTGGGCTCAACATAAAAACAACTGCGAGGATGAAACAGGACCAGGTAGTATTTTGTTCTGTTGTACATAGGATCGCTATGAGTTGGAACCAACAGGACAACACGTATGTAGCAACAACATGGTAATTCTAAGTTTAACTATTCCAGGAACTAGCTACCTGTTCATTTCCTACAGTATCTATACTGCTTATATTCACCTGGTAGTAGGTGAGGGTGCTAATGATTCCATCTTCCAACAAGACTTGTTCTTCCCGGTCCATTTTAGCTAGCCTTCATAGTGGGTGTGAAGTGGTATCTCCCTATGGTTTGGATTTGTATTTCCCTGATAGGTAATGATGTTGGACATCTTTTCGTGTGTTTACTTCATGTTTAGTCATGTGTTTTTTGTGGGTATATTTCCTCTGGGATATGTCTATTCAAATCCCTGTTTTTAAATTTTTTCCACTTTAAAAAAAACAAAACTTGTATTGGAGCTTCTACATCTCTTATCACATCCATAGATTCATCCAGTGTGTCAAGTACCTTTGCACATATGCCGCCATCATCATTTTCTTTTTTTGGTAGTTATTTATTTATTTAAATCATTTTCTTAGGGGCTCATCCAACTCTTATCACAATCCATGCATACATTTTTTTTTTATGGAGTTATACTCATGCTTTATATAGCCTAGAGCAGTGGTTCTCAAACCTGTGGGTCGCGGCCCCTTCACAGGGGTCACTCAATTCATAACAGTAGCAAAATAACAGTTATGAAGAAGAAACCAAAACAACTTGATGGTTGGGGGTCACCACGACATGAGGGACTGTATTAAAAGGTCGCAGCATTAGGAAGGTTGAGAACCACTGACCTAGTGACAAGTCCCTTATCGTTGCATTTATCCTCCTGTCACATGGGTGATCTTTCCGTCTTTCATTTGCCCTCAGCCAGAACTTCATCTGGCTATTTAACTGGGGAGCTAACACAAGTCTCTACTCCTCATGGGTCTGAATCCACTGCAATTCTTTCTTTTGGTTTGTTTCTGGCAATTTTCCAGTAACGTTTTCTCTTGGACGTACGGATACTAAGAGACATCCTCAAGATTCTCCCAGATTCCCAAAGCAGTCCTCCCTACTCTCAATCTGTAGCAGCAACCCAATTCCCTCTTGGTATTGAGACCCATCCTGCCGGTCAGGAGAGGAGCATCCTCTTGTCCTCTTGGTTCAGAGACTAAGGTGCCCCAAATGACCTTGTGTGTGTCTCACTTTCTAAAGCAGTAAAACGATTGTTGTGGCCTAGGGAGAAACATGTCTTCTTTGGGAACAAACATTTCTCCTTTTTTCAAAAAAAACCCAAAAAGCCATTTCTCCTTTTACTGAACCTTTAGACCAGTAAAATTCAAAGTGGTTGGGGATTGGAAGCAATCTGCAGTGGCTTCTAAAGGTAACAATGAGAAGAACCAGGGCTACTTTACCCTTTAGTTCCTAAATTCTTGTCCATATAGTGTAGCTATCACACAAACATAACACCACAGGTAGTCTCTGATTTAAAGCTTATCTTGTAAGATTGGATCTCCAAAAAAAAAAGATTGGATCTCCATCCTCTCAGTACTGTGATGCCATCTGTAGCATGACAATTCATTCCAAGAGTTTCTTGATCAAAGGCATTTCCTAAGCCCATAGATAGTAACGTGGGCAGAAATATTATGGGTAGGGTAGATAAATCGACATACAGAATAGGTTCTGTTCCATTGAGGATAAATTTCTGCCCCCTCCATTCTGGACAGGTTCAATGTAATTAACCTGCCACCAAGTAGCTGGCTGGTGGAGTCTCCACCTCCAGCCTACCCTACCACCCCAACCCTGCGCCAATGCTAGTATCTGCTGTTAGATGCTCAGCAGTTGTTAAGGTCAACACTGTTTATAGGCTAAGCCTGGTCTCCATTCCCACCGCCATAACCACTGTGCTCACAAGTCACTGAGCAAGCATTTAAGACTTTGGGGGAGAGACACTGGCATTTAGAAAATGTATCATCTTTTTCCCATAGATTAGTTTTCACTTGATTACATAAGCATAAAGGCATTATGATCTTCTGCAGTAAATGTCTGTTGATGGGCAATCACCATCCACCTGGAACACAAATATCTTCGCACTCTGAAGATCCATTTACATTTCTCTTCACCAGAACACATTCTATTTTAAAAACACTGTTCTTCCCAAGCCCTTAACTCTAAGCCACTGGCTATATATCAGCAGATCTACCCTGCTTCCCATCTTTTATTCAAAGTGGACAACCCTATGTACTGTTCAAAGCACTACCAATAAGCTTTTCCTTTATTGCTGTCTTTCTAGACCAGCAGTTCTCAACCTGTGGGTAACGACCCATCTGGGGGGCAAAAGAACCTTTCAATAGGGGTTGCCAAAACTATCAGAAAACTACATATTTCCTATCGTCTCCAGGCAGGTCCGCCCACATAAGAGTACCCAGCGTGATGAGATCATTGCACCAACCCCATTACATATGCCCCGTACAAAGAGTTATAGGTGACAGGGTTGGCACCATAATGTACTTATGCAGACCAGTCACACACGTATAGAGAGCAGCTACTCTGTAAATATCAGATATTTGCATTACAATTCATAAGAGTAGCAGAATTACAGTTACAAAGTAGGACCGAAAATATCTTACTGGTTGGCGGGGGAGGGGGGTCACCACCACATGAGGAACTGTATTAAAGGGTCGCAGAATTAGGAAGGTTGAGAACCATTGCTCTACACCATCTGTGAAGAGGTTATAATACTGTAGTGTCCACTTTGGGGTTAGCTGGCAGATTGAGAGACATCTGTAAATGAGGCTCACATTTTCCCTCTTCAGTCATGTTATCACAGAAAATCTTAATGAACTCATAGGTGTGATATAGGGAACAAAATGTGTTCAAAATATACATAAAATTTTCATTTTCATGTGTAAAATTAATCAACCCCACTCAGTTAAGCGACCATTACCATGTTTCTAAAACTTTTTCATGACCCCAAATATAGAAATTCTGTGCCCATTAAGCAATTAACTCACCATTTGACCCCAGCCTCTGGACACCAGTTTCTGTGCTCATATATTTGCCTATACAAGCTATTTCACATAAACCAGATCAACAGTATTTGGCCTTTTGTGTTGGGCCTACTTTACCTAGGTTAATGTGCTCAAGGCTCATCCACGTCATAGCGTGCAATAGAACGTCATTCCTTTCTGAGGGCAAACTAATCATCTTTTATACACATATCCTGTACATTGCTTATTCATGTGTACGAACCCCTGAATTACTCCCACTGCTTGGTTGTTGTGAACAGTGATGTAATGAAAGTGAATGCAGGTATCTTTTTGAGTTCCCGCTTTCAGTGGTAGAAAGAGTTTAAGCCACTAGCTTGGCAATTCACATCCCTGCTTAAATCTATTGTTTACCAATTCTTCAAGAATTTTAAAATTAAGAATAAAAAAGTATGCAGTTAATTCTAGAAAATATAGGTTGCCTCGTCACCTGATGTCCATGGTTAAAACACTCAGTCTTTATTAGGGCTCAGGGGCATGCTGGTAGCTGTTTTTCAAAATGGAAATCATTATCTTTAGAAGAGCACATAAGACTTTACTCCCAATCTTCAGAAATCTGCGCCGTGCTTTTTGGTTTGTTTTGGACTGTTATTTTCCAGAGGCGCCAGATTGCTACTTAGTTCAGCAGTGAACAATGTTTACGTCATAATGAAAATGTGTTTAAAGATCTAAATATTAACATACTGTCAGAATGGGAGGAGACTAAGTAAACAAATATTTCTATTCTCCCCAGAAGGAAGCCCAAAGCTCTTTTCTGTCACAAGCTCTTAATAACAATTTTATTTGTAGAATAACGGGGGTGGGGAGGTACAGATAATTGTTTTGGCTTCAAAACCATTCCCAAAATCACTCAGTAAGAAATGTGAATAATGTTCCACCTGAAGCCGTTCACTCTTTATTTTACAAATAATTGTAGGCAGAGGCTTATGGGCCCATGCTCCTTTATAAAAATAAGGTTTGTCTTTTATGACAAGTACACTTCCACAACTTTAAATTATTATTTTTTTACATTTGAAAGTCTTTTAAGCATCCACAGGAGTTGTTACCCTTCTGCATTCTGTTTTTCCAAAAGCACTTTTGGGGAGGAGTTTCTGTTCCGGATTCTTTTTCTTTTCTTTTCAGAAGCAGAAGATGGTTTTGTATCTTGTGTTTTTTTCTTTTTCTTCAGACAGCTAAGAGGATTGGGGCCACTGACTTTTTTGCGCCTTCTCCTCCTCTGCTCAGGCTTCTTGGCTAGCCCCTGCTCTTCTTTGAGTTGCTGGATGCTCTGCTTCTCATGTCCGGAGACAAGCTGACCTGCCTCAACCGCTTTAACAAAGGCGATGGTTTTAGGCGAAGGTTTGTCCAGAACTATCGTGTTCTGTATAATGAACAGGAGAGGAATTCCAGGCCTTTTCTTGATTTTCACTGACAAATTTTGATCCTGTTAAAAAGAAAAGAAATTTTTCAGTTAAATGATTTCAACTGAAGTTGTTGTGAAGGAAAGTGCACTCCATTCCAATCCATACAGAGAATATGTACAACAACTAGAGCGATTGAAGCAAGTTACCTTGAAATAGGATGTCTGAGCAGGTCAACAGTTCTCACAAATAAAAGGGATTGTAGGTTTCACTTGTCAGATAAGTATGTATCACAGGAGGGCGTATTTATGGTCAGGAAAGAACAAACACTGACACAGGCAGTTTAAGTGTGAACTGGATTAATTAATGTTGTATGACTGTGATTACAATCCAGTGCTGCAGAAGCAAATGTTAGCTGGTCTCTTTCTCTTGGTTCTACTCTAAGATAGGCTTCAGGAAGGGTTCAAGAATGCTTAGAGGGGCTGACGGACAGAAATGAAG
>NW_022103896.1:22801313-22804472 GCF_000313985.2 Echinops telfairi
GCACTAAACCCAGAGTCAAAAAACACCAAATAGAGGTTGGTTTATGCACCTTCTTGGTCATGAGCTTGTCTGCCCTGCTCATTAAGTTAGTTTCAGTAGCTGAAGCTATTCTTGAAAGAAGTATTCTATTAATAAAGAGAAGTCAATAAATGAACAATCTTGGGCAAATTTCAAAATGTACCATAACTTCTTTTTCTGGGAATGAAAGATAGTACATCTCACAGCTGTGAGGCTTGAAAGATTTTTAGTTAAAACGAAGAAAACTCCACTGCCAACCAGTTGGTGAGGCTGTAAATATTTCTAAGAACAGAGTCTCAACTTCCTCCCTGGGATGGAGTGGTGATTTGGAGTCACTGACTTTGTGGACAGCAATCCAATGCCACTAGGGCATGCATCTAACGGCAAAAAATAAAAATTCACTGACATCCAGTGAATTTTGACTCATAACAACCTTTAAAGGCAGAGGAGATCTGCTTAGTGGGTTTGCAAGACTGTAAATATTTACAGGAGTGCAAAGAATCATCATTCCCGATGCGCAGCGTTGATTGATTCTCACAGTGATCTTACAGGGCACAGTAGGGGTGCCAATAGGTTTTCCAAGGTTACATTGTTAGGCGAGCAGTCCACCATACCTTTCTCCGATGGCTGGTCATTCTGAACCACTAACTTTGGGATGGCAAGAGAGCTCTTTAACCGTCAGTACGCCATCGGGGCTCCTCCGTATTTTACTATTGAAAAAAACAAGGCCCGAGGTGGTGAAGCAACTTGCTCGAATTAACAGAGCTGGTAGAACTGGGGCTAGGAGTCGAAGACAGGCGTATCTGACTACACAGCGCGTGTTCTTGCGCACGTCAACCTCACCGCGACCTCGCACTGCCAACGGCTACCTGCCGCTGGGCTCGTCTCTCCCACCCCGTGCCGACCTGGAACCCGAGCCGCGGACTCAGCTCCTCCCCCCGCCGGCCCCCACCTGGTGGTACACAGCTGCGTCTCGGCCATGAGGTAGCGGGGCAGCTGCTCCCGCAGCTGGATGCGGCCCCGCAGCGCCGCCTGACAGAAGGTGCCGTCGAGCAACAGCTGGTAGGGCTCGCGAACTCCGAAATTGTTGCGGAAGAAGCCGAGATGCTTCTTGGCGTGTTTCTGCCTCGTGATCTTCATGTCTGGCCTCCCGGACCAAGCCCACCGGACCAGGAAGCGGAACAGAGCGCCTCACGCACCGCCCGCTAGCGTGCTCCCGGCCACGCTATTTCCTCCGGAAGTAGAGCGCCCTTGGTCCCGGAAGCAAACGTCCCCAAAGCCGGCCCAGTGGATGACGTCACATCTGGACGCGCGCGCGCTTTGCCCGCCGGGCTCGCGCTTCAGGGGGCGGGGCTTGCGCCTTGGCAGGAAAACCTCTGTGATTCTTTAATTCGAATTTGGGCAGAAAGGATTAGCTGGAGTCACAGGGAAAGAAAACCTGAGTGGTTTGGTTAGCAGTTCCCTGATACTTAAGAGGCCTGTCAAAGACTGACCCTAATGAGAATATTGAGCTTTAATGTCTTCCAGGCACTGTTCTGTCTGTTCTCTCTTACTTTATTCCCTTTTGGTGTTTATCATTTCTAAATAAGGAAAGGGACCAATGAATACTGGGCAACGTTCGCGCTCGTCCACAGGAGTGGAGTGGAGGCGGGGCGAATAGTTAAGCAGTAGCTCACCCAGAGGCAGCTCCTCAGGAGAAAGACTCCCTTCTGTCCCCATAAATGATCACAGCTTAGAAAGCAATGGCGCTGTTCTAACTCTGTCCTTCCTGTATGGTTGCTCTGAGTCCGGATGGACTCAAGGGTACCCTAGTCACAGCTCGTTGAAAAAGTGACAGTTTTAATCCACCTAGAGGCACCTTGGAAGAAAGGCCTGGCGATCCACTTCTGAAAACACAGCGGCTGAAAAACGTTGGAGTGCAGTTCTACACAAGAGTCGCCCTGAGCTCATGTCGACTTGATGGACCAGTGAGGTTTGTATTGGTTGCAATCAAGCCGTTTACTGAGGTTATGTGGTTAGGATAGTGCTAGGACTATCGCTGTAACCCAGGTCATCTGGTTCAAGTTCAAATGTTTTTGTTACAACCTTAAGCACTACCCTCCCTCAGAAGCCAAACAGAGGATCCACCATATGGCATTTCTCACTAACCCCTTAAGGCCTTCATTTCCCCAGAGTTGGTATCCCAGAGCTGTGCCCTGCTTCTGCCACTAACCCAAGCTGTTTGCACTTGGGCAAGCCCAAACTAGTTGGGCTCCCTTTCTTTACTGTGAAACTTTGGCTTGACTGGGACATTTCAAAGGTTCTTTTTATGTGCATGCTCTCTGGCTTGGGAAGATTGCATTCTGGACAGTCAAAAGGAAAGTAGGCCAAAGGTTTAGAACTTATTTCATCAAGTTGATTAATGAGACAGTGAATCAGAGAATTTCAAGTTCCCTAGTGGCTAACCACCAATATTCACTGCAATGCAAAACAAAATCAAAGAATGAGCAGCATGGAAATTTGCATTTTTGTCCAGGTTTGGAATCTGTGACAGATGTAGTTTTTGGCTTACGATAGCTCTTGAGAGACAGAACATACATAGGAAAATGATTTATAAAGTGATTGAAATGTACTTTGACATCATGGTTTTGTTTCCAGGTATACATTTATAAAGTTGGAACTGAGATCTTCTAAAATGTTAGCCTTGCCCTGAGTCCCAGTGCAACATCATTTAAGTAAGCTGCTCTCATTTAGCTAAAAAGTAGACATTTCAAAAATAAATTTAGGAATTATAAGCCATGAACAGTCACTGTAAGATTGGGGTCGTGGTCCTTAAGTATAATTGCATACTACTTTCCAATTAAAGATCTTTCTTTATCCCAGTATGTGAACACCTAACTGGAGTAGACTGCTACTAACTGACATCCCCGAAGCCTTGCAAGAACTGTTCAAAGTGTTGTGGTTTGTTTCTTTTTACAATAGGCTCATAGGTTTATCTACCAGCTCCATCTTATTGGCCACTTTTTTCACTTCTAAGAAAAAGGTGAGCGACTCTCTCACTCTCACTCACTCACTAACTCACTCTCTCACTCTCATTCACTCACTCACTCCCTCACTCTCATTCACTCACTCTCATTCACTCACTCACTCACTCACTCTCTC
>NW_022103896.1:22806066-22807547 GCF_000313985.2 Echinops telfairi
GGGCTTTGTTGTTTCTTAGCTAGATGGCCCCCTGTGTGTCTTTAAGCCTTTACAACCCCAGATGCTATATCATTTGATAGCTGGGCATCATCTGCTTTCTTCACCATTTTTGCTAATGCACCCCCTTTGTCCTCAGCGATTGAGTTGGGACAGGCTGGTGTGCTTCTTCCATGTGGGTTTTGTTGTCTCTCAGCTAGATGGCTGCTTGTTTATCTTAGGGTCTTTAAGACTTCAGGTAAGCTCTTTCTTATACACATATGAGTGTCTATGAATTTGTTTTGCTAGTCAACCCAGACTAAAACAGTATATGTGCATGGCAGTGCCAGCTTGTGTACCCGACCCTAACTAAACAAACATGAAGGTGGTCTGTTGGGTTTTCTATTCAGCAGTATTTCTCCAAGCATAATCCCAGGACCTGGAGAAACTGGCCTCATGTGCTCACTTACAATGTCCATTCCTGAACGAGTATGGAGGGAGAGGCTGGCCACTCTGGAGGATAGAACATCTCTTTCTACCCACCCAGGGCATTCTATGGGCATTCGTGTTCCTGAGAGACTCTGTGCAGGAAGGCGCCCCTATAAATAAAACAAACAAACTCACTCGCTGTCATCAAGTCAATTCCAACTGGCACTGCGAGTTATGCATTGAGCTGCGCATTGCAAGGCCAGCAGCCCTAAACTGCCCGCTGCTCCTCGGGAGAAAGAGGTAGCTTGCAACCTCTGTAAAGATCAGAGTCTCAGAAACCCACAAGGTTTCTGTCTGATAGAGTCACTATAGTCAGAACTGACTCGGTGGCAGTGAGTTCCTCCCATAGGATCTTTACTTTAGGGTCCACTCAACAGCTTTGTAGCTGGATGCCCAATGGCCTTGTAGCAGAAGATGACTCTTTGGCCAGAACCAAGGGAAAAACCAAAGAATGTACTACTGATGTAGTTATTATTTGGATATAAGTTTAAATTGGATATTTTGTTTTCTAAATTATTACAGTTATTATTAAAATTTTTAATAGTCTTCAAATATCTTTGGCCTTCCAGTGTAAGAGCAAGAATGTCTTAGAATTGCAAGTTGTCGATTTTCTCTGAGGTCATTATAGTAGATATGTGCCAGGCTAAATAGACATGAGGGGTTGGGAATCCATTTGTTTGCCTTAATTTTTTTATCCTCCTCATATTTTTAAAAATTATATTTGGACCAAATATGATTTATGGGGGATGTTGCTGTACCTACTTTTGACAGTGTTTCCCCACTGTTGCTGCCTCATGAAATGTTGATGAAGCTAAATTGACTTGAGAATGATTTATTCTTACAAGGTGTGACTTATTCCCAAATAAGACTTCTTCTTGAAAGATTCATAGCCAAATGGAGCTTAATATGTACACATTAAATGCAATCCATGAAGGTTGTTTAATTTCATAAATGCTGGTATACTCGCCAATTCAGCAAAGACATTTATTATGAGTCCCATTTTATTCATTTTAAAA
>NW_022103896.1:22808084-22831582 GCF_000313985.2 Echinops telfairi
TTTTATTACTTAGGCATACTTATAATTTTCTTCCCCAGCAATCTTTGTGTCATAGTTAATTAGAACACTGTAAAATTACACTAGCAAATTTGTTTGGTATGATCATCTATTTGTGTGAAATCATGCTTACAGAGGCAAGTTGAAAAAAAGTGTTTCATTGTAACTGATCTGAATAGAGTTCTCTCTTGGAATTTTATTATAAAATACTCCAAGGTATTAAAATGGTAGAGTAGGAGAAAAAAGTTAAGAAGTGGCAGCAAATGTAAGATGTTTTACTCTGATGTATAACTGATGTATAATCACAAAGTTCTATTTGAAAGTTAATTAAGTCATAAATGTAGCTGGTAGAGAAGTTCATACTGGATGGGGCCTTTCATTTTAACCCATCAAAGCATTTTAGAAGATTAATGAATCCTTGTAAAATTACTCTCAGTAAGCAAATATTATTAGTTTTACTTAAAGGAGCTTAAGTATTGAGAACTATGTCAGATCATGGCTTTAAAGGACTTTGTGAAAATAGCTATTTATTTTTATTGAACAAAATCTTGGAGACAGCACTTTTCCTCAAGGTTTCGTATATCATTTTTAAGCAGCAGGAGGACGTCATGGCAGAAACTGAACTCTTGGGGGCAAGAAATTAAACATGCTTTCAATAATCCAGTAGACTATTATTTCAAAGTCTAGTATTTATAATTGGATTACAGCAATAGGAGATATTAATTACATGATATTATACAAAATAAAAGTCACTCTTAGAACCTTCTCAAATGTTTCCAGCGCAGGGCCACTCTGTTTGAACATTCGTTAGTAAGTCATAAATCAAAATACTGGAATGGAAAGGTCACGTGTCATTTAAAAATTATTATTACAGCAAACAAAGAAAATAACCACACACTGGGTCTTATGTATAAAGGACTATTACTTTATTTATACTGGCTTTCCCTTTCCTTTCTCTATTGTTCCTTTTATAGCACTAGATGAATCACTTAGCTGTTCGCATTTCAACCTCAGTCTCCTATCACAGATGTACATGGAAAGAGGTTTGTGACTTGCATGGAACCTAATCAGACCAAAGAGAAGTCTCCTCGCCCCATGCCCACGCCCCATATATATCTTAATGAGGGCAAGCACCAAGCAGGGCCATATCATAAGAACTAGCTACTCTTAGATAAGGGCCAGAATTAAGTGTGAACCCTTAATCCATTTATATATCTATGTCTTATGTATGCCTCTGGTTCACTTTAGAGACATCACGTTATATTAGAAAACATTATCAATCACCCTCCTCAAGCCTAAGGTAATTCTGTGGATACTATTATTTAGCCAAGGGTATAGAATTTAAAACACTGCCGAGAAAAGGAAATTATATATGTATAGGCTGGTTATGAACCGCAATACATTAATTACTTGTACAGATTAAACTCTTAAGTGACTGGACACTACTTACACAAACAGTGGGGATTGGTGACAGGACACATTTTTCAATAACATTCATTCATTCAGAGAGAACCATGCCTACCAGATTAATATAGATCATGATAAATCAAGGAGGGCATTAAAATAGCAAATATATGGTACTCCGGATCAAAATATTTTTTTAAGTGAAAATGAACCTACAGACATTATGTAATGTGGAGGAAGTAAAATTGGGAAGTGTGTTCACAAATATATCTGAACCAATGAGAGGGATTTTATCAGAATTTGTCATTAATGAATAAAATTGTGCAGCAGATCCTTTACATATTTTATATCACATCAACATCTACGCTTAGCTAAAAATGATACTAATAAAAAATGTTAGCAAACAGATCATTCAAATACCTAATGGTGAAAATCCCTGTTAATAAGTCATTATTTAAGAAGTTAATTGAATTAATGTCATGTAGTGAAGTATAATTCTCAGGACATAGAGAAAGACTATGTATCCAACAAACCACACACTAATCCGACAGTTTCTATAGGTACCATTTAGTGACATTGATTACATTCTTCAAGTTGCGTAACTATTCTCATCCTTCTTTTCTGAGTTGCGCCTTCCTTCATAACATAAATTCACTGCCTGCCTCCCAGGTTCATGTCTAAACTCTCACGTTGCCCTTGTTAATTTGATCCCACGTAGATAGCACGTAAAAGAGCATGATGCTCAAGGCAGACATATTTTTTTTATCACTGACATTTTTAATGTATTTCACTTGCATCTTTTAAAAAAATTTTATTGTGGGCTCATGCAACTCTTATCACAATCCACACATACATCCATTGTGTCAAGCACATTTGTACATTTGTTGCCATCATCATTCTCAAAACATTTTCTTTCTGCTTGAGCCCTTGATATCAGCTCCTCATTTTCCCCCTCCCTTCCTGCGCCCTTCCTCATGAACCCTTGATAATTTATAAATTATTATTTTTTGTCATGTCTTACACTGTCCGACGTCTCCCTTCAACCACTTTCCTGTTGTCCATCCCCCAGGGAGGAGGTTATATGTAGATCTTTGTAATCAGTTCTCCCTTTCTACCCCACCCTCACTCCACCTTCCCAGTATTGCCACTCTCACCACTGGTCCTGAGGGGTTCATCTGTCCTGGATTCCCTGTTTCCACTTCCTATCTGTACCAGTGTACATCCTCTGGTCTAGCCGGATTTGTAAGGTAGAATTGGGATCAAGATAGTTGGGGGAGAAAGCATTTAAGAACTAGTGGAAAGTTGTATGTTTCATCATTGCTACCCTGCACCATGACTGGCTCATCTCCTCCCTGTGACCCTTCTGTAAGGGGATGTTCAGTTGTGTACAAATGGACTTTGGATCCCCACTCCGCACTGCCCTTCATTCCCAATGATATGAAGGGCAGACATTTTTACTGGTTAAATTAAACGTTATTTGACCTTAAGAAAAGTTTAGAGGATATTTTTGGTATAAGGCTTAAAGATTATTTCAGGGCAATAGTTTCAAGGGCTTATCCAACCTCTAAGATTCTAAGCTCTCTGGAGTCTATGAGAATCTGAAATTCTGTTATGCATTTACCCCCCTTTGATCAGAATTCTTCTATGAAATCTTTGATCTGAATGTTCAATAATTATAGCCAGGTACCATGCCAGTCTTTTGGTCTGATGGTCAAGGAAGTAATTATTCATGGAGGCAATTAGCCACACATTCCATGTTGTTGTTTCTGGCCATCAAGTCAACTCGGACTCCCAGTGACCCCATGTACAACAGAACGAAACTGCCTGCTAGGTACCGTCCTCACAATTATTTCTATGACTGACCCACTGTTGCAGCTCGGGTGTCAATCTATCTAGTAGAGGGTCTTCCTGTATTCTGCTGGCCCTTCCTTTATTCTGCTGGCCCAAACATAATGTCCTTTTCCCTCCTGATAATATGTTCAAAGTACATGTGGTAATTATATAATCTGTTGTCAATTTGAGAGGATTAAGTGTAAAGGGGTGGAGTTTAGTCTGTCAATCAGATCGCAGCTTGATGACCTCATTTGGAGGTGCCAAGGAGATAAATAGCTCGCTGGAGGCGGGACATATGCTCACTCCATGAGACAATCTCTACTGACAAGACACATGGGGCTAGCTGATGGCAGCAAGAGCCATGGACCTGGAGGAGCCACATGGAGACCCACACCAGCACTGAGATGTTTCCACCGTCACTGAATACATAAGACTATCTTCCCACTGGACTGCGATCTTCCTGCATTTGGTGTCATTGCATGTAAGTGAGTCTGAAGAGGAATTTATAGATTGGTATCAGACATATGGGCTAATATCAGACTTATGGACTTGATCTGGGATGTTTTTTCAATATTCAATTGCTCTTGTATATAAAGCTCTTTCTTATACCCACGTGAGTGCTTATAAATTTATTTCACTTGTCTACCCAGACTAAAGCAGTACATGAGATTAAATCTTACCATTTTCACTTCTAAGGCGTATTCTGGATGTACTTACTTCTTCAAAGACTAATCTGTTTGTTCTTCTGGGAGTCCATGGTATATACAATATTCTTCACTGATTTCAGAATTCCAAAGCATCAAGTTTTCTTCCGTCTTCTGTCTTCATTGTCCAGTTTATCATGTATCTATGGGGTGACTGAAGATACCCTTGCTTTGGCCAGGCTCACCTTAGCCCTCTTTGCTTTGGACCAATTTAACGAAGTCCTCTGCAGTAGATTTGCCCAATGCAATGCGGCATTTTAATGTTTTACTGCTTCTTCCATGTATGTACAAGTGAAATGAAATCCCTGACAACTTCACTCTTTTCTTTGTTAATCATGATGTTGTTTATTGGTCCAATTGTGAGGAGTTTTTTTCTTTATGTTAAAGTGTAATCCATACTGAAGGCCATAGTCTTTGGTCCTCATGAATAAGTGCTTCAAGTTTTCTTCACTTTCAGCTAAGGTGGTTGTGAGTCTTCTTCTAACCTTGGTGCCACATTCTTTTTCGTGTAATATGGTTTCTCATATTAGTTTCTCAGCATACAGATTGAATAAATGTGGTGAAAGGATACAAGCCTGATACACACCTTTCCTGATTTTAAACCACACAGTATTCCCTTGTTTGAACATTGCTTCTTGTTCTATGTGCAGGTTCTGCCTGAGCACAATGAAGTGTTCTGGAATTCCTATTCTTTGCATTGTTATTCATAATTTCCTATGATCCATATAGCTAAATGCCTTTGAATAAAGTACAGGTAAGCATCTGGTGTCCTCTGCTTTCAGCCAAGATTCATAAGATTTTCAGCAATGATATCCCTTGTGCCATGTCCTCTTCTGAATCCTGCTTGAATTTCTGACAGTGCTCTGTGACTGCAACCATGATTTAATTATCTTCAGCACAATTTTACAGGTGTGTGATATTAATGATATTGTTTGATAATATCCATGTTCTGTTGGCTCACCTCCCTTTGGAATGGGCACAAATATGGAGCTCTTCCAGTTGGTGGAAAGGTTGTTGGCTTCCAAACTTCTTGGAGTAGATGGTCGCAGCCTCATCTTATTTCTGACTTTCCTTTTTCCTCTTTATTCTAGGAGAACTGAGACCAATTATTTGCCCTGGATGGCCACTTGCAAGGTTTGAAGACCTCAGGACCTATGCATCAAAATAGGAAGTACAATAGAGGCACAAAGCATATTACTGTATCCATTAACCAGAATGTTCCATGACATCATGACCCTCCATCTTCAAACCAAGAAACTCAGTCCCATGAGGTGTCTGGTTGTACATAACCAGCCTCAGCAATTATTCTTACTTTTGTCTTTGAAAATGCATATATCAATCACGTTTTCTACTTTAAATAATTACAGGCAAACAATTAGTTGTTAACTTTGTTCGTGTAATCTGGAGCTTTAATGTGGCCCTATTCATGTATGTAGTTCTTCTAGCATTGCTTAGATCTAATTTTTGTGCCTTAGGTCTAGCTCATAAATTTGGTGGCACTGTATAGTAATTATAACTGTATTGATGACCATCTTGGAGAAGGGAAGATGGGGTAGGGCTGCCCTTTCCTCTTATTTCCACAGTGTAGAGAGTTTTAAGGAACCCTGGTGGTGCTGTGGAAGGTAGGAAGTTCAAGCCCACCAGTGCTCTGCAGAAGGACATTGTGGCAGCAACTTCCATGGAGATGACAGCCTTGGGAACCATATTAGGTAGTTCTACTCTGTCCTGTGGGCTTGTTATGAGTTTGAATTAACTTAAAGGTAATGGGTGGTGGAGGGAGCTTTGACTCCCCTCTTCTTCTCTGAGTAGTGTTGGAGGCGGCATTCCTGATTCTCTTAGGAAGGGCTCCCTAATTTGATGCTTTAGGAGAAATATAACCATGAATAGCGCTTCCTTGAGGTGATACATGAGGACCTGAAACCATAACTCTTATTCTTCAGCTTTGAAACATGAAAGATCTTCAAACTCCTTGCTGAGAAAATAATGTCCACAAGATCTTCCAGAAAACTTGGTTTAAAAATCGTGCTGTTTTGCTTTTATATTTCTCCTAGGGACTAGACGCCTCCCTTGGATGCATGTCACAAATATACAGTGACTTCCTGAGGAATAGTAAGCAGAAGAGTCAGGCAGCATTCACTTGCCTTCCCTCCCACAAGGCTGGAACAAATGTGACACTGATCCTTTATTTAGCTCACCAAACTTATTCGACCTGCTGCCCTCTTCTCAGGGGGAAAATTACCCAGTGACCCTCTGACAAAAACTTTTGTAGTAAAACCCATAAGCCAGGATCAAAGCCCCTGCTTCTGCAATCCCCTTGGTGTCCTAGCTCTACCCCACACTCACCCCAGGGACAGTTTCACCCAGTGTGGGGAACACTGCATAGGTAGGTTGGGGAGTCACAAGCCGAAACGCTGCTTAGCTATTTATCCCACAAGTAAGAAAACACCTTCAGTTCAGGTTGCTCAAAGGAACCTTGCCTCGCATGGAAGTCTAAGAGCAAGCAACATCTGAGTTATAAATAAGAATAACGTGACAGTTAAAAAAAAAACAAAAACAAACCAAACCCTTGCCCTCATTTGAATACTAAGTAGGAAAACAGTGACATTTAAAAATCTCTCTTGGCTCATCTTTAGTGTCTTGACTCCTCCATTTCACTGCATCTAAAGGAGTCAGTGAGTCTTGGCCAAGAGGAAACATTTTCAGCACTGGCTGGTTCTAAGGTTCAGACTGGTCACAGGCTGCCGTGCACTGGGCTGTGTTTTCCTGCTGGGCAGAGTTACAATGCCACAAAGGCAGAACTGGGCAGACTGTTTATTTGTTCTCTTTGCACTTAGGTATGGCAGGCTACCTACCCTCTGCTTCCTGTGCCCAAGCCGGAATAACTCTTGGGCAGGGCCCGGGGCTTGCTTGGGCAGGCCCTCCTCACTCTCTCTCTTTTTGCCAATCTCAAAATTCTCTATTTAATTTTGAAATATTTTCAGCAAAATATGGACATGTCCTAAAGACTTTAGTTTCTGTGACAGAGAAAATGAAGAAGATATTTTTGGGGGACTCCAGGGTGAATTGAATGTGTACCATAAGATCAGTCCCCACAATATCGTGCTGCCCTTTTGGAGGGTGGAAATGCAACTTAGTGGTTGCCGTCGTTCCTCTTTGTGGGTTCATCTATATGAGTGCGCCTTGGTCCTGCTGTCCACGTTTGATTCAAAGATACATTGAACAGCAAGTTGGCTGAAAGCCCCAATAATGACACATCTGCTCTAAGAACTTCTGCTGCAAAGAGGTTATCACTACTATCATTATTGTACTTAGGAGCTTCCACTTACCAAGGAAGAGCATCTCTTACTGAGATGCTTAGGTACTGCGCTTTGCATATGTTATCTCCTTATTTACCATTGCCTTAAGTTTCTGTTTCATTTCACAGATAGAACCAAGAGCTCCCATGGACTTAAACATCTCTGTTGTTAACATTTCATGCATGCTATTGTACTTCATCTTGGTAAAAAGATGTATTTTTAGAGTTTTCTGAACTGCTTGATAGTAAGTTGTAAATATAATGTCCCTTTACTCCTAAGCAGGAGCTCTGGTAGTGTCGTGGGATACGAATTGGACTGCTAACCTTGAAGTGAGCAGTTTGAACCCACCAGCTGCTCCGAGGGAGAAATATGAGGCTGTCTGCTTCTGTAAAGATTCAGAGCTTTGGAAACCTGCATTTCTACTATGTCCTATAGGATTGCTATGTGTTGGAATTGCCTTGATGGCAGTGAGTTTTTTGTTTTACCCCTAAATCCATGGCAGTATATTTCCTAAGAACATGAGCATTCTTTTACATAACCCCAGTACAATGCACAAATCAGTAGATAGTCTATGTATTTTTTAAATGTGTTTAGAATTTGAGTCCAGGCTATTGCTACTTCCCTGCTCCAACTTAATTTGAATGTAATTGCTCTTCATTGTTTCAACTTAATTTTAAAATATAAAGTCCAGAAGTAGGACAGTGTTTCCATTTGTTCCACTTCTAAAAAAAAAAGAAAGAAGCTTCAAATATATCAGAGCAGAGGATCTCTGAAGTCATAGAGCCTCCTTAAAAAACCAAAAACCGAAACCTAACTCTTAGACATTATTTTCCCTTTAGTTTTGAGATCATATGTGTCTGAGTTACAGATTTTCCCCTTTAGCAAACTGGATTCACTTTGGCCCTGCACTTGGTGGGCGTGAGAATATTGACTCTTCACAAAGTGTATCACAGAACAATGGCTTTTCATTTTAATAAACTTAAATGTAACACTTTTTCCTTGGATAGGCTGTGCTTTTGGTGTTAATTCTAAGAATTAATTATCTCTGCCTAACCCTAAATTCAGAAGGTTTTGTCCAGTGTGTGTTTTTTTTAACAGTTTAATAGCTGTACCTTTTACATTTAAGTACATGATTCATTTTGAGTTAATTTTATATAAGGTCAAGGTCGCTTTTTTTTGCCTCCGAATGTCCAATGACTTCAGCAGTTTCTGTTGAAAACATTCTTTCTTTCACTGAATTGCTTTTCCCCCTTTGTCAAAAATGAGTTGTGCATGTTTGTCTGACTTTATTTCTTAATTTTCTATTCTGGTGTATTGATCGACTGCGTATCTCCTTGCAAGCATCACACTGTCTTCTTGGTTGTTGTTGTTGTTCTTGAGTCTTTTCTAACTGATAAAACTTCCCTGTGCAGGGCCATCCTCATAATAGTTGCCATATTTGAACTCATTATTGCAGTCACTCTATCATTTAATCTGTTTCATTGTTACTTTAAGGACTAAGGTGCACCTGACCCAAGCCATGGTATCTTCATTAGCGTCATATTCCCTCTACCTCTGGTCTTGGCCTGGGTCCTTTGCTCTGTTTCATGGTCCCCAGGCTGCAGCCTCCGGTGCTTCTGGTTAGGGTCTCTGCCACTTCAGACAGAGATCTTGAACATACTCCACTTCCAATGGTCCTGGGATTTCTCCCTGTGTTCCTGCTTCTGAGGTGGCTCTCTCATATGCAGGAATGGCTTTCATAGAGGTGTGGTTTTATCTTTCAGCAGACCAAGTCTCCAAGGAAAAGAAGGGAGAGTGATTTAAGTCACACCCTCTAGTAAGGTTACATTTACTAAGGATACATCCCACCTTAATCCGTAACAGTGCAAACTCAAAACTCACTGCCACGAGTGGATTCCCACTCCGAACAACCCTATAGGGCATAGTAGAACTGTCTCTGTGAGCTTCTGAGAATGTAACTTAAAAAAAATCATTTTATTGGGGGCTCGTACAACTCTTATCACAATCCATCCATCCATTGTATCAAGCCCATTGGTACATTTGTGGCCCTCATCAGAGAATGTAACTCTTTATGGTAGTAGAAAACGACATCTCGACACACTAGGGTCACTATGAATTGGAATCAACTTGAGGGTAGTGGGATTAGATAATCAGTGGAGGTGTTGAATAAGCAGTTGGAGATGCTTATGGTAAATCTTCAGGAGATACAATTTGGGAGTCCTCAGAGCATACACATGATGTTCACAATCCTAAGAATGCGTGAGATTACCATAGTCAGAAATAAAGATAAGGGAAGGAAGATATTCAAAGACTGCACTCCGGTGCCTTTGGTATTTCAAGATTTGGGAGGGGAATAAGATTGAGAGGAAATAAACAAGCCTGTGAGACAGGCAGGAAAAGAGGAATCCAGGTGAAGGAAGCGCCACGCCGTCTCTGCATTTGTAGCCAGGGTGTTTATATTCGCTCACACAGCGCCTCAAGGCAGTCTCCTGTGGACTGGCTGTTGGTTTTGAACTGCTCACCTATCGGATTGCAGGCTAATGCATAACCACTCTGCCACCAGAGTGTTCAGATTAATTTCCTAAATTAAATTCTATGGCATAAGATTGATTTCTTAATTTACTTTATATTTATAATGGACCATAAGTTATGATGTTTTTAGGGAGTAATATGTTGTATCTGCATCAAAATAATGACATAAAATTGCACAACATAGTGATGTCTTTGGTAATTTACTCATGTAAATTTCTACATTAGTAGCGAGAAACCATTAGTTCAGGTAATTCCGATTACAATTCCGATGTTTGGATTAATTCATGTATAAACTGTCCTAAAACGATTCCTGTCTAAAATTATAGGAGACAAAATGCAATACCGGCTTACTGAATGACACTGGGCAAATCATATCTACATTTCCAATATATGTAGTGGGAGCTAGTGACATGTCCCAGAGCTTATAAGGTTGCAATTGAGAGTACAGCAGGAAATTAAAAGGCCAAGCATTCTTACGTCAGAGAGGCTACACAGATGGGAGCTATAATGTTATGTTGATCATTTTATTTTATTTATTTATTTTTTAAAATAATTTAATCACAATACATAGATCAATTGTGTAAAGCACATCTATACATTTGTTGCCCTCATTATTCCCAAAATTCGCTTGCCTCTTGGGTTCCCGGAATCCGCTCATTTTCCGTTTTTTTTTCCCCCCCTCCCCTTCCCTTCCTCCTCCCCTTTCCCCCATGTACCCTTAATAATTTATAAATTATTATTGTATCTTATATTACACTGTCCGGCATCTCCCTTCACCCACCCCACTGCTGCCCGTCCCCCAGAGAGGAGGTTATATGTGGCTCCCTGTGATCCATTCCCCCTTACTACCTCCCCTTTCCCTCCTGGTATCGCCACTGTCACCCCTGATGTTGATCATTTTATTAACGGAGAACGTGGAAAACATTTTTGGCTAGAGATGTAGGAACAACACGCATGCGCAAAGGCTTCCATCTGGGAGGCAGAGGAGTGGGCTGGGGAAGGAAAGGGCGGGGCGCTGTGTCGGCCACGCCTCTAAGCAAAGCGCCAGGAACGCGGGCCTATTTGTGACGCCACGCGAGGGTTATACTTCCGCTTCCGGTGGCTTAGTGTCTCTTCTTCCTGTCCGGCTGGAAAGATGGCGTCCCGCAAGGAAGGCACTGGACCAGCAGCCACCTCCTCCACCTCTACGACCGGCGCTGGAGGGAAGGGCAAAGGCAAAAGCGGCTCCGGAGACTCGGCTGTGAAACAAGTGCAGATCGATGGCCTGGTGAGTTGCGTCTGGCTACCTCGAGCCCACGTGGGGAGCGCAGCTCCCCTCGCCGTTCGGCCAGACACGTTTTCGTGCCGCCTCCTGTCTGGGCTTGGGGAGCCTGGGCCAAAGTTTTCCCCTAGCTCTCTCCTCCTTGAGCCTCACTTTTTGTTCCCTAGACACGACATCCTGCTCTGTCTTCTGACGGGAGTTGAGCGTTGGGAAAAGGGATCGAGGCTAGGGGCTTCTCTAACAGAGGCTTGATAGTCACGTTTCGAGACACTTGTTTGGCCCTGGAGAGTCTTCTGGGAGACTAGTAGGTGAGGGAAGTGTCGAGAAGGATCTAGCACCCTGCCTTAGGGCCCTTGAAAAGGGGAGGGTATAGGAAGGTTTTCACTGCTTCCGTGTGGGATCTGACTACTGCAACTTACTTTTTTGCCACCTTTTCAGCACATTACCTGAAAACTCCTACATAATCGCAACAAACTGCCGAGAACAGGACAAAAGAGAAACGCCTTACATGTCTTTAGTGGTTGAGCTTTGTGAACTAGGTCGCCTAAGGCAGTCTGTGCCAAGAGAATGGTCTAGGCCCGGAGGAGGCAAGTATAGAGTGATGGGAACTGTCGTTTCTGTTGTTTCCAAGTAAAGTGCCCGTGTACCACTTTATACCACCTTCGAGCCATCCTTTTTGAAAGCTTTCCTGCTCCCCGTTAAAAATCATTTCCTTCTCTCTCGCTCACCTGTAATAAAGTTTATTTTCTACTAGTACAGGCCTTCTACTTTTGTAATTAGGGAGTCTTCTAAGATTTATTAAAACAATTTAATTGCAAGGAACTGTGTATATGTGAAGGAGCCCTGGAGTCTTGGTGCTTGGCTCCTCATCAGAAAGTGGGCAGTTGGAACTCAGCAGCCAGCCATTCTATGGAAGAAAAGACCTGTTTGATGGGCGATTGTAAAAAATTTAACTTAGGAAACCCTATTGAGCAGTTCTACTTTGTCTTTCAGAGTCACTGCGTGGCATACAACATGAAAATGTTTATGTGGAAACTATTCATAATTTCAATATTTTAGCCTGTTGAATTTGTAGTAAATTGAACTGGGAAGTATAAGCTAGTGAACTGGATGAGTAAGAGCCTTTGAGTCTTCTTAGTTCTGCCATTTATGAGTTCTGAGATCTTAGACAAGCTAGCCTTTCCGAAGCCTCACTTCCTCTGTCTAATGGGGATGAGATGTAGTCAGGCCATAGAGTTGCTGAAAATTTATATGATGATATATAGTTAATTGTTAGTTGCAATGGTCATTATTATTATAAGCATAATGTCTATGGATGGCAGGGTTTGGAAGAGGTAGCAAGTAGTATGGAAAATCCTTAACTTCTCCACTTACTGTCATTTGCACAATATTTTGAAAATATATATGCTACTAACACTTTACCTGCCTCAATGAAGGCAGCCATGTGCTCAAGACTGACATGTCTTTAGAGATTGAAAATCTGTTGGAAGAGGACCTGAAAGTATCTAGTTTACTTACTAGATGTAATGTCTTAAGTGACTTTTGGTCCCAAACCACACCTACTGCCATGGAGTCGATCCTGATTCATAGTGACACTGTGGGATAGAGTAGAATTACCCCATATTTTTCCAGTACAGTAAATCTTAACGGGCAAAAAGCCTCCTTTTTCTCCTGATGAGCAGCTGGTGGGTTTGCATGCCTGACCGTGTAGTTAAGTGGCCCAATATTTAGAGGTAGGTAATTAGCAAATATTTTAGGGCCTTTTCCTAAGTATTGTGCACAGAATGATAACAGTACACCAGTACTCTTGTCTTTGGTGTTGTATGAGGCTGGTGGATTAAAGAGGCTGGTGGATTCAAATTGATGTGGGGCTTCACCAAAGTCAAGAGACTTGTTCACATAAAATTGCTCTTTATCAGATCTTTCAAAGTTTATTTGCTCCATGGAACTGATTAATCCTATTCATGAGATTGATTTATACATCTGTATGTCTCATATTTTCTGTGTAAGATGCATCATTTAAATGACATCTGTATGCCTCATATTTTCTGTGTAAGATGCATCATTTAAATGATGGAGATGCTCCCATCCATGCCCAGCAGTTCCCTTTCTGAGACTATCAGGACACCGTGGCAATCAGATTAAAAAGAAGCTTACCAAAGGCCACAGAAGCAGCTTTAAAGGGCAAGCAAGGGGCTTTGAGAGTTACTTATTCCAGGTTCTTGGAAAGCTCAATGAAGTCTCTCTTAGCCAGAGAGGCAGATACTTCTCTGCTTTTACTCTCTTAGATCAATATTAATAACAGTGTATAACATATGTACAACTATGCTTAATATAATTGATGTATGGATTATTATAAAAGCTGTAAGACCTAATATGATCTTTTAATAAGCAAAAACAAAAAGATTACCAGGCAATTTATTAGATTTCTTGATTGCTCATACCTACTGTATATTCTCAAGTATAAGCACATTTTCAGCACATTTTTGTGGTAAAATTAGGTGCGTCGGCGGATATTCGGGTTGGCTTATACTTGAGTATATACAGTTATCTTTCATGTTTCCCAGGTACCATATGGGGGGACTTCCAAAAGTTCATGGGAAAATTCCATTGTTGTTTTGTTCCATTTTTCCCTCAACAAACTTTTTGAAGCCCCCTTGTACTTCGTATTTGGAATATTTAAACAGTTCCTTTATTCACTATTTTGTGCTAGGTGCAGGGGATACATACACCTGTGTGTATGACTGACTGCTCTGTGTTTATGAACTAGACGTTGGTATACATGGAGTAAATCAAGAATGGGCTCACTCTTGCATAATTTCTGCACATAAATGTTGTGAAGATCCCTCAGACTTGATGCACTCAAATGTTTTCGTAAACCCTTCTCTTTTCTCTTTGTTTGGCTTACTCGTGTAAATTGTCGTGCTTACCCGTGTAAATAGTCGCTTCTGGTTCATAGCGACCCTGTGTACAGTAGTGATTAGGTGCACTGAGTTGGTTCTAACCCAACAGAACGAAGCACTGCTCAGTCCGGCTCCATCCTTACAGTTGTGTTCACAGCTGCTTCTATGCTTGAGCCCATTGTTGCAGCCACGGTGTCATTTCCTTTCCTTGAGGGCCTTCCTCCTTTTTAGTGTCCCCTCTACCAAGCATGATGTTACTGTTCCAAAAACAAAACAAAAACCCCCAAACTCATTGTCTTCAAGTCTGTTCTGACTCAGAGTGACCCTCAAGGCCAGGCTAAGAGGATTTCCAAGGCTGTACATCTTTGCAGCAGCAGAAGCCAGTCTCTTGCTGTGGGGCAGCTGATGGCTTCCAACTGCTGACTTTTGAGTTAGCAGCTGAGTGCTTCATTACTGTACTGCCAAGGGTCCTTTAGAGAGAGAGGAAATAGACATAAGAGCTAAATATTGCCATCCAGTTGACTTGGGCTCGGCAACACAGCGTGTAACAGAACACCACTGGTTGTGCGTCATCCTTGCATCCCCGTCGTGGCAGCTGGTGTGTCGTTCTGTCTCATGCAGGGTCTTCTCCTTTCTGGCTGACCCTCTACTAAGCATGATGTCCCTTTCCAGGGATTGTTCTCCCTGCCAACTTGGCCAAAGTAGGCGAGACAATCTTCTCGCTTCTAGGGCATTTTGACCTTTCTTTCTCCAACACAGACCTATCTTCAAATTCTTACTTTCTCATTAATAAGGACCTTGGTTAGTCAAGTGATTTTATCTTAGTGGGCCTCACTTTTATCTTTTTCCACACAGGCATGAAGATAAAGTGTTTCTAAGGATTGTGAGAATTAAATGAGGTACATAAAGTGCTGAACATGGTACCTATTGCGTAGTAAACATCCTCAGTTAATCTTTCATCTTTAAAACATTCACTTCATGTGAGAGTTCAGATCTGTTAACTCCATCCTTGGATGTCTTCAGGGACTTTCCACTGAATTTACAGTTGAAGAGCGAGTCCTTTTATTTTTTACTTTCTATCCTTGGTAGGAACAGCACATTCTTGCACTTAGGGCTGTGGGGCTTTTTCACAGAATGAGCTCTTCCCTTTGTTCATGAAGTTCTGTTTGTAATTTCTCTCTGGTTGGTGTATATGGAATTAAAGATGTGACTTATCTACTTACCTCCTTCCCTTTAGTTTTTTTACATCAAATATACATACCTTTATCTTCTTCCCCCACTTTCTGTGTTCTGTATAGTTGATTTGGAATCGGTATACTCTAGATGTGTTTTGTTTTTAATTTATTTTTTAATAAATACTTACTGATTGCCTGCCATATAGCAAATTTAGTCATGCTAGATGCTGAAAAGGAACCGTGGTGGTGTAGTGGCTATGCATTGGACTGCTAACTGCATGGTCAGTAGTTCAAAACCACCAGCTTCTTTGTAGAAGAAAGATGAGGCTTTCTACTCCCTTTAAGAATTAAAGTCTCAGAAACCCAAAAGGAAGTTCTGCCCTACCCTATAGGGTCTCTGAGTCAGAACTGATGGCGGTGGTTTCATTGAGGTGCTGGGAGTGGTTTGGTGAGCAAGCTGTACAGCCTCTTTCTCATGACCACTCAGCCTCATCTAGACATGGAAAAGCCGGAACGCCATAGTTAGCCCGATCTGTAATTGTGTTTGTCCTTGGCACTTTGGCATCGGCCAAGCCCAACTCTTGTATTCTTGCATCTTTCCTTCCCTACTTTTGGTCTCATTTTATCTCCTCTTCTGGGTCTTTATTATTCCCTTTCTTCCAACTTAATGAACTTAAACTTCAGCTTATTCTTTTTGCTTTTGCCCTAACTCTATTTTATTCTTAGATCCCTTTTTCTTTTCTCTTGAAGTCGATGGTTAAAAAAGCCTATAATTTAGTCTTTGGCCCCCACCCCCCAGAACTCACTGTAAAACCCAGCACCACCAGTTCTTTGAATCAGGATTTCTAAAAGACCCCTGAGAACATTGGCAAATGACTTTAAAAAAAATCAAATATACATGCAAAAGTTCCTATAATATAAAATATAAATGATAAAGCAAACACCTAGTTGAGCCCCACTCAACTTGAGAAATAAAACATAAGAAATATCTTTATCTTCTTCCCCCACTTTCTGAAATTTGTGTTAATATGTTTTTCCTTTTACCCTCACAGCAGTGTATCCCTAAATCCCTTTTTAAGATTAGTGGGTGCTATGAATAGGTCGTTTATTTTTAGTGCTTTGTGGTATTGTATTCTGTGAACATAATAGCTTCACATTTTACTGTTAAATGTGAAGTTAAACAGCTTGTTTTCCTTCTCTTTTAATTATACAGGGCCACCATGATATCTGAAGTTTTTTCTTTATAATGACCGAACACGTACAAGGGTCTTTTAGGTAAACGGCTCATCTCACTGCTGTCGAGTTGATGTTGGCTCATAGTGACTCCAAAGGACAGGGTAGAACTCCCTCTGGGGGTTTCCTGATTTTTTTTTTTTTTGAGGCTGTGCTTTTTTAAAAAAATTAAATACTTTTATTGAGGGCTCTTACAGCTCTTACCGCAATCCACACATACATCCATGGGTCAAACACATTTGTACATAAATTGCCATCATCATTTTCAAAGCATTTTCTTTCTATTTTAGCCCTTGATATCAGCTCTTCATTCTCCACCCCCCATGAACCATTGATAAATTATTATTTTTCATATCTTACATTGTCTGCTGTCTCCCTTCACCCACTTTTCTGTTGTTCATCCCCCTGGGAGGGGATTATATGTCAATCCTTGTGATCGATTCCCCCTCTCTCCCCCTACTTTCCCCTTCCCCTCCTGGTATATCTGTTCTTATTATTGGTCCTGAGGAGTTTATTGGTCCTGGATTTCCTGTGTTGCAGGCTCTTATCTGTAGCAGTGTATATGTTCTGGTCTATCCAGATTTGTAAGGTAGAATTCAGGTCATGATAGTAGCGGGGAGGAAGCATTAAAGAACTAGAGGAAAGTTGTATGTTTCTATCGCTGCTCTACTGAGCCCAGAATGGCTCGTCGCTTCCTTCTGACCCTCCTGTAAGAGGATGTTCAATTGTCTACAGATAGGCTTTTGGTCTCCACTCTGTGCCCCACCTTCACCCTACCCCCCAATTCACATTGGTATGATTTTTGTTCTGGGTCTTTGATGCCTGATACCTGATCCCATCGACATCTTGTGATCACACAGGCTGGTGTGCTTCTTCCATGTGGGCTTTGTTGGTTCTGAGCTAAATGGCTGCTTGTTTATCTTCAAACCCCAGACACTGTATCTTTTGATAGCCAGGCACCATCAGCTTTCTTCACCATATTTGCTTATGCATCTGCTTTGTCTTCAGCGATCGTGTCAGGAAGCTGAGCATCACAAAATGCCGGATTATTAGGACAAAGTGTTCTTGTATTGAGGGAGTACTTGAGTGGAGGCCCAATGTCCACCTGTTACCTTAGTGCTTAACATATAAATATAAGGACGTAGATCTATTTTCCTATTGTCATGTATAAATATGTTTACATATGTGCGTGTCTGTAGGTAGACCTCTGTAAATGAGGCTGCACTTCTTTATAGGAGTAGAAAGCCTTGCTTGTCTCCCAAGTTGCTGCTGATGGCGTCAGACTGCAGACCTTGCAGTTGGCAGCTCACCAGATTCCCTAGGGTAAGTACATGACACATTTTAGTAGATGATCAAGTACCGATGGTAGTAAAGGAAGAAACACAGGCTTCACTGAAGGCATTGGTAGAAAATAAGACTCCAAAAATTCATAGAATAACAATTGAGGTGCTTCAATAAATGAATACAGCACTAGAGGTAAATGGAAGAAAAGATGAAGTCAGAGAGCCTGAGAGAAAACTTCAAGGGGCAGTTTGAGAAGACAAAGTAACATACTATAATGAAATGTGCAGAGAACTGGAGTTTGAAAAGACCAAGAACATGCTCAGCATATTTTAAACTGACAGAACTGAAGGAAAAATTCAAGCCTTGGTAAAATACTGAATGATGCAGGAAGCATCAAAAGAAAATGGAAAGAATACACAGTCACTGTACCCCGCAAATTGTGACTATTCCACAATTTCAGGAGGTAGCATATGAGCAAGAACCAAGGTAATGAAGGAAGAAGTTGAAGCTGCAATGAAAATGTTAGCTAAAAATAACACACCACTCCTTCCTAACCCCCCCCCCCCAAAAAAAAAAAAACCACCCCAAACCACATTTACTGCCATTGAGACAATGGCAACCCGTAAGAACCCTGAGGGTTCAGGTAGAACTAATTGCCCCTGAGTTTCTGAGAATGTAACTCTTTATGGGAGTAGAAAACCTCAGTTTTCTCCTGAGGAGTGGTTGGTAGTTTCGAACTGCTGACCTCACAGCCTAACCTAACACATAGTCACTATGCCACTATCGCTTCTTTTCTCTTGAAGTCAATGGTTAAAAAAGCCTGTAATTCCAGCCAAAAACAAGGTTCCAGGAATTGATGAAATAGCAATTGAATTATTTCAACAAGCTGATGAAACATTGGGAGTACTCTTTTTTTTTTTTTTCTATGCCAGGAAATTTGGAAGACAGTTTCTTGGACGACTGACTGAAAGAAATCCATATTTGTACCCATTCCAAAAAAAGGAGACCGAACAGAATGCACAAAATAATAGAACAATATCAGTGATCATGTGTAGGTAAAATTTTGCTGAAAATCATCCAACAATGGTTGCAGCTGAACATTGAGAGGGAGCTGCCAGAGGTTCAGGCTGGTTGCAGAAGAGGGCGGGGAACAAGATATCCTTGCTGACGTCAGATGGGTCCTGACTGAAAGCAGAGAATATCAGAAAGATGCGTACTTGTGTTTCATTGACTATGCCAAGACATTTGACTGTGTGGATCATAACAAACTATGGATAATTTTGAGAATAGTGGGAATTACAGAACATTTCATTAGGCATTTGTGGAACTTATATACTGATAAAAAGGAAGTTGTGAGAACAGAACAAGGGACTATTCCATGGTTTAAAATCAGGAAAGGCGTGGGACAGAGTTGTTATCTTCTCACCATACTTATTCAGTCTGTATGCTGAGCAAATGACAAGTTGTATCAGGTAAATCTGCTGCACAAGACCCTTTTAGAGTATTGAAAAGCAATGATACTACTTTGAGGACTAAAGTGTTCCTGACCCAAGCCATGGTATTTTCAATTGCCTCACATACATATGAAAGTTGGACATTGACTTAAAAAGAATCAATGCATTTGAAATTGTGGTACCAGAAAAGAAAGTATTGAAAATACCATAGACTACTAAAAGGACAAACCTATCTGTCTTGGAAGAAGTAAGGCCAAAGTGCTCCTTAGAGACAAGGATGGCGAGACTTTGTCTTACATGTATTTTGGACATATTGTTAGGAGAGGCCAGCACCTGCAGAAGGCCATCAGGATTAGAAAGTGGAGAGGCATCAAAAAGAGGAAGGCCCTCCGTGAGATGGATTGACATAGGGACTGCAACAACTGGACAGCTTGAGGAGACTAAGCCTAATATTGTATTTTTATTTATTTATTTATTTTTAAAATCATTTTATTGGGGGTTCGTACAACTCTTATCACAATCTATCCATCCATCCATTGTGTCAAGCACTTTTGTACATTTGCCATCATCATTCTCAAAACATTTTCTTTCTGCTTGAGCCCTTGGTATCAGCTCCTCCTTTTTTCCCCCTCATGAACCCTTGTTAATTTATAAATTATCATTCTTTTGTCATGTCTTACACTGTCCGATTTCTCCCTTCACCCACTTTTCTGTAGTCTGTCCTCCAGGGAGGAGGTTATATATAGATCATTGTGATCGGTTCCCTCTTTCTACACCACCTTTCCCCAAAGCCAAATATTGCAATGAGAATTTTAAGGACGTAGAATTAGAAAACCAAAAGGGAAGAACATGCTCAGCATATCTGAAACTGAAAGAACTCAAAACATTGAAGCCTCGAATTGCAATATTTAAAGATTCTATAGGCCAAATACTAAATGATGCAGGAACCATCAAGAGAAGATGGAAAGAATTCGCAGAGCCACTACCAAGGAGCCATCTCAGCGCATTAGCAAGAACCAAAAATGCTGAAGGAAGAAGTTCAAACTGGACTGAAGGTGTTTGCCAAAAACAAGGCTCCAGGAATTGATTGAATACTCAATGAAATGCGTCAGAAAACTTGAAGAAGGACTGAAAGCATTCACTCATCTATGCCAGAAAATTGTAGGAAGACAGCTTACTGGAAGAGATGCATATTTTTGCCCATTTCAAAGAAGTGACCCAACAGAATGCTCAAACTATAGAATGATATTGATATCTCACAGAAGTAAAATTTTGCTTAAGGTCTTCCAACAATGGTTGCAGCAGTACATTGACAGGGAACTGCCAGAGTTCAGGCCAGATTCAGAAGAGAATGTAGAACAAGGGATATTGCTGATGTCAGATGGATCTTGTCTCAAAGCAGAATACCAGAAAGATTTTTACTCAGGTTTCCTTGACTATCCAAAAGCATTCGATTGTGTGAACCATAATAAACTGTTGATTATTTTGAAGAGACTGGGGCTTTTGGAATACTTCATTGTGCTCATTTGGAATTTGTGTACGGATCAAGAGGCAGTTGTGTGAACAGAACGAGGGAGTACTGTATGGTTTAAAATCAGGAAAGTTGTGTGTCAGGGCTTATCCTCTCCCCATACCTGTCCAGTCTATATGCTGAGCACCTCATCAGAGAAGCTGGATTAAATGAAGAAGAAGAGTATGGCATCAGGATCGGAGGAAGGCTTATTAACAACCCCCAGTTTGAAGATGACACAATCTTGCTGGCTGGAATGAGGAGGACTTGAAGCGCTTGCGGATACAAATCAAGGATTGTAGCCTCAGTGTGGATTACAACTCCGTGTAAGGAAAACCAGAATCTGCACAAGTGACCCAGTAGGTAACATCATGGTAAGTAGAGACAAGGTTGAAGTTTTCTTTTCTTTTCTTTTTTTAACATTTTATTAGGGGCTCATACAACTGTTATCCCAATCCATACACACATCAATTGTGTAAAGCGCATTTGTACATTGTTTCTCAAAACATTTTCTCTCCACTTAAACCCCCGACATTAGGTCCTCCTTTTTCCCCTCCCTCCCCGCTCCCCCCTTCCTCATGAGCCCTTGATAGTTTATAAATGGGTATTTTGTCATATCTTGCCCTGTCCGACGTCTCCCTTCACCCACTTTTCGGTTGTCTGTCCTCCAGGGAGGAGGTCACACCCAGTTCCATGTAATCGGTTCCCTCTTCCCTACCCATTCTCCCTTTACCCTCCCTGAAGGTTGAAGTTTTCAAGGAGTTTGTCTTACTTGGAGCCACAATCAATGCTCATGGAAGCAGCAGTAAAGAGTTAAGAAGATGTATTGCATTAGGGAAATCTGCACAAGTAATCTTTAGAGTATTGAGGATCAAGGATGTTACTTTGAGGACTAAGTGCATAGAATAGATGTATTTGAGTTGCCGACGAAGAATATTGCAAGTACCCTGGACTGCTAAATGGACAAGCCATCTGTATCAGAAGCAGTAAGGCGAGAGGCAGGGGGCAAGACTTTATTTATATGCTTTGGACACACTGTCAGAAGAGACCAGTCCCTGGAAAAGGACCTCATGTTTGGTAAACTGGGGTGGCAAAAATGAGGAAGGCCCTCCATGAGATGGAATGACCCATCTTAATCAATGGGCTTAATCAATGGGCTCAGGCATGGGAACAATTGTGAAGATGGTGCAGGACTATGCAGTGTCATTCTGTTGTGCACAGGGTCGCTATGGGCCAGAGCTGAGTTGATGGCACTTAGTAATGGAGAAAATCGAAAGCTGAAAACATGTTTGAATTGGCTCAGAGAAGAAATGTAGAAAAGGGTGCATTTGAAAAATAATAGGTCCCTCATCCGTAGTACCACCCTCCCCCAACAGCATTCACTCCCCCTTTAGACCCATTTTAAATTTGTTCTAGCTTTTGTTATTTTATCTTTTCAACTTGAGATTTAAAAAAATGTTTTGTTATTGTTTTTTTTTGGTGTGTATCATTTTCTTTATATGAAATACAGGATAGGTAAATGTATCGAGAGTTTAACTTTATTAAGTTCTTGGGGTTATGGCAGGTGAGGTTGGGGGGACATGAGGATCTAATAAGTACTAAAGAAGAAAAAGTTCTAGAATTGATTGTGATGATTGCTCAAATCCTTTTAGTACATTTAAACTGAATTGTATGACAGATATATGAATTATATGTCAATAAAAGTGTTAAAATAAAGCAAAACCAAAACCCGTGTAGCAGTTCTGCTCGGTAACATGTATGACTGCCTGGTGTGTAGTCAACTCTCTGGCAACAGTTTTGGTTTTAGAAGAATGCCTTACACGTTGAAAACACTTAAGTATTTGTGAGTTGATTATTGCTTTTTTATTTACTAGTTAATTTTTTAAAAAAAAAGAAAAGGGGTAAATGAACCGGTGGTTATAAGACTGTGTAGAATTGCTTGAGTAGATTTTTTCTGATGCTCACAGTAGCTTTTGGGATAGAGCTTATTCATGTTATGCTTAGTAGGACGGTTATTCGGGCGAAATGAGAAAATGCTGGTGGACGTGCTTTGTAAACTGAGATGAGTATATCCTATGTGTTAAGGATTTGTGCTATGCTGTCACATGTATTGCTGTATACTTTTTAAAATGATGTTGCATGAAGTTACCGAGACTAGATAACAACTTGTTCAACATTTATAGAATGGAAGCTCTTGTTTGAAAATCTAGTCCCTGGAAGGATGTAGTTTGACCTTTTTATGTTAATGTTTTAAACAAGAAACAGTTACATGGCTTGGGCGTTCCTTTCACTGTTATTACTTCAGTGGAGAAAAACTTGCTTCATGTGTCTGAATTTTTCCGTTATATGACTTTGGAAACCATTTTGAGCACCCCCAAAAAACCCATTTTATTATTAGTGAATTTCATTTGTAACTTTCCATACTTTTGTACCTCTTTAATTTCAGCATTTAAAATTTTTAAAAATCATTTTATTGGGGCTCGTACAACTCTTATCACATTCCATCCATCTAATCCATTGTGTCAAGCACATTTGTACATTTATTGCCATCATCATTCTCAAAACATTTGCTTTCTACTTGAGCCCTTGGTATCAGTTCCACATTTCCCCCCCCTCCCTCTCCAATCCCCTTCCCTCACGAACCCTTGATAATTTATAAATTATTTTATTTTGTCATGTCTTACACTGTCTGAAGTCTTTCTTCACCCACTTTTCTTTTGTCTGTCTCCCAGGGCGGAGAGGTTATAGAGGATGTTACAAGGCGTGTAGATCCTTGTAATTGGTTCCCACCTTCCCTCCACCCTCCAGGTATTGCCACTCTCACCACTGGTCCTGAGGGCTTCATCTGTCCTGGATTCCCTGTGTTTCTAGTTCTTATCTGTACCAGTGTACATCCTCTGGTCTAGCTAGAT